>NC_135041.1:14310630-14978755 GCF_051020975.1 Osmia lignaria lignaria
CCGTTTCCGAGGGTGAATGCTAAATTTAACACGTTCAAATACAATATATTTGCTTCAAAACTGTGATTAATCATCAATCACCTTTGACGCTTTGCTTTTTTTCTCTCTTTCTTTCGATTCCTTTGGTCCTTTCTCCAAATCGAAAATATTCTTCTCAAGTCCTACCTTTTCGGATATATCCGTCGGATTATAGGAATATAACTGCCCTACAACTCGGCAACTTTTCCCTGTGAAAATATAATTTCTTCTGTGATAAAAATTTATAGATTTTTTCTGTCGAGTGGTATAATTTACTTCCTGAGAAAAGAAGTTCCGATAAATCAATGTAACATTGATACAGTAACATTGATAATTTAGATGGAACACCCTTTTCAGTGATCATGATTTGAAAAGGCCAATATCTGTACCTATAAATTAACATTAAGTTGTATTAGCATTTTGTAAGAGTCCTTTGGAAATGTTTCTTTACTTTATAATATGATTCTTCATAGCTTCAATTCCCGTTGTCCATGTGATAAATCGCTCTAAAGAATTCCATTCTATTCGTGGTAGATCCTCGTATACCTTATCCTGAAATAAAAACAAAAATATTAATTACAAACAAGTAACGTTTAACATTATGTTTACCCGTACCGTTAGATTAAACCATTTTTTAAATTCGTTCTTAACTCCCATAAAGTCGCAATCTAGTTTGTATTTCGACAGTTGAGCTCGATTTTCCAGAAATCTTAAGCTATTCCATCGTTTTGTCCTCTCGACGTCACGAAACTTTGTCCATAATCCATTTTCGAAAATGATGTTCTCAGGAATCTCGTTATCGATGTACGCTATTGTACCAACTTTATACTGTAAATTCTCCGTGAATGTTTGCGGGAGATTGTATATACTTTCAACGGTAATGTTTAAAAAATTCACGCTTTCCTCTGGCTGAAAAAATGGTACGTTGTTCTGTGAAGCAGTCACCGTCAAAAGTGGAAGATTCTGCCAAGAAACTAATGCTTCATCCATGAAAAATTTCGGGGTTTCTAGTATCAGCTTCTCTGTATAACATTTCTCTCCTGTATAACAATAAAAGAAGAAAAATTAGGAAAAATATGTATAATAAAAGAAATTGTTAAAATTAATTAATTACCTAATATTATTGGTAGTAAATCAAAATTACAAATTCCTAACATTGCTGATCCACCAGTGGATATAGATTTTGAGGTGAACACCGACTTTTTTTTAGTGCCTTTCTCTGAACCAATGGACTTTTCATCATGTTCACTTTCCACATTTTGCATAGCTTTTACTGCAAATAGTATTATAGATATAGAATATAGAAATGATACAACTATGTGAATAAGTAAAAATAAGCTGTTACTCAATACTGGAGTAGACACAATTGAATTAAGATTCTGTTTGTCTTTTGTAGAAACTGGCAAAGAAACGACGAATTCAACCCCATAAACCACATCCTCGCAATTTGCTGAAATGAACGTAGGACCACTGTTTCCTAGGATGGTACCATTATGCTCCACTATAAATGATACTGACACATTCGTCTTCTTGATCTGTATTATTTAGAAAATTCATCATTAATTTTTGCAATTACAATAATTATATTAATCTAACACTTACAACATTTTGAATGGTGTCTATTGTTATTTCAATATTTTTTCCTTCAGATAAGTTTTGCTCTTTTTCCATTTCTCAGTAAAATTCTGGTTTTCTCATTAGCAACATCAAGATTATCCAGATTCGATTGTTTCATCGAAATAAAACAGAATAACAACGAAATAAATCGCATATAACATCGTTAATTATATTACTCAATAATGTGTATATATTTCGTCGAGATAAATAAGTATACACATATGCACGACGCGTGTATAATTAAATATATAAATACAAATATCGTAAGTGATTTATTGCACTATAACAATGGACGGAACAATGAATTGAATTCTTTCACTTCGATTAGAGAGCTCCATATTGTTTGGTTGATTTTGTACATATTAATTTATGTATTTACATTGATTTCCTCGAAATTGTATAATACTAATAATTGGAGATCGTTAACAAATAAGATTAATAACAAATATAAGTTAATAGGATGATTAACAGTCAGCGATTCGAAATGGAATCATTGCCATCAGCAATGATATTCCTTTCTTCAATGAAATTTAGTTATAACTTTCTTCCTGCAACTCCCTGTTGAAGAGTTGGTGAAGTGAAAAGAAGAGTAAAAGTTTTGTCATTACAACATTATAAATTTGTAATTTATTAGTAACTTAGAAAGCTATCCTTCAGTAAAACTTAATACCGTTTCATTACGTATATATATCACATTTTATTCGTATTAATATGTTATGTATATTAATGAGAAAGTATCCATGATTTTTTTTTTAATTTATACTTTATGCGATTGACTCTGTCTTATCATAGAATTTGTAATATTCGGCCTTTCGACTAACAATTTGAGCATCATTCAAATCATTAATATCGAACTCTCACAATCATTTACACTGGTTTATTAAAAACAATTTTAGATAAATCTTTTTTTTTTTAATTGTGATAAACTCTTTCAATCTTATAAGGCACTAAAATTTCAAGTACAAGCGTCATCAAAAGCAATCAATGCTGGCTTAAAATGATATCAAAACGAGATTGACGTGTAACAGATAATCATCTGAAGCATTGCTTACGAAGTGGAACAAGAATTATTTACATACTGTGAATTTCTTATCTATAAAAATTGGAATAATTTGGTCGAGTAGAAATGTCATTACAAATCTCACTGTATCTTAACAATTTGAAATCAAGAGTCCCATTAAGATGTAACATATGGATTATGAAAAATAAAAAAATTGTAAAAATCCACTTTATGTAAATAAACTTCTCTCGTTGCAATACGAGTGTGCCGTCTATACAATCGTATAAAAAATGAAATGTACGGACGTACATCAGAGTATCAAAATGTGAAATGTTGAAGAACATCGTCAGTCGTGTATCAATCATGCTTCTTTTCCTCTTTCACGGCTGAACATACTATTAGACTCAGGGAAGAAAACGCGGTTTCATGCTTTCCACGAAAATCATTATCAAAACACGCCACTGAATTCGAATAAACAATTTGTTTTTTTTCACAGTCTTGTTGGATGGATAAAATCCAGCTGCCAAAGAGACACGTATGCAAGATATTATATGATTATGTTTAATAAAACCATTAAAGAGTTTTCAAGGTTTTGTCGATGTGTCTTAAGGTGGTTTCCGGTACCGCGTCTGTTAACGCTTTTCGAAATCCCTCGCAACCCATGATCCGTCGGAACATCTTCTTCGCATGGTTCCTGTGAAGTTAATATATCTAATTATGTTGTCATAATGTCCATGGAATCCATCAGTCTTCCCATCTAGAAAATTTTCAAAAAATTAACAAGATTGTCATTTTACCTAGCATCCAGATTCCCATCGATCAGTAACCTGGCACCTGTACTAAGCAGTTTATCTTTCACATCTTTTGGCAAAATCATCGTGTGTTCGGGTCCTATTCGATCCACTATGGATGCCAGTAATCTAGCCGTTGCAGCTCTTACAATAGCATTTTGATGGCTGAACAATAAGATTGAACGTATTACAGGGAACTTTTTGATATTTCAATCAACAATTTACCTTGCACCGCGTTGCACGATTACAGCGATAGTTTTGTGAGGAGGAAGATGTTCGATCATGAGATCCAAAGCTGCATTACTGTCCGCGCGAAGAAACCGATTTGTATCGGCTGTTCTGTGAAGCAGTGGCTCGGCTATGTCTTCAAAATCCTATTAAAAACACGAATAATAAGTAGAAAGAAGAAACGAAAGTAAGTCTTTTATTTTGCAAAGTCTCCATAGCAAAAGAAATAGAGAACTTTAGGATCTTTCACCTGATCTATACCACGAATCGACGAGCTAAAAATGTCACCAGCTGCCAAACACGCGGTTCGTGCGACCTGTGATCGAAGACTTTTTATTTGTCGGCCTAAAAGTCGACATATCGTCGCTGTTGCACATACATCCAAATATTCAGGTTGTTGCTTTGCGAGCTGAGACAACGTTTTCAAACCTTTCATGGTGATCTCCCTGAAACAATAATAAAAGGTTCGTTTTTAATGTTAGATTGTATTTCTGCTTACAATTTCAGACTTTATTTACCAGTCTTTACTCTCGAGATGAGCGAAACACTGTTGTACTATGGGTTTTGTTTTTTCTGGTTTATCCGAGTTTCTTTTGCTCGATATACCTCTATATCTTCCTGTGGCGCGAGGAACTTTCGATGGGAGTCTTTTGGACAAATTAATAGATTCCACGGGTTGAGTCTGAATAAAGTAAAATTAACTGTACTTATCAACATTTTAAGAATCAAGAAAATGAACGACTCCTTATTCGCAACCGCGATGTTACCTCAATTTTTAAGATTCCCGGTTCTGTATTCGTTTCGCTAGAACTGTCTTTACTTTGTCCATATTCTAAATTATTATTTTCATTAGATTCATTAACAAACTGAAACAGAACATTTCAATTGATGATACAATACAGGAAGAATATAAAGAACTTTGGTTCATTTTATAATTATTTACCCTGAGAGGATTATTATTATTTTCTGCTATTTGAACAGTGGTTTCTACATGGTTTTCAGAGTAATTAGAAACGTCCGTGGAAGAATGAGGTCTGGAGGCAATAATGATCGTTGGTGATTCTCCTGTTTTAGATCCTCTGCGAGACTGACCCGATTCTATCGTTTGATAGGAATCTTTTTCGCACTGCATTTCAGAAGCAACCACTTTTTCTTCACCCGAGTCTACGAAATTCTTGTCCTCTAATTCAAAGCTCTGTTAAAAAGAAACATTTTAAATAACTGTAAAAAATAATATAACGACCTCGCCCCATTTTTGACTAACCAATTTACGCGAACTGCTGCAAGAACCACGTCCCGGTGATTTCAACGCTTCAAAGTCATTCGAATTCCGACTCGACGATCGACTCGATTTCTTAGGGCTGGCTGAGCTTCTCAAAGGCGATGCCCCCACATTTTGAAAGTTCGAATGCAAGATTTCATTAGACGTTTGCAAGCTCTCGTTTGCTAATATTCGTTCACTCGATAAAACAGACACTATGGACCTTCTTTTGATATTCGTTCTTTCAGCTTCATCGGAAGAACTGAGTTGGCTTTCATTCTGATCATCATCGTGGAACTCTAATTGTCTAGACGAAGTTTGTTTTTCGTTCTGTAAAGTTTCTTCCTCGTCGCTGCTCCATTCTTTTGATGGTTCGTCCTCGTTCGATGTGATTATTACTTCGTCTGTAGTTTCGGTATTTTGGTCCAACGTGATCTACGAACGCGATTGGGTATTAGATCAAGTATGCAGAATATAAATTAAATAACTATTTATATCTTTATTTACAACAAAGTCAACGGTATCCCTCGCGGGGGAAGATTGACCAGTGATGATATCAAACGCACTCTCCGCATTTTGTCTATCAGAACTGGATGACCCGTTATCGGTATCCTCTTGTGTGTCTTGCACATCCTGCTCAATATCCTCTTGATTATTATCTAACGCATCCGACGACGAATGTTCGTAATCATCCCCTAGAAAAATACCAATCAAATTATTCATCTAAATCCTTTCATTCTTTCTTTTCTCTACGTTTGCTCTTGTTTACTCAACGAAAGTGAACTAAACGCTTTTTTAATGTTTAGTTTTGATGATTTATTCGTACGAACAGAAAATCAATGTTTGATAAGTATCTTCCAGGTGAGCAGTAAAAACGAAATAATATAAACAATTATTACACGATATGGCAGTGGAAAAAAAGCCGTGATTTATCACGTATATAAATGTTCGAGTAAACGATCAATTTTTTATGTTGAACATCACGAAGGATTTCGATCTAGATTACAATACTTCAGGGTCTGTTCATTTATTGCTGTTGCATGCGTATCTCGTGATGCATCTTTTCATTCCTTTGAACTTAAAAATAAAAAAAAAAGATAGAAAAATTTTAACTCTAGTACGGATTTGGGTAAACCAGATCTAATAAATACATTGATAACGAATGATTGAAAAATTGTGTGAAACATTTTGTAAAATGATATTAGAATAGAGGACCCTGAGATAACTGGCGACGATTTTTGATACGGAAAAAAATGCTCGTTTAAACGAGGCTTAAACGTGACGAGAAAATATTGATTACATCCCCATCGTGTTGGCTTTACATGTTAGTCTGAGGTGAAGAACCTCGCGTTCCAGTTCGTGTACATTCGATCGTTCCAGCTAGTCCCACAGGTTGATTTATCGTTTGTTAACCATCGAAATTCCATTGAAACGTGTCCAACAGTTTTCTATAGGTACTAAATTTAATTCAATAACGATCTGGCCTTCGGAAAATCGATTGGGGGGTAATAATTTCTATGGACAAAATATTGTGATATACTAGAGCAAACATGAGAAAAAAAGAAAAGAGATAATATTCTTAATTTGTTTTTGTAGCAAGCAGTTATTTTATAGTGATTTATTAACTACCTTCGAATTGGGTTTCAACATTCATCTGCGCCACTCTGTAATTTTCTTCCGATAAAAAGTGCTGTTTATTCTTTTCATTGTACTCTTCTTCGTTCACCGTTTTATCTCTGTAACAACGAATAAACAATATTTAATGAAAGAATTCAATGTCAAATTTTGCACTTTATACTTCTTTCTTTTTATACTCGAATGTCGAGGACACAAAGTGTAAAGAAAGTATTTTATATAATTTCTATTGGTATTCGCTACATTACTATAGTTAATAAATCCCATGTGTTGTATTAGAAATTTAAAAAAACCTACATAGTGTCATCGCTTCGACTTAGCCCCAAAGGAATGACAGGAGTAATATTACTAGCGGTGGTTATCCTAAAAGCGGAATCCACCTCTTCCGTTTCAACATCCACGGATCTTCGACATCGAAAAGCACAAGGACAGTATCGAAGAACTGTATTGGTTATCTTGTATTCTTTTCTTCTTGAATGAAAATTTTCATCCCTTCCGATCGAATTTGAATCAGAGTTTTTCAAGACCGTCACCTTGTCGCTCTCCTTGGCCTCTTCAGGCCAAGTGCAGTACTTGAAGATCATTTTCATATGTTCTTGTTCATCGATCACAGTCAAAAGTTCTTATCTTTATCGCACATTTTTTGTAAATAATTTTTATACCGTTTCTTCCTTTCATTCTTCACTTTTCACAGGATAACAAGGATTTAAGAAATTGTTTAATAATTTTGTTGCTTCGAAGACACCATATTTTTTTTATTGTAGAGAAATTAATAATGAAAAAGATTAATTTAATTTCACTTTTTTCTAATTCTTCTTTTTTTTTATTTCGAACGCTAGAGAAGTTGAAGAAACGTTTTGTAAAGCGATTTACTATTGATTCCAATAGTTGCTTTAACTATTATTAGTCCGTTGTGAAAATAGCGTTACACATAAATTATGCAACTCCAAGTTGTAATTTCTAATCAATAAACGGAGTAATAGCTCTTCGAATTTAATTTCAACTAGAAAACAATGTGAAGAATAGTTTGAAACTGATAACAATGTAGAAAATTTGTCGGTTCAAGAGATTTTGTAAATTTCAAGAAACTTGGAGGCAGTAAATTTCACGTGACTAAACGATATGCAATTCTAATTCTCAGCACTTCGAGTTTATCTTCCTAAGGTTAAGGAATGATTGATTAACAACCTGTTATCAAACCGACTACACTCAACACTGCAAGTTCAAATTCAAATAAAAAATTTAAAAAAGAAAAATACAAAGTTCTAACATTGTTACAATACAAAATCTGTAATTAAGATTTTTAATATAAATTACAATAAAATTTTATTCAACAGGTATTAGAAAATACCTAATTTAAATATTAGAGGGTGTTACACCCCCCATAATCTAGAAAAAGATTAAAATCCATCAGTTTAATATGTTCAATTGTCTTTAACGTTAAAAAATATTAACAAAAAATTACAATATAAATAAGACACATTTTTTATATAAAATGACCTGATACTTTAAATCACACCATAAAATTTATTTTCCACAATGTCACTATAGCACAACTATACACTTTAATTTGAAAATGTATGGAAAATTTTTGGTCACTTTCTTGCTAAATTAAAAAAGAAATATAGAGGGGGGTAATTGTAAAGGATGCGACAAATGACGACGCATACGCACGACTGTGTGCCCACATAGACGTCAAGCGTCCCGACGCTGACCGCTGCCCCTACCTTTCAACCTGTAATCCCCTCCTTCCTTTTCTCTCTTTTCCCTTCTACCATTTCACCTGTAACCCCGTGATACCATATCGAATGGCTTTACACTGACCGTAGCTCGACCCCTTCTTTGTCAAGGGGCTGTAAGACCTATGTGGATATAAGTATCAGGGGGTGAAAATGACCGGTTATAACGTCATCACTTTTCACCTTTTCTTAAGTTCATTTGTTATTTTCTATTTGTATCGATTTTCTATCATGGACACCTAATATTTTATAGAAATTTCAATTTTAAAAATTATACAGTTTATAAATAAAATATGTAAATGCGCAATCAATTTTAGAGTATCGGTTATTAGGACTTCGAATTGCGATACAATGCTCGTAAGAATTTCTCGACGAGCTTTATAATGAATTTAAATTACCGCTTAGATAGGGCTTTACAATGAGTTATTTAAATCACGACGAAATATAATTACGAGTCCAGTTCTAACATTACCTCTCACGCAACAATCATAAATCACAAGAAAGAAAAACGAGATCAAACGTTTCTCAACAGATTTCTTACTTTATAATTGTTCTTTAAATAAAACTGTATATAATTTTAATGATTTAAATTATCAGTACAAAAGTAAGAGTGCTTTTTTAACGTGTCCTAGATAACAAGTTAAAAATAAAATTTCAATTTCAAGTTGATTTAAAGGATAAAACTACGAGTCATGTTTCATTTAACGTCTGAAGAAATCGATCAAGTAAATACAATATAATGGTTTCAATGCTACCCATATAATGTTGGTTTAGAGAGTTACATTCTCAGAAAAAATTGTCGTACCCTATGTTTGTCACCTTCCTAGAACTACATGTAGTTAGAAAGCTGTAAAAATTGTCACGATACATTTTGTAACATGCATCGAAATAAGCAGGATTGTTGAAAAAAAAAAAAATAAAATAAAATGACTTACAGGGGCGATAATGCCTCCATAAAATTGCGTCACTACCTTCGGATAGAAAAAGGAACCCGTAGAAATTCTACTATTTATTATCATTACTCTGGTTTAATATTTGCAATAATTCTTACTGTAACTATTTTAAAAATGAAAATGGGTTACTTACGTATCGTATATTTTAACAAATTGCTGACGATGGTACAACTGCGATGGAGACAGAGAACGTAATCTTCTTCTACACGGGGTACCGCTACATATTGCAGGGAAATATTCACTAGTCTGAGCATCTGATGATGATACTTCAACATTAGTAATTTTTTGAGCAGCTGCATCTTTCGTTCTACGATGAAATTTTGGCTATAATGCAATACAATTACAAAATGATTAAAGTTTGTAAGAAATGTTGGATAAATCAGAAAATTCCTAATAATATGTATGATGGATTCGACGCATGATATAGCAATCAGCCCTACTTACTCGAGACAAATTACTATCATTATTTTCATCAGTTCTTTGATTAAAATCCGCAGTATTATAAGGATATGTTAATGGCGTAGGAGCCGTTTGCAATGGTCGAAAAGAATTCTCATCACCAAATCGGTTCTCTCGGTGTGAAACCGCGTTATACCTGAAACAATTAAATAACAATCATTTAATTAAATAATTTTATACGTGTAATCAAGTTACACTTACATATTATGCATTATGAATGATTGTTGAACATTTTTCGATAACGAAGGTTGATGACTTTCAATGGAACTCGAACAACTACACTTAGATCTATCAGATTTTTTTGATAGATTGTCCCTTTCTGTATATTTTGGGTACATTCTAGAATTAACATTCGATAATTCTTGATTCGAATTGTCCGCAACATCCTGCAATATTAACGATTAATTATTGCATATAACTTAATCGTACAGATTTTGCGTTTGATAGATAAAAGTTTACACTGTATTCTGCGCTAGCGTTATTCTTCATCGAACGATAATTATCATAATCTTGTTGATTTTTTCTTCTTCGATAATACATTGCCTCACAATTTCTGTTAACATTTCATTATTCCTTTTCAATTACTTCCGTACAATTAAATCTTATTGAATAATAAAAATAAAAAGTTGATACCTAAAATTTTCTTCTATATTATCTCTGAATCTTCTTTTCGAATTAGGATTTATTAATTGAGAATTAATTGATTTATCCTGATTGTAATCAATTTTTGCCCCACGATCGCGAATATACAATACAGGTATTCTTGATTCTGTTTTATTACCGTTATCCTAAGATACAAAACTTTATAAGAATTTTTTTAAATAGAAACCATGAAATTTCGTGAAATTTACCCTCCGATCAAATTTATCTTCTACGATGATACGATAATTGGCGGATTCTCTCGGGTATTCTGGAATTCTTGTTTGATTTCTCGATTTTATATCCAAATTGAAAGCTTCACCTTAAACAAAAGTATCTAATACTTAATATTTATTATCGTTAATTGTACTGTTATTAAAAGAGCAATATTTACATAATAATTACCATTACGGATATTTGTAGTTGCGCCTTTGGTTTCCAATAAGTTCACTTCATCTTCGCATCCAAGATTCTAAGTAAAAAGATACATAAAATTTCACAATTATTATTACAATAAAAAAATAATAAATAATCATGTGCTAACCTTAAGTGTTTCTAACAAATGGATGAAACATGAATGATACATAATTTCAATGAATTATAATCAATACAAAATTGAATTCTTTATAAACAATAAAAAATAATGCAAAACTGAAAAGAAATTTTCTCATACCGTTTATCCGGCAAAGCGGTAAAAAAGCGATCCGAATGTTGTTAATCTACTGTCTTGAATCCATCAACGAGTGACTTGAAACGATTTATCATCGATATAAAGTCAATAATTGCAAACCATTAAACGTTGAAACTACATATTTTTCTACGCAACATCAGAATTTACATTGTGTAAATATACAATTTGTAAAAACATACAACCATGATTTGCAACTTAACTAGGGCCCTGATATAATGCGATTACATTTTGTAAGTAAACGTTGATTTCGCGACACGCGATCAAACGTCAACGCAAGCTTTTACGCTTATGTTTTATTAATGAGTTCATTAAAATTGTTAATAACTACAGTCGCATTCAGCGCAACAATACGTATTACATATACAATTAACGAATTATATTTAACGTAACTGCAGTGGCCTGATTACATTACATTCGGTATAAAGGAATAATTGTAAAGTATACCAAGAGAAATGCAGTATTTAGTAATTCGGTAATTTTTTTTTACACATCTGCATAGAGGAACCCTCCAACTTCAAAGGATTATTTTTACCTGATTTTGAGTTGGAACCATTTGCCAAACCAATGGCGGGTCTGTTTTAGAACGCATTCCAACTCCAAGTGCAACGAAGTTTGGTCTTTCGATCCATGGGCTTTCACAATTAGCATTTTCATTCCTGTAAAGATTATTAAGTACCCACTATTTGTATGTAATCGCTGGTTTGATGAATCTGACTTTCTAGTAACTACCTTGCAAATCTTTCTTTCTCGGACCTCGTAGCTATAATTTGGCTTTTGGTACGTCCAATGCTGGGCGAAACCGAACCACTTCCAGCTACAATCCAATCGACATCAGGTCCTGCACAAATATACTTAAATATGAAACAGTGAATAAAAATTTAGGAGCAATGAATTTACCTGTAGCTATTTGCACGGTAGGTGAAATTTGTAAACCGTACATAACGAGACCATCAACAGAGACTAAGGGTAAGGATTTACGAGCTAGACGAGCCCTGATTGCAGACATCATTGCCTCTGCATCGTGATAACCTTCCGATGCTTGTTTTCCTGCTGCTAATACTTCCTAAAAAAAAAACAAAGATCCAATTTACGTTAGACACTAGAACACGTTAGATAAGAAACACGATATACCTCAGATTCATATATCTGTGCTAAAACAGCCAAAGTGTCAAGTGCAGCTTGTCGCACCCTACGTCGTCTATCTCTAACCATTTTAGCCACTTTATTGGCTATAATATCCGCTTTGAATTCTGTACTTGGAAACGTTACCAATGAAAAAATTAACAGCTGCAGTGTATTTTCTCTAGTCTGCAACAAAACCAAAATCCATCTAAAATGAAAACTTTGCCAAAGAGAATTACCTCTAAATTAAAAAGAAAAAGAAAAATCACTTTGGCATTTCTAGCATTTAGACACTGCGGTTGCAGAAGTTGTTCCAGAAGAAGAGCAGGTCTTAGCCTGAGCATCGTTATCCTGGCCAACTGGGTCGCACTGGGTCCTCCGTGTCTTGCCAAACCCCAAGCTAACTGCGGTAACTGTTTCTTCAAAGCCTCCTCGCTTACACCAGCTACGACTACCTAAGTAGAGAAAATAATTTTTATCAGTTGAAATCAGAAGACTGTAAATCTTAATAGGAAATATCCATAAAATTTCCATAAAGAGTGACAATTTTTTATTTAAGATTTCTTAACTTTCATATTGTTTATCATTTGTATTGATTATTATAGAACATTCTATACGTTAATTAAAATAATGGTATCGCTCAGGATTGATCTAATGGCGCAAATTAGATTTACCTTAGCCACCGCTAAGCCCGCAGCCGCTACTCGACAGCTCCTTTCGCAGCCTAGCACTGCATGCAAAAGAGATCCTAATCGTGGCTCTATCGCGATCAGTGCAGAAGACGTTCGCAAAGCCGATGCTACTCTCTCTAAACCCCTAACACGAGCTCTCCAGTCCTCCTGAAACGATATCAAATTACAATTAATTAATAATCATCTTTTATCTATTTTCTATGCTGGGAATTTCTGCAACTTTTATAGATTATCCTGTGTTCGGTGTATCATCGAGGAATGAAAAATGTTATTAATAATTGATAGAAATTTCATAGAGAAAGTATCATTTAGTAATGCCGTTTGGTCAAGAATCAAGAGTCGTCCAGTGAACATTATCGATCGTTGCACCAACTCTGAATGCAATGCACTAGGTAACATCTGCATTCACTTTTCGATTCGGCTTTATTTACACGGAAGTAATCAATATCATTGACTTTCATAATTCCATTGAACTTAACGGTATATAGGTATACATAGCACGTAGGTGTCTTGAAAAGTTTATCGAGGGAAACATTCATTTTTCAATAAAAGATCAATCATTCTGTATCAATGATATCCATGAAACCTTTATGCAGTTATTTCCTTTACAGTTTAAGCTTTAAAAATCCAGGTATTTCCTAAAAGATTCACGTTTCTCTTCGTGGTATCTTATAATTACACGAAGCACGGAAATGAAAACGCAAATTCTGGATATCATAAAGAATTCGAGGATGCCACGTGAAAGTTCCAGCAAAGTGGAAGTACAGTACAATTGCCAGGAGCAATTTGCATGTAGAGAGAAACGACGTTTTACACGCAACACGTTCCTAATTATTTTCTTGTTAGCCGGCGAACCAGAGAATTTCCCTCGTAGCGGCATAAATGTTTCGCGAGGAAATCTGTCGTTTTTCACCCGCGGAATATTCATACACGAACCGCGACGGGACGCGGTACCATCAGGTGGAAAATGAAACAGCATGCATAATTTGAACAGGCTGTTTCACTGCCACGAAGATACGACAAACGTCGCCCGAGAGAAATATCCCCTGGTAATGCGATCA
Source organism: Osmia lignaria lignaria (assembly GCF_051020975.1). Lineage (NCBI taxonomy): Eukaryota > Metazoa > Arthropoda > Insecta > Hymenoptera > Megachilidae > Osmia > Osmia lignaria. The sequence continues at coordinate 14,324,537 of NC_135041.1, forward strand.
ATCTACTTAATCAGACAAACTGTAAAATTCCAACTAACCGAACGCGACGGTGTTTCAAATATATGTATATTCCAACAGTGACCAAGACAAATTACGAGCAATTAAAGCATCACCCTGAGGTACAAGCTTCACTAAACGACAATATTATGCTGCAAGGTGCATATTTTTTAAAGCATAAAACAGCGAAAAAGTGTGACAGGAAAATTGGAAATTTGTTAAGTTAAACTGTTTTCACGTGCCAAAAATGATGAAATTTTTTTAAATTCTTATTTAAAATAGTTCCTGGAATGCTGAGAATTACGCTACATTAGGAATCGATATAAAGAGTATTATTTACTTTTCTGATATTCTTATCGCACAAGCATGTGGATGTGCATAGGTGTACTGCATAAATGTATCATACAGGTACACAGTTGAATTCACAGGAAGGTATAGAATAGCCTTGAACTTCCGTTGAATGAAAGGAAGATACTTTCGTGGTCACGAGACTTACGTTTTTCTGTGATATCGATAATTGCATTAAAACTATTGTCTGCTTTCATCGGTGATGTCTGACGTACAGAGCGGTGTGAAAATATTATGTACCGAACTAAATATGCTAAATTCTATATTTTTCAAATCCTATTTATCAAGTTCCCTATTTAATAAGCATTCCGAATTCTATATTTTTAAAGACAAATTAAATTTTTAAAAACTTGAAAATAATAGGTATCTGATATCTAGACTTATACAAAAACATCCCAGTTACTCAACTAATCGAATTAGTATGCAACGGAATCTCCTCTGAGTTTTCGTGCTGGAATACCTCTGACTCGATTCCAGGAGCGGATTTATTCGATAAGACTAGATAAGTTTAATCAAGACGATAACGCAAACAAACGTTCACAACAAGAACATAAAGTTCTCTTTCCTACAAACCTTTATCCAATCTATGATCTAATTCTAAATGATTCGTTAGTAGTTCAAGGACTTCATTCTCGTTGTATAATCATTTAACAGAAACTATATTAAATCTTATACCTACAACTTCTGGTATAAATAATTGATTATTTCTTGGAATTTGAAATTAAATTTTAGAATATAGTTCCTTGCTACAGGTTCAGAATACTCTAAATCCATCACTGTCCGAATAAAGGAGGAAACCGGTCAGTCAGTGCCTTGCCAGAGAGAATAACGAATATCTACTTTGCTCTTCTGTTAAATATATTTTTTTATCGGTGAATTCTGAAACAAAATCAATAGAATGAAAGATAAAGTGTTGAATAATGATTAGAAGTTATAAAAGAGGGACAATTCAAATTTTAAAATGTATCATCAGTTGTGGATTAGCTTTTTTTGTTATAAAATTGCTACTTATTGGAGATGAAAGTAAACCACTGCCCGAGTTCGGTGATAGAGAGAAACTGATGGTAGATAAATAGATATATTTATAAAAACAAATATAGTAACTTATCAATTACTTTCAGATTGAAGCAGAGAATGATAATTCCAATAGAATATCGACGATAAGAAATACTTGTCAAAAGTACAATTTAGGGATCTATAAGAAAATTGGTGGATCTTCTATTTTTAAACATCCGCCTACACCACAATACAGTGTTTTTTATATAGTCAGGTTTGTTGTTTAAATCGATAAATAAAAATCACTTTATTTTATGCTTCTCCAACAACAGTGATGATTGAATAGGAATCACGGTCTATCATACTGTCCGATTTACAAAGCTGGTAGTACAACATGGATTTACAACTTATGTCTTCTAATGAACGTGTCCGAGAAGGAACTAAACGGTGGAAAGGAGCAGATATCGACCATTGCCAGAAGGCTAATACCGGAACTAGAGTTTCCAGAAGCCGACCAGGTAAAACTTCGTTAATTTTCTAAACCGAAAATTTAGAAAGGGTAGAACAGCATAAGATGGTCAAAAGTGCCCTTGAGCCGATTCTAGAATACTCTAGGGTGCATTGCTGAATAAAATCGACTCAAGGGCACTTTTGATCATCATATCCTGCTATATCCTTTAATAAACTATAATTACTGGGTCGAACTGGGCTCAAGTGAAAAATGGCAATACCAAATTCTATGTTTTCCAAAGTTTCCGAATTATTCAAATACGCTACGACTAATCCTGTAACAAGATTAAACAAGGAAAACTGATACAGGCTTTAAAAGCAACGAAGAAACTGCTGGTGGTAAGGCAGCCATTTGAAAGATTGTTGAGCGCGTATCGCGATAAGCTGGAAAACTCCGTGGCTGGAAGGGAACACGGGACACTTCACTTTTATCGGAAATACGGTGGCAAGATTGTTGAAAAGTACCGTGGTAAGTCACGGTAGAAAATATTGATCCTGATGTTCCTTGCTCGGCTAACAGGATAATGAAGTATTTATCATTCGTTAAAAGAGAAGAATTTCACAAAACCTCGGGATGATCAAGTGATTAGAAGAAAGGACATACCTGAACCAGCGGGAATTGAGCCGACTTTCAAAGAATTTGTACAATATTTAATTGATACTGATTTGGCCAGCTATGGGGACGATCATTGGATGCCTTACTATTTCTTTTGTACACCTTGTATCGTTAATTATGATATAATTGCAAAGGTATTCGATTAATCTTTGGGCGATGGACCATAGTTTCTGTAAAGAAAATATATGTTTTTAATTGTTAATCGTAATCATTACGTACGACATGTTCTATAGGTAGAAACATTGTGGAGGGACCAGATTTATACGATCCATAAATTACAGCTGCAAGAGGTAATTAAACCGAGATGGCGACATAGCGGCGGGTACTCGAATGCGTCGAGAATATATTTCAGTCAATTGAACCGAGATATGGTGGAAAAATTGTATGAAAAATTCAAATTAGACTTTGAGTTGTTCGATTATTCGCCTAAGGTTTATTTCCAATATGCAACTTCTACTTAGAATTTTCTTAATCAACGATATTACATTTCTTCACGATAATTTCTTTTTATTTTTTTTTGTAAAAAGGATAAGGAATAAAATATGAAGTACGATTAGAATCGCAAAGAATTTGAAGCTCGTTAACGAGCACCCTGTTTTTTTTTCCTTTTTTTTTTTTCGTTCACATCCATTCATTAATGTGACTCGAGGGGAAGCCTTCGACTTTAGGACAGATCGTTCTGATACATTACAACGAAGTGGGTCAATCGATTTCGTCGGCAAAAGTTCGTCGCGTGGTGTAACGTGATTTAAACTCCATTAATTAACATTACCTATGCTTATCGACTGTACGCGTTTCCTTCTTTCCCTTGTGCATTGAAATCTTCGCGCAAACTGCGCTTAAAGTCTTGATAAAAATCTCCATTTTACGAGCAAGAACTTCTTCAAAACTCACTTTTCCTACTAGCCACTGATTGTTTTAATAATCCATTGAGGGGTTGCAACCAAATAAATGAGTGTTGCTTTAAAAAATTGCTGGTGCATAGAATACATAAATTAGATAATAAATAAAAATAATGAACAATCAAGCTTAAGAAAAAGTAGTCGTGCAATAAACAATTGAAGGTATAAATAAAAGAAGAAAAAAAAATGTTATACCTTATTATGTAAATCCTCCAACACTTCCTGATCGACCAATCCTAATCCCTCCCAGCTTGGTTCTTCGGATTTAACTTCCGCTTCGCCACCAGCATTTCCATTTTTCTCGATCACACTAGGCGCAGCTTTATCGCGATCACCCCTCGACGTTCGTTCACAGTCAACGTTATCGTGCTTTGAACCAGTCGTCAAACAACTTTTCAACTTACCACCACTTCTATCGTCTTCGTTAACATCATCGCGAATCTGTTCTGTTTCGTTGCATCGGATCGGTGAACCAAATAAAGAATCCACTTTTTGAATATTCTCCACGGTCACACGTTTGTCTTCTAAAATCCTCTCTTCTCTAACTTCCTCTTCTATCCTTTCCGCCTTGTTATTATCTTTATTTTCATATTCTTTAACAACTATTACCGAATTTTGATCATTGCTGCTCTGAGCATTCTGAACTAAAATAACATCCTCTCTTTTAGCTTCCTCAGGTTTTCCACTAATCGCGATGCGTTCCTCGTTCGTTTCAGGATTTTGTTTACCATTCTTCGTATTCTTTTTCTTTCTCGACTGCTCCGCAGACTTCTTCATCGATACCGGACTATTCGTCCTCGCAAGGATGCTCTTCTTAGGACTCAACTCCGCGTTATGAGTATATACATCTCTTTTCGGGCTGCTGGAAACTGATCTAGACGGTCTGTTCGTTTTCCCAGCCTCTCTGCGAGGACTGCAAGGCTGGGAGGACGGTCTTGGCCTCGCGTTAGGCATCTTTGTGGCCGGTGAAACGGGAACTGGTATTCTTGTTTTTGGTATCGTCTCGATAGACTCGGTCTCGTCGCTGTCCGGAGTCCTCAGTTTGACTATCTCCCCGCCAAAGTGTACTCTTCTCGGTGTCTTCCGTCTATCATGAGACGCGTTCTTTCCTTCGGTGTCGTTTCTCACGTCCGTTCCGCTCTCTTCGTCCTGCTCCTTCTCACTGTCGTCTTTCTCTTCAAGAATCGTCATCGTGATGGCTGTTTCTTCGTTGAATTTAATTTCAGTCTCCAGCACCACTCTTCTAGCCGCCGACATTGCTCCAGTGTTCACTTCGTCCTCTTCCTCGGCTATGCCTGACGTATCGCTATCGCTATCCCACTTTCGGTCTTGTTCCTTGCTCTCAGTTACTTTCTCGATGCTTTTCTTCTGCGTCCTTTTATTGGACCTTACGTTGTAGATCTTCGATAGTATCTCGATGTTCTTCTTCAGTTTGTTGTCGTAGTCCTCCAGGTAGCTCTCGAAGGTTTCCGTGCCAACGGCATCACGGATTTTAGTCAAGGACTTCAGTACAGCCTCCTGATGAGGCACCTGAGCTAAACGAGATGCCAAAGCTATCGTTGCGTCTTTCACCAACTGCGGAGACGGCGATGGGCTGCTCGACGATGGGAACAATAAGGATGGCACGCTCAAGATCACTCCGGTGGTGACGTTCGTCTGGAAAGAGTCGCACACCTCGGAACGGTTCAAGCCATCCTGAAGAATCTGCAAGAAAACGTGCAAGTGGTCGATGAAATTGCGTTTTACGATCGATCAGTGTATCGGATAGTGGGGGATAGTCTGCAAGGTTATCGTATATTTCCTTCCTTCCTTCCTTCCTTCCTTGTATGCCCGAGGAACATTTTGAGAATCAGCAAGAAATTTAAAGGTCAAGACGATATTATAACGATCCAGTTTTTTTTTTTTTTTTCAATGAAAATCTTACCCTTTTAATAGTGTTCTCTTTGTCGCGATTATGAGTGAGAAAAACCCGTAAAGCGTCGAGAGCACCCTTGCGAACAGCAGGCGCGGGGTGGCCCAAATTATTGACCAGTTCCGGTACCACTGGTTGCATGACCTTGTCCACGATGTCAGCATTCAACGTCGGTAACACGTCGATTAGGACACGAAGAGCATGCTGACGCACCTCCCATTCCGGATCACGCAGTCTCTCTGATATTTCCAGAAACGTTAGACGCGTGTCGACCTCGCTTGGGAACTTTCGTGTACGCACCTACGGTAAAATCTTTGCATAACTACTTTAATTAATTCTACATAATTCGATGTACCGTTGCCTCGAAATAAGCAACTCGAGCAGGTATGATTGTATTTCGTGATACTTTTATGTGATGAAACTGTCAGCCAATGTGATTATACTAATTTGCCAAAAACGGGGAAAATTATTATACTAACCACGTGTTCCCATAGAGGAGTAAGTTGTATGGGTTGTCCATTGGATGATGTCAGTGTCATTTTTCGAGGAAGCCGCTGACGATGATTACGACGAGACGGACTCTTGGGAGTTGAATGAAAGTGAAAGGGTGAAGAAGGTAGGGGTGAAGAATCCTTTTGGGGCTGCAGAGGCCCCGAATTCGTCGACCCTGTCATAGATGAGGAGAACTCGAAGCACTCGGACATACCCAGGCTACGTCTCGTCCCTTGGGAATCGTATGTCCTTCATCGTCTTCCTTAAGAATCGTTTTTCCACTTCCTGTTCGTTCATCGAGTCACGCGAGGACAAACCTGATTGATAGATTCGTTGGATATTTACAGTGATACGAGTAACGTTGTAACGCTGTAACGCTTGTACATCCGTCCTGTTTAATACCCAAGATGTCCTATAAAATCCTTAATCATTTTGAACTATATTACTGGCATTTAATAGAAATTTTATTTTCCTCCAATTTCTGATCCTGTAATTGCATCCTAAAATAATAGGAAAAAAAATTCATCGAATGCATTTTGTTATTCTCTATGAAAAAAATATTAAGGTAATCGAGTAGAATATTGATTAGTTCAAAAGAGATTTTCTCGGTCTTTCTATAATGTTACCCTTTACATAGATACGTGTTTCAAAGTATACACTTAAGTAAAGTGAACCAATTGGTTTTGAATAATTTCTTTGTTACAAGTACGACTTAAATTGTACGAACTTTAAATAGTAGTTCGATCAAGATACATAAGGTATTCAAAGGTCTATTTAGTATAATATTTCGTAGAATTTCGTTATTTATTTAAATGAATCTTCTTCCGATGAATTAAAATTTCATAACATCTTGACTTTCGTTATGTTTACTTCCGGCAGCAGTACCTAGAAATGTATGAAATGATTGACATTGCTAAGACTAACCGGTTAGCTACCGACGCATCTGATTTCCGGTTTCGGTTGCAGAATTAACCACCTTAGTCACGAAACACGTTTCAATATTAATTTAGATCTCTTTAGCGTGCATAGGAAAACGTTTAACCCCCCTCGAAACAGAAGCCAATAACTCGTAACAACTATACGTATTATATTTTTTTAATTACAGACCTATCTATTTTATACCAACATTTTAAGATTCTATTTCTAGGAATATTTAAAAATAATTCTCCTATTTTTATGTCTTAAACTTTTCATATATAATACGAATTATACAACATTTTATAATTGATAGTTGACAAAACAGTGTGTATAATTTTCCAAATATTACGTTCGACGTGCTCTTATCTGGCTTTGCAAGTAACATTTAAAAAAAAAGGGAGAATCGAGGCGAAGTTTATCATTGAATCTCACGACACGAACTCTGCATAAAAGTAGTACACACGAAAGGTGATTGCATAATCCAAAGAAAACGTGCGTGTGTCTGAAAAGTCGAGAAAGAAAGGGTTGTCCTCTCACGAGGTCGCAATAAGAATAAATACTTTTCTACCTGTATTGTTTTTTCGCACCTATATATCGAATTATCTGTATCGTTTTTAAACTAGTGTCGATATTATTAATAGTGTTAAATATTCTTCATTAAATATCATTAATTAGTATTAAATATACTTAATTTTAATATAAATAATTAATTATTAACTAGAAATGCTAGTAACTTAACAGGAAATTTAGAGGAAATTACGATTTAAAATCGCGCCAATCATGTGTCATAAACTGTCACGTGATCAAATCCGTTACATTTGAATAAATCGTAATACTGTCAAGAGAATCATTTTTTACAATAATTCTATACAATACTTAAAGTTTTGCGTAGAATTTAGAATATATTTTATGAGCATAATAAAAGACATTCAATTTTAAGAATAATCTTATTGTTAAACTAATGATATTACAGATAATATGTGAATATAATAGAGTACAATTGACATACCTGTTGTTTTCATATGAAAATGATACAGAAATTTTTCAGTTTTGCCAACACGTATTCCAATATCCTAATTTTCCAGAAATTATTCACTGTATTATATGCCGAGTTCTTCATTTCGTTATACACGCACATTTCATAACAAACAGCACGTCACCGAGACAATAACCCGGTACGACGATTACGTGACGACGGCCGACATGTGACTGCCGTCACTCTGTTCTCAAAGCAAGGTGGTTTCGAGGTGATATCGACCACCCTCTCCCCACTTCTCGAAAAATGGTTTTATATACGTACTATAGACCATAATCACGAACAGAATTACGAGAACATCAAAAATAATTTATATCGCATAATTTTAGCAAAAGAAATGTATGACTTGTTTCATCGATGTTAGCGAATCGATTTTCCCGCCAATTAAAATTCTAATGGATTCAAGAACTCTTTTTTCAAATTTAAAATTGCATTCGACTCGCTAAAAGGAATGTTAAAATTAATTAAACAACTATATCATAACTAACGTATAAATGAATGCACATTTATGCAAAACTTACAAGTTAATATTTTCAGGAAGTGTTGCTACCCTAACGGTGTACCCGTATGTATGTACGTACGAATAAAGATATCACTACTGACAATAGAAAATTAAAATCATTTATAAAAACAGAAACTTTCTTGTTATTTTATTAAACTTCCGCATATGATTATATTAAAGAAACAATAAATGAATCATTTGTTTTCATTGAGACTAATTACATATGTTTCTATGTAAACTATAAATATTTACACACAAAATAAATTAGTTACAGTTTATAATACTATATAAAAATTACTTTCATTTTACATTTATCTTATAAAAATTGTTTAATATAAAGCGTAAACGACGAACACATAAGTAACAAATTTGTATGAGGTAAAATATTCTTAGAATCAATTAGATGTATCAAATAATAGAAATTTACTTAATTAATTTCATTAAACTATACTATCAGCCTTTGTTCTTTCTTTCGTTTTAACATTTTGTACTGGATGTTGCGAATATAATATCACTGCATAACTCACCATAGCAATCGAAACTACAGTATTTAAATGAATAGGAATACTGAATATTAACCAACACAGGACTGCTGTAAATAGTAATTCTAATGCGCTAGCAAACGTTTTTAAAATTGAATTTAAATTCTTTAGAAACAAACTTGTTATTATTCCGATTGCTGTATTATTTAACATAATTAAAATAACCTTTGGTTGTAAAAGTATACTAGGACTGGCGTCTTTAAATATATTAGATGTGCTATTTTCAAAAATGTAAAGTAATACAAAAACTGAAAAATTGCAAAATATACTGTCAACATACATAAATACATTCTGTACAAAAATATTGATGCTTGCTCCCTGTTCTTTAAGTAAATATTCATTGTATACTCCAGCTAGGCAAGAACAAATAGTCTGAAAAATACAAATGATAATGTTAGATTGCAATTAAAATAATATACTACCAATTATATTGATAATGTATTTACCTGTACAAATATTAAAATTATATTACTATTTAAGTTAACTTTGGCCTTAAATATATTGACATTTAAGTCCAACTCTAAATGTTTCACCATACATCCAATAGTTAACAATACTAATGAAAACCATTGCTTAAGTGACAATTTCTTATCAAAAACGACCTAAAAGAAATAATACTTTAAAAATTTTGTTATGTTCCATTTTATGTGACAAGATAAATCTCTGATATGTACTTGGAAAATAATTCCAGTCATAACAACACGAAGTTGCAATAAAACATAATAAGTTGTTGGATCAAATGCAGCCAAGTTGATAAATGCCAAATTATTGTACAGACAATATAAAAATGAAGGTATTGTGTACAGAAGTAACACTGGAATAGAAAAATGAATGACAATTATTTCACATACATATTTTTTTTATAATTTTAAAAACCTATACCAAATTTTACAAAATCTTTATCTTATCTTTCTAGTTCGTTTACATTACGTATCATTAAGATATGAACTATTGATAGTCTCTAAACCATCTGTTAAGACTAAATCAATACATGCAATTACCTTTTTTATTTCTAGTTACTTCTTGAATGAGACTTGAGACACTATTGCTAGAAACAATAATTAAATTTGTAAATATTAATGGTATATAGATCATGTTAATTGAATTACTTCTATGCCTATAATATAATATTACTTACTCTTTGCAATACAAAATAATTGAGGCAAGCAGTTTTAACACCTCTGTCATTAATACTACCATAACAATGTTATATTCGTAGTGTCCATCTCTTTGAGACCAAGTTACAATAATACCTGTGATAAAAACAATTTAACAATATTAATTTGTATTTTGATAATGACGCATATAAACTAGAATGAAAAGAGGACATATAATAAACAAAAAATTAATACCAAAACAAGTATAACAAACTTAACCACATTTGTGTACCTTGATTTACAAAAAGGGCCATGTACGAAATAAAAATGACAGGACTCCATCTTCCCGGGAATAATTCCCCCCAGTTGATGGAACCCATCGCAAACCCTTTTTTAAATATTATTACGTTACAAACCAATGCATTCGTGAAATATATATCACGACAGTAACCTCCCTGCCGGAACGTCTGTTATCAACTGAGGCTACTAATCATAATATGTTTACATGATAACGAGTATTCAGATGTAATACAACGCATTAAATATTAATTTATGAACAAATGAAAATAAGTTATTTTGCTTCAAAAAAACAGCGATTTAAACATCTGAACATTGCTTCAATGCATTACTCATAGTTCATATAAATATAAATACTTTAGGTAACGCGATATCGTCACAGCATTCAAAATGTAAATGAAAACATATGTAAAATTCATAATTTTTAAATAATAAATATTAAAATAGTTATTCATCATAATATGTATCAAGAGGTATAACTGTATTTTATTTTCACAATCTCTTGAAAATATGTATTATTTAAACTCATTCATGATGAATTACATATAATTTATTTACATACAACTGAAGATTTATATTTAAGTGGTTTACAACACACTATAGTTCTCTTTAAATTCTAAAATTCATTAAATAACAACTGTCTCATTATTTAAGTTTGCCGTTCAATATGGAAGCACATAAATAGAAAATTTATACTATACACAGAACGAAGTATGTTACAGATTACTATTATTACAAATATTCACAATGCTGATAGTATCTACAAGACTGAAGGTTCTGACAAAATTAATCATATTTTAAATTACCTTTTTATAATTTTAAACATAAAATACTCTAAAAAATAAAAAATAATTCCTTTAAAAGAACACATGAAATTACAACCATGTTAAAATATTTATAATCTATACACAAACTAATAATTGTTGCAAATTGTATTGTCTGAAAATTACAAAAAGGCAGTACAACTGTGTGCACAAAGAACTCATTATGAGACCAATTTCAACATGCTATCGTTAATATATTTCTATTATTAAATTGAAAAAGAATTGTACCACTTAGTTCACATATAAACTCCATAAAATGACAGGAATACTTTGTTATTTAAGATTTTTGTATGAATTTCAAATATATTTTCGAAATATCGTAAACTTTAAAAATTCTTCGAAATATAATCAGGCAGTGTAATAAGTATGCCTGTAAAAGTGATATTGTTTACTTTTTAATGTATTTTGTACCTTTGTAAATATTTTGTAAACATTTAGTGCAAGATCATACACTATAAAATGCAAATATTATAACCATCTGGTAATATCTCTCAAACTGCATTACATTAGGACCAATTATCAGTTCATTACAACATATACAAATATAATATAATAATATATTAAAATTTGTGATTAAAAGTTTTTAGTGTCCTGTTCAAGAATGAATAATTGATCTTCATAAATATTGATACATTTCTACTGAAAATATTTACATAAAAAGAAAAAATGATATTTTAGTCCATGGCACATTACATTCCGTCATATTCATATTACTGAATAATTTTCAGAGTCCATTACCTCTCCTATTCATTTTTATAGTAAGGCCACCATTTAGCCATATGTAAAATAAAAACAAAATTAGCGATTGTTCACTGTCAATATTACTACAAAAAAGAAATGCAAAAAATGCTTTTTCGTGGAAGTTAAACACCTTTAAAAACATTAAAAGTGCAAAGTGAAATAGAATAAATATAAATATAATTTATGAAAATAATGAATTAACGAAATCACAAAAATCTTAGAATCGAAATACAAATTATGTTGGCCGTATTGTTGCTGCTGATGATACGTGATGAAATTGTACGAATTGCTATTAACTTTTAGACTATGTTCTTTTAGATATGCTAATATTACATATTGCATTTGTGGTACCATTTAGTTAAGGACACTAAAAAAAAATGTCAATCCTGAAATTTATTTGATAAAAATCATCTAAAATAAATTGGACTTTATATCGCATGTACCATCGTACACAATTCTATTAAATTCCACCATTAATTCGACGTTTTTAATTGCTTCAAAATTTGTTGTGTAATCAATTTAGTAGCCTCGCTAGCATTAGGAATAAGAAACTTATCCATATCTGAAATAACTGTGTCATTATACTGTGTGGTACCATATTTAAATGTAATCAAATCTGAATATTTTTTTCTAGATGTTATTTTAACAATACTCGTTAACGGACGTTTAACAATTACGTGCGCTGCACCCTTCCGTTCTTGTATTTCTCGAAGTACTATAAGATGAGTGTCAGTAACTAAAAGTATACTGAAAAATAAATCAAAATATTACACAACAAAGCACATTTCTTCAAATATAATCTTATATTTTATATTCAAATAATTACCTATCACAGAGATCTCCATTAACTTTCACTTCTTCACATTTAAAGGAATGTAACAATTTTGGATCCTTCATCCATTGTTGAATCGATACTACTTCAATCGGTTCCTCACTTTCATTATTCGTCATTGTCATATCTACAATTATGATATGAAATAAATATTTACTTGGAATCATAGACATAGTAAATATAGAAATAAAAACCTACCCAATTCTTGATCATCGTCTATACTAAATACTGGACCTGTTTTTCTTTGTCGTTTACTATACTCTAAATCTTTGCTATTTCTATTCTCCATGTTACTATGGACACTTGCCGATGGATTAACAATATAATCAAATAACTTTCCTTTTACTTTCTTGATCTTCCCAAGAAAATCAGAATTATTATTCTTAACCTTGACAGGGCTTGTTTCGTTTGAATTTGTCTCGGATATATTAGCATTGCACACTAAACAATGTTGCGAATTATGATCAATAAGACTAGAAACAACTTCATCGCCAAAATATTCGTGTATAGCTAAAACAATGAAGATATCATTTTTTACTAGTCATCTAATTTTAAATAGAATTTTTCCTTACCTTGATATCCCGATGTAACCATACTAACATACTGCGTATGCTTTTGTAAAAAGGACGCAACTACCATATGCGTATAACGATCTTCCTCTTGTCTACCGCTTCCTAAGAAACAAAGATGTTCTCCGCCGGCTTGTGATCCAACAGCAAGTGCTTGTCGTTGAGCCTGCAACAATCCTTGCACTGCCGTGGCAAAAGCAGCGGGTTCTTGGAGCATCTAAAATAGCATTCCAAAAGATTAATACGTAAATACTAATAGAGAAAAACAAACGGAAACGTACCAAATTGCAATCTAAATGAAACGCGGTTGGCAGATGTCCTGCATTATATTGCTCTGCAGGCCTACAATCCACTAAAAAAAATCTAACAGACTCAACCGAGGTATTAGGTACGGACGGACTTTCGATAGAATTTTCAACTAATTCTTGGGCAGATACTGGTAAGCAAAGTGCATGCGATATATACTTCTCATCGAAACTTTCACCGAACATAACAGGATATAAATCGTGTTTGAAAGACGACGGTGTCTTCATTGCATAATACTGTGCTAACGAACAAAAATCTGTTACATCTTCTGCTTCCAAAGCGCAAGGTAAAGCAGCAATTGCATCAATTATACTTTGCTTGTCATTATCTTTCATACTTAAAATTTGCTCCCTAAAAAAACGATATTAATTAAATAGGAATAGTATATGTATAGAAAAAATTGATTTCATAATTCTTACCTGGCATTTATTACCATAATGAGTGAAAGAAACAACATAAAAAATGGATCAGCTTGCATAAAGTATAGATCCCACATTGTACAAACAGCTGGCAATGAACACACACCAGCAAATAAAGTAGTCACCCATCCTTTTGTATACTGATCAGGAGATACTCTTTTTGTATCCAAAAAAGAACATAATTCTGGTTCATGATAAAGTAGTAACAATCTTAATACAGAACTATATGTTTCACCTCTAAATACATATAATACAATATTATTATTATTCATAAAAAAAATAATCATACTTAAAATTATAATCCTACTTCAATTATAAAATATCACACCTAGGAATATAAATGTCTATTATAGCTTCAAACAAATTATATGTTGGACTACGTGGAAGTTTTAAAGCTATCAATGGACCCAATAATTCTATCCATCCATTTCCTCTTTCATATTGCTTCCTTTTACTTTTACAGTAAAATGTTAAAATAGACTCTAAATCAGAAACAACAGAAACTTTGTCTTCATCATCATTTCCTAGCTTAGCTGTAACAAACAATTATACTCTTAATTACATGAATGAATAATTTCTCTTAATATACATACAAAACTTAAGAAGTATAATTTACCAACTAATTGCTGACAATCATCACGAATAATATTTTGTTCAGGTAAATCAAAAACTTCATTGAAGTGATTTAATTGATTACCCCGATCAATAACATCTAAGCAAGCCTGCCATACGTCTGGCCTTAAATTTGTAGGAACTGCTTGTCCTTTGCAAATTGCATATATGTCAGATGCTGATGGTGCTTCGGTATCAAGAAGAGCTGCTTCCAGCTCCAATACCCTAATTTAATTATTTAATTTTAATTTATTCACTACAGTAGAAATTATTACAAATTATTTTTTTATAAGCTTTCTCAAAAAGTTTTACACATTATTTTTGATTACCTTAATATAATTTATACATGACAATTATTTAATGCACGATACCTCTATGAAATACTTAACAAACATCTGTAAACATACTAATAAGCTTAAATAGAATATCAATTAGCTTCTAAAGTACCCATGATACAGTTTTGTTAAATAGAAAAGATTAAATATATATGTAGAAAGTACATAAATTTTCTTATTTTTAGTATCCTATATTTTCTAGTATTTGAGGTAAATGATAATTAAATAGTATTACAATGGATAAATGGGAAAATATACTTAAAATAGTGAACACTTATAAAATAAGAAATGAAATTTCAATTTTGATGAAGAAATATCTTCGGCTCGTTTCAAACAGTGTTGAAATTCGAAAAGCAGCTCACCAGGTGTTTTCATCTTCTTGTAGTGCCATTTTGGTAAACGTCACACTCCTTTTAAGACGTGTGAAATCGCAAATTTTCTATATATTACACTTTTCTACAGCGCAGTAAATACTCCCAATCACTTAGCATTATTTGCTGAGTTTCATAACTTTCATAACATTTCTTACAATTTACGTTCTCTTTAAAATTCAATGAACTATAGATATTGACACGGACAGAATTGCGCTTCTGTTGACAGACCGTTGCCATCTTTTAGATAAAATTTTGTGCACGCATCAAGACAGGGCGCGAATATCAAACAATGAAGTAACATTCTATTATTAACAAACAAAACAGAATATTTATAATAGAATTACATGCTCAAAGTAGAATGAAATTGTAAAATAAACATTAATAATCTTCACATTTTTTAAGAAGGATCAACAATTATTTTAAAATATAATCTAAAAATAAAATTACAAAACCCTGTTAGAATCTTAAAATTAAAATAACAACTGCTCATCGGTATTTTTAATTGCAATTCCTACCACTAAAAGCGCTGCGATTAATATAGCAGGAGGTGACAAGAAAATGGTAATGGAGGCTCTAGGAAAAATGTATATACTTAGCTCATGGTGATGATAAGATTAAGCGCTAAGTTCGGACGGTGGTGGAAATGCGTACTAAATAACTTGCTTCTGACTTTACACTAGTTTTCACTGCCCGTTTTCCTACCATTGAGATTTAAAGAAGAACGTAAAATCAAGGTAGCCTGTAACATTTCGAAACAGTAAAGAATTAGTGAAAAATGACGGGTGCAAGTGGCGCGAGTAGCGTGACCAGTAGCCCGCTACCAAAATGGCAACTCGCTTTGGCTGTTGCAGCGCCGGTTGCTTTAGGGCTCGGATATATGTATTATAAAAACAATACTAACAATAAGCCATCCTCAAAATCAAATCGTGGTAAATCAAAGGGTAGCTCAAAGGAAAATGGCACACCAGCCACTGACAAACAAATTTCAATTGACATCGATTACCCACCAAAAAGTACATCTGAACCTGAGGTTAGAAATATTATGATTATATTATGATGAAAACGTTAGTAGTACCTTACTTATAATGCAACTTTCAGGTATTTTCAAGTTATATATTCTATAATTTATCTTTAGTTCTTATTGTTAAGTTATTACATGGGATTACAATCTTAAGCAATTCTAAAGTACTATTTGTATTTTATTATAACATTAAATTTTTATATACCAAATGAGGATATATGATCGTAGACTCTATTGGAGAAAGCTCAAAAATACAAAAATGAAGGAAACGAACAGTTTAAAAAGGGAAAGTACGATGAAGCAATAATACAATACAATCTTGCAATTGAAATATGTCCTAAGGAAAATACAGAAGTTCTTGCTACTTTTTATCAAAATAGAGCTGCTGCTTATGAACAATTGGTAACACTTTTTGTAACTTTGTGTTTGATATGTTTTACAATTACATCATGTAATGATATATTACAGAAAAAGTATAGTGCTGTCAAAGCAGATTGTACAAAAGCCTTAGAATTAAAACCAAAGTATGCAAAAGCATTATTACGTAGGGCAAGGGCAATGGAACACTGTAATGATTTAGAGTCAGCTTTGGAAGATGTTACTGCTGCATGTATTTTGGAAAATTTTTCTAATCAAACAACAATTTTAATGGCAGATAGAGTTTTAAAGCAATTAGGTAAAAATGTGTACTTTAAAATCCCTGCATTAATAAAACTAAATGTATGTAATGTAACTTGAAATACAAGTTTCAAACTTTTTTAGGTAGACAACATGCAATGGAACATTTGGCAAACAAGAAATTAATAATGCCTAGCAAATATTTTATTAAAACATATATTAGTACTTTCCCTAAAGATCCTGTTTTTGTAAGGCTTCAAAATGCCAATGATGGTAATATTTCTCAGTAAGTATTTCAAAATGTTTCAAATTGTTATCAATTCGTACATGTATTGTGAAAGAGATTTTATATAATTAAAATTTATGTAATCTTCAGGGGTCTTCTAAAAGTTTTAGAATCTGTGAAAGAACAAAATTATGATGATGTAATACCCTTATGCAATGAAGAACTTGATAGTTCTGAACCAAATACACTGTTACACAGAATGGAAGTATTACTCACAAGAGCCACATTTTACCTTTTATTAGGACAGCATGATGCTGCAATTGAAGATCTTGGAACTATTATAGATAACGATTCTGTTTCAAATGGTGTGAAAGTAAATGCTTTGATAAAAAGGGCTACTTTATTTATGCAACTGGAAAATGCAGAAAAAAGTTTTTGTGATTTTAAAATGGCTGCTGAGCTTGATCCCGAGTGTGGTGACATTTATCATCATAGAGGACAGGTACTGATAGAGATCATTTTAAGATTAATGAAATGAGAAAATAAAACCATACAAATTATAATTCCAGGTAAACTTACTTATGGAAAACATAGATGAAGCCAGGGAAGATTTTAGAAAAGCTGTTGAACTTAATCCCAACTTTGGAGTAGCATTTGTACAGAAGTGCTATGCAGATTATCGTTATGGTATAGTAAAAAGGGATATGGAAGTAATAAGAGAAGCTATGAAAGGTTTTGAACAAGCAGTTGAGAAATTTCCAGACTGTCCCGAATGTTATACCTTGTATGCCCAGGTATAAATAAACGTTTAAGTAATATTTTACTGAAATTTATATCAGATTAAATATCTAATTCGGTGTGTCGTACAATAATATAGATGTTGTCGGAAACACAAGATTATCAGAAAGCAGATAGGTACTTTGCTAAAGCAATTGAAAAAGACCCAACTAATGCAACAGTCCATGTGCACAGAGGTTTATTACAGTTACAATGGAATGCTGATGTTGATAAAGCTGTTGAATATATCAATAAAGCATTGTTATTAGATGACAAATGTGAATATGGATATGAAACATTAGGAACAATTGAAGTTCAAAGGTAAATCAATATTATTTTTCTTTAATTTTTGAAAAAATATTGACTCTTTATATCGTTCTAAAATATAAATTTTACTTTTTCAACAGAGGAAATTTAACAGAAGCAATAAAATTATTTGACAAGGCCTTAGCATTAGGTCGCACAGCCATGGAGCTTACACATATTTTCAGTCTGAGAGATGCTGCAAAAACGCAACTTACAATAAAAGATAAACTAGGTTCCAGTATAATGTTTAATTTCCAAAATGTTTCATAAGCTTTTTTTTGTATAAAACAACACTGATCGGGATCGAAATTTAAAATAAATAATACACATGGTTACCAGAATTAAAGAATGAAGTTTCGTGTCTATGGTATGATCCGTAAATATAGTTTTATACGCGAGTTCAGTAAAATTTTCGCAGTAATACATCGATTCTTTTTACAAATACCATACACTTGTATTTGCTGTTGTTTCTGTAGAAATTTAAAGTAAAACATTAAAAATCCATCATAGTTACTTTTTAACTACATTATTTTTTAGTAGTTTTTCAACTGTAAGTTCCTACGAACTCTATTTTTGAAAATTGCATTTATAAAACATCTATTTTAGCGTTTTCGTTAGATATAAGACTACAAAGACATGATGCCTACTATCACTTCAATTGTTGATTATTTAAACTTTTATAAAATTTTCGTTTACAAGATCTGTTATTCACTTGTATTTTGTGAAATATCATATTAAATATTCTTAGAACATATAAGCGTACATACTAAAGGTTTTACGCTTATACAATACTTAAAATATTGTATACACATATATGTTACTTATTGAAACAAAATTGTTAAAAAACAAAAAATAAATGAATAATTAATTTGTAATAGTTTACTAAAAATTGTAGTTACGAATCTAAAATTGTATTTTACATTATTTTGTACATATATCTTTTAATCAAATCATGTAAAATTTGAGATATAAAATTATAATATGGCTTACAAACTAGAAAGGAACATATTCATTTCCTGGGAATAGTACAATAAAACAGTACCTACATTGTTCAGAATGTTCAGTGGCTGTATAATGACACTACGAATATAAAATACGAAAACACGTGCGTATTTGAAAATTGTTGTACAGAAAAATTTGATAGATAATATATTATTTCATTATGAAACAATACAGTAATTTCGTATTTCATACGACCATTTCTTTCAAATACATACCTCATCAAACATCGTAGAAAATTGAAGCAAGAGGGTATCTTATAACGAATGCTAATAAACTGCTAACAACCTAGAATATCAATAATTGTTCAATGCATCAGCGTATTCCATATAAACGATATATTGATTTATTGCTTCAAGGCAAAAGTCTTAAAGGAAACTTACTTGAATTAGCAGTAAAGTTAGAGTTAGTGTAGGTTCTCTCATTGGTCCAATTTTAATTAGAACAAAATTAATCAATGTAAAATTATTGCAAGTAATGATACCTTTATCATCTTCTTCCCATTTTATTATATTTAACTTCCCAAATATCCATAATATGAATGAACCTAAAAATAGACCCATGTGATCTTGGATCAAGTTATTTTAATGTTAGTAAATTAATTTTCCATACCAATGACTCCAATATCTTTTTTATTAAATACTGTATTGCTTATTGTTAGCTTATCTGTTTCTTTATTATATCTGTAAATAAAAATATATACATACAGATTAGTAAATATTAAAATAAACTGAAAACAGTTTATTGGAGCACTTACTTTGGTAGTCTATGTCTAGGGCATGGTATAAAATGAAATAATTGAGGTACACTATAAAGAAAATTAAGTATTTGTGGAATGAAGAATAACAACGTTGTTTTACTGAAATGACCAATAATTCCAACAACGGCAAATGTCATTCCAGATAAATAACAAAAAGTATCACCTACAAATACTTGAGCTGGATACCTTAAACAAAATACAAATTTATTTCTATAAAAAATTGAAGACGTTTTTTCTACAATTAAAAATTAAAAGTGAATAAAAACTAATTAATAATATTGTAAGAGTACAAATCTACATAGTTTACTTCCATTTATTATTTATCAAAATTACAGATGATAAGTTCGTAGATGTATACCGCAGTTCACCAGAGTCCATAACTGCGACGCGCAGGTTGGAAGATGGTGGGGGAACGCAGCGAGCTCTCTGCTAATCGCTTTCCACTTCGTTTGGAAGTATCGCCAATCAGGACGAAGATGCGTACTGGAGAAGCGCAAAGAACGAAAACTGGTCTTTTCGCAGTTATGGACTCTGGTGAATTGCGGTATACAGACGCGTGCGCCTTGAGAGGAGTTACAACCGCGCTTGCTAACGAATTACAGTAAAAGACCCATAGAAAAGCATTTGGGCGTGGTTTTTGAACTTGTTCCATTGCTCTTAAAAGATAGCATAAGAAACTGGGTAGGGTTTAACAGAACAACGAAATATGTTTAAATAATGAATTGAATTTGTTACGAAGAAGTGGAAATATGTGGCGTTATGCAGCAAACAATCCTAGAATTAACAGAATACCAAAAGTTAACTAAAAAACACAGTTTTGTTTGCTTAAAAAAATTGTTAACCAGTAATCGAGGTCATTTAAAATTAAATGGCACCTCAGGGCGCGGTGACGTCACGGTTTAAACGTCACGACGCAAAGGCATTCGCATCATCGTTAGCGTCAAACTATATTGTGAGTTTGTATACAAATTACGTATACTTTATATCTGAAATATCACTGATTGTGAGAATTATTTATTGATTAATATTCAATATTTGTGAAAACTATGATTTTTCACGTAAAATCTTGTGCAACGAAAATTTTTACACATAGATGAATATTTTTATATTCCTTTGATATTTCGAACATGTTACAATAATTTATCATGCTTGGTGATTGCAACTAATTATTTAATACATAAGTAAAAAACAAAGTATGTGAATTTCAGTTAATTTTGCTGTATGATGTATCATCAGCAATATAAAAGTTCAATCCATAGGCAAATATCATATAAGTCAATTATATGTACGTTTTTGAATGGTGCTATGCTGTGCCAGAAACGTTATGACTAAAATGAAATTTTTATGAAATATAAAATGAATAACTAAAAATTAAAGCAAGATATAGTGCCATGCAGCCCCGCCTAGATGGGAAACTAGCCTTACTTTATACATTATTAGTCTTGCAAGTTCTTATTGTTATGATTTATGTTGCTACAACTCCACCTTCTGAACTAACTGTATCAACAACTCATACTTCTGTTACATTTGTGAAATTTGAAGAACCACAGGTATGTAATGTATTATATATCGCTTAAACAATTATTATTTCTAATTCCATTAACAATACTTATTGTTTTACAGAAACCTCAAATTCAACAAACTAATTATAAAAAAATTCCCATCTACCAGACAATCAATGGAGAGGTAATACTGAAAGATATCAAGACTTTTGCACTATTTGAAGAATATAATCATACCATATGTTGGAAATATGGAGTGGATGATCAGAAAATGAAAAATAGTGAAAATCTTCAAAAATGTATTTGCACTCATGGATGGCATGGTTCGGATTGTGGCCAACCAGAAGTTGTTTGGAGAGCAATTATGGCATCAAAGCAAAATATTAAATTGAAACATCGTAAAATAGCTAGACGTATTATTCATGCATTTTTTCTGCATGAATATAATTCAGCAATTGCAGAAGTGATAGTAGAGGAACTATACAACGTAGTAGATCTTTTTGTAATCTGTGATTTCAGTAATGCAGAAGACAATTTTCATCATAAATTACTTAAGGGTTTATTGCAACATAAGCAGAAAAAAATTTTATATATTAATGTAGCAACCAAGATACACAAACCATCAAGAGTAGTGTCTAAATATATTTGGGAGAAAATGAGAAGTGTAGTAAGAAATCTAAGAGACGACGATATTTATGTAACAACTGAATCAGAACAAATATTAAACTCCAGGGCATTAATGTTCCTCAAGGTATATAATGGATGGCCACAACCTATTGGCTTTAGATTAAGATGGTCTGTTTATGGATTCTTCTGGCAGCATCCACTTAAAACAACAATAACAGTTGGTGCCTGTACAATTGGTTTAATGCATGAAGCTTATCAATCAAATTCTATCATGTTGGAGCAACTAGAAGGAGACTTCAGTGAAAGAGATACCCTAGGCCTAGTAATAGGAGATTTAAATCATTATGGAGGATGGTACTGTTATCTATGTCAAGCACCTTCAAACATTATAACTAGTCTACAAGATAAAATCAAATCCAAAGAAATTGAAATAGATAAAACTATTGATGTACCATTCATTGAGGACCTAATAGGAAGTGGACTATGGTTAGATGGAAAAACTAATCTCCTAAGAGTCTCTAAATCTCGGGACCTCTATTTTGCGCCTGAAACAATATTTAATAATACATGGAAGTATGACTGGCTAGTAGAAAATTTTTATGCTAAATTAGATTATTATTAACATACTGGTTACACCTGACTGTGATATTAACTCATATTCAATACTCAATGTAAACTATATAATATTGTACTGAATTTATATACCAAAATAATATGTTGAATGAACATATGTATAAATGTTAAATGATTTATATACACATAACTTATAAAAAAACTAATTATTACTGTTTTTCTTATTTGAATTGGAAAAAAAACCATCACTTACCAATTAAATTTCAGTAAGCCCAATGAAGTGGCTATGTATGGAAACATAAAATATAATGAAAACTGATGTGCTTTCCAAAGATTTCCTGATAATTCTATTATATTAAAAACAAGAATGCTTAATGCAATTACTAGGCTTTGGCCAACTTCTAAACCATTTATACCGGCTAATATATTTATAGCATTTGTGCAAAACACTGCTAGCATCCCCATGTATAAGTAATAAAATATCCAAAGATCCACAGAGAAACCAAACCATGATCTTAAAGGTTTAGGTACAATAATTAAGGTAGAGTTGAAATTAATATAATACACCATTAAAAGTGGTAAGGAAGCAATAGTTGGTAGCAGTAATTTGTGCCGCCAACGAAGATCCAAAACATCATCAGCAAAACCCAAAAGTAACATACAACAAATTGAGAGTAGGGCAGCCAAAAATTCCATAAACTGTAATTAAGATTTTATCCATATAATACTGATGATATATCTATATATGATATGCCGGATAAAATATTAGTAGCATACCTCGCTATGAGGGAAGTTTGTGTCATTAAATATATAATTTGTAAATGGTATAGGAATAAACAAAAAGAGCGTTATAAGAAACAGACATCCGGTAACAACACCTAATGCTTCTGGCCTATAAAAGAATAAATACATGAATTACCTGCTTTTAACATACTTAAAACAGAAGATGAAGTAATGATGTAGTTTCAAATACACTTACACTTTTTCACCACTATTTTTATTCAAATCAATCCCATATAGGTTAGCTTTAATAAACATATCTTTTATTTTTGGAATTAAACGTACAGTTAAAAAGTACACACTAACCGACATCAGAAAATTAATTAAAATTGGAAAAATAAATTTCCATGTGTCGTTATCGTATTTCATTTTGAACATTTTGACAAGTACAATACAACAGTATAAAACAAGCCATATGTATACTGATGTATACAAACGAATATTTGACGTGGCCGAAGACAGATGTTATCAATTATGTGCCGTCCTTTAACGTAGATAATACAAGTTCAATGATATCTCTTTCAAAAAATTGTATGGAATAATTATTTCTTAATTTATACATTAGTTTTCTCATGTTTGAGCTCGTCAGACGCGTTCTATACTCGCGGTAAGCAGGTATGAAAAAAATCTAATTATATACTTTAATTTTAATTTGTAAGCTTTTTATATGAAACAGAAGTTTAATAATATAATATACTTTTATTTGTATTATTCAGTTTCCAATTGTAACATTTACATTTGTATAATTTTATGTTCAAATTATTTCCGATTTTTGTGTGCTCAGTAATTTGCATAAAACATAAAATTTTGATAGTTATAAAGGAATTGGTTGTAAAGTTGATGTACAATGTTAATTATATTCTTCAGTTTTATCTATTAATAAAAAAACAATAGAATTTAACAGAGGTTTAGAATCACTTAACCTATAACTGTCAAATGCAAAGCATACTTTGTTCAACAAATTCCTATTTCTTATCACATTGTCAAAATTTGTATGTATACTATACATATGCATTAAATTTTTTTTTTTTTTTCAGTATTAATCTCACAGAACCTAAACAGCAATCTTTTTTATGATTGGATTTTAAATTTACATAAATGGATGCTGAAAAACAGAAAGATGAAGTAATTGCACTGGAAAGTATTTATAATACAGAAGAATTTTCATATCATGAGGAAAATGGTAGTTACCAATGTACCTTTATGATATTCATAAATCTTCCTCCAAACTATTATGCAACTTACAAGGATTTTAGACGTTTGGATGAACCTGAACAAACAGTTAAGATATCTCATTTACCACCTCTAACACTCCGTGTTGTTTTACCAGAAAATTATCCTTCCAAGTTACCACCTAAATTTACTTTATATTCACCTTGGTTACATGTATCATTGTTGAGTAAATTATGCAAAAAATTGGATGAATTATGGGCAGAAAACAAAGGACAAGAAATTTTATTTACATGGGTGGCATTTTTACAAGATGAGACCTTGGAATTTTTGCATATACAAGAAAATCTTAATATGAATTATATATACACTTATTACAAAGAAACTTTAGAAAAAGCCCAAAACAACCAGAAAAACAGAATAATAGATAATAGTGGCAAGGAACATACTGAAGATGTAAGGAACAAGATGAAAGTGGGAACTAACAGTAAATATTTAAGTAAAAAGAAGTTGATACAAAAACGCTATGATAAAAGAGCTATTTTAGACTGTCCTGTTGGAAGAAATCCCATTCAGATATTAATTGATTACAGTGAAAAGAGAAATCAAATTGAATTTAAGAAAAATTTCTATACTTGTAAAATCTGTTTTGTAGACAAATTAGGAGAGCATTGTACACAGTTCTTGCCTTGTTCTCATGTATTTTGTAAAGATTGCATAACTAATTACCTAGAAATAAGAATCAAAGATGGAAATGTGCAAAATATTTATTGCCCTGAAGATGAGTGTACTGCTGAAGCAACTCCTGCACAGGTGCACTTTTATTTTCCTAAACCAAATAGAAATGTTTTGTTTTGTTTTATTTTTTTTTGTATCTATTATACATTTAAAATTTTATAAAAATTTTCAGATAAAGGATCTAGTAAGTTCAGAGTTATTTGCAAAATATGATTCTATATTATTAAGTGCTACATTAGCTACTATGACAGATATAATATATTGTCCACGACGTAACTGTCAATATCCAGTTAGTTGTGAGCCAAATGAACAAATGGCAAATTGTCCAATTTGTCAGTATGCATTTTGTGTTTTTTGCAAAATGGTATATCATGGTATAGAGCCATGCAAACTTTATTCAGGTACAACATTATAAATTATTATGGCCATAATTGACTTAATAATTATATCGTAGAATTTTTTAATTAGTGAAACATACAGCATATATGATAATTGTGTTACATCCATTATTTGTAGCTGGAACACATCAGTTAGTAACAGAATATCAAGAAGCCCCTGATGATAAGAAACTTCAGATGGAACAACGTTATGGTAAAAAACAACTTTTAACTTTAGTAGAAAATACCATGTCTGAAAATTGGATCAAAACTAATAGCCAAAAATGTCCTAAATGCAAAGCTGCTATTGAGGTACTAAAAGTATATTTATATACTTGCTTACGAACTGTCAATATTAATTATTCAATTCGGTCGTAACATAATTATTTTTTAGAAACTGGATGGCTGCAACAAAATGAAATGTTGGCGATGTAATACACCTTTTTGCTGGCTATGTAATACTATATTAAATCATGATAGACCGTACGAACATTTCGAAGATACAAATTCTAAATGCTATAACATGTTATACCATGGAATGCCAATAGAAGATGATGATGAAGATGAGGATGATACCGTTTTTTTCGACTTGCTACAATACTTAGACGAGCACGAGTCAGAAGAGGAATTATTTTATGAATTCTAATATAAAATTTAAATAAACGCAATATAAATACGTTCAAAAATATAGTATCCATTATTACTTTTTATGTGAACGTATTTTTTTTATATGGATCATATAAACAAAACGTGTGCTTCTATTTATCATTTTGCATCATTTTTAAAATTTGTAATGTCCCACGTACTCATTCGTACTGTTCTTTGTATAAAGAAACGCACAAATAAATGTATATTTTCGCTGGTTTATTATAGAAATATAAGTTAGAAATAGGGCTAGACCTACATATACCGCAGTTCACCTGAGTCCATAACTGCGACACGCAGGTTGTAAGATGGTGGGGGAACGCAGCGAGCTCTCTGCTAATCAGCCAATCAGGGCGAAGATGCGCACTGGAGAAGCGCGAAGAATGAAAACTGGTCTTTTCGCAGTTATGGACTCTGGTGAACTGCGGTATAGTATTAACTATCATTTATACGGTTAATTATGCAGGAAATTCTAATCGTACAATGGTTCTACTTTATGTTGTACAAAAAAGAATTTATTTTTCCATGAAAAATAAATTAAAAATACTCGATAGAAAACTAATAAAATAATTATTCAATGCAGAGGTTTAAGTTAAAGAATGCATCGTTGCTGGTGATAATTCGTGTTTTTATTACGGAAAAAAAAAGTATCAAAACGATATTTATGATCACATTATTTAATATTCTTCAACGCCTTCTGCTTCACCTTCAGCGGAGTCCATGCCAACTTCTTCGTAATCTTTTTCAAGAGCCGCAAGATCTTCACGAGCCTCGGAAAATTCACCTTCTTCCATACCTTCTCCGACATACCAATGGACGAATGCTCGTTTAGCATACATCAAGTCAAACTTGTGATCAAGACGTGCCCACGCTTCTGCGATGGCGGTGGTGTTGGATAACATGCAAACAGCACGTTGTACCTTGGCAAGATCACCGCCGGGTACCACAGTCGGTGGCTGATAATTAATACCAACTTTAAATCCTGTAGGGCACCAATCAACAAACTGAATGGTACGTTTCGTTTTAATGGTGGCGATCGCCGCGTTTACATCTTTGGGTACGACATCGCCTCTGTACAACATACAGCAAGCCATGTATTTTCCATGACGTGGATCGCATTTCACCATCTGATTTGCTGGTTCGAAACAAGCGTTAGTAATCTCTGATACAGAGAGTTGTTCGTGATAAGCCTTCTCTGCTGAAATGACGGGGGCGTATGTCACCAGAGGGAAATGAATTCTAGGATACGGTACCAAATTCGTTTGGAATTCCGTTAGATCGACGTTCAAAGCACCGTCGAATCGTAGAGATGCTGTGATCGAAGATACAATCTGGCCGATCAATCGATTCAGGTTCGTGTAAGTAGGTCTTTCGATGTCCAAGTTACGACGGCATATATCGTAGATGGCTTCGTTATCGACCATAAATGCACAGTCGGAATGTTCAAGAGTAGTATGTGTAGTGAGAATTGAATTGTATGGTTCAACAACTGCTGTTGAGACTTGTGGAGCAGGATAAATGGCGAATTCTAACTTTGACTTTTTGCCGTAATCGACAGAAAGGCGCTCCATCAAAAGAGAAGTGAACCCAGACCCGGTACCGCCTCCAAAGGAGTGGAAAATAAGAAAACCTTGAAGGCCGGTACATTGATCGGATAATTTACGGATACGATCTAATACAAGATCAACAATTTCTTTTCCAATTGTATAATGACCACGAGCATAATTATTTGCTGCATCTTCCTTGCCAGTGATTAATTGTTCTGGGTGGAATAACTGACGGTAAGTACCGGTACGTACTTCGTCTAAAAAATGGAAATATTGGTTATAATTACATATTTAAATTGAAATTGATCAAATCAAAGACACTTACCAACTACCGTAGGTTCTAAGTCAATGAAGACTGCTCTGGGTACATGTTTTCCTGCACCAGTCTCACTGAAGAAGGTGTTGAAACTATCATCACCTCCACCAATGGTTTTGTCAGATGGCATCTGACCATCAGGTTGAATGCCATGTTCCAGACAATACAATTCCCAACAAGCATTACCAATCTGGACTCCAGCTTGTCCAACATGAACTGAGATACATTCACGCTAAAATAAAGTTTCAAAAAATTAGATTAAAAAAATCGACATCAATGTCGAAACACAAAAATTTTGTTCTTATAGCTGCATTATATACCAACAAGTTTAAATAA
This sequence comes from Osmia lignaria lignaria, assembly GCF_051020975.1. NCBI lineage: Eukaryota > Metazoa > Arthropoda > Insecta > Hymenoptera > Megachilidae > Osmia > Osmia lignaria. Next base: position 14,353,032 of record NC_135041.1, read on the forward strand.
AAGAAGAGAGACGATAATATTGAAAAAGTTTGAAAGCCGGCCGGTATGAGTAGTACTTAAAACCGTTATAAAATGGCTGCCTTCTCCAAGTAACAGGGGTATCCTTTCATATTCATTAAATATTGATAAGATAGAAGAAACTTACCATTTTGTAGCTGTTGTAAAGTTTTAAAGATGTTCAAATGAGTATTTATGTATATTGGCGAAAGACGTCGATAGTAGCTAAAGCAAGTAATGGAGCTTTCGCTAGTAACTACGATACTTCTGTCCAACAATCAGCAAACTGGAGCGAACGAATGCATCACCATCCTCTTGGGACAACTATTTATACCTTCGGTAGGTGACTTGTCAGCGTGCTCAGATTGGTCGCCGATGATCTCATTTCCTTTCGCGATTGGTTCTTCTCTGACCGCAGTACTCACAAGTACCTGAATTCACGACCCTTGGAAGGAAAATATAGTCCCCCTATTAATAATACAATCACTTGTTTTATTGATATTAATAACAATGCAGATTTCTGAAAACATACCTCACGTAAACAACGAAAAGATATAATTATTGACTAAATTCTGACTGCAAAATGCGAAAGGGTAAGAAACTTTTATGTAAAAAATTCGGTTACGATGTGAACAGTTTCTTCCATATTTGGATTGTACGTTTTGATTGGTGACTCACGTAATTCATATATTTATTTTGTAAGGAAAGATATTATTTTAATTGAAAACTATATTGAATTTAAACATTCCATACAAAGAAGTTTATTTAATAGTTTAGTAGACTATTTCCCCTTTTATTATTTAATTTATTATACGTATATTTTACATATAAATTAACAAATTTATATCAAATAACGTTAAACAGGTGTGTATATAATACACATTCATTTTAATTTTAGTTGTATGGGGTTAACAACATTTGGATTATGGACACCCATATTAGGTATTGATCCTGTCTTTGCATACCAGGTGTCCTGAAAACATATTGCTGTAACTGAAACTATAAGTTAAACTCTAAGGTAAAATGAATAATGATTAAAAAAATCAAAGAAGTATAAAGATAACAGTAAATTAAATTTATGATTTAAAATAAAACTTTTTTTTTATTTCAGTTTTCTATGAAAAAAATGTATCTTAAATTAAGAAAATGGAATGAAAATTGACGATTTGAAGCATTATGTTAAGAAATATTTTGATAAGTTGTAAGAAGGAGGTTATTACACGATATTGAGGTAAGGAATGCACATAAAATCAATGCATAAACTTCGACAGATTGATTATGCGATGAATTGTAGTTGATCTACTTCCTGCCCATGAGCAGAGACCGTGTCCGCTCTCTACTCTTGATTCTGCGATCTCGCTTTATTGCGGTTTCTGACCTCTTTTACATCTTGAATTTTACAAATTTGAATTACGATAAAATGATTTATTTAAAACGAGAATGAATTTAAAATTTCGCTATGTTTTTAAAAAAGTATACAGAATTTTTTAATGATTTATTAATTAAAACTTTAAATTTCTAGATGGCATCGTAATCAAATTTACTGTTTACCCGTTACTAAGCAACGTTTCGATGTAAATGTTAAATGAATGTACATATACAAAAACCCGAAATGATTATATAAGTATAGCTACTATACATATATGTATATTCATATTTTTCTGACAATTTAAATCATTTCATTATAAATATGTCCACCCTAGACATTGATTTTATTAAAGGGTATGCACAACGTATAGAAAATCAAACAGAAGAAAATCTGAGTCTTTGTTATTCATATCCAACTATACATCAAGATCAAGGAACTAAAGTTCTTACCACTGACAATAGAAGTCTGCAAAAATTAAATCAAGAAACAAATTTAGTTGAAGATGGATTGTATGCATCTGACAGTCCTTTTATTTACAATGACATTAAATCTTCTGAGTTTAGCAACATGAAAATGTTAGAATATGAATCAAACCATAAGTTTCATGGGAAGCTTTTAGAAATTGTAATTCGTGATGTTAACATTAATACATTAAGGGATCAATCAGATACAGTTGAAATTACATCTGTCTGTTTATTATTTAAGAAAAAGATTATATGTAAAGCAAATAGCCCCTTTAATAGAAAATTGCATAAATTGTTAATCAGAAATATGGAATGTAATAATCTTTCAATACAAGTACTAACTAAAGGTGGGCAATCAAGTATATTACCATTACCATTACCAAAGCGTAATGTTGAGAATAATAAAGTAGAAATTGATTTTGCAATAAGTGACAATTTAGGTAAAATACATGCTGGAACAGTAATATCCACAGTCACAGTAAAGAACTATGGTAAACAAAAAGAAGAACCATGCACATCCCAATTGTATAAATTAAGTAATGATCCAAATGATCCTCAGAATAGTTTGTCTTTACTTAGACCACCCAAAAATCTTTGTAAGAAACAAGTAAAGTATTTTTTATTGGAAGATCCAGCATTAACATTCAATGTAGATTCAGAAGTAACTGTTTCTAAAAGAGTCCAAGAAGAAAATGTGAAGCCACCGGATATAGTTGTAACAGAACAACCTGCACTTTCTCTACTTGATATGTCATTCAGAAATTTGTTTCAAATTAAGCATCCATTAGAATCATCATCAGGAACCCGTAGACATCATACAATAGGAAAAACAGTTTTAGCTGTTACTATTTTAAGAGGAATAGAGATACCAATTAGAGAAGAGTCTGCATTGGTTCAACCATTTATAGAAGTTGAATGGGGTGATACAATTCATGCAACATCAATAGCAGAGGGCCCAGCACCTGTATGGCAGCAAACAGTACAGTTTGAATTACCAAGACAGAGTGGTGAATATTGTATAAAATTTCGTTTGTATGATCAACATCCTGTTTGGGGTCAACAATGGCTAGGTGAAACTAGAATTCCCCTTGAATATCATAGAAATTATCAGGAACTTGAAAGATGGATTACATTGTCACCTTTATTCAGCCCAGTGTTACTTTTTGGCTATATACAAGCTAGTCCTGGTCAATCGTGTACTAGAATTTATGTTTTAATTAAAATGGAGCATCCCAATACTCCTAAATCCGTTGAAAGTACAACTACAAATACATTGCTTAAAGGAATTCAACGTTGTCTTGTTACATCATACAAGATTAGTGGCCTAGAAAATCCAAAAGATGCTGCAAAAATAGTGATGTTGTTACCATCGCTACCGGCTCATTACGGACCAATTACACCGCGTCAAGCATTAAACATAAAGAAAGTAGATCACTATGGAAGAGCAGCATTATTAGCAGTATTATTACAAAGCTTTGATCTACAAACATATGTTTTATTAGGTATGCATTGTTATCATAAAAATTTGTAATTTAATTATATAAGCATAAATTAATATTTTTTATTTAATAGGTTCATCACAAATAAGTAAATTGACTGCATTTGTTCTGAGTATCAGTAATAATGGAATATATGTATTATGGGATCCAGAAACAGGAAATTATCATAAACTGGATGATAGTCATTGTCCTTTAATGAAGGTGTCTCGTCTAATTAATTATTTTGGTGTTAGTATAATAATTTTTCGAATAAATTTGTTTCAAATGATATTCATTTTTATTATTATTAAAAATAACATGTTTATAGATATGGGAAAATTTGCAAAAATCCATTTTACCTCATAATCTTAAGTATGACGTGAAATCAAGTAAAGATTGGCGATCCGTTGATACTACTACTTTGGTAAAAACTGATCATAATGTACAAACACTTGAATTACAAATTACCGATGAAGAAGTTAAGCAAATTAAAAAGACTGCTATAGATATAGAACAATGTTTAAAGGATAAATTGGCTGATTGGCGAAGTAATATTGGCTTAACAACAATATTTAATCGACATGCAACTGCTGTTCTAAGAAATTCCATATCTAAGATAGAACCATTTTCCGAGATACAATTAGGTAAAAAAGATTTAAAACAATTATATAGAGCTTATCATATTCACGGTTTTGTATTAAACAAACGCGAATGTCATGTAGATGAGTTGTGTAAAGATTTATATGCAACAAAGATTCATAATATTAGTGGACCAGTTGAATTTGCTGTTGTATGTCATATACAATGTTATGCTGGCAAAATCTCTTCAATCTGGTTAGCCATTATAATTCTTAGAAGTCATGACTGAATTATTTGTCAGTATGATTCTATACTAGACAGAATGAAATATTTTTTTTGATTATATTTATTTGTATATTTCTTAAACTTAATGGTACAATGCATGTAAAATATGTTAAATAGTTACATTTGATCACATAGAAAATTTGCAAAAGCTATTGCTTCTAATACAAATTACTAAATATGTATTATGAACATTTCATATACAAAAGGGTATCTGACAAAAGATTGCATAAAAAGTGTAATTGATCAATGTTTTTTAAAATGTTATATAAAATCGCAATTTTTTGTCAATAATACTTTATCAAATGTTTTAGAAGTCAGTATATTAAAAATTGTATAAGGTTTCAGTAGATAAGCTAGTCAAGACTACTAACAGTCATATGGTATACCAAACTGTGAAATTAGAAATTCATAATACAAACATATTTTTAATAGATATTTTGTATCAAAATTGTTTATTGTTTTTTAAAATATCGTGTTCATAGTATTATACTTTCAAACAGAATTAGATACAAAAAACAAATATGTTTGTATTAAATGAATTTTTAATTTGATTTTAATACATACATATATTATAATTGCAATATACAATATACTTTTATCAAATTTTCTGTTTTATTATTACATACTATTTTGTATTTTTGTTATTTCAGTGGAAATGTTTGATGAACAGATGTTATTGGGAATAAACAATACATTTTTTTTTGACATTTTTACATTGCACAGCAATGATGTTTTTATAACAATTATTTCTTACATATCACGGCATTGATGGAACGTATTAACAATAATTACATTCAATAGCGACTTTTAGTTTGAAATGTTAAGTATCAGATTTTTATTGATTTATTACTTTTAATCCATAAACATGTTTATGCCGTAAATAAACAATAAACCTTCAAACGAAATGTATAATTCTAAACATCTGTTATCAATTCATTAAATAAAAGAATATTTACAAATAATGTAAATATTAGATAATTGCAAAATTGCAAATCAATTATTTTTTTTTTTTACAATGTTTTTGATCGTGTTAGAAAGGTATGTTCTTTTATCGGTTTAAAAAGATTGTAACATATCTAATATCACGATACAGTATGTATGTATGTATTAACTATGTCTCGAATGTGCAAATGTATAGATACAACCTTATCGTGACCGTCTTACTTGAATTCTAATCTTAATTCTACCATAAGAAAAAACGAGAAGACTAAAGGCAGTTCCCGAGTCGACGATCAGTTTTATTATTTCTTTGTTTTCTTTACAAGGCAGAGTTCAATCGTCGGTCACAAAAAGATCGCTTACTTCACGCTTATGCAATATTATCGTACTCGACTCCATTGGATCTTGTACAATTCGCCTACTAACGACTAAACTGCTAACATACTCGACTATTTTCTATTTACAATACCTCAGACCAGCGATCCGTTGAACTTTGTGCTACTGGTCTAAGGGCTAAAAAAATTGCAGGCCGGTAAGTTTGAAGTCGTATGTACATACACATGTAGGTGCAATGTAGGCTTTTCTTGATTAGGAGTAATCGTAGAGAAAGTAACCACCCACCATTTGTCTTTAAACGGTGGGAAGTTCCTCCTACGCTGGTCTTTAATCAAAGGAAGCCAATGTTGCATTTAAGTGTACGACAATTCAAGGAAACATTGGTTTATGAGTAAATATGACTTGGCGGGTACATCGTACAAAGCGTCGCCTATCGTGAACGTAGCGATTTGCAAGAACTAAAAACTTTAGTCAAATGAATTCCGGTTCCAGGACATCTTACCGATCAAAAATAAGACTTTGCTTTCTCCCTTACAATTATACAGCTTGCAATTCGAGCGACGTTAATATTTTAATAAAGAATTTAGGAATATGTCGTTTTATTGAGTCTTTTTGGATACACCGTTCGCGTATCCGTTAGCATGTCCATTTGTAACATTTCCGTTGCGCACAGCTCCGTCGGTAAGTTCTGTTTTCAATTGAGCGGCTACTTTCATTTTTTCTAATTGTCTTTCCGCGTACGCTTTTTTACCCTGTATATAAAAAAGTTTCATTGAATTACGGTTCCAAAATAATTGTGATTAAATTTGTTTCATATACGTTACCTTTGCGATATACGCTTTGGCATAGAAGTTGCCGAATAAAACAATGAAGGAGACCATATAAATGACAAGAGCGTATTGCATCCAAAGTGGGAAGTCGCATCCTGATCGAATTCCATTGATACCCAGGATCAAGGCAGTGGTGAATTGTATCAATTGAAGAATCGTCAAATATTTCTTCCACCAGAGATATTTAGTAACGGAAGGACCTAACGCTGCTAGACCGTAGTACGAGTACATAAGGACGTGAATAAAGCTATTCACCATTGCTGGTAAGAAGGCTGGAAAATAGAAATTTCTTTTCCTGTAAAATTCTTTGAAAGACATTCGTATATCGACCTTATCTCAGTAGTCTACTTACTGGACCCGCTCGGAACCCATTTGATTCCGATCCACCACAATGAAAACATGGTGGAGTGGTGATAAACATGAAGGAAGCTTAATTGATTATCCTTCTTTCGTAGGATGAAGAAAAATGTATCACAGAACTCCAGAAGTTTACTGAAGTAGTACCACCAGACAGCATTAGCGATCTGGCAAAGAAGAAAAGAAAATTGTTGCAGGAAGTATGAAAATTATTCTTAACCCATCAATAATCAAAGATGTACGTATTCGATATTTTTCCGGTGGCGCGCTATGTGCCGCCATATTTAAACGTTGATCACCGGGCAATACTTGCACATATCTTTGGAAATTAATGGGATAACGAAATCTCATGTAATTTAACATTTTCAACCTACTTGCAATTCGTCTGGACGAGTTACATGCCTTATAGGTTGACACACATAGCTGTAACGTAACCTGGTGGAAGCTACAAATAACTGCGAAGAATCAATATACGGATTAATCTATCGAGCCAGGATCGAAATATAATATATGTACCGCGTATTTGTAAAACAAGTTACCTGAATCGCGATGTACGCGTTAAGAAGAGCCATCGCAAGATTATAAGGTACGAGCGCCCACGTAAGTTTAAAAGCTTTTCGATTTTTCATAATTTTTGGTCCTGCCCATACAATAAGTAAATACAACATTGTGTATATAAAAGTAGGTTTCGGCGAATCGACCAGGAGCCATCCTCTCGTTCTTTCATCTGTAAACGTTAATATTGAACGTTAATATTATCAATGACATAGGTAAAAACATTTACATGTATATTTTTTTTTTTTTCTTATTTATTTGTTATAAAATGGAATTAAGAAAATTACGGCGTCTTACCGGCAAGAGACAACGTCCAGAGGTAGTAATCGTAAACGTCACTTATTAGAGTTGCCGTGGAATTAATTATGTTCGCCATTGCCTGGAACATGGTTGGAATAACGTTATTTTGTGGAATAAGAACCTCGCCGCCGATATATTTATTAAAATCGATCCACGCCAACTGGGAAAAGGAAACTGAAAACAGCAGTCTACAATGTAATTCATGATAATAGACCAGGGATACACGTAAGTCTTATCTTTTAGTGTTAACAATTATGTATCTGACCATTATAGATATAAACATACATAACATACATAATATACATACGCACACCTAGGTATGTATGTATTAGGTATTTTTCGAAACAATTTTCTAAAGAATGACTAATTAGGTGTTTCCAATGGGGCTTTAGGGAGTGACTCTAGTTTCAATGCTATTCTATCTCCGTTTACATATTCCAATAAAAAGAATTCTAATAAAAATGAGCTTTTAATTGGAATATATACGACATACGGATAAAATGGAAAGTGCATATCGGATTAAATTACTATTAAAAAGGGTGCGAGCGCACGAATCTCCTATCGTTATATTGCGGTTAATGACTAGTTCCACGTATGTTATCCGGTCGTTCACTTAAAGATGGAAACGTTATATGTAACTTTCACATTACCGGATAAACGAAACGCTATCTCCCGCTATGTCTGCGGGAAAACATGTTTCGTACGATCTTTCGATTTAGACCGGTTCGATGGTTCGATTGCACGGTTGGAATGTCTACTTTCATTTGCGGTTTAACTTTACCGTGAACTTGTAGCAAGTGCAAGTGCACCTTCTCTGGTATATCCACTTATTAGCTTTCATCTTTCGTCTTCGAACATCCTAAGTTTCAGCTAGACTTTTGACCGCAAACACAGGAAGAAACGTTAGCAAACATTCGTTTAACACGTTGAATGTCATGGGGTCACCAATGGCAATTTCGTTTTTTTTTTTTGTTTTGGAGTCACATTAATGTTATATTATTAGGGTATCAAGCGAAGAATTTAAATTGAAAGCTGAATAATTGATTTCGCGTTAAAAACGAAACTTGGGTATTCAGGATAAAAATAAATATAACTTAGTAATAGTAAGTTAAGAAAAGAATATTTGTCACTGTTAGCGACGACACGTGGAAAGTTTATGGCTTACAATTAAGTAGATATGGTAATTGCTTTCAGTTGACAAAATTGCTTGCTTTCAACGTGAAACAAATGTTCTTCTAAGCAAGTTCTCTAAAGACTATTAATGTCCTGTTGAAAATTAAACAGAATTAAGATTTCCGATCCTAATTGAACTTGTACCACTTTTATAATAAAATCAAAGTGGAATGTGAGTCTGATGTGAACAAATGTGTGATGATAATTTTCAAACAGCTGGTTGACGTGCAAATGATCTGAGAGAAAGTTCGATAAATCAATTCATAATCTTTAGAAGTTGGGTGAAATCACTTACAGACCAGTTTTCATTCCTATCAAATGAAAAATTAAATTAATAATTTAATTTTGCTCTTGATACTTTCTGGAGAAACACTGCTTTTCTTAGCTCGACGTTTTACGTAAAAATGTGAAAGCAGATGATTCTGAAAGGAAAATACGGAAGTGGAATTAAATATTCATTAGAGCATTATTTGCAATTTGCACTTTGGTATAAGAAAAGGAACTTATTATTTTGTGTTATCATTGTTATTGAAATTTAACAAATTATAAATTGATTTATACATCAAATATATTAAATGATAATTAACTCATTACTTTGAAATATACGTTAATACATATTAACACTTTGATGATTGTATATTTTATAGAATTAATGACTTGTAATTTTGTATTTACGAACTTTTCTGATATCAAAGTGTTAATAATTTAATTACAATTTGCATATTTTAAAAGTTACCACAAAAGGACATACAGTACTACGTCAGTATTTTTATATTAAATGTTTCATCGTCTTCGTCAACTCATGGATCGTTAGAACCGGTAAATAGTGATTTATCATCTCGCCGACTATTCTAATACCTCGAGACATCCGTTAAAGTCTAACTATACTCTTAAGAAAATATTCAAAATGGAATTTTTCTAAAGATACTATGGAAGTTTTCAAACAATTCAAGCATACTTGAACTTGGAAATTCAACGTAATTCGAAACATTATCTCTACAAATATGTGGAACGTTTGGATGGACTGCGGTTGGATTATGGGTGACCTATGTATGGATTATAACGCGCCATTATCAGAAATCATCCCAAAACGCATGAACGCGTGGAAAAAAGGATTCTCTTACCTTGGATGAGTAGTTCGACAAGAACTAAGAGGCGGAACGTTCACGACCCTTCTCGCCCCTCGACTTCCTCAACGTCCTCTTACGACACCAATACAATCAACTACTGTATCTAAACAAGTATCGAAGAGTACAAGATTGTTCGTTCTACACTGTCTCTGTGAAATACCTATTTCCCAACGAAAGGGTAAAGGAACACGACCCGTGCGTAGCAGGTGACACCAGCGGAGGTGCCGCCAGGATAAAAAAAAAATAATTTCCTTCACGAGAGAAGGAGGATCGTGACACGACGAGGTCGATCAGCAAAGTGGCAGCGCCTTGCACCAGCTTCGCCGGTGTGTTTTATAACTTTGGTCCTGCTTTGGTGTCGTTACAACCGATGTCTCCCCGGTGGTGTTCCCAGAGGTGGTACGATTTCCAAGACGTAAACGTTAAACGAGGCCAAAATCGTATGGTGGGATCGATCGTGGGGATAGATCGTTCGGAATCGGTCAACGCAAGAACGATCCTCTCAGGTTGTTCGGCATCCCACCCTGACTGTCTCTCCTCTACCTCTCCGACTTTTGTACATCGTCCAACGAATCCCACCTATGGACGATATCCCTCAACGTTTGTCCACCATCACCACCACCTGGCCAGAACGAAAACGATCGTATCGTTTTGTATAACACCGGCTATACGACGCGACGTCTTCGTCGTGTCCTCGATTTCTTTGGCGAGAAACGGAACACCATAGGCACCTTCGATCTGCTTGAGTCTCTTCGAAATCTGTCGCAGACTCGTGGACGTACGGTATAATCGAAGATCGACGAAGATGAGTAGAAGCCTTTCTTTCGCTTCGCTACTCGATGGACTCGCTACTCGATGATGTTTGTAGAGGTCGAGGATGAGATCAGCTGAGAGAGTTGTCACGAGGAAGAAGAGGACTTTGGGCATTTCTAATATACCATAGGATTATTCAAGTATCGAAGTGAATAATTAAGTATAAGGATAATTGAAATTTAACCATTCTTGGAATTTTTATCAATTGGGTAAAACGATATTTAAAGGAAACGAAAAATAACGAATGCTATACGGCTGAATATCCGTAAATTACTTTTCAGGAGATTCCAAGGATTACACATTTTTTTTGTACGTCGAAACGAACCATGAAAAATCACTTTTTCGTCAGCTGTTATTCTTTGGTATCGATTGAAATTTAGATTACGTGGCTCATAAATATCCATCGTTTCTTAAAGCTATTTTACGACAGTTCTAAAGGGAGGTCGCGCGTACGGATGTAAATATGGATCCAAGAGAAAGCGATACAAAGCGTAAAAATCGTCTTCACAGAAACAGATTAAAACGGGTCAGTGGTCCTTTAACCGTGAAACACGTTTCCGAATATTTCAATCCGTCGGTCCATCGACCATGAACGTTTGTCCTAGGCCTTTCACCTATTTCTTCATAATCAGCTGGCTCAATTAAAACTCTCGTCAGACGAAGTGGAACTCCTATTTTTTATTTTAACACATGTTACTGGATCTTTTGATATTGTATATAAATTATTTTTTCACACGTGATAATTGTTAAAAGCGCAATTTTCGTTAATTAAGGGGTCTTTTCGGCTTCGCTTTGAAGTAAATTGGGAGAAAGCGAAACGAAAGGTACGATGAAGGTTGATATCGTCTCAATTATTTTTCAGGGTATTTTTCACTTAAAAATCAAATGATTTTAGCTAATTAAGACATCGATTACTTATAATTTCTAATAACTCGAACAGAGGATTAAGTAACACGAAAAATAATCTACTAGGACGTAAGATATAAATAGATATTGAAAAAAAGAGAGAATTGCAAAAATATACGATTCTTAGGTAACTTTCGAAATACGATTTTAAAAAAAGATCTATCTACGTGTTCGTGGTGCGAGTATCATTTCTTCATTTGCATAAGAGTCGTCAATCTGTCGTGGAACCTACTTCCTATGCAAGCTGTTTGTACACATGTATACACGTATTATACTTGTACGAAACGAAAATCTGATGGAATTGGTGGTCGTGAATTTGCTGAGAAACACGTGCCTCTTTCAACAATCTTTAGACGGAAGTAAAGGAAAACCTGTTTCGATTCATCTGTTGGATATTTAGTGGGCCGATTGATCTGAATATTTTCTTATTAAAAATCAATAATTAATCTTGAAATTTTATCTTCATAAGAGTCAGAGATGTAATTTTTTTCTTCTGAAGAGTTTTTAAAAACGTTTAAAAACCGTCATCGGTACACATTTTTATGTTATATCTGACAATTTGTCTTCTTTTTTATCAATGTACATATTCGCATTGAGATCCTAAATAAACTTTTACAAATTTATTTTACGCGGAATTCTCGCACGGTTCGAGGTGACATTAATGAACGTTAATATGTTTTGTACGAAGTAATAGAGAGAAACAGGTGGTGGAACAATCCAAGTAAATAAGGACAACAACTTTCATGAAGCTTGAACGTGTCCTAAAGAGCTAACAGTATCCGTTTTCAAACCCAGTATAGGTGGATGCTGAGTGTCTACGATATCCGACGTGTCGTTGATTCACCCTTTTTATCGTCTTTCGACAAAATTCGGAGGCGGGGAAAAAACGATCGAAGGAATCTGGCTGCAGAAGGAGAAAGCAAGCCCGAGGGTTACCTTTACGTACGCCTTGCTCTTTTATCCTTTTGGTTACAATTTTGTTTTTTTCTTCCTCCCATACCGTTGTATCGTGGCCAAGGAAAGATTGGCTAACGGAAGTTTCTTTGCTGATTTGAATTAGGATCCGTTTCGTATATTTTCGAAGATCCCTTTCTACTTCTGAATTATTTAAACTTTCTCATATTTATGAGCTTAATTATTTATTAAAATGACAGATGAATTATGAAATTTGTTTAAATTATGATCGTAGGTAGAGTGAAATTTTCAAATAAATTTTGAATCGAATGCTTGGTCAATTATTATCGAACCGAAAGAGGAGGAGAGAAGTCTCGAAAAATATTCACACGAATAAAAGGAGATCAATAGAACCCAGATTCGCCTGGGGCAAACTTTCATCCGGATTTACCTCTTTTCCTTGTCCATAGGTCGTTCACAAAACAGTGAAACAGGTGTCGTTACCGCTGCTAATAATCATTCATTGATTTCCACTCAATAAACGTTGCCATCAGTCTGTTAAATCTATTAACTCTATCTTTACCCGCATCTTACTTCTAACGATCTAACTCAGGGTTTCATTTTTGCACTTAACATTGGCTTGTTTTAAAATTTGCGGTAATGGTCACCAATGGCCCCTACCTTAATTAACGCGTTCGTAGGGTTAATTATCTTAACAGCAGCTGTTTCTGATTTTGCCACACGTACGTTATAGGTAAAGTAAACGCTATCGTGTTAATCGTTTCTTTGCCTAAGCGTAGGTCACGATCATCAACAGTTGTTAAATGGTTCATTGATAGATCAGGTGTAACGAGTGACACAACAATTCTGATAACGGCTATTTAGAAAGGTGACGATTCTTTAAACAATGAATTATCTATTTACGTTCGGGGAACGATTCTCCGAACATTTGTCCGTCTCTTGGCAAATGTTTGCCGATCACGTTCAAATATTATTTCATAGATTCCATTGGTCGGCCAACATTCCGTAACATTCGTTTCCGTGTTACTTGGTCGGTTCAAAGTGTGCCATCGAGTCAGACGAGAATTTGCCCACGTATAATCGTGTATCAAGAGATAAGAATCAATTTTTATAAGCAAACTCTCAGCGGGATACTGTACTGGATCATTTTAAATAACTTTGAACCATTTTGCTTTCTTGTTTCGTGTTTATATTTTAGGTGACTGCTGGCTTTAAGGGGATGCGAATGCGTTCGTGTGGAATTATCGTACCAATTATGGTAAAATAAATTCGAGAACTTTTTAAATGAGCTTGAAGAAGAACGGTAAAAATGAAGAGCGATTCTTTATCATAGGTATTCAATAATATGCAAAACTTTACAATTCCTTATTAAAATATTTCTTAAATGAATATTGTATGAATCGTTAATTTTTGGAAACATTTCCAGGAGTGTCCACATATCATACATGCGGTTTCTTATCTGTCACCCTTAGGCTGGAACACCCTGTATGTATGTATATAATTCTTCTATTCTATATCAAAAGATTTTAATACTAATTGCTTTTTTTTTTCTTAAATCTGGAATTTAATCTGAATAGTGGAAGAAGTGAAACCACTTTCCAGAGCAGTGCTCTTACGATAGCCGATACCGGACGAAGACTCGCCTGAAACGAAGGGAAAAGTTGTTAGATAGAGAGTGGTTGCATTTCCTTTCTCTCGAATCAACAAGTCTACCTCTTATCTATCATGATCATCTCTATTTACTGACTCGTTACTCGTTAAAATCGTCATTTTTATCATTAGACGAATTAAGAAAATCCACGAGATTCATCATATCGATGATAATTAGTTTTTACACCTGGTAATAGGAGGTTGCAATGATTTTTCAAAGTCAGGTTATCGAAACGATAGAAATACGTTTTCATTATTGTCAATGTCAATGTCAACCTGAAGCACGTGTCGACGTAGTAATTCACTCGAGATTTTTCTTCAATTAAACTTGCTACATGTACTTTCTTCTGTACAGACGTGGTTCAATCCACCTCGATCACCTCACTTTCGAGGTCAATGTTTAACCTTCGAGAGATCAGTAAGTTCGTGTTCATGTTTTCAGTGAAACTTAAAGAAAAAAAATTCATTGCAACCAAGTGTATTTAGTACATTAACTTGTAATCGATCGGCTATTACACTTCTACGATTTCTTTAATCCTGAATTTATCTTTTATCCCGTATGATTTCTCTGCGTGTCCAGCAGAACATCCGATCGAAGAAGTAGCGAAAGTGAAATCTTAAATGCAACTAGCACGGAGTACCAGATGTATCCGAGTCGTAATCCTAATTTGTTTACAATCCTGATTATAATTTTCCACACGAGCGATTCAGTATTAGAAATTACTTAGAAACTCTGTCATCAAATCGTTTCAGACTTTTCTTGTTTCAAGTAAATTAAGCTTACTGATGTAAGGAAGATAAGAAACTAACTGATATAACCGATCGGTATCAGTCGGAAACAATAACGGTATTGCATCGACTTACAATTTGTTATTATATCGATCATGAACGTCGATTCAGGCCGGAGAAAGTTCAAACGTGTTTCTATATAAATGCAATCGGTAAAACGAACAAAAGCAACAGTATAACACGGTGAAACGTTTAAATAGTAGCGCCTATAGTATCGTTAATTAAAAAGAAATTCTCGATAAATTTTAAGTCTTAGCTTTCACGTAACATTTTCATTCTTCCAATAAAAATGGAAGAAGGATTAAAATTTTCAAAAACTCATCAATTTATTACTGCCTTTGGGGCAAACAGTCACAGAGGGTTAAAACTCTTTAAACACCCTCGCTTTTCCCTGACCACGTCTAATTTCATCATATCTTTCAGATCTATAAACTATTAGCGCAAGAAATGGAAATGAAATGGTAATTTCGATCGTCACGCTGCTGTATATCGAAACGATAGGACAAACATAGTCTTACAGAGGAATAATCAATAAAAAATGAGAAAAGTAACTCACCGTCAGCTTTAAAATGTCACGCAACTCATCTCAGGAACATTGACACTCCGTTTACGTCAAGGACCTCTGTGGAACCACGAGTTCTCGCATCATCGACGAGGATTTCACTAAAACTCTCGATCAATCGTCCCGAATAGGTATGTTTAATATTTATCACGTGCACGGTTGATTGGTTTTCACCTGGACCTGGTTACTGTGTTAGTTTCATCGTTATATTTGGTAGAAAACACGGCAGACCGATGCTGTTTCAGCTTCCTCGAACGCGGAGGGTGCAGGCGCCGGCCGGCCGCCATCATAGAAATCAATACAACCCTTAAGGGGAGCTTATGTCGTGCGAGATTTGATCAAACGCTCACGATTTAGGCGATTAATCGTTATTCCGTTTGTTGAATTATGCGATCTTAGATTATTAGAATTTTTAGATTTTACAATTCTGGAACTTTGGAATTAAAAAATTTTAGAATGTATATAAAGATAGAAGAGCATCCTTCTATATACATATATGTATGTAAATTTAGCGAAGCGATGACTTGTCATTGATTTACGTGACGTTACTTGAAGACACTATTTACTAGCGGTTACTTCCTGTTTATGGGCATCATCTTCGCTCGGCTTCCTGGCACGATTCAGTTTCGAGCACGACACGATTTCTACGATAATTGGTCGTTTGGAGAATGTTGAGGTTTTTGTTGCGCGTGAAACTGTCCGACAAGAAGTTTGTACAAAAATCAGGAAGAAACGCATTGAGAATTATTGTAGCGCAATCAGGAAGAAGAAAATTTCTTCCCGTCTTCTGTCTAATTCGAAATGACGGAACACGTTGTTTTAATACAAAAAGTTATTTAATAATACTTATAAGTCGAATCGTATAATACAAAAAGTTATTTAATAATACTTATAAGTCGAATCGTATAATACAAAAAGTTATTTAATAATACTTATAAAGAGAATGTTGCAAGGGTGCATAAAGAGTTAATTTCTTAAATAGCTTCGTCCCAAATCCTTATCTAGCGAATCTTGTATGTGAAATCATTCGAGCAGAAAATTGGAATGGTACCATATTGTTAGCGACCTTTACAAGATTTTAGTAAAACTCTTTTGTGTGGGAGAAACTTCTAATAACTTGTATTCGTCTGGTTCTTTCTTCATTCGTAATTTCACTGATTCGTTCAACTGCATCGCTTCTTGTTAACAAGTTGAAAGAAACTTATGTTTATTACCATGTATTCACAAAGTATAATTAACGGTACCTGGCGAACGCGTAAGAAGAGCGTAAATCATGTTGCTCTGAAAACCGCAGCTGTATTCGATAAACTGTTTCAGATAGAGTAGAACAGATTTTCTATTGGTAATAGTAACAGCAATTTATTGTTTAGAAAATGTATCTACGCGTCTCTTTAACTTTGTGATAACATTCCAAATTTCTGTCTAAAAATATGATGTCAAAATTTATAACAAATCGCGTATAAAAATTAAATTTCCCTTACAGCATATCGACTATTATCAATTTTTCTATAATATGACCTTTGATATAGGAGTTATGCTAGAGAAAGTAAATTGCAAATCTATGGTATTTCCTGTATCTATAGGGTGTTCAGTGGAATAAGTAATTAAATTAATGAAAAAATAATTATTTCAAAGAAAACTTAAATTAAATTTAAGGTATAAGATATGACTTATCAAAAATGATTATTATATATCTAAGCATCGTCTTTCTGCACCGTTCGTCGACTTTCTCTGCAATGCAACGCGTTCATTGCACTCGATAAAAAAAAATGATAAATTAGGAAATAGATTCAGCAATGTTTTCGTTGATTCACGGTCACGGAAATAAAGTAGTTGGTATACGATATTACGAGGAAAGTTTCCAGATATCAACACCTCTTACTTTTCCTTTTCAAATCAATATTTCTGTAATCCAATGTATAAAAAAAAAAGCGAACATTAACTGTCTTATTTTTAAATTTCAGAAAAGACTTTCTCAATATCAACGTTGCTTACTTTTCCCATCATCCATTATGGAATCTTATGCTACCCTCCACTAAACACTTTTCCTTATTGGCGAATTGACATCCGGTTACTGTAGAAAACTACATCCGTGCAAAAATCACTGTGTAATTACTGACAGTAATCTGGCAAATTACGTAGAAATTTGTTGGAAAGAAAATGGTAAGAAGAAGTGAATTTTTCATATTTCGAATTTTAATTTGCTATAGCCCACCCTGGACAAAAATCCTATTGTAATTATGCCGATAGATTTCTTCTCAAGTATTATTGATAAAGTAATAAGATTTCCAGTTTCCACAAGAATTGATATTATCCTGCGGCATTAATTTTAGAAAAAAAAAAAGAGACATGTACATGTTTAAACACACGACTTTGACGTTTACACCGTGAGAGATGCTTAAATAGGACAAGCTATGGAAACAGCTATACAAGATGACTTTCTATCCACCTTTCTGCCTTTTTTTTTTCTTACACCTACGCAATCTTAGAAGTTCTTAATGCTTCTTTATAGTCTTGTTAAAACGAGTTTTATTGCCACTTTGAAGCACTTTGAGGAAATAGCTAGTAGCTTCTGAAATTTAAATGGTGGTATCATTTCTTCTTTAAAGAAGAATATTTGGGAAATCATTTAAAATTGTAGTATCAATTTGAAATGTTGAACTGAAAAATTGGATTAAGAAGTTTCTTTTTTCAGGAATATTGTTTGAAGTTGAAATCAAGATTGAAGTTGAAGTTAAAGCGAAATTGAAGTAAAACAGAACTGAAGTCCAAGCGAAGTAGAAGTCAAATTGAAGTCAAATTGAAACGAAGGTGAAGTTAAGAAGTTCCACAAGTTCCTACCATGTCAGTCAATATATTATGCATGGTAAGATAAACATAAATCAGAATTCCATATAAAAATGTTAACACTTTATTCTGTGAGAAACTTTTTATCCTCTTAATGAGCAGGATACATAGTATTAAAAAAATGGAGAAATTTTGACTTTTAATTTCGAGGTCTTAATTAGTTTTATGACTTTTCTTTTGTAAATGGTCATCCAACTATTACTTTTTCAACACCTTTTCGCATATGATTAACTGTTATGTAAAATTTCAAGAATAAGAAATTGCTTCGAATTCAATAAATTATTAAACTAGATATACGAGTCTATCAGCCTCAGAACAAGGGTTCACTCTCAAAAATTTAATAATGGTATTTTCAATGAATCCCACGTACCAATATTTCTTTTTATTTGTTCAAATCACTTAAAATGAACTTTATGTCAATAGTGGTGGAAGAATGGAGGTAAAAGTGTACAAAGGAGGAGGATTCATCGAGGTCATCGATCGAGGTCAAGTTCCAGACTAGTGTGACGTCTAATCCTGGTGCATGTGGCTGATGCTGGTACCGTTGTCCACTCATAAAGGTCAAATCCTGGAGGGGAGTAGATGAAGAAGAAGAAGAAGAAGAAGAAGAGTCTGTAGTGCGTACACGAGATCGGAATCTCGGTCTCTGTTAAGTCTGATGGTTGTTTAGGGACGCCTCTTTTAACTGAAGACGAACAGGTCTCACTCTCTCTCTGGTCTTTTTCTTCCTCCTTTCGATATTTGGTTACTGTTATACGGCTTAGGGCTACGAGGCCTCGAGTGTTCAAAAGCAGTGGAATCTCTCTTTGTAATAAATGTTTATCATGGAAAACGTTTCTTTCTGATAGGCTCGTTTTCTTATTGTTATTTAAAGGCAACCAGGACCGGTCCTGGGCATAGACAGACTAGGCGGTCGCCTAGGACCCCCATTCATTCCACCGATCAATCAGTTAAATTTCTGTCATCAGAAATAAACGTTTCCATGATCGAAGGTAAATCACTGATTAAATCAATACATCAAATTACATTATAATCAGTAAATCAAGCTGGTAATTTTTCTTATCGTTCGAATTAACGAAAACAATGAAATCTGATCGTTGCATCGACTTTGATTGAGTTTATCGTTTCAAGTGAAACTCGAATTACACTTTGATTAGTGTTCGAGAAAGAAAGATACAGAGATGGAAGTTTGTACAAGTTTATCCGACCACAGAAAAACGTTGCGCAACTCTAGAAAAGTAATAACAAGCAGGCTAGAGGTATTCGACGATATTTGCAATTGAAGTAGATTGCGTGTAACTGCTATGTAATAGATTAATTGGTAGGAATAGTTCGTTGCCGATCGGTTAGGTTGGTCAAAACGCATTGGCAGTTGTCGAAATCTTAGGATGAAGAACACGCTTCTGACAATACTTTTTTACTCGTCCCTCAAGTTTTTCACAGAAGTTCGTTCCATCGCGAGGTAACTAAGTTTTCATTCTGAAAAATTACCGAGAAATTGGTTGTTACAAAACTTCACCGCTTTCTATAGATTACGTGGTAAACAATCTTTTATCTATTTTTTTATTTTTTATTTTCAGCTCTTCTTTGGTCGACATGAAAAACTCCACTCTAAAATCGAGAATCGTTCTACCAGAGCACTATGTGAAAGGTTTGTTATTAAAAAGTCAGTGATAAGGCAAAATTATGCCAAAGTAAAATAATAGAAAAAAATCAAAGCATGTAAGAAATTAAAGTTCGAAATGAAAATTTAAAATTCCAACTTCTGAGGATATTCTTAAAAGTTAAAATCTTGGTCTCCGTTTAAGTTCGAACCCGTTCATAAATCGTAAGAAACGATACACGGTAATAAATTTCACATTCTCAGAGCGCGAATAATTAGCTGCACGAGTGTTTAATATCAATGATAAATCACTGGTAATACTACCATACATCATGATGGACACTCTTAATATACCTGGTACATGCACCAGTCCGTTATACGTATACACTTCTTAATTAACATGTAATTAAATGTGTGAATGATACAGAGATCAGGCCACCGGCGAAACGAGGTACGCCAGTGACAGTGGACTTCAATATCTTCGTGGCTGATATCAATTCCATAAACGTGGAGGATATGGATTTTCGGTGAGAATAAATACATATATGTATGTTTGTGACCCATTCATTTGATATGAAATAGAAAAATAACAGTGTTGCTTGTCAAGTAGAGTGGATATGTTCGTTCGTCAGAGTTGGATCGAGTCTCGACTCGAGATGCCGGAAGATATCTTCGAAGAGGGTGATGATTACGTGACTTTACCTCCAGAGTTTTTTGACAACCTCTGGCAGCCAGACCCTTACTTCTTGAATGCAAAAGTTTCTGGTAAGTTTCATCATTTTTCTCTCGAATTTACTTTTCACTTTAACGAACGATTTATTTTCAGAAATTGCCGCGTTGAATCACAAGTTCTCCTCGGTTACATTATACAGAAACAAAACTGTGAAGTATTCGGCTCGAATGCACGCCATCATTGCTTGCCAAATGGAATTTCAACTCTATCCAATGGACATTCAAACTTGTCCTATCTACATAGAAAGTTGTAAGTTAGACAAAGCAACGCTCGCTTAAAACTGACCATACAATAGTTTTATGTTTTTTAACTTTCCTATTCCTGATGCTTAGTCAATCGTGTCTCAAAGAATATTGTAAGATAATAAAAATCAAACTGTGCTTCAAATATAAGTATGTACATTAATATACTTTGAGACACCCTGTAGTTATTCCATCAACATCCTTCATCTCATCAATTTTCATGTAGATAGTTCTACCCAATAAACCTGGTTCAATAGAGTCTCTAGATTAACTTGAAAAACTGCGTTACTCGCGATAGTTTCCTATCACAAACAGAAGGTACGCTTGAGATGGGGAGCGGGTGATGTGACGGTGAACCCAGAAATGAAGTTGTTGCAATACGATATTGGGAAGCCCAGGGTTGCTGAAGAAACTATTGATTATATGATGGAGAAAAGTGGTATTAATGCCTTGTTTCAATGCCTGAAATTATTCAAATCGCCATGGAATATATTTATCAAATGATTTCACAGGGAACTTCTCAAGATTAGTGGTTTATTTCCGTTTCGAGAGACAAATTGGTCATCATCTGATACAGACATTCGCTCCATCAACCCTGGTGGTGATGCTGTCTTGGTTCAGCTTTTGGTTGGGTCTCGATGCGATTCCTGGACGAGTAGCTCTATTGGTGACCAGCATGCTCACCCTAGTCACCATGTTCACTGGTCTGAAAAGTGACATTCCTCCAGTTGCTTATGTAAAAGTGTGTTTTATTAACGATTAACCAGTTCAACAATCATAAATATATTGGATTAACAATATTTCTTTTTGTATAGGCACTGGACGTCTGGATGGCTGGTTGTATGATGTTTGTATTCGCTGCTCTTGGTGAATTTGTTGTGGTCAAGGTGCTTGATTTGCGCAATCAGTTGGAATACGATCTTCAAACATCTCTATTATCCCGGCATTACTCAACAGTTTGTATAATAATTGATTCTTTATTTTTACTCGTATTGGCTGTATACCTTTGAAACATTGGACCCGTTTTTAACACTCTGATATGTAATCAAAGTATTATTTTATTTAAAAAAGAAACAGAAATCTATGTTATTTTCAGCGAATAATTGCTATGGAAAAAGGCCAAAGCATTTGGGACTATGATACAACGTATACGCCAAAAACAAAGAATAACAGAGCTGGTAGCAAGCATCTTTTACAAAATGCATGGATAGATCACGAGTATCCGATAATACGTATGTATAAAACGCGATCACAAAAGATTGACACTTACAGTAGAATAGGTTTCCCTATATTATTTATGCTATTTATCGTTTTATATTGGCCAATACTATTGCTTAAGAAAGCAGCTTAAGCCTTCTGATGCATAATAAAAATGTATAAATTATTAGCAAAGTTCACCGATCGAATTATTGTACTTCACTGCATCGAAGTACGCTATAAAATGTTTTAAGAACGTTTCATGAAATATAGTACAATGTATAGAAGTATCATATGCTTTAAAAATTAGTTTGAGAAGTGACTATTTAAAGAAAAAACGATACTATAAGGAAAATAAAACAAATGTTGGTAAAAAATAATTAACAAATTTATTAAAAATTTATAGTTACCATAGAGAAATTTATACATACGCGTGATATATTTATATACATCTACACACCTGTATTTATAAAATATTGTTCTTTTTCAGTCAACATCCATTTCTTCGATTGAAGATTTTTCAGATTCCTCGTCACTATTTATTTCTACATTCATAGGTTTCTTAGCTTTGAACTCCCCAACCTTTTTCAGGTAACTCATTGTATACTGATTAAAATCACATCTACAAACGTAAAGATGTTAATTAACGTTACTCGTTAAATTGATATGTGAATTAATATGTAAGAATTGTAAAATAACAAACATTTTGCTTAAATCATCATATTTCTTTTGCATATTTTTATGGAGCGTCAGTAATATCGGCATTTGAAGCGCTGAATTAATTTTTGCTCCATGTTTAGTTAATATTGTTTCTATCCAAAGGAGATAAAAGTGGACGTGTCTAGTTAACTCCAATTCTGACGCTATAAACTTTAACACCTTATCGACATAAATGTCAGGTAAATTTGCTGTAGTTAATTCAACTGAAACAAAATGTAGTAAGTATATGTCTACCAACTAATTCGGTAATATGTTAATCAGTTATATACTTACTATCTGACAGTGGAATATTTTCTACAACACGTTGTATTAACAATTTTTCATTTAATCTCAAAGCCATCATTAATGCTGAAAATAATTGTTATCAGTACATATTCTAAATGAAAAATAGAATTATATATTTAAACATTTCAAACCTTTTGCGTATTCATTTTCATTTAAAGCTATTTTTACAGTATCTGGTGTTATGCCCAATTCCAATTGGAATGGATCAAACACCAGACCAACATCTAACGAGTATATTAGTAGACCTTCTGTTGTAGCAGCCGCCCATGCTTGTCCTTATAATATAAAAAATATATAAAAGTTCATACAGTACTGTTATTCAATGTAACTTATACAATTGATTTTTACCTGTTGGAGAAAACTGTAAACTAAATACTCTCACTTCCGGTTTTATACTTCTACTTGCCATATCTCCACTTTTAACACCTGGTAACCGTAACGTTACATTTCCTCCTTCGTTTTCCTCGCGCTCTTCAATTAATGCCTTACTTCCAAATTCTGTTAACTTTCGTTTGTTTATGTACTCCTATATAAAAGCAGATTTTATAGAAATCTCAAACAGAAAATAGTAAAAATAATAATACAAAAGTTACTTACATCAACAGCGTCTAACGATCTGTTTTGTGTTACAACAAATTTTTTTACCAGCATACACTCTTGTACATTATAAATACATATATTCTTTGATTGTCCACCAGCTAATATACAGGTGCCATCGGCTGAATAACATAAGGAGGTGAAAGCCCTAAACGTATGATTGAATTAATATAACTTGAACGCTCAATTTTAATTTCATACTCATCGATATACTTACTTTCCCTGTAAACTTTTCTTTGCCGTAATCAGATCAGTTTCAGATCTACCGCTACCTAAATCATTTCTTCCTTCAATACTGCCAGTTTGTACTGCCGTTTTACAATCAAAAAATGAGATATGCCCATCCAAAGTAGCAACCGCTACTTCTTCACCATTTGGCTTGTAAGTAACATATAAACCGTCCGAAGTTAATTGTATCGTTTCGTGTGAAGAACCATTCTCAACAGCGTTCCATATTTTCAGAGATTTATCCCAAGAAACAGATACCAATTCTGTACTTGCAATATTTGGATTGAACGCCAAGCTGACAACCGGGCCTTCGTGTCCGCTTAATATCTAACAGAGAAATTTATATTTAGATAATAATCCACAGAACATCTAAAACATTAAATATAATTGTTAAACATGTACCTCTAAAAGGGTACCCAGTTTAACGCTCCATAGATAAATCTCAAAGAAATCTTGACCTCCTGCAGCAAGAAACTCGTCGCTTGAATCTAATGCGACGCAGGAAAATTGTACTGGACGCGGTGAAGTAAGAGTTTTAAAATTTCTGTATCTTGCTAAATCATATGCTCTAACAGTTCCATCGAGTGACGTAGAAACGATAAATTTTCTATTGTGACTAAATAACACCCCTGTCACTGTTGACGTGTGTTCTTGAAATGTAATAGAACAAAAACCATTCGTTGTATTCCATAATTTAACTTTCCCATCGTCACCTCCAGTAACAATGTATTGGCCGTCTGGACTATACGCTAAACAATTCATATTATTACTGTGTCCTTGCTGTTTCATTGCATAAGTTTCACTTTGCCATTCCCATACTAATAATTGTCCAGCTGTAGAACATCCTAAAGCTATCCAATCGCCAGTTGAATTTATCGCGATAGATGAAATATATTGTTGCGATATACTAAAAAAAAGTAATGTAAGTATAATTGTTGAAGAACAGATTCATATAGAAAACAACATTAATATAAGAAATACCTAAGGGAATGTATCATATTTACTTCAGGCATTTCATACAAATAGAATGAACCATTACTGAAGCCTACCACTAGAATATGAGTTTCTTGATGATACGCAGCAGCAGTAAGTTTCACTATTTCTTTCCTCTCTTTCTGAACTTCATTAGTTAAGTAATGGCGACATAATTTCTGATAACGTAATTTTTTTATTTCTGTATCATTGTCAGAATTTTTATCATTCTCTGTTTCAATCGCATTTTCTGAAACATAAATCATGTTATATATTTTATATATATATATATTTTTTTCATATAGTCTACTCATCAATAAAAGAAAAATTACGAGATTGTTGTAAGCTATGTTCATAAGCTTTAGCTTGTTTGTCTGTTTTCTCTATAACTTTTTCAACATCAATATCATCTTCTATATCACTATCTTCGTGTTTGTCTCTTTTAGAACGAGGTTCCCATTGCACTAAGTCTTCTGGATTAATTGTACATTCCCAAATACAAAGTCGTCCATTCCTATGTAATAAATGTGTAATTATAACACAATAATTTAATATCGATCGTATTTTAAATATTTACCTACAAATTGTAGACAGATCATAAGTTTTCTTCTCAAAAAAGCATGCTACTATTGCATCAGAGTGGCTACCAAGACTAATATACCTAAAATTTGCAAACTTTTCTATTCCATATATTTTTGTAGTCATATCCTTAGAACCAACAGCTATTAGTTTTGAATCATAAGACCAATCGATACAAGTGGTATCATCTACAGCTCCAAGAAATACATGTTCCATGATAAAGGGATTATATTCACACGAATATAAGTTGGGTGCATTGAAAATAAATACTGAAACAGTTATTATCATTATTTCAATTTTAAATACAATGTGCTGTATGCATATTAATTACAATACACCCATACCTTTATGTTCCTTGCATACTGCAAAATGTTTACCATCTGGAGAAAACTTTACACACCTGACTCGTTGTTTAAAATGATATTTATGTATTACCATTTTACTAATCATACTAATTATATTTCCTTCTCCCACTGTAAAATATTCAACAATTATAAAACTAATTTGATACACATAAATTATACAAATATATATATAAATCATACCTTCATTAACTGCAATTAATAAAGTTCCATTAGGAGACAAATCCATACATGTATAATTGTAGGTACTCTCTATAGGTAAAGTACTTGATTTGTTACTGAAATAAGAAATGTTAAAGAGTACAGTAATTACTTAAATATCAACAAATCTTTCTGTTGTATTGCATTCACTATGCTTACTTTTTGAGATCATATATTGTTATCCGATTGCCTACAGGGCTAATGACTGTAGATCCATCTGGAGAAAATATCAAATTTCCTTTGCGGTAAACTGCACCAAGCAGATTACTGAACTGTAAGAAACATTTAATAACAAATTCACAAATTATTAAAAATAATATGCAAAAAAGGGAAATGTAATATGTTATTAAGTTAGGTTAGAAACACTACATGAACGATATTGACATTTGTATTACATTTGTAAAGCATTTATTTAAGAAATTCTGGATTTACAGTATCTCGTTTACCTTATATGCAAATTTCATGATTATTTAACGTGTGTCTATATGTTATTTATTACAAAAATGTTTCGATATCATTAAACACGTTTATCATGGTATTTGAATCAAGTATGTTAGAACCGCTGCAATGGTACTTCCGGTCAATAAGTTCGAACACGTGCTTAAAGTTAAGGTGTTGGCTCAAAAAATTAGAAATATTATAACAAATTTAATAATGGAATATATTGATTAAGATTGATGAAAATGTTATGTATTTCAAATTTTATTATACAAATTATTACAAAATCATACCACAATGTACAGCAGCAGTACATTTTATAGTACTTTATTTATGTAACTGAAATTAAACGGTCGGAATTCATTTGTTTAATAAAAACTGTATCGTAAAATAGTATTATAACATCAGTGTTTAAATTGCATAGTATAATTAATTTAAATTATTACAACAATTTTATAGTTTTTAAATTGAAAATTCAATAGCTCAGCAACGTTTGAATTTAGTCACGTGTTTGCAAAGATTTAAGCGGAATAACCTCAAATCGCTATGTGATTTCAATACAATGTTTTCAAGTAACAAATATTATATGTAAAGAAATATTTAACACATTTTTATAAATGTTAAATTCATAAAAATGTTAATAAAATGCGAATAAACAATAGAAAACGCCCGTCACGCGCTCAGCAAAGCAAAAGCTTGCGCAATAACAGTGCGCAGTGCTCGTTCAGAGAGCCTATAGGACAGCTTGACGTCAGATATAAAAGATAAAAGACGGCTCAGGATTCGCTGACAACGGTGTAGTCTGCAGTTGCGAACCAATGGCAGGCGAATAGACATTCTCGATTTTCGGCAGCCTCTTCTTCTCTCACTCGTCACTCGTCACATGACCCGCACTCCTGTACGGTAGGCCATAGTTGACAGTGGCACTAGTTTAGCGAAGTGAGTGCGTGAAGATCGCTCTTTTATCCGACGTTCGCGTTTCGACAACCTGTAAATACTCGTAATCAAATTGACCTACGAGTCTTAAACACATCAAAATGAGTAGCTCCGGCGAACTTACGGAAGAACGTCCTGTTTACGCGCCCTTCTTTGGAGTGATGGGCGCCGCCTCAGCCATTATATTTTCTGGTGAGTTTCAATTGTTTGAAATCGGCTAGACGTTTGGTGAAAGAGAGTACGAGTGCATTTATTAATAACTCATCTGGTAATAAATCTAACACGGTTATAGAGAAAACATGGTTTTCAAAGTGTACCTAACCTTGGTTAACTCAACTGAACGCACGCCATTTTCTTTGCTGCGAATCGACATAAAATATAGAAAACAGAATAAACCCTAAAGGATAAATTAATTTTGTTGTACGATAGTATATTGTAGGAAGCATTTTAATTTGCTCGTTACACGATATGACTCATAAATTCTTTGCTGATTATTTAGTACCAACATTAAACTTATCGACAAGGATAAACGGATACAAAATTTTTATAATTCCGTTAAATGATTTGTGATACCTTTTGTCATTGTCAAGCCTATTACCTTGCAATGTATAACATAGTATAGCAACACAGGTGTATTCTAATCCGAAGTGCCGAAGATGTCAAGGATACAGATTCAATTTTGAAACGCCAGTTTTTTAGGCACGTACATCTGCAATTTCTTAATGTTCTGTAGGTAGACGCGACGCAATTCAACGAGCTTAATTTTACATTACAACAGAAACGTATCGTATCGCCTCTTTAAGAGTCGCAATCGTTGCCTCGGTAATTGTCGCATTAATTATCCCTTCTGATACTTCCTGGAATTATTTTTGGTGTATTATTTATCGTCCACTGATCAACAGTCGATAAACTACATATTTAATGATCAAAACATAAAATAAATAAAATCGTTGCATATTTTTACTTGATCATCGTAACGTTATTTTAAGCAGATGAAAATCCTATTCGAACGATGATTCACAATGAAAGTAACATTTCACTTTATTTGACTTGTTTGTATTGTTTTTCGTTTATAAAATAAACTAAAATGACGAACGAGTTGAAGTCGGAGACGTAAGATGTCTGGAACAGGTGCCTCCCTCGGTAATTGTCGCGGAACTCGGTTCCAGTAGTAGGATTTATCGAAGTATTACTGTATTCACGACATTCGAGGCTGGCTACGGTTATTTCGTAATGCTGACCTCGTTGAGTACTTCTTAGTAAAAGTCTGTGTTAGTTGACGGGTGGAGAAAACACAGAATTCATGAATCAAGTGGAAGATTCCATCGAGATAATTGATATCATCGCCTATCGATCTCAGTTTAATGATTTTCAAATTCCCTTGAACGTAATAATAAAAAAAAAAAAAAAATAACAGATATTTCAGACGCGAAAACTTAAACTTTGAAGCGTCAGTCCCTATCAAGGAAATCAATACGAATCCCTTTTCCCGTGTGCGCCAGTCTTGAATGGACGGTGACACACGAGGAAGGCTAGACTTGCGAAGCAAAAGCATGAGAAATTTCGAATGCATGAAAAATCTTCCTTTCGATTCAAATAGATTCTATTCGAATCGAAATATCTAACGCTTCCGTGTTTTTGCGCACCTTTT
Source organism: Osmia lignaria lignaria (assembly GCF_051020975.1). Classification (NCBI taxonomy): domain Eukaryota; kingdom Metazoa; phylum Arthropoda; class Insecta; order Hymenoptera; family Megachilidae; genus Osmia; species Osmia lignaria. Next base: position 14,382,050 of record NC_135041.1, read on the forward strand.
TCTACGCGTAACAAACATTTCTCGTCCTGTTTATTCAAACGCACCACCTCTTTCTTTCTTTTACAATTAAATAAAGAGTGAAAAATTTAAAAGAAACGAGAAACGATTGTCCGCTTGTGCCACGCCCCCTACTCACGGGATGGGACTTACATGATAATCATGTGACTGCCAACGTGAGAATCATGTGACTACGATTTCCAGTCTCGGCGGAATAATCGCTCGTAACATAGCTGTAAAATCGTTCACTTTTCGAATCTATATACAAAATTGAAACATGTCAATGAAAACAGCTACGAAATTCAATAATACTATTGAAATCGGGTCCGTGACCTCGTCGTTAAGATCAATATTAAACGAGATCGATAGTACTCCAATGTTCAGGAGTAATAAACTACAGGAATCTATTAAATATTTTATTACCAGATATAAAGGTTCAAAATATAAAATAAAGATGCAATAAATATTTAATAACTCGATATTCCATAATGTTCATGTTCGTGTTCTTATTGTGTCATAGCCAATAAAGTATTTATAAATATATTCACGAAGTTGTTGTAGTTTGGTGTTATAATTTGTTGCAAGTATTAAAGGGTATATAACTTTTAACATTACATTTTCATTCTTTCATCGATAGATGCTTACAGAGAAAACAAATACAATGTTATGCCTGTTTTACTTACAGCTCTGGGAGCGGCGTATGGCACAGCAAAGTCAGGTACAGGAATTGCGGCAATGTCTGTTATGAGGCCAGAACTTATCATGAAATCTATCATTCCTGTTGTTATGGCTGGTATCATTGCCATTTATGGTCTTGTAGTAGCTGTTCTCATTGCTGGCGATCTAGAGGAACCTAGTAAATACAGTCTTTTCAAGTATGTTATCATTTTCTTAATTCTTCTAATTTAATAAAAAAAATATAGTTTGGGTTGATGATAGTACAATAATTTAGCATAATACAGAAAGAATTACATTTATTTTTTATTATTGTAAGTATATTTAAAACATTTAAACATTGCTATATAAATTTATTTTAAAAGAAAATCATTAAAAATATAACATGATGATATTGCTTGTTTAAATATTTAGGTAATTTGTTCTACACGATAGCATTGATAGTTAATTACTATAAAATACTTAATAATGCTTGTCTATATGTATTTCTACTTAATCAGTTTGGGGCTTAACTAGTTTTTAATTCTTTTGCTTTATTTAAACGTTAGTACATTTGTATGTAATCAACTTATAGATAACAAACATATTTTTTCTCTTTTTAATAGGGGTTTTATTCATCTGGGTGCTGGCTTAGCCGTAGGTTTTTCTGGTCTAGCTGCCGGATTTGCCATTGGTATTGTTGGTGACGCGGGTGTAAGAGGTACCGCTCAACAACCTCGCCTCTTTGTCGGTATGATCTTGATTCTAATCTTCGCTGAAGTATTGGGTCTCTACGGTCTCATCGTTGCCATCTACTTGTACACCAAGTAAAAATATTTTAGTGGCAGGAATGCAAGACTCGTCGCCTGCAATCAACAGCGCTCCCCGACTATTATATTGCGACTTGTTTCGACATTTTACTTAAACACATTTTTCCATGCATACTCACGTCGACTCATCTAAGCATCCTTCTGTAATACTGTATTCAAGTTGATATATTAGAGTCCAAGCATTTAATAAGTACATATTCATTACATAAATGACACTATTGTTGAAAATACTGCAAGCAAGTAACAAGAGTGCCGAAATCTGTTAATTGATTCAAATATTTGAAATCGAGGAAAATAATTCAGTCTTGCAGGAAGAGGATGTATGTACAGAAGATATGAAAAAAAAAAAAACAAAAAAAAAAAAACGAAGCAACAGGCAAACAGGGAGTTAACACTGAGGAAAGACCCCAAATATCCCATGCCGAAACATTTCTCTTTCACTGTATAGTAATCATTTGTAGTGTAATTTGACATTGAATTATCATCAACTAAGATAATCGGCTCTACTGAGTGTATAAAGAAAACAAATGTTATTGATAAAAGAATATTTAGCACAATTATATATTAATTGCGATTGAAGTGGCAGTATACAGATTGCAGATGAACGTCTATACAACAAGTCTAAACAAATGAAATTATAATATCTGAATACGAGAAAAAGCGAAGAACGTACAATTTGTGTGTGGAAAACAGTATATGGCGGTTCGATGTGTGTGTGGTTTATTGGTTAAAGAAGTGTTGTGAGAGGGAGAGAGAAGAGAAAAGGATAATGATATAAAAAATGGATCGTCAACTTCATGCGTTTAATTATTCTTATCGCTAATATATAGTATGTATACAGCTAGGTAAATTTCGATGATAAAGTGGGTACTGATACTGTTTGTCCAAATTACATTTTTATTAACCCTTTTATTGTGTTCATAAAAAAAAAGCACGTTAATTGTGTTCGGGTCAGATATACCCAGAGACAAAAAATATACATATACATACATGTTTCCAGAAATAAAGTTAAAGCATAATAATTTTAAATGTGTACTGTATGAAAAAAAAAAAACTTGTAATTAAATTACAAAGATTATGTTATGAAATAAGAATTCAATTGAAAGGTTACGAAAATGAAAAAAAATACAGAGAAAAAATTAAAAACAGAAAAGTACTTTATATTTTATTTTATTTTATTTTTTTTTTTCAATTTATGCAATTATATGTGTTTTTTACATGTATGTTTATTATGTTTTAAACATATAGTCGTTTCATTACAATTAGATAAAGGACACAATTTGCATTTTGTTCTCTTGGTAGATCGTTTGAAAAACGAAATACTTTTCATTTATCGTTTGTTATTTAACTTCATCATTGTTTCTATCGCGACTGAAATTCCAAGAGACAAACGCCGTTTGTACAAATCTTCCCTTTTTTCCAAATTGAACACCACGCTGAATAACCAAGTTGTATGCACGTGAACCGATTATGTTATAAAATATAAGCATAGGCCTTCCGATTTAGCGTTTACACATAGGTCGTTACAAGTTAATTAAAAATACTGACGGTATATTTAGTTTTGTACAATAGAATATCATTTCCGGTTTCTTCTACTTTTAGTATAAAATATTAAAGTCGTATAGTATATTGTATTCATCAATAGGACATGTGGTATATGTCGTTGTGGTGATATTCTTTTTAGAAAATTGGGCCAAAATAGCATAATACAAAGAAAATGAAAACCTTGATTTTTTCCAGGTGTTCTGGTAATTTCCTTGTACATATTTGCATATTATATATGTAATATTAGAAAAGTTGCATAATGTCTACGTATTTATTTGGCTGGTTTACTTGGAATACGTTACAGAAAAGGACGTTCACCTATAAAATCTAATTAATTGTTCGTCAACGTTAACATTGCTGTTAGGATTCAATCATTTGGGTAAGATATAATCAACCCACGCGTCCTATAATTCAATTGGTACCGATTTATCCGTTTACCATATTTCAGATCCTATCATCGAGTCTGGTTATACGAGAAATTTGACGAAACCGTTGAAGAGATATCGTTGCTCTGAAATTCTTATTCTATATACCTTCCGTTACTTCTCTATGGGATTCTCTATACGCCAGCCAAGATAAGTAAGCCTAAATATGCTTCTAGCTGACAGTATTAAATATATCCCTCGAAATTTGCCTTTCTCTTCATAAATGAAAGTTTGTCAAATTTAGAAATATAAGAAAAAACGTGGACTTTATATTTGTTATTTTCACATATTATAACTGCGTTGATTCATCGGTAGTTGGCACAGTCGGTAGAAAAAGTAGAGTTATCAGTGACAATTGATAAATTATCTTCAACTACTGTTGAATTATCACCGTTAGATATTCGAAATATATGCGAGCTTCTCTTTGCTCGTTTTAACTTGTTGAATTGGAATGGGAAAGAACGATTGTATCGTTTCTCGTACGATTAAAAATTGATTTTTATTTTTAATTCCTTTATGCTGTCGATCACCGATACATACTTTTCCGGCTTTTATATTTCACCGATAGCGTGTTTAATCAACGGTTATCGGTGATTTACCAAGTTGCAGGTCACAGTGATTGAAATATATTAATTGTATTTATTGAAAAGTGTTTACGTTAGGCTAGCAAATATGTCCTTAACAAAGTTATCATACAGATCAAGATCGGGTCGTATAGATTCGGACACAATAGAAGGGTTAAAGATGGATTATTCCGTAATAATGATTGTTACCGATCAGTATCACTCTTCACGTTCAACGATAACTCTATGTTTTTAATAACAATAGAAAATAGTATATCTTTCATCGCCGGTATTTTTTTCTTTTTTTAATACTTTCTCATTTATGCATTCTTCTTTTTTGGGGCACAGCGTATACACATACATGCGTACGCTTTTTGCACATTGATTACTTTCGCTTCGCTTATATACATATACATATGTAATAAATATCTAACCTACTTTAGCCTAAAATTTCAATTGTACAGTGGTAAAGTATGGCGGGTGATATATACATTACACGCGCACAATTTATGATTAGATAGCAGATGTTTAATTATCCTTATTAAAGATAGGTAACACATTTAGATAGGTAAGAAGGCGGGTGGAGGGGAGGGAAGTAATTAACACTGTGCATACAGTGTATTCGTGAACTTGCATCTTCTTCGGCGGAAGTGTCGAAACTCTGAACGAATAATTATTCTCGCTCTCTTTCTCACATTGCAGGACACCAATACACCACCTATACTGCTCCTTGGCTCGATTTAGCTTCTTGCTTGTTAATTTGCGTCTACGCTATATAACATAACATAACATAACATAATAAGTTATAAAACTTGTTAAATAAAAAATAAAAAATAAAAATGTTATACAAAACCTGTTATACAGGGTAGACGCAACACGTTATGATACCCAGAGAAATTTCCAAAAGTTGATTTCTCTTTCATTTTCATTTAGTTTATTTTTCCCTGGTGAACTTTGTTTGATCGATAGTCGAATATTGCGCAATTAACAAGATTGGGTAAATTCTTGTCCTCGACCGTGACGGTATTACGGGAAGAGATATGGTGGCCGATTGAAAAGGCTGTACACACACGTGCAAAGAGCTTACTGTCAGCTCCCATGACAATAAACCCATAAACAACTTTATTCGCACTTTTTAACTATCCTCTAACCAACTAAACATGCTACGAAAGAAATCCTTTCTTTAATCATTTATCTTCCCGATCCATACTAACCAAACGTATTAAAAAGGAACATCAATTGATCTTTCCGTTTACCAATGCCATCCTGTGACCTATTTTTTTCAAGCAAACATCTCTTGAATATTAAACGCCATTTGTGTTGCTTTCCATAGTCGTCGACGTAGTTGTCAAATGAGATATAAATATGTTCAGTGAAGAGAGTCATTGCTGACTCTTTGAGTCAACTGTAATTAGTATATTTACCATAACAAGAACAAATCCAGAGTCTCTGAATTGACATAGTACCATTCACATTCGTGTTCTCTGTTTCTTCCTAAACTTCATCCTGTACATACATTTGTGGCTGGTAATTTCGATTGTGTAATAATTTACGTAATGTTCGAGGTAGAATTCGTACATTATGTACGGAAATTATAATTCTCGTAAACCCTGACCGTTGCAGATCGAAATCGCTTTGACGTCGGATGTCACGTATTCGTGATTTTGATACTATACACTTCATTTTTTACATTTTATCTACAACTCGAAAATTGATAATCTCGCGGTGTACCCTACCAGTAATCAATTTACAGGCATAAAATTGCAACAATCCGACAAGTGTCAACAGCAGACTTTGCTAGTAGACCCTGAACGAAACGGTCTTCCATTCCTTCCATTTCTCTCCGTCTCACTCTCTCATATATTCCTCCTCTTAACCAATAAAATACAGGCACACGTTGAACCGCCATAACATATAAGTCAATCTTTAATCCGTCAGATATTTTAGCTTAATTTATAACAGATGTCGAAGGGAATATCTGAGATCCTCCCCTGTGTCTTTCTTTTCTTCCTTCAAGTAGGTTTAAGGTGGAAGGATCCGGGAGTGGAGGAAGCTCAGAACTTCTTTACAAGGACATTGAAATCTTATCGATTTGAGTGAAACTTTGTGGATTCATAGATTGATCCGCTAAGTTTTATTCAGATCTTAACGTAAGAGTCCGAAGGTGTTCTCTTGTTAGAGACATACTATGATCTACAACGACGAAACGAATATTCTTTTCCTTTATTTTTTTTTTTTTTTCTTGTCGATTGAATCTCGACATACTTGTTCCTCGCTTGTGAATGTGCGATCATTGTTTACGTAACGCGTTCGGCAAACGTTGATAATTGAATTAACATTGAAAAAAAAAAAAAAAGAAAAAATTGCTGTTAAAACAGCGTACACAAAAGGGAATGCATAGTTGTTACGTAACCGAGCTCAGACTACAGATAGGCAAGGGAATCTTATCTGTGCGTCGTCGCATATGTACACACATATACATACGCATACACACCTATATAGATAGGCACAGAGCGTGATCGCGCGTGCACACAAACGTACATAGATACATAGATATGGTGCATAGCCGGGGTAAATTCAGGTCATTCTTGAAAATGAATTACACACGCGTCTTATATCTGTCGCTTCGAAAAGGTTACATTAACCGAAATTAAGGAAAGAAATAAAAATTGCCGGCAAATTCGATTGTGGAATCATTATAACGGCGTGTGTGTATCGAGTAATTAGCAAATATTGTTTTTAATTATCATCAATCTTGCGGAGAGTCTGTAAATACATTGAAAGAAATAATATCAAGACACGGTGTCTGTGATTAGTTTATTTTGTATTATATTTCTATTCCAGCGATAATCGTTCAGTTTATAAATCGCAAGGTTGAATTATCCGGAAATTAGTTCTTAAATATTTCGCGCTTTTACTGCTGGTCAGCTTTTTTATAGGTACTACATTACAAAACGAAGATTATGAGATGATCGTAATTAATCGTGTTGTTCGTGTATAGTATAAATATATATAAAAGAACAGTGTTTTCCAAACTAAATTAGCGTTAGGAAGAAAGCATGTATTATCGCGTGCCGGGGTTTAGGAAGGAACGAAAATCCATATCTTGGATAGCCGTGGTTTAGGATTAGATGCAGGGGTGGATTCGGAAGTCTTACAATTCCTTCCACGATTTCTTTATAATTTATTTACGTTAAATAATCGAAATTTAGAAATTCCTTCCTTTTAATAAAATAAATGATTTAATCGTCGCCCACTTCCGGCTCCACGACTGTTTAGAGTTTAGAGGAAAGATTTTGCAGCACACCATAGAATACGGTGTGGTTTGGAAAACGCTACCACGTAAATTAGACCCTATATATACAATGCATAGTTTCGCTGTGTACGTTTAGCGACGTGTTATTCTTTTTACGATACGTCAAATTGGATTATCGTGTGTCCTCGACACGGATAAACAGGATTTGAAAAAAGCAAAAAAGAAAAAAAAAAGATATCTGGAAGCGATACTTTTAAATCACGCTCGAAATAATCGTTTGTGTGTTTGTCATTTTCGTGGTGAAAGTCTGTTGTAAGGGATCAGTAGAAACAAAAGTCGTAAAAAGGTAAGATTAATAATAAAATAATGTTCCAATGTATCCGAAGTAACTTTTTACGATGTGAAAAAAAAGCAGTATTGTTTCGTTTATATGTATATATAATATATATGTATGTGCGTGTATACATATAAACGAAAAAGCAAATATATACATATATATATATATATATATATAATATATTAATGGCAGTTGGTAATGTATTACATGTATTTAATGTAAATGTATAGGAAAATAGGAAGAAACATGAAAAAGACGCTCGTAGAGAAAAAAAGAGATAAAACCCGCTGAAATACATACATACGTCGCGTATTTAGAATTATAATAGTTAACTATAATTTGTTCATATGTACGCAGTTGTGTTTTTAAAAAAGGCTCTACACGTATACCAAATAAACATTGTTTATTGGAGCCAAAAACACGTGTCGTACTATATCGCATGCAGTAATAATACGTCGAACACACTTACGTCTTTGTAATCTATATTTATTTTTTTCTTTTATATATATATGTAGCATAATTATTTGTTTCAATGAAAGAAGTCGATTTTTGATAAGTCTCTAAAACTCTCAGAAATCGTTGCATATCAATCGTTAATTGAGAAATATACTATATGATATTCGTACAAAATGTGAATTTTAAATAATTTCGAGTAAGACTTCTACAATTGTTATCTTCTAAGAATCATAACTTGTAGATAAGGTAAGTAATGATAAAAAGAATTGCAACATATTATTAGTGAAAAATTTATGCGTATAAAATTTGTATCAAGTTACGTTTCTCTTAGTTGCAATTTTTTCTTCTCTTTGTTCAATATCGTTTCAACGCGAAACCTGTAAAAAGTCGAATGACTCATAAAGAACGTGCAAGAACCTGCAGAAACGAATGTTATTGTTACATTCTTTTCTTATCACGGCTTTAAACGATAAACCATTTCTTACGTTATTGTTGACGGCATGCTTATGAAGTAAAAATCGCACTTTCATCAAACACGTATAACGTAGCTTAATCGTAAATTATCGATCAATAAACGAGATTATTAAGCCTCGTATTTGCTACTTCTGTTTCTGTTTCGAGTCTTTGTTCGCGTGGATTGACTCCAATTACATTTCGCTATTATAAAGGAGCCTGAGAAAATTGCCTGTAAAAGAAATACTAGTACTATTAACTAAACACACAGCTACAATGTTGTTCTACAGAAAACAAAGTAAATCCGTCTGGTAATCGTGTGACAGTTGGGCTGCATCCAATTATTTTGATCCGACCAACGATCGTTGTAACTTGAGTACAATATTGCAACCAGTATTATAAGTAACTACATTGGTAAATAAAACCGCGTTTTTTATGTTTAGTAATATGATTTTAAGACACGGATGTTAAATCCGGATTTTACGGGCAATAAAATTAGTCAGCCATCGTTGAAAGAACATGTTAACTATCACGAGAAACTATTAAGTAAACTATAAAAAAAATACATATCTGCTGCTTCATAATAGAATGAAGTTAAATGTTCACAAACGATAAATTACTACTAATTATGGTACCACCAGTGCGTAATATTGCAAAGGATTTTAATTTCTACCTCTGATTTGAAAACTAATTGTCGGTAAGTTAATCACAAACTTCTGCGTCATCTATATAAAACCGGCCGAAACTACTGGGCAACTTACCGACCTGTCGCCTACAGGTAATTTAACCCGTTAAGCCATCTATACAAAATCCCTACATTCTCTTCAGCCCTACATTCTTTTCATCACTACATTCTATTCAGCCCTACATTCTTTTCATCCATACATCCTTTCCATCCCTACATTCCTTACATAGCTTCATCCCTTACATCCCTACATTCCTTACATCTCCATTCCTTACATCTCCATTCCTTACATCTCTTTATTCCCTACATCCCGACATTCCTTACATCTCTTCATCTCTTACATCCCTGCATCCTTTTCATCCATATATCCTTTTCATCCATAAATCCTTTCCATCCCTACATTCCTTACATAGCTTCATCCCTTACATCCCTACATTCCTTACATCCCTACATTCCTTACATCTCCATTCCTTACATCTCTTTATTCTTTACATCCCGACATTCCTTACATCTCTTCATCTCTTACATCCCTGCATCCTTTTCATCCCTACATTCCTCACATCTCTTCATCCCTTACATCTCTGCTACCCTTACATCCCTACATTCCTCACATCTCTACATCCCTTAAATCTCTGCATTCCTCATATTCCTGCCTTCCTTATATCCCAACATCCCTGCATCCCTTACATGCCTGTATCCTTTACATTCTTGTATTACTTATATTCCTGCACTCCATAGATCCCAGTACCTCCCTGAAATTAAGTTGAAATTTTTGCGGCTATAAGCTCTGCAATTGTATACAAATTTAGTTCCTTTTTTCGCCACCAGATGGCGCTGATCCGACGTCGAAAATTTAGTTCACATTTTTGCCGCTAGAGGGCCAAAATTTTGGCATGATTTAGTTCCTTTTTTCGCCACCAAGTGGCGCTGATCCGACGTCGAAAATTTAGTTCACATTTTTGCCGCTAGAGGGCCCAAATTTTGGCATGATTTAGTTCCTTTTTTCGCCCCCAGAGGGCGCAAAATTTCGATGTCGAATCAGCGCCCTCTGGCGACGAAAAAAGGAACTAAATCATGCCAAAATTTTGGCCCTCTTGCGGCAAAAATGTGAACTAAATTTTCGACGTCGGATCAGCGCCATCTGGCGGTAAAAAAAGGAACTAAACTTTGCAAAAGTTTAAATTTGAAATTATTTTTTACAAGACTTTACTTACCTTTACTTACCTTTACTTACCTTTACTCGAACAGTCTTTATAATATATTTATTGTAAGAGATGTAAGGAATGTAGGGATGAAAGGAATATAGGGATGAAAGGAATATGGGGATGAAAGGAATATAGGGATGAAAAGAATGTAGGGATGTAAGGGATGAAGCGATGTAAGGAATGTAGGGATGAAGAGAATGTAGGGATGCGAAGAATGTAGGGATGAAAGGAATATAGGGATGAAAAGAATGTAGGGATGAAGAGAATGTAGCGATGAGAGGAATGTAGAGATGAAAGGAATATAGGGATGAAAAGAATGTAGGGATGTAAGGGATGAAGCGATGAAAAGAATGTAGGGATATAAGGGATGAAGCGATGAAAAGAATGTAGGGATGTAAGGGATGAAGCGATGAAAAGAATGTAGGGATGAAAAGAATGCAGGGATGTAACGGAACGAGGGATGTAAAGGAATTCCGTAGGGGTCCGGGGCTGGGGCCCCGGTCTCCACTGCTCGCGGTCCGAGGAGTGCCGGCATCGGGTGTGGCCCCCGATGTCGGCGGAGTTTGGCACATGGCGGAGGGTCAAAGGACCCTCCCTACCGCCCTAGTGCAGGCCACCGTGGTGGTTTTAGTGGGTAAAAATCCCACACTACCTCCGGCTCCTCCCCAGGGGGGCTGAAGGTGTCTTTCTGAAGATTTCCACCACGTTAAAAAAACAAAAAAAAAAAAACAGGGTATTTAAGGGTTGCAGGGATGTAAGGGATACTGAGATGGCCTTGGCCTATAGTGAGGGATAAAATTATATAAATGACTGGAAAAAGTAAAATAAATGGGGTCCTCGGCTGAGACCCAGAAGAGGGATATAATCATAAATATTATTCTGCTTCGATGAGCTTATTTAATAAGCAAAAAAAATAAACGAAGTAAATTAAATAAACTCTGGAAAAAAATTAAACTTGTTGTGCCAACTTCATACGGACCTGATATTATCCAGGGGTTTCAGAGACCCCGCTACGCCAATGACGCCTCCACGTACCGACCTGATATGATATTGGGGTATTAAGAACCCCGAAACGCCGGAGTCTATCTTTGCCTACCAATTATATAGCATCCGGGGTGCCAGGGACCCCGAAGCGGTGGTAACTTTCTTTACATACCGACATTTTCGCATCTGGGGTATCAAGGACCCCGGTGTATCGGTGGCACTCTCTGTAAACCCAAATATCATTTTGGGGTGTTTAGGACCCCGAAGTAGCGGTGATTCTCTCTGCATACCGACATTATGGCATCCGGGGTATCAAGGACCCCGATGTGTCGGTGGCACTCTCTGTAAACCGAAATTTCATTTTGGGGTGTCTGGGACCCCGAAGTAGCGATGACTCTCTCTGCATACCGACATTATGGCATCCGGGGTATCAAGGACCCCGATGTGTCGGTGGCACTCTCTGTAAACCGAAATTTCATTTTGGGGTGTTTAGGACCCCGAAGTAGGGGTGATTCTCTCTGCATACCGACATTATGGCATCCGGGGTATCAAGGACCCCGAAGTAGCGGTGACTCTCTTTGCATACCGACATTATGGCATCCGGGGTATCAAGGACCCCGATATGTCGGTGGCACTCTCTGTAAACCGAAATATGATTTTGGGGTGTCTGGGACCCCGAAGTAGCGGTGACTCTCTCTGCATACTGACATTATGGCAACTGGGGTATCAGGGACCCCGAAGCACCGACGACACTCCTTGCTTACCGACACTACAGCATTCGGGGTATCTGAGACCCCGAGGTATCGGTGACGCTGCATATGGATATTATGCCACCGGGGTGTCAGGGACCCCGAAGCAAATAGCGAAATATAAGACCTAAAAACGAACAAATCGTGAAACTCACTTGTTCGAAATAGTGATGGGTACGACCGGATCTAGCGAAATATAAGACCTAAAAACGAACAAATCGTAAAACTCACTTGTTCGAGGTAGTGATGGGTACGACCGGATGCGACCGGATTTATTATAAAACAAACTTGTAAATAATTAAGAAATTATTCACTCACAAACCATGAGAATGATATATTTGTAAATCACAAACGATGTTCTATCAATTACTGTTTTACCGACACAGAATTCGAAGTTCAGCCTCGACGCTCCCATCACCTTCACGAATTTGTTTTTGTTGAGGAAAGTGAGCAATAATTGTTGGTATTATGCAGTATTATGTATATAAATAATGGAAGAAGATGCATGACTGCAATGAGGGAACAGTAATTGTTTTAAAAAGAAAAATTTGTATAACAAATTTATGGACTGGACGAAATTAATTTATAATGCTGTTTAACATTTTGGTTTTATCATATTTATTAAGTATTATTCAATGAATTGTACATGCAATTATTTTAAAATAAATTTTAAATAAAGGAAAAGTCGTTTGAATTTGATATAAATTTTGCGATAAGTAAATTGTTTATAAATTTTATGAAAATGAGTATGGAGGAGGAGTATAATGTAGCAGCCAGATATAGAACTGTTCGCAAGCATTTAGATAGTTTAGGATATAAGCAGGCACTTACCGTGGATGGGCTTCCTTTGATAGAAAAATTGCTTGCCGATCTCTTACAAACAACAGAAAGCTTGAAACATTTTAAAAGCATTGCGCAAGAAAATATTGAGGTTTGTACATTTAGAAGTCAAAGGTATATTGGATAAATGTTGTATATAAAGCTACATAATACATACTTTTAGAACTCCCTATGTGTAAAACAATAGATAGATTTTTATGTCATTTAATATTTTCATATACATATAGGCACATGTAGAATTAAAATCCATAATTGATCCTTATAAATGTGATAATGTAAGACTAGTACAAGAATGTAACCAGCTGCATTTAGACTTGATAAAAGAAAAGGAAAGTCATCAGAAACAAATTAAGGATCTTAAAAAGGAAATTTATAAATTGGAGCATGAATGTAATGATCTTCAGTTGGCATCATCTCGTAATCTGCATAGAATTAAGGAATTGGAGATTGAATCTTCCAAGAAGTCTAAGAGAATTTTAGAACTTCAAGGGAAATGTTTAAAGCCAACTATTAGTAATGTTGGCTTAGGTAAACAATTTTTACCATCTGATATATTTTAGCTCACTTTTCCAAATAATATTATTGTTATTAAAAGAAAAAATGTATTAATACAGCTTCTAAAAAACGTCCTGTTTTTCCACTTCGAAGACCAGTCATAGAAGGTGAACCATTACCAAGAACAGGCTCTAAAAGTAAAAACCCATTGCCAAATTTAAGCACAGTGGAACCAAAAGTTGTTGATTTGTTAAGCATGGCAGACCATAAAATGAATTGTTTGAGTCATGAGGTAACAAAATTAAAGGGAGAACTCTCTTTACAAACTGAAAATGTACATACACTAAAGAGTCAGGTATATTACTGTCAATTAATTACATCTGCATGGATTTGGGTTATTCCTGTTTCTCATTATATTGCTTGGATTTGCTACAATCACCATTAATTGCAGCTACTAGCACATAGTAATATATCCATAGAAATTAAGTGCATGTATATAATATAAATGTAAGTATAATTCTAAGTATATTATAAGAATGTATTTACAGTTAGCTACAAAGGAAAAAGAAATTATGAGATTGAAGAAGATGTTAGATGGAGGCAGACCATATACTGCTGTACTTAAAGATTGTCTTTGTAAAAAGACAGACAAAGATAATGTAGATGTTAATGAATTGAAGATTCTTCAGCAAGAAAAGCTAGAATTAGAACAGCAGTTAAAAGGTAAAGAAATTAGATTTTTATTAATGTAGTCTTTATATAAAAGTGCTTTATTATTTATAAATACATATTTTACGTTATTTATAGAAGCCTTAAATAAGCAACACGATGCTATGACTCAAGCGCTTAAACTTGCTGATCGGAACGAAGAATTAGAAAAAGAGTTAAGAGATATAGATCATATAGCATTAGCTGTAGAAGCTGATTGTAATTCTACAGTTAAAGAAACTAATAAAAGAGTCTCTAAACTACAGGTAATAATGTAAATAGTAACAACTTATAAACCAAGATTTATATTTTCATATTAATTTTTATGTTATTTATGTTTACTTAGCAAAAATTAGAAGAAGTAATGACACAAGTACATGTATTAGAAGGTGAATTAACTGTCGAACGTAGAGAAGTGCAAGAATTGAAAGCAGACCTTGAAGTTTGTAGAATGGAAAAAAATAACATTAAACACACTTTGGAATCTACATTAGATGAGAAAAAACAGATGACAGATAGGATAAATGAATTAATAGTAATTGGTATGCAGAATTTTTATTCTTATTCAATTAATAAGTACAATTAAATTTGAAGTATTATAATTAATAAATATTTCTTAAATTGCAACAGAAACAAACTTAAATGATGAAATAGAAAGATTGGCCAGAGAAAATGAAAAACAAAGACAAGATATTATTCAGTTACAATATAGCAATAAATTATTAAAAGATCAAATGAACATGATGGAAATTTTAAAAGATAATGATATAATAAATATAAAAAGAACAAGAGAAAAAGGCAAAAGGAATGATGACAACAATGGTAAGATTATAAAATGTTATACAAGAAAAAGTAAAATCAGATATCTATATGTATATTTATTCGCAATTATCAGGACAAAATGGAATAGAGATTCATGAAACGCATAAAGAGAAAGAAATTCAAAATGAGAATGGTGTTTGGTACAACAATGTACTGAGACAGTTGAATGAGAAAGAGACTCAAATAAATAATGTACGTATTTTGAGAAGTATTTGTGCTTGTTCATTTTTTCACGTCTACAGTTATTATATTTTAGTTACAGCAAACGGTTGAACAATTAGGACGAGAGAGAGATTTCTATAGAGACGAATATAATAAAATTAAAGATTACCATAATAAAACGATTGATAAAGATCATGTAAGATCTTTTTTTCAGCTACTATTTTTATTCAGCTACTACTTTTTTTTTTAAATTCATCATTATTATTTCTATTTGTGGAAACAGGCTGATCTGTGGACACGAATTCGAGAATTGAAACTTCAGTTAACCGAAAAAGAAAGTGCAGTGGATGAATTACAGAGGGAGAAAAAAGAACTGTATCGTGAAAAAGTTAATTTAGAGATGCGTTTGAAGAATTATAAAGCTGAACATAAATCGTCTTGTCGCCCCTGTAATGTGTGTAAACGTGGTAATTCGTGTAATTGTTCTCTCTCAGCTGTGAAGGATATTAGTAAAACAAAGGTAAAATTGTCTTTTGACAATTGGTCCGATTGACTTGATAAAAATGAAATATTTCAGAGTATCATCGAAAGGTTGGAACATGAACGAGACGTTGCTAGAGCGGATGTTGAACGATTAATAGAGGAACGTGATGCATTACGTGAACGATTAAAGGTAATTAAATAAATTTGATAAAATGTTATTGTATACATGGTTAATAATTAATTAGATGGCAGCAGAAGCACATACTTCTGAACAACATCGTTTGCGGGAAAACTTAACTGATGTTGAAGCTCGACTGAAACAGATAGAAAAGGAGCGGCAAGAACTTTTACTTACGCAGGGATCACGAAGAGCAACCATAAAGGGGCTGGAAGATCAATTACAAGATCTGCGAGAAGAGCTAAAACGGACTAAGCAAGAATTAGGAACGCAACGGACACAATATTTCCAACTTCGGTATTTCTTACTTTGTGTATTAGAAAAGAAAATTTGCGAATAGTAGATGGTATAGTGTTGAAGAAAATTTTGAAATTATTGCAAGTATAACATAGTCGAAAATAATTTTTCTTGCAACGTAGTATCGTTTTAAAATCAATAAATGTATCAATCGATATGTTAGGGCCCTCCAAGATCAGACAGATCAGGCACTGAACGATGCACAGAATCAATTAACACAATCAGAGTCTGAATTAAATAAGGCGTTTGATCGCAGTAGAGCGATGGAACGACAGCAGTTGCAACTTGAAAGTCAAGTGAAGGAATTGCAACAAGAAATTTGTAATCTTAAAACAAAGATGACACATTTGGATCATGAGAAAGATCAATTATTGGTAAGTAACGTAGATACAATAATTTTATTATAATGGAAAAAGAAGGATAGTAAAGTGCATATATGATAAAAATAAATAATCTTTGTTAAGATGGTGTTGGATGAGAAGACGGAGAGGATAGCTGCTTTAGAGAAAGAAATAATGCTGAAAGATCAACAGGTAATGGGAAGTGAACAGCAGATTCGTGAATTACAGCAAAAAAATGAGTGAGTACCTATCATCTCTAAAAGATTTATATTTAAAAAATGTTCCTATAAATTATATATTTACAAGACGTTTTTAGTAACAATGGTAAAATTTAATCGGTAAAATACTATATTTACTGCGGCATAGATAAATTTTCATGAAATTTCGAACATGATAAAATTAAACGATGAAAAATTTCCTAGCCTTAAGTCGTTAAATAAATAAAAATTCTTAGAAAATTTAGGCGGAGATATTACAACTATTTCACGCGTCACATTTGTACAATACTATTTACATATATTACTTAAAAATTTACACACAGCTTTTGCGTGTCGCAGTTCATTTTATCACTAATGTACTGCTAGTTCAATTTCTCTTACCGAAAGGTTTATCGACTTCACGTTTTCGTTAAGAAATTTTGCTAAGCTCACCGTAGGTGGTTGACAACTACCTGGTGAGAGGAGATTATTATTTTCTAATTCAGAAATTTCTGAATTTTCTGTGATTCTTTTGTACCCAGGCCTGCATTCGCATCGAGCTCTAGGTTCTGATTCTTTACTTTCCCACAATGTTGGTTTTGGCATTCTTCGTGCAACCAACCATTCTCCCGCCGTGCATGGACCTTGAGTGTACAACTTATAACAAGTTTTGTTTATTTCTACCATTCCTGGTGTAGATTCACAGCTATCGTTACTTTCTTCAGAACATTTTTCAGAGTCTTTGAATATGTTGGTGCATCCACACATGCCATTGTAACTAATTCCATCAATAGATGGTCGTACATTATAATCGTATAGAACGATCTGTCCATTAGGGCATGGCCCTCTAGTTCCTATTTTATAACATGTTTTTTCTTGCGGAATGTACAATCTTCCACGTTTGCAAGGTACAGGAGCGCAACCCGTCGAATTCATCAACATGTAACCAGGTTCACAAGGTCCTCTTGTATAGAGTCTATAACAAAATCCATTTTTATAGAGGACATGACCTGGCTTGCACACGCAACTGGCCCGAGCTGTATCTTCATTGGATGCTGAGTTTGTTACAACATAATAGTGCCCTTTGAGACATGGACCAATACCACCTATCGATAAATCAACAATTCATTAACATCATGGAACAACGATACTACAAAGTTTATCATGGTGATTTATCTTACCTAA
Organism: Osmia lignaria lignaria; assembly: GCF_051020975.1. Lineage (NCBI taxonomy): Eukaryota > Metazoa > Arthropoda > Insecta > Hymenoptera > Megachilidae > Osmia > Osmia lignaria. The sequence goes on from NC_135041.1 coordinate 14,399,897, forward strand.
CTGATAGCACATTCTAGTTGGTTCATGATAATGAGGTAACCTAGAGTGACAACCACACGAACCACCAGGCAAGAATAATTCTCCAGGTTCTGTACAGGGACCTTTGGTATAGTGCTCGTGACAGCCACCTACACTCCCAGGCCAGTGATATCTTCCCAATTCACCAGTTGTAGAGCAGGAACATATAGTCAATCCATCTTCATCCGTAGCAAGAATTTCTCCTTTTGGACATGGTCCCCTGCTAAATTTAGGATAACACTTGCCATCTCTAGGCCAGTATACTTCTCCTTTCTCTGTGCATGGCTCTGGCTCACGGCAGACGCCCCATCTTTATTTTAAATGAAAATATCTTCTTAGATTCTTGCTTTCTAAGATATTTACCGGTAGTACCTGCAAGTTATAGCTTACCTGGACTTCCCAGAAGTCTCTGGTACAGGTTCAAAGAACTGTCCGCTTGGACAAGATGCTCTGGTATATATTGGATGGCAAAGAGCGTCTCTAGGGGATTGTGCAGTCCCTGGAGGGCATCTGCATTCTGCCACAGTTCCACCTCCACCTGCTGCAGGACCTAGTTCCATCGTTTCCGGACACGGTGGCCCAATCTGTCGAAGAAACATGTTTCAGAATTTGATGACTGGTGTTGAATGAAAGAAAAAGGACCACGGAAAGTCGCTTCTAATGTACGTTCTATCAGGAGAACACGCGTGTCTCTTTAAAGAGAAATGCAGCACCTGCCTGGAATATTTTGTAACACTTTCCATCCGGCGGCCAAAATAACAATTGCCAACCACGTGGTTGTGCGGCGCAGGGATTGCTCGACGGATCTGCCCATGGTGGAGGCATTATCGCTGACCTCGCGCGAAGTTGAACCATCGACGTGAACCAAATGACCACTAGCAAGTCTCGTACACTGCTGGAAAACATTTCACGATGAATTTACACGTGTATTCCAGATTTAACACTGATAATATTTCGTATAACAGGTATGAGTTACAGTAACAGTAAAAGAGAATGAAAACTCAAAAAAGAATAAAAATCATAGAAACTGGAATAGAAGATAGAAATCATGAAAAGTAGAATGGAAGATCTGGTTTTGCAAGCGGAATCGTATCTTCAAATGAATCGCATACTTTTATTATCGAGGGCTTCTGTAAAAATCTGGAAAATAATAATTGTGTTAGAAAACACACGGCCACGCGTTTGCGAGTACGTGTACTACGTGTGTCAAGATCGAGGGTACGGTAAGAAAGAGCAAAAGCACGACAGAAATAAAATGACCATACTTTCACTGTTTCACTATGGCAATGGCATTGTCCCTGATGGCAGGGTTTAAGATGACGACATGCATATAGAATAAGAATACCATTCTGTACGAATGCCTCGCAAGTGTTGCCAAACTGAAAGCAAAAACACTTTCCTCTTTTCTTTTTCTTTCGTTTACTCTAAACGTTGCTGAACGACCGATTATTTTTAACGACATCCGATGGATACCAACATAGATATCTTACATTTTATAATTGATGATTGATGATTTCATAATGTTTAGGATCTGAAGAATCTTTCTGTGATTTTCTTTCCTATGTAAGAAGTTGAATTATTTGAAGCGATCGAGGAGATTTGTCTGAAATGATTTATACACACTCTTCCGAAAATCAAGGAAGTAATTACAGAATGTGAGGAACTTTGCCACTTAAATTCTAACAGTTGCTAGACAAGCTTTCTTTCACGACTTTCCATTGCACTTACAGAACGAGTTTTCACTGATCGTTTCCTATCGTTTTATTAATTACACTTTTTCATTTATTGTTCTCGCTGATAAATCACAGGTGTCTGAAATGGGTTCACTATGATCTTGATCAAAGAAAATTTTGGAGTTTCAGCTTGAGTTTCTTTCTAAGATGAAAAGATGAAGTATTGCATGGATCAGAATAAAAGATCCATTAAGGAAAGTCGCACAGTTGCTGGAAAATGACTGTGTATTGCAAAGTATCATGCTTCCTTTTTCCTGTGTAATTATTGCCCCTCATTGTCAAGCCGGTGTGACGGCTTTGCGCAAATAAAAAGTGAGAGTATTAGAGATGAATCCAGACAACAAATATTTACACCTTCTCTCCGTACTAGGTTTATTAGAATTTCTACATAGATCATAAAGCTTTTGATAATAGTAGAGGAGCAATATTTCATTTCATTTACGAAGAATTTAATGAACATTTGCAGTGTAAAATTCGAAGGAATATGTAATACGTTTAATCTTTGAGATTTCTCTCGAAACATATCAAAATTTCACTGGTGCCGGTTGAATTGTAAGAAAGTTTCTTTTAGAAGTGCATTCTTTGGTAACTGTTTAATTGAAGAATACTTGAAAGTAAAAGTACTTTTGTTTATATCGAAGCTTGGTAATAACATTTTTGATGAACAACTTTCACGTTCACTTGCATCCGCAAAATATGAAGATTAATTACTATGATCGTTTACAATGACTAATTGCCAGAGCAGCATCCCGGAAGTCGGACAGTAAATCTTTAATCGTTTATTATTTTGAAAACGAAGTGTCAGATTACTCTGTAGAGTTTGTTGCTTTTATGGTGTATACCATTTTTGAAATAATCAAATACCTGGAAGAATAATAAACAATTGAATTTCAATATCACGTAACTATAGAGATGAAATTTTGCAATAATTATGGCATATTTTGTACAAAATTATTAGAGTGGATGTTTCAGTAACCCTTGTTTTGTGATAGAGAAAAAATCATTAGTTTCGTTTGTTCACAAAAGAAGATAATTATGAGTTCTTCGAATAATTATCCTTGTCGCTGTTTGGACAGATGTAGGTATGATTCTTTTGTCATTTATTCATCAATGAACTTGTATTATTCATACAGGAACTGACCATTGATAACATAAATCAATTGATAGCAACAATTCAAATAAAACTCCTTTGTTATATTGTTCTTCTTGAACTAGTTTCTCGACACCTTTCAATATTTTCATGTTTCATTCGTGTTCAAGCTCCTTTCCACTTTTTTGCACGTTATATAATGTTCACTCATAATGTAACATGCGATAAAAATCAACAACGTTATATCATTAGCAGACGCTTTATAGTTCCGCTCTTTCCTCGCGCAGTTCGACCTATATTTGAAGACAATACCACCTAAAATGTTCAGAAAAAGGGATCGTCATAATTATTCCATTTTCTACTCTCATTGCCAACTAGCTTTCTCAAAGTATTAAGCAACTGTTCTATTTTGCGAAAAATAGTTCTGAGCCTGTTTCATGACATAAAAATATGTCAAAATAGTACTTATGCCACAGCAATTTGAAGCTTGAAGTTTAATACAAATTACTACAGAAACGTTTCATTATTATTCTAATAATTTGAAATTAATTCGGTGTTTCATTTGTTGAAGCGACTGTATCAACTCCTTCCATTGTTGTTCTAATTGACTGCTAAAAGGCGTATCATTATGTCCTACTTAAATCGTTCCACTAAGATAATTACATAAGGAGACGTAACCACCGACGAATACGATGAATTAAATTACTATTTGATCTTACGAAGATCGTGCCGTGACATTTTCAGTTAGAGATGCGAAACGACCTTTCGAAATTACTCATTCTTGTTATGCAACTTTCACCATAAGTCTACCGCTGAATCGTTATGTGAATAGGGTATAATCGTTCATAATGACAGAATATTGAATTAGAAAAAAAATTAGCAACAAAATGGCAAAGACTTTTTGCTTTGAAATTTTGCAATATATTATTTAGAGAAATTATCTCCTAAGAAATGTACGAAGAAATGATAGAATTTCTTGCTCAGAGTTGCACTATCTCTTTATAGTGGGTTCGTTTTTAAACTCTCATTTTCATTCACGCCCTTTATGATCACCTTCCAAATTTCTATTTCAAACAATTAACATATAAATAATTATAAATTATTTATATTTACCTAAACAAAATGCAAGCAATAGATATTTAAATACAAGCTTGAAAATTTAATTTTCATATGAAAAAAGAATATTATGATATAATAGGAAGGGTTGACTTACAATGAGGATTTCATGGTGAACATGATGATGATCTGCCTGCTGGTAATCACATCACCGATATTCACTGAAGTTCACCTAATCCTTCGATCGGCGTCGTTTGACATCCTGCGATTGACGCGAGTCGCGCGAAATGAAAACGATGGTGTTCGCTCGAATACCACTGCCAGACTGAAGCAACCACTTGGAATCAACTCTGCAGCAACGTGCTGTTACCTAACTTCTCCGAGACAGGAACCTAATTCTAGTCCCTGCTCCCTCCTTCTTTCCTTCATCCTCCCTGACAGTCACTCCCATTGAGATTTTAATTATCTGTAATGGTAATTGAAAGATTTAATAATTTCTTACAATGATTTCTTCAAGTTCAATCACCCCTATTTTGCTTGCAGGTTTTGTGGAAAATATATTTATGTCCTCTAGTATGATCTTTAAGAAATACCCTTAAAAAGCATCTTACAATCCATCCACGAGAAACCTGTATTCCATAAATTCTCTTTTAGCACGTTTCTCGAATACAGAAACAAATATAGAGAATATCTTAGATCCGGCTTAGTCTATCAGGATTCAGTTGAATTTGCAATAGTTCCGTGAGCTAAAGAACTAGTAGGGTATCGTGCGTGGGTTTCCTAACGTTCGATGATACAATGGGAATGAAATCCGGGCCCAATATTTCCCAATTTATCCAGAATCCACTCGATGTGATTTGCACAATCGCGTTGCAATATCGTGGATCATTGATTTCGTTGAAAATTCCCGGTTGCGAAATTTCAACGCAATCGACCGGGTCTTTCTTGACCTCCGAAAGGTTGCTCCGACGAAGAGGAGAGAAAAGTATTCGTCCTCGTGGAAGCATCCATTGCATAACTTTTGATTAATCTGAAACTTACTTTACTCTTTTCCTCTTCGATATACTCTTCTTCACCACCTATACATACATCGAATTCTAAACTGAGCAACACAAGTTGATCCCCAAGAGTCTAGTCTAATTAGTTACAAGCTACACCTAGTAGTTTATAAATCAAATGATTTACACTCTCATGGTCCGGAGCTGAAAGTTATAAAGTGAGGCAGCAAACTGGAAACAAACTTTTTAATACCACGCTACAAATTACTTACAATTCATAGTTGTAACAGATATATCCATTAAAGATATAAATGAAGATTTATGGGTTTTGTAAAGCAAGGTTTTTAAAAGTTAAGAAAAGGTAGTAGCACCTGAAATATTTAAAAAGCATTAAATATACATCTAAATATAGGTATTCGGTAAAAGTATTCGGAAATGGGACTTAACCAGCAACCGTTAGGGTGAAGTACCTGTTACATAACCGGCACAGGATGATTCGATCATCATTTAAGTTAAAATAGGAACCTTCGTCTAACTAAATATTTGACTCTACACGCGTAGATCGGGTAACTGGCTAACCCGTTACGTAATTCCGAGTTACAAAATCGACGTAATATAATACATTCCACTGTCATAATCAACCGGACATAACATGTTGAAGGTACCACCGTGAGTCATCTTGATCTCACTTTAAAATGAAATCAAGTGAACCTTTTATGGAAAGTCATGTGTATGTAATTGCACGAGGCAAGAGCCGAAAGGTTGCTTTTATATGGAGATTCGGGACAACGGTGGACCCTGTTTCCAAGAGATCACGTAATCTCTAGGAGTCGAGAGACACGAAGAGATTACAACGGTTCTTCTTCTGCATCCTGTTGCGAGTGCTTCTCACGTGCTGACGTTCCCTGCATTTCGAGGAACCGTGCAATGCCCTTTACCTGTAACGGTAAAGGTGAACGGCATCTCTAAAAGGGCGCTCCTTTTGACATCGAGTAGAATAGAATTCTGCTCGAAAGACGATCGATGTAGGCGGTGGCCTTAGGACGATGCACTCCGTTCAGTTTTTCTTTGGCTTTGCAATGAAGTAGAAAATGAATTTAGAAAGAAATGTTGTCGTTCCCTGATAAATAACGTAACCACGTTTCTCTTCAAGATCAAGCTTGTTACATCAACTGGCTTGGAAATTTTCTGTAAGGAATTCGAAATCTTTGAACCGTGAGCGATTGCAGTAGGGAATCTTGTTCGTGTAACATAACCGGAGAGCTCCCTCGAACAGGCTTCTCTATCGTGGATTCGATTTCAGGGACATTCTTTAGGATGAACGAGAACGAAAGTACGTCTTGCTCGATGACGAAGTCTAACGGGATGAAACGGACGTACGATGACCTTCTTTGTCGCATTTGTATTTTAAATTCTTTCGGCTTCTTTGTTATCTAAAATTATTAGTAAATAAATTGCATTTTTAAGAATAACGTAACATGTGAAATTGAAAATTTGAAAGTATAGAAAAGATTACGTAAATGGTAGAAAAGAAGTATCTTCTCGTTTTGTAGAAAGCATAAGATATGTATGACCAGGTCGGAGATTAGTATTTTTTATTTTTCATCGACAGCCTAAGGTTTCCATCACTGATTATGAAAGTACTTCGTTGGAAAATCAGTAAAGTCTTGTTGTAATTAGTACCGGGGTGAACTTCCGTGATCATTTTATCCATATTTATGAGGCATATTAATTCAAGTAAATTATTGCATTTTCATTTCCCTTTCCTTTAAAGTACGTATATTCCTCTTCGTGTTAGTAGAAGTTGACCTTTGCATTATTCATTGCACCTGAAATAAATATCGTAACAATGAAACGTATTGTAATAGCACGTTATTTTCAGGTTATTCTTGATTACCTGATATAACTCTGCTGGTAATGGAAATCCGTTCGTTGCGCAATTCAGTTATATTTCTCATCGTATTTCTTCGTGATGTTCGTGACACAGTTCCAGTCCGATTTACTCCTGAAAAGAAAACATTTGGAAAATCAGTTGGAGATACTATTTCTCGTTGTCAGTTTGAAATTGCATAAAGAAATTCTTACGACGCGTTAACAACTGAGACGTTTATTTTCACTTTTGTACAGAGGAAAAGATACGTACCATCGAAAGAAGTTGCTAGCATCAAGGAAGGATCACGAGATGAGAGAAAGTCGTTTGTTCGAACATTTTTCTTTTCAAATCACGCCGACCATGCGTCCGCGTGAACATCTCTTGCGTAATGCGCAGACGCGTAATCGAGACACGGTCGATCGATGATCGATTACTTAAACTTTAAATTTAAAATGTCACGCTTTCAATTGATTACACGGACTTTTTAATATAGAATTTTCACGATAGCGTTAAATTTATGTATACAACAGGATATTATTTGGAAGGAGATATACTTACGGTATACCTATTGTAACATCGTTTAAGCCATCGGTAATTGAAAAAATGTTTTAAGTACGTATCACTGGTTTTCTCCGATTCCTGTCCTTACGTATTTAACTTGTGGTACCTAATAAGGTCGTTTCGGAGGCTACGTGATCTACAAGCGAAAGGAAATCTGGCCACGTAAATATTTTCGAGAAAGAATGAAGCAACTCCCATAGGCACCTAATTCATCGACGTATTTTCGACGTGCCGCCCTTGTCCTCTTTCGAGAAAGACGCTTGCGCCATCCAGGGATGTGCGTGCAATTCTCATAATCGAATAGACACGGATTTAATATTAATACTATGAAGTAACGATGACAGTAGGTTTGATGAAAACGTTCCTATGTTTAATGCAATCTTTGTAGCCAAAAACGAGGTCAGAGACATCCTTACTGTTTGCTGGGATAAAATCTTTTTTTCTTTTTTTATAGAATGACCATCGATCAGAGTGCCGAACAAGACAGGCAATTAAGAATGATGCAGCTGGAAGTGGAGAATCTTCAACGACAACTGCACACGGCCTCTTACGATCGAGAGAATGCGATTCAAGAAAATCAACGGGTCCAAGACGATTTAGCTGCGGTTACTTGCGAAGTAAGAAATCTGCAACGGGAATTAGACGCGTCCCGCGCCGAATGCTCCGATTTGAAACGGCAACTTCAAACTTACGTTGGCGAAGTTCGTCGAGCTGAGGAGCTTCTCAATCGAAAGGTGGTATTTCGTATTTGCAATCAGCAGAACTTGTTTTTAATAATATCAAACTTACAATGATGCTTGTAGGAGAACGAAAGAACGGAGATGTTGAATCACTTCAGAAGTTTGAGCTTGGAGGCGACAGTTTTGGAGAACAATAACCATAGTTTGGAGTCTGAAGCAGCTGAAGCAAGAGGTGCGCTCCATTCGGCTAGGGATCGACTGTTAGATTTCGAACGACAATTGGCTGATAAGGATTCTCTGATAAGGGGCTATGAAACTCAGGTGTTCATTTCTGCAACGTAGACGTGCTAAAAACTTTCTTTTTATTATACACTGATAAAAAATAATACAAGTTTTATAGATCAGCGAATTAACTCAAAATGTGGCCAGTATGGAAACGCAGTTGCGCCAACAAGGAGAACAGAGGCACAGAACAGAGGCCGATTTGAATGCTGTTAGAGATTTGTGTGTAAAATTGGATCAGCAGAAAGATACACTGATGCAACAAATGGACGATAAAGATGCGATCAAGGCGCAGGTAAATCTAAAAAGACGATGCAAATTGATGAATTAATTTGATAATTTGTATACAATTTTATTTAGTACGATATGCAAATCGCTAAACTAAAAGCGGAGCAAGTTGCGATCCAAGATCAGATGAACAGAGATCGCGTAACGGTTGAACGACTGGAGATGCTTTTGGAGCAAGCTCGTCAAGAGTCTATAACTGCACAGGCTAATAATCAGGAGCTCCAAAACGAGATGTCCAGACTGAGACAGAAGATGTCTGAATTACAAAATAAATTGTAAGCAATAATTGTTTTCTATAATAAATTATAGATGGTAAGATAGATCTTCAGATTTATTTAACATCTTAGATCGTCGGAATCAAGCAAACTCCGGCAATATCAGACTCAGGCTGCGGAGTACTGTAAACAGATCAGTGAACTGCGTAGGCAAGTTACAAACGAGAGATTTGATCGTGCAAGAAAAGATGAAGAAAGTCGCAGGTATATTCCACGAAAGTTTTTATTAATTACATAGAATTGGAATCAGGATCAGGGTTGTATATCTGTTTTTAGACACTCAGAAGGCCTTCCCGATTCACTCGTCCAAACTCCACATCCTACTAACCAAAATCCCAACGAGTCAAATGATACAGGATTTGCGACACGCAGGTAGATAAATATTCAGTAACAAATTTTTTATTTTATTAAAAAGAAATCAAAATTGAACTGCCAGGCAAGTAGACTGGCTGAAGAAACCTTACACCGCGATTCCCAAATACTCCCGTATACTTAGTCCTGCGCGATCTGTAAATGAGCGACATTCTTTTCCTATGGATTGCAAGTGTTTGCCCTCGAGAACCATTTTTCACGAATCATCGTCCAACAAATTACCACTTTTCCCTTCTGTGTCGAATAACGAAGCAGATGTTTCAAGACGGAATAATTCTGAAAACTCCAACAAACGCTAAAAATCTCTCTGAACGTATAACGAAGTGTCTTGTATATGCTCTGTGGTGGTTCAATTAACGTTTATAAAATTTGCGATTGTTTGGTATGAAATAAATAAATTTGAAAGTAGTAAATTAGTACTAAAGCGATAGTTTTACATGGTTGATATCATCTTTTTTTAAATTACTTCTCGTATGATTAAATTGCCTTTCTTTTTGTTTGCAGGTCATTAAATTCGACACCCGACAGTTTTAACGTAGATTTAAATGTGGTTATATAAAGTATCATTTAACATGCTCTGATCAATAGATATTTGCAGAACGAAGAGCATGACGGTACAACCGATAGAAGCGGGATGAAAATGGTAGATGATATTGCAGTGTCACGTTTTGGATATTTGAAGGTGGAAAGTAACTACAGATGTAACAATCGACCAAAAGAAATTCAGCGTGATGTTCCATGTATTAACATAATATTACGTTCAGACTGTAAAATGCATTCCAATCAGTACAACTACGTGCAAAAAGAAAACGCACAAAATGAGAACAAACCAGAGCCTCGAAATAATGAAGATTTAGTCAAAACTAATGTACAGAGGCCAACTGTGTCAGGTTTAAATTCTCCTGGCACAAAGTACAATTCTACCTATTTTAATACCGACAATCATTTTGATGTCTTGCAAACATTAGGAATGAAATATAATTATACTGCATTTGACATCGAAAATAAGTTGAATGTGTCACAATCAGTAGGTGTGCAAAATAAAGCACAGTGCAATCAGGGTACTAAACAATTAGCCTCTAATAGTACTTCAAAGATTCGGTACAGTAGCCCACTATTTTCATATTATCCTGTTCATTCCACTGAAATATCAAATGACAGCAAAGCTTTGGATAATGCAGCTAAAAAAAGATTAGCGTTCTCCAAGAATAGCAACGTAGTTTTAAATGATAAAATTGCAAATATCGTCTGCACTAACAAATCGTACAATATTTCTAAAAATAATTATGATAAATATACTTCACTGGAAGAAAGTACTATTAACAAAACCATATCAAGGAATAAAAAATTAACAAAGTTTTTACATCAAGATGACATAAATTTCTGTACTGATACAACTTGTACCAAAACTAATTGTTCTGCATCAACTACGAAAAGAGAAAATAAGCATAAAAGTACACATACCGATATAAAATGTATGCATGATGTTACAACAAGTACTTTATTGAAATCTACTGAAAACTTTCACTATAATAGAGAACGAGAAAAAAAATGTATAAATACAATTGATACTGCTTTGGATACAGTTCAGAATATGTTGAAAGGGGTAAAAAAATTTGAAGACAAAGATATTGATAAACAAAATGCTGAAAATTACCACTATCAAGAAGTAAGATGCAAAAATATGGGTTGCAATTACTTAAATGCGGTGCATGATGTTGCTATATCGAAATATAAACAAAATTGTGCAAATTTAGCAGAGATAATAAAACCAGAATATGTGAAAATGTTACAGGAAATTAAAGAACAGACGATGGCGTTAGAAGAGCAATTGATAATCATGAATAAGAATATGAAGATTAAGAAGAGAACAATTGAAAAACTTATGTCTGCTCCTGAATATCAAGACACTTATAATACTGAACAGCAAAGAGATATAATTACACAGAATCCTGAAAAAAGAAATATTTGTGTTCAGGAACCATCAGAAAGCACCAGTTATGTAAACTGTATGCAGTATACAACATTAAAACCTGAAAAAGATAACGATGAGCAAGATATTAAGAAGCAAGATGTAGCTCTTAAAAAAAGCAAACATAAAAGGGAGGTAGAGCAAAATTGTAAAAATTTCACAGAACAGCAGGAGAATAAAGATCACAGAAAAGATATTAATAATTTTAAAAGAACACATAATGTACAAATTCAATGTATAAGATCTTTTCATATAATTGACGCTTCGAGTTTTAAATCCTTTTCAACATCAACATCTAAAAAGGTAAATCCTGCAAACAACAAAAACAAAGTTTATTATATTTCCCGTCGTGTCCAAAGCAGTCTTACAAGCAAAGAAAATTTACGTTCACAACGAATTAATAAAACTATGTTAGATAAATTGATAATCAATGCTGTAGAAATGAATAATAAGGGAATAAATGACGAGCAGGAATCTTTGACTTATGAGGAAAAAGCTATCATGATGTTACTCTTAGCAAAGAGTATAAGTAATAAATGTTTAAAATCTAAACATAAGAAATCAGAACTTATAAATTTTAAACCAAAATGCATTATTGATTCGTGTATTCCATGTGACCAAAGGTTGGTTAAATGTAAATTGTCCAAGAGAAAAATGCAGATACCTGTTGTGTTCAAACAATCAAAACCCATAAAATATAACGACGAACAAAATATCTACTCAAATCAAAATAGTTGCGAGTGCTTACCATTACAATCAGAAAATAATTTAGTAACTACTGTTTGTACACAGTCATCCAATTTACAAATTACTACTGCCACCTCAGTTTCTTGTACTTCATTCAACAATAGAATTATTGTAGACAATGTAATTGAAGAAAGGAGAACAAGAGGAGACGCTTGTATATTAAGTTAATTAATGAATGGAAAACAAAAGCTTGCAAAATTCCAAATATGTGTTAAGTTAAAATGTGCCTATTGTAGTATTTTAGTTCTTAATTTAATCAAGTAATATAAAAAAGTAACAAAAAAGCTTATACATTGTTGCCAGTATCAAGAACTGACATTTAATGTTTCAACTTTTAAATTGACTATAAAATTTCTAATACTATTTGTAGATATAGCGTTGCGATAAATTATATGAAAATGTAAATTTTAAACTAACAAATTATAAGACTGTACTAGCACTAATTATAAAACTGTATTCATTACTATGTTGCATACGTTAATATATCGTATTATTTTTATATTTTACATGCTGAATCAATAAAGTTATAATTTAATTAAAAAATAATCCTTGTTTCCACAATTTACAATAAGCTTCCAAATTAAACTCGTTACTTTAAGTTTAATCATTTTTCTTTTGCATTTAGTAATTTATTATATCATCCTTTTATTCTTTTACACATATGTTATGATCTCAATGATCGTACGAAACGGTGAACATGTAAACTAGGTAATTACAAATAATAAAAATAAAAAGCCTCTCATAAAGATTTCTCTTCTAAACGTTCAGCTATTCCAATTTGATTTATGTATATTTATATTTGTGTATTTATGTATTTTATATATACATCTTCAAATCTATATTATATATAAAATACATAATAGAGGCTTGCACATATTTCATTGTTTCATAATTTGCGACGTTAAATATCAGCTTACGACCTGGTATCAGTTTGATAATTACAAAAATGTCATACCCTTTGCAACTCCCGTTTTCTCGTAACTCTATTATAATACAGACTTTTTTTTCTAACTTCACTTCGCCAAACATTTAATCTTACACCCTTAAGAAATTTACACATAGCTCGTAACATGATGAATGAAATACACAGGTATTATGTACAAATATTTATAATTACATATATATATATATACTCTTTTTCCCGCATTTTATTATTCTAATACGTTCTTAACTTTTAAATTCGTGATCGTGCCCGAGTACTTGGATAACTCGACTAACGACACACGTTATAAATGCAATTTATTTTTCCGAACATCTGATAACGTTAAATTTTTGTATGTTCGTTTATTTTTAATCGCTGATGAAATGAAATAAAGAGATCCGTTTACGCGAGCTATAATTTACAACAGGTTCCAAAGAAGAATCAAGTTATAGAAAGTAAAAATTTAGTAACTCTCCTATTCAACTTTACGAAATAACTGAGATTACCATTTCACGAAATCTTTTTTTTTTTTCTTTTTCGTTTCATTCACCTCTTTTTGTACAGCCTATGATACAAAGAAGTAGATAATATTTCTTTGTAATTTATATGAAAAATATAAGTGAAAAACAAGGTGATGAGAAGAAAGGTTTTGCCATCACGCTCAACAAGAATTACTTAACTCTAATTTGGTTTCTTAAACAAATCTGCAGAAGCATCGTATTTAATTCAAAGGAATTTTCTGTCTAGAAAAAGGAACAAGAACGAATATAGAATTGATCTTCAGAAAATGGCATGACATAGTTGCCTTGGAAAGTGCTTCTTTTAGTTTCTGCTCTGTCTCTCTCCCTCCCATTTTAGTGCTGAAAATTTGAAAAAGACTGGCTTTAAGAACATTTAGGCCTTTCTAATTTTAAATATAAATATACTTACACCTGTATCATTATAATACACAGATAACTCGGAAGCAATAATTGATCTTTGATCCAAATTGAAGTGCATAGTTTTATGGATGCTTCGTCATTTTTCACAATACCATTGCGATTCACAGAAAACCAGATTATGTTACCTTGTTGTGGATGATAATGTAATTAGGAAAACGATTCAACTCCTGACAGGCTCAGTTTACCGAAACAGTATAAAAGTTATCTCTACATATCTGAGAAAATTACAGAAGTCAAAAACGGTTAGTGGTTTCTTTTTTTCTTTTTTCCATTTTTTGTTGAGCTAAATCCGATCTAAAGCAGAAGAAGTTCTTAGATTCCCGATGAATCACACCGTAAACGCTAACCGTATGTGTACGTTATGTGCGATGCCTTACTAACGTCTGACAATAAAGATTATTCGATAATAAAACAAAGAGAGACGATAATATAGCCATGTAATTGCAATATGCAATTATAAGCAAATGATAAATTCCTAACAAATACATTTCATAAAAAGGTTTCTTTACATTCTAGGTTTTCTTGGTGACTTATGAAAAACATACAATAATAATATTAATAATAATTAATAATAATATAATATAATATAATAATAATATAATATTGATTGTAATTAACTATAACGTCCATAAAGTATTTTCTTCGCACATTTTTTGTACACGATTACTAAAAACATTTCTTCCGCTTCTTGTTGAGAAAATAAATATTAATATTAAATTTGAAATATTATCTCGTTTTTTGTTTTTTTTTTTTTTTTGTTTTGTTTGTTTATCACTGATCTGCATCACTTCAACTACTGTCTTTCGTTTGTGTTACTAGTTTTACAGTACATTATTATAATCTAAATCGGCAAATCAAATTGCCTAGTAAGTTTATAGGCCTCTTTTAATAATATGGAACATTGCCGTATCCTCTTCCTAGTACATCCTCTTGACCATTCTTGATTTTTTCTTTCCTTTTAATACGCACAAACACACTTTTGCAATGAAATTGCAAATTTTCGCATTTTACATCATACTTCCTTTTCTCTCACTTTACACACTAAAATTTAAAATTGATCGCTGCTCGCAACGTGAAAGAGCTTGTTTAGAGGCCTGGTTCAAGAGGTCACCTATGGTTACTGTTGCTTTGATCATTCATATCGTATAGAACTTGTGCGATTGTTCTCGATGATTCAACGTTACTTAACGCCACACCTGCCAAATGTGGTTCATACGCTCTAAGATGCCTGCAAAGAAAAATTAACATAATTACTTTTACGTTTTTTCCTTCTACGTTGAAATTGATGGAAAAGTTCAGAAGAAACTTCACCTTCTGCCATGTGTTGAATATATGACTAGGTTTCTGAGAATAAGAGCGGCTGTCAAACGAATACTTTTAGTCACTGGACCTTCGTTGTCGTCCTGTCAAAGAGGAAAAAAAAACCAATATGTTAAAAAACAAAAAACATGAAATGTTACATTTTGAAGTATCTATGAAAATAAAAATATGTAGACATCTAATCACATTTTCACTTAATGCTATAACAAATATAATGTGACACCAATACAGCAATTATTCAATGATGTTTGGATTAATTAGTTGCAACAGTTCTGAACATTAGTAAAATACAAAGTCATAAAAACAAAATGTCAAACGCCAGGATAAATAATAGTTTTTCATATTTATCATAAAATCATATAAAAATATAAATAAAAAATGTACTTATATATATCACACAATAATATATAAATATAGAAAAAGTAAAGCAACTTCATCTAAAATGATCATGTTTCTGTTAATTTCTCACGCCTTATTATTTTAGAACAAACATATAATGTATACAACTTGCAATCACAAAGTTTTCTAAATGCGTTAAAATCTTGCATCATTAATTAATGATGATTTTCGTATATATCGTAAGCATAACAAATATTCTACATTATGCTGATCCAAACGAACATACCAACACCCTGTTCATCATGAATAAATACACTTCAACTGCGTAAAACACAAATTACAGCGACGCTAGCTACGAAATGAAAATATAATGAAGTCCATGCTAAAAGTATGTATATTGAAACGTACGGATTAAGAACAAAAAAAAAAAGAACAGCATGGTGCGAAAACAAAAGAACATAAAGCGCAAAAAAAATAGACGACAGGAACAGCACACAAGAGCTGTGGCTGTGGAATTGTGAATCCTTTTTCAATTTTCAACACGTTTTTACCTGTTCTGGTGGAGGATTTTGCCCAGGTCTGGGGGAAGAAGAGCTTGAGGTGGCTGCAGCGGGCTTGGTTGGCCTTTGCTGCTTTGCCAAGAGAATAAGAAATTTCATTATATTAACAAAACTCAATAGACTCTATGAACCATGGGAACTATAAAGGATTCACCGAAATATCGATGCAGATAAATATATCTTATAATACTTTAAGATATAAAGTTCTTGCTACTTTGTGTGAAATACTTTACTGAGATGTTACCACCATTAGCAGAGAAGTGCTTTACGTTTGTTTCTTTTTACCAAATTTTACGGCTTAGTTTTGTAACTAAACTGTACGCAACTTTACAGAATTACCCACCATTAATTCCTTCGGATTTACGAATTCCAAAGCGTGCCGTTTAATTGCATGGAATGCTGCGTTTGGTGCATATCCAGGATGATGAGGAGTCGGCGGTGTCGATGTGGAAACTTCCGTTTTTCCAGTTACCGTTAACTGTTTTCTTCTCATCGACATAGTCTGCGGAGATGTACAATCAGACGATTAATCGAAGTTCTTTAATCGTGTGTTCGACACCATTAACTTGTACGCGTCTACTTACTTCCGCGTTGCAATGCCTATCGTACAAATGTGTCATTAATGAGAATCTACGCCTTTTCAAGGCATCGCAACTTGCCCAAAGGCATAATATTTCTTCTCCCCCGGTTGGACAATGTGCTTCGCACACGTGAAGGTAAACTTCGTGTGGTGTTTTAAATTGCCTGTGGAAATATGATTAAATAGTAATTGGTGTTACTACAGGGAACATAATATTATTGAATGAAATGTCAATGATACCTTAGACAACCTCGCCATTCGCATAAATAAGCATTAGGATCGATCTTTATCGTAATAGTTTTTTCCGGTTGATTTTGACTCGTCGACGGCTTAGATTCTGGCTCCGTGGAGGTCGAAGAACTAACAGTCTTAATTAATTTAGCAGGTTGTTTCGCTGGCAATCCGTGCGTCGCAGCTGCTTGATGCGGTGTCGTGGGTCTGGTAGGTGGTGGAGTCGAGGCTGGTGTGGGCGTCACTACCCTCGATGGCACGCTCGTAGACACTGGCGTTTGTTGAGCCATCGCGGGTATCGTGACAGTCACTGTATTTGGATTTGTTTGTGCTACAGAACTGTTCACTATTATGGAAGTTTGTGGAATTGTGCCTGATGTTGGAACGAGTGGCGGAGGTATGTTGCCGAGAGCGGGACTTTGCAAGATGGGACGCGAAACTTGCGTTACGACAACCTGCTGTCCCTGCGGCGTAACCGCTACCATTTTTTGTTGGGTCGGCTGAGCAGCTGCTTGAGGTTGCAAAATAATTATTGTTTTTGCGCCTGTTCCTTGTTGCTGAGTAGTTTGAGCCACTAGAACAGTTTGCGCCTGACCCTGAACCAGCGTCGTTTGCGGTTGAGCTAAAACATAATTTTGACCAGGAACACCACCGGAAACGACGTATTGTAATTGACCTCCCGCTCCTTGCTGCAGCAGAACCTGTGGCTGTGGTTGTGCCTGCCTTCCCTTCACTTGACCAGCTGGTATAATAACTTGATTATTTGGTTGGATTGTTTGTTGTACTACTATTTGCCTAGAAGCTGCGACAATAAGTTGCTGATGTTGATGTTGTTGCTGTTGGAGTTGTGTCTGTGTCTGTTGGGGTTGTTGTAACTGATGGTGGTGATGATGATGATGATGATGATGTTGCTGCTGATGTTGCTGTTGCTGTTGGTGTTGCTGCTGCTGTTGCTGTTGCTGTTGCTGCTGCTGTTGTTGTTGTTGTTGCTGCTGCTGCTGTAACTGCTGTTGAAGCTGCAATTTTTGCTGTTGCTGTTGTTGAAGTTGTTGTTGTTGATTGATTTGATTTACGAATATATGAGGTTCCTCTTTTATCGCGGGAGATGTTCCTGTACTAGCATTTACATTAATATTTTCGTCAAGATCAGTTTCATCTTCTATACAATCAGCAGCTAAAGCAGCATAAAGATTAGCAGCAGTGGAGGACACAGTTGCCTTTTCGCTATCCTTGTCATCGTCTTGTTCCTCAGATTTGATACTCGAGACGGTAGATTCAGCCGTTGTCGAATCAACAGCAGGATCCGGGGACATTGTACCGTTGGAATATTTAACCTTTTTTACATCTACCTCGTCGGATTCACTCGCGGCACGTTTTATCCCTCTCGGTGCTTCAATTAAAGTATCTTCAGATACTTCTGTTTGTACGACATTACTTTCCTCTACTTCGAGTTTCACTTTAATGTCGGTAGGAGATTCTTTTAGTACTTTCTTGATGTGGTTTTCTACCAGATCCATTCCTTTCTCGTTAATTGAATTCTTTCCTAAAACACCGTTCAGAATGGGTTCTTTATCGACTTTTCTTTCCAATAAATCCGCAAGCATCATACTTTGCAAGGGTTTCTCTTTAGAAATTACACTGGACGAATCTTTTGACGATCCATCATCCTGCGCGTCAATATCCATGTTACTCGGTGCACCGTTCAAGAGAATTCCCTCGAAACTCGTTAAAGAATTATCTTCCTCCACGCCGACACCAGAACAATCCCTACTACCACCGATACCACTACTAGATGCCAAAGAATTATTCGTCGAGTCCGAATCTTCGGCAATGGACGTACAAGTAGAACGTTGATTCGTTTTATTCACGGTAGTTACAGTTGTAGATGGAGGCCGACATACTTTAATTGTTGAAGATATGTGATTTTCCGTCGAATTTAAAACCACAATGGAAGAGGTTGTCGATGTTGCTATTTGGTTGACATTTTCGTTATCACTTACTTCAGTCTGAAACACAAAATACTTTGTTATAAACTTTATAGCGAGCAGTCAAAAATTTAATTTACTGCAGAACTGTATGCCATACCTTGTCACAATTGTTAGTCATAATAAATTTGGCTCCGTTAAGCCTTTGTATTTTTTTGGCAGGAATGGGTGTAATAGCTGGCTTTTGTTTCGAGTTAACAGGAGTCTTTGAGAGTATTGTTGATGTTGTAGTTGTTGGAGGCTGTGATACGTTAATTAATTGTTGTTGCAGTAACCTCTGTTGCTGTTGGCGTTGGGCAACCTACAGAAAAACACGGCTAAATGTTTGAAAAAAATACTTACAATTTTTTTTACAAAACCATTTTTATATTTTTTCTAACTATTACTCAGGAAAAATTCAATCTCGAAAACCATGCGTTTGTTAGTACAGTTCAAAATATTATTACTTCATTTATTGTTAAGTATTATTTGTCAATTTTTAACTAATAAAATACACAGGTAAAATTCATTGAAATTCATGATTCAAAATAAACGACAGCATAACAAAAAGATAATATTTGTATCTACCTCAAACGCAAACATAAAGAAACTTTCCAAAATCAACATTATTAAAACATACATTCGCTAAGTATGATTCCAAAAGTGATCCTATCTTGTAAAGTGGTTTTTCTACAATATAAATATATTTTACTAGACAAGATCATCATCGAAGTTTCATATCAAACTCAATGTCTTAGAACTTGAAAAAAAAAAAAAAAAAAAAAAAAAAAAGAAAAAGAAAGGGTACTACATACAGTTTTCATTGTTAATGTACAACAATGATACCTGGTTGCTGGTTATTAGCTGGTTGGCACTGATGCTGGATGCGATGCTAGCAGTAGTGTTTGTTACACAGGCAGTAGGGGTAGACACACAAGTCGCAGCAGTACTGGGCATGCAGTCGCTGCTGACCGTTACCTTAGTAGCCAGAAGGCTTTTTATTATGGAACTGGACGTGGTACCGCTTCGATTATCTTCCTTTGCAACTACCTGGATAGTTTGTGATTGCTGTTGTACTTGCTGCGGTTGTTGCGGTTGGTGTTGTACTTGTTGCGGTTGTTGCTGTTGTAATTGTTGCTGCTGCGTTTGTATTTGCGAACCACTAGACAGCAATGCTTGGCTCAGATGAGGATGCGATACTGACACCTAAGTAACAATAGCGATAATGTAATTATGATATTACTATAACATATTTCATAGCAACAGAAGTATTTATTTCCTTATTTTTAGATGCAGCTTAGAAAAATAAAAAGTTAAAGAAAAGTTTTAACATTATGCTATATAACAGTATTCGTTTGAATATTTGCTAATTCGAATGTACAGTATCATCATTTCACACAAATGGTTAATTTATAAATGAGACTAAATAACTGATCCTATTTCGTATGAAACTGATAAGGCATAACAGTTAGACACATTCTCGTAATGGCACTATGTTTATTATTAAGCATGATATGAATCAAATAAAACGAATGAAATTAGCTGCTTTGAAAACAAAAAGTATAGTTATTATAATAATATAAGATATAGCATTATACTATGATAGATACAGATTTCAGTTGCACAGAAAGTATTCCAAGTAAAATATATATTTAAGAAATTAAAGAATCTAAATCATGCAGTAATAAAATCCTTTGAGACGTAAGACACGATAAAATTAAAATACCGATCAAACTTTATGAATATGAACGTATAAAATGGTAATTTATAATTATCTATCTTTAATTATGTACATAGGTTTGCAGTTAAGTCCCGTTTATGCGAAACGAAAGAGAATTATATTCATTACGTTTCGCAATGAATTGTAGAAGAAACTTATAAGCATTTTAAGGGAACTGTAGAATAAAATTCAGTATAGAAATTTCTGTTTCGAATAACCTGGACTTGACCATTTGTACATCTACTTATCTGCATGCAGATGTAGCGATGGGGTACACAGGATTCGATGCATGCAAAATGTAAATTTGTTAAGGAAAGCCCATATTATATAATAGCGTTGTGAAACCATAACCAAAATAAGAACCAAGGTCATGAATGGTAGAGAGAATGGTAGAAAGCTAGGGTTTGGACCCACCTGACTTTTAGAATCAACCTTGGTGACTGGATTTTGGGATTGATTTGCAGTGTTTGAGGTATTGGAGGGTGGTTTTGGTGGGGCAGATAATTGGGCTTTCAGAATAGGCGATGCTGGGGCAGGAATTCTTGGAGGCCCAGATGCAGGATTGTCTAGGGCCGTGCTATCAGGAGCAGGACTTATATTCTTGATTGTACGCTGTTGTACGGGAAGCACCTTTACTGGCGTTGCGTTGACTGCTGTAATTGGAGCTGTGTTAGTCCCAACCGCAGTTTGGCTCGGATAAGTTACTTGGGGAGGTGTTGCCCGTACTCTGATTCCTTCATAATACTGAGTACCACTTGTTTCACCTTTCAATGGATTTGGTCCGACGCTTCCACCAAATACAGATCTGTAAATAAATTTTTAACGATAAACCAATTATAACCTCGTAGAATTGTCATAAATTGTAAACACCGGCTAGGTAAATCACCTAACGCATCTTGGAAAATGAAGCGGAGCAATTACGCCTCTCCTGCCGATTTTTGTGCAGCAACCGAGATATTTCTTGTACAATTCTTCTTGCTCTATACGTACACCTGGTGTAGGTTCAAAGGTAGCTCTTAACCAACTTAGAGCAAATTGCTCGTTTTCCTGTATGATTTGTTGATGCGCGTGCTGTTGAATGGAATTATTCGCTTCGACTGCTTCTGAAGAAGGATATTTAAACAGGTGTTATAAATTAATCGATATTGCGATATATCATTTATATATGTTAAAACGTACTGTGCGTAGTAGATTTTGTTACTGTCGCAGCTGGAGTAGTAGGTCGCGAAGGTGCCGGGCTAACGGGAGCTGGTGTTGCAGTAACTGTAGCTGGTGTAGACGGTACAGAGGATGAGACTGTCGCAGCTGGTGCGGTAGCGGTGATCGGAGTGTTTTGAGTAGTGTTCGGTGGTGCCGCTACAGTGGACACTGTTTCGATTACCCTCATCAAGATACAAGCCTTCGGTCCGTAACTTTGCGCTTCTACAGTAACAAGGGCGACTAACGTGTCAATAGCTCCGCGTACCCGCGCGACGCTAGTACATGGTCTTTCACCCAAAGAAGTCAAAGCATACAAACATTCCAAGGTATATACTAAAAGAGCTATGTCGTTCAAAGCTAAAAACCTGAAAAACAAACACAAATTCTTTATATAACGCGTGTTTTTAATACGTCAAACATGTATATTCTTTATCGATAACGAATACATTGCGTGAATAAAATCCTCCACAGTATGATTATCTACCAATATATTGCAACATACAAATTGTGATACATTATTCTCTATCTTTTACAATTCTAGATTTGAATATTTGTTAAACATAAATGATGTACATGTAGATAAACATAATGCAGAGGGATTTTTCTAAAACCTTATATATCGAAAGTAGTTTAAACTAAATTTTTACCAAAACATTTTTCTGCAAGTATAAATTATTCTAATCGCATAGTGATATATCGTTATCATTGAATATAAAAGTTATTTTACAAAAAATTCACCTGCATATAAGTTCATATACATTGTCCTCTAATCCAAATGTAACAATTTCTTCATTACTGTCTTGTTGGCTAATTTTATTAAGCACCTCCAAGCAGGATATAACAATGAACCTGTCTTGGGATTCAATTCCCTTTGCCACACATGACAACACAACATCTGTTATCCTCTCACCGGCCTCTTTTAAGATTATTTCATTCGCTATGTTTCCTAGTATGTCAAAACCAAGTTGATGTAAATTGCTCCACCTTGCTCTCACGCATAATAATACAAATCTCAAGAAACATCGATTCCTTCCTAATACGGCTGCGTTTTCCGGTGTAAAACTTAGATTCCGCAAAATAGATGCTATCTGAAGGACACGTTGACCATAAGGATCTTGCGTGCCCAGCGTTCGTCCAACACAAAACAAGTCTTTATCCTCTTCTTCAAACTTTATGGAGTTTTGGTTCTGATCTCCTCTCAGATTGTCATCTTGATGAGACCCTGTTGGATCCAATCTTGGACAATCTTGAGGTACCTGCAACGATACAAATTTTCTTTTACTTTGAAACAATTCCAAATTTTACTCGGAACGGCTGTAATCGTCTTGAAGAGAGGCGAAGATCAGAAGGAACAGTTTTTTTATCTTACCCCTTCGATTTCCATCGACGTAGAAGCATCATCGTTCTCCGTCGTCGATAAGGCGGTGCTTTTGTTTTGCTTCTCTTTTTCTAGGATCTTCCGCCTAGAGAACGTCTGCGGACTCGCAGTCGGTTTCTTCATGAACGCCCTCTCGTTCGTCAGGTCGATCACGTCCTGAGAGTCGAGAACGTCCGACCAAAAGGAGTTGATCGAGTAATTCCTTACGCGAGAGTAGACCTCGATGAAGAGTTGCCGCGTGCCCGGCGAATCGAAAACGCCCGCGTGAGCGAGAAGAATGTTCACCAACCGGGGATACTTATCGAGACGTAAAATGTGTTTGCCCTCGTTCGACAGTAAGGTGCAAACGTTGATGGCAAAGTCTTGCTCGTTGGGAAGAGGGGAGAGGAGCGAGAGTGCGAGCTTATCGTAGTTGGATGGTTTGTAGAGGTCCGACGAAAGGCCATTGTAGTCACGAAGAGATTCTGCCAAGGACACGAAGAGAAATTGAAAAATTAACACCATTAATCGACGATTCATTTGTTTTCTTTTTTTTTTTTTTTTTTTTTTTTTTTTTAAATAAATCACATATGGAAAGTCTGCTCTATTTTTCACGTAGAATCTAAGAAAATAAAAACCGTTTTAGATAGTTTTCATGTTCGCTTGTTAATAGTGATATCGATTAATTTTGCCAAGCTTAAAGGGAAAGTAGATGCGCTGCTACTTGCTTGACCGGCGACGCTCCGTGCAACTGGTGTGATCGACAAATTACGAGTGTAAGTAGGTTGTACTCGGTCAGGGTCAGACTTCTCTACGAGGCAACGAAAATACCTCGATCGAGCGGAAACCATGCGCGCATCCAACTAATTTTACTAATCGAATAGAGATTATTAGCAAATTTTAACAAACTGATCCCTCCATTTTTTCTATAAAAATGTATAATATAATTATTCGCAATAAACTACCGAAAGTTGTAGAATACTTTTCTGACAATTCATTCGTGTAATAAAAAATATAAACGTTCCAATCTCTTTTCATTAAGACATCCTATATGTATAAGTGCAAGCGCATAAAATACGGATGTCCCTTTATCTCCTACGCGTCGACAATAATCTGCACGCGTTTCGTACGGTGCTTTCCGACATCAAAGTGAACTATGTATTCCTTTCTAACGGTGCGGCACGAGTTTCGTGGAACACTTTTCTTCGTTTCGAGTAGAACTGGAACCGGTAATCGGATTGCTACCAACGGAGCAATATTATCGCAAAATCGCGGTAATCTTTTTAGCCGCAAAACCGCGATCAATATCGCGCCGTCCCGGGAGAAATGCTACCTTTTGCCGGAAACTATGGAACCCAGGGGGGTCCAACGATGGAACTCCCGTTGACGAGTAAACGAAAAAAAGGAAAAAAGAAAAAAAGTTAACGGATAGGGTAAAAAGGATCGTTGATAAAATTTTTTTTCAGTTTGCCTGAACTGCTTCATAAAAAGACTTGAATTAATTGGTCGTATTAAGCGCCCGGTTTTTTTCTTTTTTTCTAATTATTTTATGCAAGAATCGACAAAAGTTCTACGCTGAAGAAGACTATGCATATTAGACGCGGGAAAGTCACATCGTTTATGAATCATGTTCGTCGGTAGGCGCTCGCAAAGGATCATACGCACGGTTCTTTGTAACGTTGATTAGAAATAAAAAAAAATCGAAGGAAGGCAATAATTCTTGGGACTAATTGAGGACACTTTCGAGAACGAGCGAAAAAGGTCATGTCTAGCAAGAGTAATGAGTTGACTTCGATTAACCAAGTAAAGATTCGCTTCCAGGCCTACTAGTTAACAGGACTTTCCTAGCTCCATCTTGACCTAATTCTACCGCTTCATCTAATCGGTTAAGCAAATCTTTGCTTCAGCTTATCGAGGTCCGCATTACAATAATGAAAAAATGTACTTGTAATTTCTGCTACTGATCTCGAGCAGTAAAACACAGTTTTAATCTATAAAATCATTGAATACGAACGTTTACATCAAGTAAAATCGAAGTTGACATTTAATTCGTGCGTTTATACTGCTATACACGAACTGTAGATCGTATTTAATAACTGCAATTGCTTCTCGTGTAACGCCTATCAGTCACGATTACTTTACTCTTATCCAACACGCAGCCTCACCTCCACTGTTCGCCTTTAAATAGGACGTTCAATCAAATTATTACTTTGTCCATAAAGGTTCAGTGTACATTTTTAAATATATTCTAAGATTGCTTAGAAAGGGAAGAATAAAAAATTTTCTTCCTGTGAAATTACATGTACGGTTTACTGATGTTGATAATACGCAGAGAATGTGTTTGACACGGTGCCAAATGTTGGTGGAAATTCTAAAAGGAGGCGCTCGTAAACTGTTTTAACTCGATTCTTCTCGGCGATTAAAAATAGTATAAATGTTCGGTATAAAAAGTTCACCTTATTCCATGTAGTTTATACCGAAAATTCACAATAACCTGTAATTTCATAAATTAATGTTTATTTCATTGTCATGAAGACGTTGATGAAGATAATGCAGCCGATGCGCAGCAAGTAGAATCATTTCTCATTCTTCGTTTTGATAACAATGGAGAACGGCTAATGCACGCATGTTGTCTTTTCCCGCGTTCTGTCAATGCACTCGTGTGTAAATGAACGGCCTTACAAGAAACGACCGATAACCGATAGAAGAAGTAATTTAAGCTTCTGCTTTGCTTCTCGATCGTAAACACTGAAGAATGCAAAGAAAAAGCAAATTGAAAACATTATATTATACGAATAAATTGTCCAAGTTGGTGATATCTCGATATCTCGATATCTCGGGGGTAGCAATTTACTTGGTAAGAGGCGTTAAATTCACGGTGTGGATAAGGGCATAATTTTGGAGTGACGCGCAAGGTGCGCAAGGGGAGCTGCGCACGCGAGGACGGTGCTAATTGGCCGTAAAGCACGACAAACGTTGTAACAAGCTATGCCGCGCTGCTGTGACCAGTGGCATAGAGTACTCGCGTGTATCGATAGCACGCAATCTAGACGTCACCAATCGGAAGAGCGACCGCCGGTTCTCTCCTGGATGACTGTAAAATTCAGGCAACGCGGTAACCCACGGGATAAATAGAGACAGAGAGAGAGAGAGAGAGAGGGTAGCGTAGCGTTGGAAATGTTAGTGGGGGGTTAGAATCGGGAATTACGGAGCATCGCGCATGCGTCCAGAGCGCTGTATTACACTGGGAGGATCGAGGACTCGCCGCGGAACACGTATCCCCGCAAACGCTTATTGATTGTGACTCTCGCATCGTGTCTCCCTCTTCTGTCTGCGCTTCTTTACAGTTCCTCTCTCTTTTATATTTCTATCTCTTTTGAGCTTCCGTTTGTTTTACCATTTCTAGGTTTCCCTGCGGTTTTTCGTCTCGAAACGCGCATACTTTTCATTCTAACCGACAAAACGACCGACGGAGCACACGGATACGTTTCGTCTCCGCAGCTTCGATTATTTTCACTCGCGAATTCATTCGCGAAGCTCGCGGAAAACTTGTGTGTATTTTAGTACAGAGAATTTAATTAACGCCATGAATTTTAATACGACGCGTGTATAGAAGTGTGATTTATGCGTACGTAGTGTACGTAATTACCATTTTCATTCGAAGCAATTTCCTTATTTTCTTCTCGATTTTTAGAATTTAAATTTTATTAACATGTTTCTGCGTCGTTTTTAACCTTCGAGTATTTCTATTGCGAAGTTGGAAATATTTATCTCAGAATAGCCGTGTAATAGTTCAGAATCTCGTAATTAATAAAATAAAAAAATTAACAAATTTAGTCTTCGTGATCGTATGAATCATTTTTGTCGAATTAGGAGTTGGGAGAGCGTCGGTGAGCTCACTGACGTCCAAGTACAACTGAACGTCTACGCGTAGCGAATACTTAACAAACGGTTTAGCGCGCGCATCACGCAACTTCGACGCCTCGATATAATGTTACGCATGAACGCGCGCATACAGTACCAGAACAGATAGGACTTTGCACTGATACGCGCTTCTTAAGCGTAACATTGATTTTGCGGTGCACGCCCATCGTTTCATCGGCAAATGATGCTGTCGTTATAACTGTAAACACGATTGTTATAGGTTTTATAAAAAAAAAAATAAAAAAAAAAAAAAAAAGAAAGAAAGAAAGAAAATTTCTATCGACCTACACCTACGCGACGTTGTAGGTAATCTATGAAGAAACAAGTACTCTTGAAATTTATACGAACAACTTAGAAAGTTACTTTCGAAATGTATAATCGAAGCTACGCGTTGGTCAAGCCAATGAGAAAGTCAACGTCTTCCATCGAGTCGATGAAGAATAAAAAAAAGTATAGCATGCGAGCCGAGGCGAACGTGACGTCTGCGGTGCGGTCGGGTCAATCCGGAGTTTCAGCGAATTCAGTCGACGTGGTTGAAACGGTCGAAAGTGGTAAGTTACCAAACGTTCGGCACCCAAGCGTTCCCCCGGTGTGTCGGAGTCGTATTCATAACGAAGGTGTGGGGTAAATGGCTGCAAAGGAGCGATGAAGAGAGAACGATGGGAGTTGGTGGAGGGATGTGGTAGCGGTAGCAGTTCGGCATGAAGCCGTGAGTCGATCATACGCAGGCGCAGAAAATATAGACCCGCGTTCCGACAGTCGTAGCGCGGCTACGGAGGTGTATGCGTGTTCTATGTATGTCATGATTATTGCCCATTAAATTATCTTGCACACGTTGAGCGCGCGTTCTACTCTCACTCATGATACACGGGGCCTTTGCGAATGTATATAGGTGGTAGTGTACGTTGTTAGAGGAGGTATAACGCGTATATGTATCTAGATACGTATGTATCGTGTACACGCACGTATTTGTTCCCTGCCAGACTGGGGGCTGCTCTCTATCTCTATATCCCTCTCTTCTCGCCCGACAACAGCTCCACAGAAGCACGTCAATAACCCGTTGCCGCCTCCGACATGCGGCATATAGTGCATTTATAGCGCGAGCTGTGCGCGCACATGTGCTCCCAACACACATTAACCGATGCTTTTTTTATGAAACGAGTTTTGGGGCTTTCACCTGTTTCCAGCCCGAGCCTCTTGCACGCGTCGCGCAGCGCCACGCCACAGACGTACTACTTCGGCATCTCTGCGCGCACCGGCTGCTCTTTTTTATTTTTGCTCGATTCTAATCCTTTTCCTCAAAGTACCGTGTCGTTTCGACTGAGATTAACGACGAAACGTAAATATCGTCGCTCAAGTGTCGGAAAATGTGAAACGATAACGGGCACGCGTGCAGCAGCCAGTGCGTTCGAAACTAATTGGATTCCGCGTGTAATTAAACGAGAAAATATTTTTCTTTCATACAGAGGTGCATTCGAATAAAAATCTGTAGGTAGCAGATCCTAAATGTAGCCACCCACCAATTTTCGATGGTTGTTTCTGTCAACGGGGAATAAAAAAAAAATTGCTAACGTAGCGAATTATTGAACCGTAGCACTCGTACCCACACACGCGTATAGGTATCGTTCGTTTGAGAGCGAGCGAGATAGGTCGATCGTAGCGGGAAAGAGCGAGAAAAATAGAGGAACAATGCGCGGTGGAAAACGCATTTGAAAGTCGTTCGAGCGTGTGTGGACGTGCATACGAAATGCAACGAGTGCACACACGAGGAAGTTGATAAAACGATTGTAAATTCCGCGGTTGATTCAGCAAATGTTACGGGCTTTCCATACGATAAAAGTGTGATCGGAAATTAAGGGTGAAGTTTGAAAGCAGCGACCAAAACCTGATGTAACTGCGATGCTTCTATGAATAGAGCAGAATTTACATATATTATAAGTTTAACACCTTTACTTTGAAGAATGATTACCTGCAACGTTGTGTTGATGATGATTATAAGTAAGAGGAACGGAGTGTAATGCCCTGGCAGACCATTTTCTGTGTCTAGAATCCTCGTCGTCGTCGTCGGCTTGTTGGCCATCCTCTCCCAGGAAATGTACCTTTTCGTACCTGTCCAAATACCTGAAACAAAGTGTTCCACTGTCAGATGATTCGTCGTCTATGACAAGAAAGATATATGAACATCGCTATCTCTTGTTACATCTCTCCCTTCTAGTTTCTATTCCCATGAATATTCGCCTAGTCATCTTTGATACATCAAATATTTTTGCACTTAATACCTGAATCTCGTGCAATCATAAATCAAACATATGGAAAAGGAAAGAAAACCAGTACAAAGATATTTTTCGTGTCTGCGTCATCGTCGAGCCATCGTCGACTCGTTTTAGCGTTAATTATATTTGATCGTAAGAAAGAAAATGAAAAATGAAAGAGCCAAGTAAAGCAGAAAATGGACAATTAGTCATTATTAAAATGCGCGCTCCGTTCAAGTACGAGAAACAAAGATATTTCCAGTCGAGAAGGGAAAAACTGTCAAGGTATACACAATCAACTTCGAAGACAATCGTTCCTTTGTATCGTGACTTCTCTGTTCTTATTCCAAATGTAATAGTAATAGTCAAAGAAAATATAACTTGAATACGTTGCCTTCGACAACGTCTATTGCGTCCCTTTTCCAAGAGTTCCCAGTCATTCCCAGAGTTGATGCGAAGAAAAGATGATAGGTATGTTTCGTAAGATACACGATTCTTGTAAATTCGTAAAAAAAATATTGTTCCTAATCTTAATTATCGAAATGAAATTGATGATTTGACGACCGTACGATCTCCCAGTTAGCGAAGACACCCTGCATAGGAAGAGAGAAGAGGACACAGAGTCGTGGGTGGGCGAAAGAAAGTGGTGGGGATAGGTGTAGTAGATCCATTCATGCACCAACGTAGAGTACGGAAGGTGCAGGCGTTGGAGCACCCAGCCAGAGCCTGATTGGCCGTTGCTGGGTGCAGACTGAGCACAGACACTTTGACTACTACTGTGGCCTGTCGTCGTCGTCGTCGTCGTCGTCGCCGGCGTCGATTGTACAATGTGTGTAGATTGGGAGTAGGAAAGCGTCTACTAAACGTGCTTGCTCTCTGGCGAGTGTAGGGTCCGGCAGAATCACGTGTCCCGTATCTGGATCATCGCACGGCCGCGGCCGTCTATGAATGAACAGCACGCGTTTGAGAATCCCCCTATGGTACCCCTTACAACAGCCCTTCACGGGGTTCTCCCTTATAAAGGATGTTACTCAAATCTCTCTACTCCTAATGTTCATGTAATATTTAATATAACGTAGGACTAGAAAAAAAAAATATTTCAAGTTAGGATAGTTATCTTAATACTTTTCTACGTAGAACGTTCCCAAGAAATGACCTACGTAAAGAACAAAAGGTAGAATATTCTTGTGGTCCGTGAATTGCATGGATAATATTGCACTTATGTAACTCGCTACAAGTTAACGAGATTATATCTCTCTGATTGCTCTACGGACGATCTATTTCCTCTTGGTAACAAGAAAATTCTAGACATTAGCTCAATGAATATTTATAATTCGTGTATTTGAATATCTTGAATCATCGTTGATCCATTGTTACTTTGAAATCTGAAGGTTTGAGATAACGAGTAAGGTGATGCGACAATTGAAGAGAAGCAAATTATGATTAGTCATTCGATTGATATAAATAAAAATTCTATTTCACGAAAGGTACATCCCGCATCGTTGAAAGGGCCAGATGTAGAGGGGTTGGAGCGACAAATATGAAAAGTAGAATGAACTGGGAAGAATCGAACGCGTTTGTCCTTGTTTGCAACCGGTGACACGGTGGTAACAAGCTTGCAGAGAGCTTACCCGGAGAAAGAGACAGAGAGAGGACAGCGACTCAGGAACCACGTGGCTCGTCAGCGAAGCCGGTATGAATGAATGAATGAACGAACGAACGTACGAACGTACTATACGATACGAAAAATGGTGGTGGGGGGTAGAGGTAGCAGTGCCGATACGCGGTGGTGGCCGACACGCGGTAAAACGTCGCTGCTCTCCTACTCTTGCAGACGCTCGCGGACTGCCAGACATAATGGAGCATCGTGGTGCTATGACAATCGCAGGGCTACCGGGAAACTTGCCACGAATCGTTTCTATCGCGCCGGTGGCCATTCAACTGTAACACGTCTTATCACGCTGATCATCAGCCACTGTTATCTCGAATTTTCTATAATCAATTGATTAGTCAAAGAAAGGAGAAGGCGAATTCTGAATTAAAAAAATATAGCTTGGCCTGAAGGGATCTATAAGGCCCCCTCGAGAGAGATCCCCATCCGCAAGTCACTGACCAGAAGTATCAGATGTCTAGGAAGGGCTGTAAAATAAACAGGCAACGGTATCCTTTAAAGGCGGAAGTTGAAACACTTCCGCATCATCCTCTCTGGGTCAACGACTGCTGTTCCTTGCGGATGTAGGGTAACGAGCTTCGACAGACGATTCAGGGGTGTGTAGTTCCAAGTAATAAGCAACAATATACGAGGCTGTTACCTTTTAAGTTAAATATCATATTTTACCGCTTACCTAAGGTAAATTTGTTTAAGGCCAACCCCGCTATTCACGCAACCCTTCGGTAGATGGAATTGTTCGCACAACGATGTCCACTCGTTCCGAAGGTTAACCTGAAACATATAAAAATGAATTAGATAAACTATAAACGAACCTTTTTACTGCGGCATATCTAACCAAGTAAGTAAAATATTCCAAGTTTGATCGTTCGTTTATGGTTGAGCGCAAACCACTCTCGAGGACGCGAGCAGTGGTGTGTACCGAATACATATATGTACATATAAAAAACGCGATCCATCAGTATGTAGTCGAACGCGCGAATATGCTGAGAAAGAGATAGGATGCTTCCAGGGGAATTCCTGGTAGCGCGAGAGGAGATAAAACGTCCCGGCAGGATATAAATTTCTTTGGCGGTGCTGAAAAAATAATCGACGATCGTGTTACGCGGCACGTACGTACACACACACACACACGTACACGCATGTGGCAGCGGATGAAGCTGAAGAGAGAAAAAGAGAAAGAAAAAATTCGAGAAAGTGGAAGTAAATTTCGAATCAAATAACGTGGGGGGCGTCGGTGATTCGAATACTCTTGACGGTCGCCAGTCTGAACGCGTATCTTCGGTATTAATTACCGAAGATACTAAAAATAAAGTCCAATCGACGGTGCAAGATGAGCAGCGAGCAGCGTATCTAAGGAGCAATGGAACGTAATGAAATATCGTGTATAGCCGGAGGGCTCTCCCTGTTGCACGGGTGCATTCGTCGTAAACGGAACAAGAATGGAAGGAGGGAGGCGCGAGTCGTGAAATCGACATAGGACGGATGGACGGACGGACGGACGGACGGACGGACGGACATACTGGGTCAGTGCTCTCTGGATCCGCGCCCGTTTTCTTTGCTATTCTCGTCACCGCGACGTTCAACCTTATGAATCGGGAATGTGGCGCCCCACTGTGGACGACCTCGCGACATCATCGGCCCTCGTCAAAACGATGCGACGCTTCAACGAATCCCTAACAGTTAATGAAGGTGAATGCACGAGCAAAAGAACAATCGAGCAATGCATTTCAATTAAATGCATACAATTATTTTTCAGATCCCTCAGCAGAGAACCTTCCAGATGCAGTTTTTTATATTTTTTCTACCGAGAAATTGTCGTTTGCGAGAAGTCGGTACTTTGGCCCCAGTCATTAGCATTGGTTAGCGCCTGGCAGGCTACTTTACCATTGGCGTATACTTCCAAGAATTTGCTTTCATGTGCTTATTGTGTAGCCGTGTATAATAAATCCTTGTACAGAGGGTTACAGAATATGATACATCACATTTAATTTTCACACTTTGTTTCCTATCTTCCTTATCTTTCCAACAGCTTCTCAAATATTGACTGATAATATGAATTTGTTCACCAGACGCAACCCCCGGCGTCGTTGATTGCGAATATAATAATTATATTTGTGAAATTCAACTTTCCGTTTGCTATTATTTTTCACTGTTTCTTTGGTTTAATTACACGTTTCAACTATTTAATTTGAAAGATCGAGAGATTAAGTTGGATGCGGAGATACGAAATCTGGATCACGATTGTGAAAATTGGCGCGACGTTAAACGTGTGAAAAGCTGAAATTAATAGCGCGATCATTACGTAAGCAGCCTTGAATCATTGATAAATGTGATGTGAAAAAGACCCGCCATTTCCGCGTTACTCATCAAACAAAAATCGGTAAAGTATCTAAAACTTTGAAATTATAACGCGTGAACGTAACGCGCTAATTTTTCAACCCCTGTTTCTTACCCTAAGAGAATCGTCAATCCCATGAGAGAATGATAAGTAAAGCGATGGAACCGTTTTACCTGATCTTATCGGCCATTCTACGCGTAGCTGGTAATCACACATGTGCTTTATCCGACGTAAACATACGAATATGGCAAAGACTTGGCTTTTATCGCAATATATTATCATATAAAACTACCTAACTTCCAGGGGCCTCTTATTAGTCATTAATCCTTCTGACCTGACGCTTCATACCGATAATGTAATTTCAAGTTTCGGTCACCAGTGAAAGAGTAGAAGAATCGGCAAACCACCCTATACCTAAGATCATTGTACCATTTTAATTTGATTGATAAAAGAATGATTTGTAGTGAGATTCGTTGATCGTAGAATGCACACATACCCACCCATATATACATATATAGGATATAGTGGCGCCGATTAGGTAGGACGGTACACGCGGTTCCCTGTCTGGCTTGTAATCGTACGACTTTGCTTGACCTTGGTAGTATGAATTACAAACGCGCATGCGCGGGGACGTTCTTCGAGAGCGTCGAACGTATCCACTCCACGTGTTTGGCGGCTCCGAGGGACTACATGATGAAAGTGTCTTTTGCCGCCACGTGCTCGTTGGGGTAGGACATGGTCTCTCTTACTCTCTCTCCCACCCCCTCTCGAGCCGGTACTCTTCACTCTCTCTCCCCGACCCTCAGCCGTTGTACTGCTGCAACGACTGCCGTCGCTACTCTGCCTACAGGTCCGGCGCGCAGCGCGTTCCGTTCCGTTCCGTTCCGTTCCGTTCCGTTCCATTCCGTTTTCTTCTTCTATCGCGCTATCGGCTTTTCCGTATTTCCAACAATTTACCGCGACGTGCGCGCACGCCACGGTCCTATCGCGAACCATTTTCTTCCTTCTTTTGTTTATCAAGTTGACTGACTGCCCTACTGGTTACCATTGACCCCCGTCACACGTTCGAACCCCTTTTGCCTTCCTACGATCTTCTTAATTACAAATGTTAAAGCTATCAAAGATTTTCATTATAATTAAACCGACTGGCAAAGGGTGCATTTTACCCCTTTGCTCCGAAGAACTCCGAGCTCCGAGCACGATGGCACATTTATCTTTCATCGGCTATAAAGTAAAACCAGCACCGTACACGGGTCGCTCGTTATGCTGAAAGCAGTTGGAGCTGCTGCTGGTGTACTCGTAGGAAAAAGAGGATAAATTACTGTAACGCTCTCCTTTCAATCCCCGCGAATGTCGTTAGACGCGATATCGATGGCGTCGCTAACAGTATGCATCAACGGTATTCAGTACCGTCCAAGTAATCCCCGGGTAAGTCCAATCTATTTGGTAATATGAATCATTTGATTTGCTATACCGAGAAATAATATTTTTTAAAGCCACAAATTGTTTCCCGGATGTAAGCCGTGTCTAGAAGGGACATATTTCAATCTTTTCGTAAGCATTGCAACCAGTCTCGTCAGGGGTTTAAGGACGCGCTAATACTCGATATGAGAGTGTTCTAAGACCCCTACTTTATACGTAGATGGGGTGTCTGAGAAGTTCCACGTATTATTTCTCCAATATTCTAAGCAGAGATTATCCAACAGTTATTAGAAATTTCAAAAGGGGATGATCCAAAGGAAACGTACAGAAGAGAGCCAAGAATACTACCAAGTATCCCAAAATTGTCTCTGTTCGCTCTTGTTCATTACAATAATAAACACAATTATCTTCTTTTCTGCTATAGTCTAAAGGAATTTGTAAGGTGAAATAGTACGTTTCCTGACCAAAAACTAATCCCACTAATGTTCCCACTCATATTCCTATGATAACATAGATCTATTTATGGAGCTACTCGAGGCAAGAATGCTCCATATGACCCAAGGATCAATTCCTCCGCATCGCGATACCCTTCGAAAGGGGTCACCCCTGGATGTAATCCGTGGTAAGGGTGGTCCAGCGATGCGAAAAGAATCCTTGTAACCAAGGCACGGATACTCGTCAAGGAGAGAAAGCGAAACTGGCAGAGTGGCGATTCCGGCGTTGACGTTGCGACCAGCGTCGAGGAGATTCGCTTTGCCTTGGATAGCGTCGCGTCGCGTCGCGTCGCATCGCGTCGCGTTGCGGCAACGGCCCTGTGATGGCAAAGCAGAAAGCAAGTTGAATCGCGGAGAGAGAGCCCCACCATCACGTGGGCTCGCAGGCCCACGGCACACGACTGACAGTTCCCAGTCAGCTGATCGTCCACCGAGGAGGGTGAGGAGGTAGCAGTAGAGCAGCAGTAGTAGCACGAACCAAGAGGTGGAGGTGGTGGAGGTGGCGGAGGAGGAAGGGAAGGAGGGCGGAGGGGTTGGCGACGCGCAGTCTGCCGTCGTCGTCGTCGGGATCAGCTGATCGGTGGAGGTGTGCTGGTGACTGACTGACTGACTGTGAACTCTGAATGAACGAACGGATGAAGAAGTCTTCGCTCGCGTGCGTACACGTATAGGGAGAGCTGGCTCTCGGGGGAGGGGGAGAGCGAGAGCGCGTATGCGCGCGTGCCTGCCTAACTATGCGCCAGAGCATTCGCGAGGGAGCGAACGAGTGTTTAGTATCAACGGAAGTGTCCCAGGACAGAGGCCAGGATGACCTAGTGTCGCTCTCTACACGCCCGGCCACCTTCGACTCCACCGGCTACCGTATGGGGTTGCTCCTGAACACGTGCTCTTGCCTCCATTACGCTTCATTTCGCGCCAACAAACATTTTCAACGACTGCTCGTTACCGAGTTGGTTGCAATGACAATTTCATTCTTCTCATTACCTATCAACTATTATAATTAACTCGCTGATTAAGGTTTCACCGATGTGAGATGAAATGCGAATGTCTCTTGATTGACTCTGATTAACGTTGCACTGGTAAGTGTAACTGTTGAAACGTGACTGAGCTATAAGAGGTGGTCATAGTACTTATGATACCGTAGCACGTATGCAATAATCTTATTGATACCTTCTTCTAATGGGATGAAGTACCCTCGTTATGGGTATAGAGGTATATCACCCAAATGAAAGGGCTGGATCCCGTGATAGCGACGATGTTACTAGTTATCTTTTAAAAAAGAAACATCCCCACCTGTACGGTTAGATAATCATATACAGAGCACTTAATAGCATAGCAGGGCTGTTTCTCGAGACAATTTACAGGAACGTTGGATCTGTCGAAAAGTTTTGTAGAAACAGTTTAAATCGCGGA
The DNA here is from genome assembly GCF_051020975.1 of Osmia lignaria lignaria. Lineage (NCBI taxonomy): Eukaryota > Metazoa > Arthropoda > Insecta > Hymenoptera > Megachilidae > Osmia > Osmia lignaria. Next base: position 14,436,491 of record NC_135041.1, read on the forward strand.
AGCTGTGAAACGCGATATTTAGTAGACCGGTTCTGTTGAGCACTTTCTAAAAGCATCTTCTCGCAACATTCCACCCTCTGGTCATGAAAAACAGCCACGCTGTACATTACATCCAGCGCAAACGACTGTGGTGTAGTCGGCTCGGCTAGCTCGAGATTTACATTTTCACCCGGAGGATTTATCGTACGGCGATGCATCACGAGTTTTACAGCCGCGCAAGCCAACATCTCAGGCAAACGAGAAAGATAATCTTGGGAAGGTCGATTTGCAATTGCGTAACGCCACCACTAACGACGGTGTACACTGTGTATATCTGTCCGCGACACAGTAGACGAAAGTTTATGTTCAGAACAGAGTGCCATCGGCGAGATCAAAGTGACAGTTTCACGGAAACTGAGCTTTCAACGTGTTTCGCGGCAAGCGTGTGAAGGATCACCGAGCACCGAGCACCGAGCAGTTGGATTATTTTTGTCCGTCGCTTGAATTCATTAAAAAGACAAAGATAGCCCAAAAGGTACACTCGTAATTATAACGCACGTTCATAATTGCTCTCAATTACCGTGCCCTGTCCTTTAACCGTGTATGATCGCTCGATTAATGCTTTAATGGACGCGTGTAGCATTCGGTTTCACGGTAGCGACAGTTTGCCTGTGTACGCGTGTACGTAATCATCGCAATTGAATACGCAATACACACGACCAGAGAAGAACAGAAACGGTCCCTTGTTCCGTCGGAACATATAATAACCAGACGAATTTGGAATATCTATGGACGGTATTTCAGAATCGGTAGGACAATTTGAAATCTCCAATTTGTAACGTGAACTCGATGTTCCGAGAAATCAAACATCTCGCTCTTGGCACCTTCTCATCTTATTCATCTTATCCTTCAGATTCGCAAATAACCTATACAAGTGTTTCAAGTGTATCTGATCTCAAGTTAAATTATAATAAAATGTGTTAAAAAGAATTTGAGTATTTCCAGGACACCCTGCATACAGAATAACAACTTACAATACGTAACTACTGATACGAATGTTTCAGTTTTCTTTCAGCGAAGTCTATAAAAGTTTGCGCAACACAAACGTTTAACGACGTTCCCGGTGTAATGAAATGTGTCGGTGTGTACGTAAGAATATACAATATGTACGTGTAAAAGTAATACGAATACGCGATATTTTCTTTTCGGTAAAAGCGGGAGCCTCGTAAAACTTTGGGGTCTGTTGGCATTGTCGGGGCATCTGTGAATGCATGCGGGTGCCACGTTGTGCACGCCAGTTGTCGCAAGCCAAACAATGCCCACTCTTTTCTGTCTCCGCACTAACTCGTTACATAAGATAAACTAATCTACAAGAGTTGCGACAAGAGTACACGACCAACGCTCCAATGAGATATCGTGCTTGCCAGATCCAACTTATTACGAAGACTTCCCCCCGCCCCTCAAACACACACATACAAAATCTCACCGTCTACCGAAAGTTTCCTTTTTATCTAAGTCAGTACATCGCGATGTTAGATCAATTATATAAGATCTATTGATCTATAACCTGTGTCTTCTACGAGTACGACTCGGTGTCGTACAAGGCGATGAGTTAACAATTTTTTTTAACCTATGCATGTAACGAAAGCAATGCACTTGAAACTCTGTGCACGAGACGCGTGCAATGCGGTTTGCAAATGGATCGAAGTCGGTTTGATAAAGGAACAACGAAGAGAAAAGGTACAGTGACCTCTGGCGATGGCTCGTGCTCCAATGATGGCTTACCAACTGGTACACGCCGTCAAGCCAAGGCCATTAATACCGATGCATCTTTGCACACTCGACGCGGCCGAACAGAGATGCGAAAAACACGGCGAAAAATCGAGTTATTTGTCTTGCGGCCGTTCGAATAACGCCAGGCACGCACGCGTCCGCAAGAAATTCTCTGTTCTCGCCTCGCGGCTAATCAAAGCGATGCTGATTATTATTTTTTTACATGGTTAACAGGGAATTCCTACTTTCAATCTGGATGAAAATATCACTAGACAAGAAGACACAGTACCAATAATTCTGTATAACGTGTCAACTTGCCCGTACTTGTTTTCCTGTTAATGGTTAAAGGAAGTGGAACACTTTTATGGATACATAGAATATACGGAACGAATCGAATCGTTTGAAAATTTGCTTCTTCCTGTCATTAGGCACGCCACGTTAACACTATGAAACCAAGGTACACGGACGTACTGTACGCGTAATTATAACTTTTATCGAACATATGTAAGTTCAAGCTTTGAATGACGTTACGCCATTTTTATTTATTTCAATGACTGACTAATTAGCGATCAGAGGGATTGAAAAAATCGAAGGGAAAAAAAGAAAAGAAAAAGCAAGGGAGCAGCAGCGACGCGTTTAAAACGTTACGGAGACGTTTTCACGTTGGCAAGAACGATCGACGAGTTCGAATTGAGGCGATATGCTTTCCTTTGGCTCTCCTTTATCCATCTCACTCCTTCCTCGACTAACGGTGAGCCCATCTTACGACGGCAGAACGTATACCTCAGGCTATCTCTATTTAATCTCGTCGAGGCGAGGTTGCCGTTTCAACGCTGCCACGAGGCGTGCTCTCGGAAGTGGTCTGCCCTCGGTTGCCCGAATGGCAACGTTGCACGGCTCAGCACCTCTCCTCGCTCGCTATCTCTTTTCCGTTCAAACGCTTCTCGCTTTCGAACTCTTTCTGCGTTACTCGGTATAACTCGACCGCGTCGCGTCGCGTCGCGTCGTGGTCTCACACGCGACATTCGCAAAGGAGGTAGTAGGTGTCGTTACCTACGATTCAGAGACGAGCAAAGAGAAGAAATGCAACGAATAGCACGATCATCGAAGCAATGTCATTCGTGAAAAGTAGCGATTCGATGTTCGAGCCTCGAAAATGCAGTAAACGACTGTAGGTTTAAAGCTGAACGTGTAGGCAACACGGGCGAATATTTTCATCATGGAAAAATTGTAATTCATTTGGTAAAATACTCGATATTAATGCAAACTTTTTCTTTGAACGGAGTATCAAACGGATGTCTATTTTTTCTCCCGTGAAGAACGCAGTCAAAGAACGTGCCTCCAAGTGAAAAGTACTTGGCCAATTTGGACACGGGGGTGCACATCAGCCGAGGCGCGTGCGTGGGACAGGCGTGCAGGCAAGAAAGCAAGCAAGCAAGCAAGCAAGCGATCAGACCAACCAACCAACCAGGCATCTCAGTCTCTTCGGTGTCCCCGGGTGCACATGTGTGCAGGGCATGAGGTCGCTCTCCTCGTCGTTCGATGTGTGAGAGCTCGACTGCCCTCTCCCCCGCAGCAGTGGCAAAGCGACGTTGCCGATTGTTCGATGCTTGGGCGGGCGGTGATGCCGGTATGCGTGTGGCAGGGCGCGGCGTTGCCATATCGACCGTGCCTCATCACCGGGGAGCGAACGAGCCAACCTCGCTAACCTCCCTCCCTCCCACCTCCTTCTTCCTCGACCTCCTCGCACCGTCTTTCTCGGTTTTACATTCTCTTTTTTTCATTTCCCGCCTCTCTTTTCCTCTTCTTTCAACCTTTCTTTTCGACTCCTTTCTCTTTAAGGTAGATTCATATTAACCGTTCAGACACGGAACGGTTACGTTCAAGCAAGGCAGCAGAGTTTCTGACTCTGAATTTATCGGAGTTTAGTAAGACGGTATATAGCATACGGGTTAATAATCGAGATTCCTTCCCTTGTAAATCTACTAGTTTTGAGTAGTAGGTAATCTGAATTTATCAAGGAGGAGACGCAAAGTGCCGCGCCGCGCCGCGCGGCACCTGACTGACTCAGCATTACCGACTTCGTCGTGGATTCCTCGCACGCTACACGCACTGTGTATAGCGAGCAGACCAATGCCAGACTACGGTGCGTGCCCATTTGACGGCCGCCGAAGACTCTCCTCCGTACCCAACAGCAGCCAGTCGCGCCCTTGAACAAGCCGGACACTTGCAAACGTACCGCTTTCCCTCTGTCTCTTTTTCTTTTCACGTATCTTTACTCTCCGCGAAGAGATTCTCGCTCTTTCTTCCGAGGGCTCTTTCCTTTTTCCTCCTACCCCTCCAACGCGTCTGTCGCCCCTTCTCTTTTCTTTTTCTTGCCGGAACCGGTAGGAGCGTGATGTTCCGCCACTGCTTCTTTGACAAGACGTTACGCGAAGAAAATCTCCAGTTTTACCATTTATTTTCCGCGTAGTCTACGCCTATGTTTTTTAACTGGTTGCTGACTCGACCCTCCAACGTGACTGTTACCACAGTCACAGATATACCGCGACGAGAAATTCGCTTTGACGAGGCTTTGCTAATTTTTTATTGGCATTAGGAAATTGGTGGGTTAAACTTTCCCACATGTGGTGTTAACCCCTTTTCCCTACTACGAATAACGGACAAATGCTTTTCTTTTTTTATTCTCGATAATATAACGCACCGAAAGACGATCGTTCGGATGGATTAATTTTCTAGCTAATCGAGGGTTTTGAAATCGGAGCTTAAGATAAAATATTTATATTAGCTGCGAACCCTGCAAGACTGACGAACTCAGCGTGCTTGGTATGCAACTACACCGTGAACGAACGTACAAGCAGCCGAAACTTATACCTCGAATATTTCAGTACTCTTAACTTGAACAGCCACTCATAAACGTATCCCATTTTCCAACCCCCGTAAATATGGTAAATATTAACAATACCGCATTCCTGACTATCCATTCAATTTTTATTTATCAATTATTTCTCACTCGTAAAGTGGATATTAAATAAATCTTTCTTTATAGTACTTCGAACTACATTTATTATTTTGCTAGAATTGTATATCCAGTTTACGCACGACTTTGATGGACATTTAAACGTTTCCATCTGTTCGACCGAGTATATTAATAGCATTATACATTTCAATGCGGCTGAAATATTTTTGTAACTGAAGTAATAACAGAGCACACCTTGAAAAACAAGGTGGCCCGAAATTTTAAATCTTCCGAAAATCAAATTTTTTCCCAACATTTCGTTTACCGTCTGCTTTATTTAATACGTTTTTTAATGTAACCGGGTACTCGGTTACCTACATAACAGTTAAGCCCCGTGGAACAACGTGACTGTTATTAGCAGAACCGTTCCCAACAATTTCTAGTAACTTGAAGGATTAGAAAACTGAACCGTACAGGCATTAAAGAGGCTATAGAAATCCAGCTCGAGGATCATTATAAATTTATTTAGCGAAAAACTTCCCGTTGTATATTTCCAAGGGGGAACTAGTAGTTATCCAATCGTTTTACTACCGTAAGACTGTACACACTAGACCGCTAATAATTTCTATCTTCTACACTTTCACTTTACGGCAAAGCAACGTTCCTTAAGTAGACTGACTTTGCCTTGTAATGTAACCAGCGACCATAAGAGACACTTTTTGCCATTTTTTTCTTTTTCTTTTTCTTTTTCTTTTTTCTTTACGAAGAAATTTTGATTGATTAATTTCGATCTAACGATACTCTGCGCCTTAATGACCTCGCTTACACAATGCACCGGATGCTATGTAACATCTAGGGAATTTTCCCCGATGTAAATTGTTGTACCGTTACCTGTACAGGTAGGAACTTTTCTTCGAAACGTTTTTCTAATGCAACAAGGTCGTATAATGTTGAAAGATAAGTAAAAATTGTGTAGAAAAAATGACGTTAGACTGTCCGAATGAGAGATGTACGCTCGCCGGTGTATTCTAAGCGTGGTCGCGACCCGGTTACAGGTTATATAGTCTAGCCAGCTTCGATCACACTTGTTGAGGGGAAGCCCTCGTACACCACTACTTCCACCTCCTCCTTCTCTTCTCTGGATATTCTCTTTCTCATTTCCCCCTCTCGTGTCTTCTCTTTCTCGCTTCACCGCATCCCCCCACCCCCTCACTTTACCGCGCACCTTCTTCCCACCTTCGGTTCATGATCTATCCTCCCACCCCGAACTGTACCTCAGCAACTGACCCTGACCTTGCGTCAACTTCCGCATTGTCTCGATATTATGCTCGGATTTTGGGTGGAGTCGCCGATTCGAAAAACCGGGAACCACTGTTGCTCGACATTCTTACAACATCTTCATCGTCATATTTCATCCGTTCGATCTTCTAATGGTTAATACTTCAATAACGAATCAATGATTTTAGGTCAGCATTAATCCTTAACGCGACCACCACGTGCTACCGTTTTCATTCACTCGTTCTATTGAAAAACACACGTTTTATCGAGAAAATAAAAAATGGCAGTTTCTCATTTGAACGAACACGTTTCTTCCGTGATTCGTAAAAGAAAAAACGAAAATATCCTTGATTTCTCTTTGCGGAGAACACTTTCATGAGCGTGGTATTAAACACCGTTCGAATACAAAAATCACGTTTCCGATAAATTATTTTAAACGAGAGACTGAGTCAAGCCCCCTTGACTTTAAATGCGAAAAATATAACTTGGACGTGTTTCGAATACCGTCAAAAAGTTGAGCCTTATAGCGATGTAAACGATCCGCAATAATTTTTACTGTAATCAGTCACTAATATTGGCAAAAAAAGAGTCCAACTTGCTGACCACCAATTAGACAAATAAAAATACTTGAATACACCAATAGACTTAAAAGAGTTAAGTTAAAGAATACTAATAGCCTTTATCTATCTATGAAACATCATGCGTGTATGTGTCTGTGTATTGCGCAACGTAGTCGAAGAAACAGAATGCCAGCTTTCTTTGTTTCTTTTTTGTTTTACGCGGGAAAGGACACATTGAGAATCGATCGAGAAACGCGATCGAAGAATCGAGTGTACGCGGAACAATCGTTTTCCCGCGTTTCCGTGGCGTCTCTCGCATTCTTTGCTCGTTAATCACGCGCGATAGATAGAACCTCTTACATTGCTTTCGTTCAAACACTCGAAATATGTATTCGCATTCCAGAAATTCGGCATACGTGAACTAGACGAAACGATTTCGTTTGCTAACGCATTGCTGAAACTGCAACTGGTCCAATTAATATTTCGAACCTTCGGATACATAGTGCCGGTGTAATCTTAGCAAATAAGGTACCGATGAAATTTCCTGCCGAGTCATTGTTTTTGAAATGTCCAAACAGGTCAATAACCCTTTCGAGGAAATTGTATATTTTGTTCTGCGTACACGCGTCTATTTGCAATACAAAAAGAATAATAGTAAATAAGAAGATTAAACGCTCTACTTCAATCTGAATTCATTATTATAATTGTAAGCGCAAATATTAAAAGCATTACACGCGTGAATTTTAGATTTTATAATACATGATGATAGTTAATTAACGTTTCACACCACTACCAGCGCTCCATTGGAAATTCGTCCTTCACAGATCACTTTTTTTTTTTTTAAATAAAATAGTATAACTTTAGACCACGTACGTCGTTAATATTTCATATACGAAACAGAAGAATGTCTATTTTTCAAGATACAGTGTTATGCCAAGGACTAATTTTTGGAAACGTTTTAGCTGTCCCTTATTTTTATTTAAACATTACTGAATCTCGATTCCAAAGAGAAACAAAATAAATATCAAATATATAGCGAACAATAGAATAATTGAAGAATAAACTAGTATATATATATAAGAAAAATAATGTAACCTTTGTACACTTGTAAGTTAAAAACTGACATCTAAAAAAAAAAAAAAAAAAAAAAAAAGAATGAGTGGAACAAGAGAAAATAAACAGCAATAACAAGATACTTCTTCCTTGCACAAAGTATTTGTTTTGTAAATTTGCAAATGACGTAATGTATATTGAAATAAACATTCATAATTGATTTTATTATATTATGCGATTTTACTGTTCAGTAACGTGTAAGGCTTAATCGTACATATGATGCACTAACGATGCTCGAAGGTAAATTAGACGAGCATGATATTTCCTAATTCTTTTTGTTCGTTACGCGTGATACGGATTACATTAAAAACGCAAAGTGGATCGTGGATCGCCGGAAATACTTGTCATCCGTGATGCACGCGTTGAACGAATTTCGAAATATGTATATCAAGAAGAAAAAAATATGGACTCACCCTTATCCATCCTCCATGAGCAGTAACGACAACGTACAGCAAATACAGATCTATATCTTTTCCGCTGACTTTAGGAATTTTCTTGAACGGAGTCCTAAAAATCAGAAAATTATCATTATAAGAAAATTGCTTTTCATTTAAAATAAGCAGATACACGTGTATTTATTGCTTCTAAAACAAGTTAAAGAAATGTTAAAGTTAGAAACATATATGAAAATGAAAATAATTGTAATATATAAGCATGCTTTTTTTAAAAGGTGTATCTGTTACACTAGAGGTTCTCGCTGAGGTTAAGTTCGTCGCTTAGCATAAGAGAGAATACTTTGTTTCCGTTTCCGAATCGAGTAAAATACGAATAATGACGTAATAAATGGCAGGCGTCTTTGCGTAAAACGATTTTCACTTGTCTCTGCGTTCGAACGATTAGAATTTCTATGAAAATTGAAGTAACGGATACCGAAAAGAACGTAGCGTTTATAGTGTTCGTTTCAGTGGCAGGAAAAAAAAAATCAACAAGTTCACGTAATATCGCTAATTTCGATTGAACGTAACCTCAATCGCATTAAGATACGCGTCCGATAATCGATGATAAAGAAAACATGGAACACGCGTAAACAAATGGCTTGCACAAAGGCGAGTCGTCGTCTCACGAAACTTTAAACTAACCGTACATAACCTCAAAACTATCCACATTCTAATTGTAAGTAGGAACGGTATCCCGATTTACATTTTGTACGAGAAACGATTCGAGTAGAATTCAAGTGAACAGGATAGAATTCGATGCCGTAAATGGAAAAAATCATCGACAGATGAAAAATTGTAAACGATAACTGTAAGCACAAAGCAAGATGAAGGTAAATAATGGTAGAGAAGAATCGGTAGGAAGCAAATGAACAAAATCGCCTTACCCTCTGGTCTCATGAAAGTGACGGAGGTCCTTCAGGAAGTTTTCCCTCTCCCTCTCGTAGGTGACTGGGTCCTTGTTGAGGATCTTGGCCATATTCGCGAGTGATAGAGTGCGTGGGCGTGCTAATCAGGGTGTGCTCTGGGTTTACAGGGCACGTAGGGGCAGCAGGCAGAAAAAGAGGTGCACATGGGCGCTCATGAGAGCACATTTACGCCAGGAACGTTCTGCTGCTACGAAAGATGAGGATTTACGAGGACGAGGACGAGGACGACCACGGGTCGACACGGGGTCGCGACCCGCTCCCGACATCGGGTCGTATTGTCCTGGCCCGAAGTGTCGGCCGGTGGCCTCTCTCGCGCGCGCGAAAACGAGACAGCGGCTTTTCCCTGCCGTACACCGCTACCCCGGATCGGCGCACCAATATACACGAGCTACCGTGTCCCTCGCACTGAACTCGCACGCGTGGGGAAAAATCCGAATGTACACGTAGTTCCACACACAGTAGTCACTACCGATCAACCGAACGAATCGTGTTACGGATACGGGGCCGCAACGCGACTTTCCTCGCGGCCCGATCGATTCACCTGTCACTTGTCAACGAAACGCTTCAGATCCGTTGCGCCACGCACTCGTACCAACGATACTCGTCGACCTCACGAACCAACGAATTCACCCGCGCGGTCCTACGCGGAGCGGCAGACCGACTCAAGAGCCGCGTTTCCCTACGAGCGAACGCTTGCTTGACGTGCGCCCGTATATCAAAATGGCGTCTCCTCCTGCCTGGCATCCATTGGCGAAGCCACAGCCAATTTCCCGTACGCTACGATAGCTACGACCAGCGCCGACCCTACACCGCGACACCGTTTCCGCTACACTCCTCGTACCGCACGCGGCACACCCTCGCACACTTTACGTCATTTTACGCGCGACACCGCGTTGCCCCGACCATACTACAGCCTAGCCCTCGGCTTTTTTACCCTCGCCGAACCGTACAAACAAAATCCCGGGTCGCGCAGTATTTTTACTTTCAAAATGGTGTGGACCCCCCTCGTCAGTGGCGCACCGTTTGAATTGATCATGGGCTTCACCGATAGAGGCGCGACCTACACTGACGTACTCCAGCGACATCTGTCGGTTTCACCTTTGCCTTGCGCCAATTTCAAAGCAGAAACTTTTACGTACTGCGCATGTCCTTTTATGAACATGTCTTTCTCCTTTTAATTTCATCTGTTCCTTTTTCAAAACTACATTGAACCTTTATTTCTTCTTTATTCTTGCTTCAGATGTTCAACTACTAAATGCAAGTGGTCAATTTATAAATTTCTTACAACCAGTTTCTGCAAATTCATTGTTTATGCCAGTTTATGACATCGTGTTCGATTTACCAGTATGTACATACGTATACCGCAGTTCACCAGAGTCCATAACTGCGACGCGCAGGTTGGAAGATGGTGGGGGAACGCAGCGAGCTCTCCGCCAATCGCTTTCCACTTCGTTTGGGAGTATCGCCAATCAAGGCGAAGATGCGCACTGGAGATGCGCGAAGAACGAAAACTGGTCTTTTCGCAGTTATGGACTCTGGTGAACTGCGGTATATGTACCTTACAGTACCAAATTAATCTCAGAAAATTGAAATTAGTTGCACCTTTGTTTGTTTTCTACAGAACTGTGTAGTGTAAATATTACAGCAGGACTAAAGCGATGAATTTTTATATTACTTACGACGTGTATGACTGAAAAATTTAACACCATTATAACCTTTTTACAAATTCTCATAGAGACAATGCCGCCATGACGTCATTTGACCAATAGCAACGTCAAAAATTCACCAGTAGTCATAAAACTACTCTAGACTGTGCTATATTCTACAAATTTTTCACATTGTTTTATACATTATTCTACGTAAATAAATAACGGAGCACAACGTAAATATGTGCTTATGATTAATTGGTAATTTTGGCGCATTGTTTCACTGAGAAATATAAGAGGAACTAAAAATCAGTATCTTGCCATCAAGTCTCTTCTATTATTGCTTCATGATCAATGAATGGATGTTCTTTTTTAGCGTTAGTGATATTTTTATTTTTTAAACTGTAAACTGTAAACATTATATATTTCTTAATCTACAAAATACGATTATTCTAAAAAAGTAAACTTTACGTATTCTTTTGATTTACTTTCCTTCTTCGACTGGATCGTGTACCGCATCAATGTGATGTTGGTATATATAATTTAAACTAATTGTATCAGTTATTATTATATTGAAAAATGACGTACAAACGTCGGAAGTATCATCGTGGAGACACGCATTTAAAAAAAGGTTGGCGAACTAGAAGAAAAACAAAAGATTTAGACGAGGTAAAATAACCTAACCTAGTTTCTGTTTAGGATCATGCGTATCACGTGGATCAAAGTGATCGGCATTTGTTATGCATTATTTTTTATTTTAGATTGATGAAGATTTGAAAGATGAAAATGTAAAGAGGTTACTAAATCAAGAAGTAGATTTAGATAAACCTGGAGCAGGTCAATATTATTGTATTCATTGTGCGTAAGTATTCACGCTGTCATTTTGCACGTGTTGCAATCTTCAACGAGTTAACCTCCAACTATACTTCGCAATGAAACGAATGTATTTGTATTCGTGTTTATTAACAATTGTACTTTGAATTTAAATCAGATGATTTGTTTCTTTTTATAGGAGGTATTTTATAAATGATACTGCTTTGAAGGATCACCTTACAACAAAAGTACATAAACGTAGATTAAAAGCTCTCGAGTTGGAACCATACACTATTGAGGATTCAGAGAAAGCTGCAGGAAAAGGAAATTATGTTGCACCTGAAAAACGAAAAATTGAAACTATAATTCGCGATAGTTTTAATATGGACGCTGAATCAGAATTCACGTCAAATGCTAAAAAGGCAAAAGTAGATTCATAGAAATTAATATTTCAAAAGAAGAAATGTTTAGTTTTTGACAAGCTTAATGTTACCAAGTTTAATGTTATGTAAGGGCAATTAAAAATTTTTTAGAGAGTATATTTTCCAAGGGTACAATGGCAAAGTATTTATCATACTTTGTGAATATATATACCATTCATAATGTTGCAAAGCATTGTGCTTTGAAACATGTTAGAAAGATATCTAATTGTAACAGATACTATAGTTCTGCTTTACTCGTTCCTGGCGATAAACGTTCAGAAACATTTGTATTTTTGACACCATGTCTGGATTTTGATAATATAGTGGAAAATACGGAAAAATTACAACAGGAGTTAAGCGGTAGAGGATTAAACATTAATGCTGATGATGTTAAAAAGATGTGGATGTTTTATAAATCGGTAAATGCTGATAAAATTAAATTACAAGCAAGGTATGAAGAATTGATACATAAGCAGAAAAAGTTTTTTGGAAAGACAAATTTAACTGCAGAAGAGCAGATAGAATCCATTAAATTAAAAGAGCAAACTAAAGTTGTGAAAAATGACTTAAAGTCAGTTAAGAGTATCATATCTGATTTACAAGAAACTGTTTTATTGAAGATGTTGCATTTACCAAATGAAGTAGACAGAAGAACACCGCTTGAAGCACCTGTGGTGTTAAAACATGTTAATACATTGAATGAATACTCAGATTCAAAACTTCGGAAGAATCATGTTGAAATTGGAAAAGAACTTGGTTTGTTGGAATATAAAAATCCTATGCAATATTACTTATGCAATGAAGCAGCTCTTTTTGAGCTTGGTGTATTAAGCTATGCAGGGAAAGTATTTAGTGCAAATGATATGATTAGAGTGGCAGGCGCTGATTTTAGTCGCAGTGTGGTAGTGGAAGGTTCTGGCTTAAATCACGAAGATCCTTCTGATGCTTTTATAATAGATGATCATTGCGATGTAAACAAAGGTTCATCGAATCGCATGCATCTCGTTGGTGGTGCAAGTTTGATTTCATTTTTAGCCATGCATACGAAGCAATTAATAAATCCAAACCACTTACCAGTATCATATTTTTCAACTGGAAGACAGTATACTCCTTTTCGTCCAGGCTCCGCATCAATTGGTTTATTCACTGTTTGTCAAACATCAGCTGCGGTTGCTTTCGTGGTGGTTAAAGATAAAAATAGCGAAGAATATCAGACGCAATTTGAAAAATTATTCAACACCGTTTCTACATTGTACGGTAACATATGCGATCATTATCAAATTGTTATGAGACCTGCTTCAGAATTGCGACCATGGGAATCGATGCGCGTATCTTTTGAATTATGGTCTTCCTTCTCGAAACAGTACATAGAAGTTGGTCATATTTCAGCGTGCGGAGATTATTTCAGCAAGAGGTTGCTGATTGCGTATCAGACACCAACTGGACGAGACTTTCCATCTGTAATATCTGGCACAGTATTGTCAGTACCGCGTCTTTTGGGTTGCCTGTTGGAACAAAATCCAGAGAAATTTATTATTCCATCAAAAATTCGAGAACACATGCCTGATTATACTTCGTCTTAAATTTAGAAAATGAATTTGTCATCTCATCGTCATTTTGTTGTTTCTGAAATTGTACAGAACTTTATGTACACATTTTGTTAGAATAAACATTAGTGATTTTACAAATGAATACAAAAGAAGAGTATTCTTTTTCTTCTAATACATAATATATACTCATCTAAATGTATTACTGTTTATTTTTTTACCCAAGTTCATTCGTTTTTCTTGTATGATTTAAAATTTTAAAATATTCTTCGAAAACAATTGCACGATCGATAATAATTCGTCTGTTGTTTATAGAATCTGTTGTCAGCGTTTATTATCATATGCTTTTGATTCTGAAAAGTTAAATAATTTCATAAAATGACTATGAAGTTTGGAGAACTACCGGTCCGCATACGGAGGGTCGTGTATTACACCTTGGCAGCGGATGAACAAAGATTTTGGGCTAAATTTATATCGCACAGCTTGCCGGAATTCTTTAAACGGTCACTATACCTTTCCACAACTATGGCTCCTGGTAATATAAATTAATTATAAAATCTCGGTGATAGATACCGAATTTGTATAAAGTTTTCAAAGTTTATTATACTGTTTGATAAAACATTTCTTCTTTCATAGCATTTTTGATGACCCTGGGGATTTACACATGGTCTCATGCAGAATACAAGAGAGTAGGAAGGAAAAATCCAGCACTCTATGAAAAAAATTCAAAATAATGTTTAATGTTCTTAATAATAAAATGTGAATAATGAATAATAAAAAGTGATGCAGTGAATAAATAATATGCTTTATTATGTTTGATGTCTTATTATATCTCTGCATCCTTACATCCCTTCATTCCTTACATCCTTGCATCCTTTACATCTCTGTATCCCTTATATCCATGCAACCCTTGCATATCAGCATCCTCCACCACTTGTGGATGCATAGGTGAATTTGAATTGATATTTATGTTATTATTTGCATTTCTGAATTATATACTAAATTTTATAACATCAAATAATCAAATATATATTTTAGTTTGTTCCTAAATCACTTTTTAATATTAATATTGTTTAAATTAAGATTTATAAGCGATATAAGTAATATTTTTAATAATCCAGAGCACAAAACAAAGCCACTCCTCGTTTGATCCAATGAGCCTGTGGTTTATGGCTAGGAATTTCCATTGTCAGGACAAAATTAGTCGAATGGCCGGTTGTACTTAACGTTCCTGCTCTATTGGTTGTTTTGTATACAGGACAAGAATAAATTCCTTCAGGTTCTTTATGATGCACTTCAGGCAGCAACAAGATAGGAGGCATATCTATAAACAAATACGCATATTCATATTGTACGTTTTTAAATTGTAAATTGCGTGGGCGTAAAAACTACTTTACTAGCACCATTTAGCGGTTTTTTAATGAAAGATGCAAATTTATATCAATAACAATGTCAGCTGAAGATCGAAAAATTATTAAAATAATCGTTTGACAAACATGTATTTTAAAAAGACCGTCATTTTGAATTTGTTTTTATTGACGAAAAACGACTGCCAGCCTAGTACAGCAAAAAGACCGTCATAAATAAATTTTAAATTCGATTTTAGTGCCATCTATACAAAAACGGCCGAAACTACTGGACAACTTATCGACCTATTATCGACAACTATTATAACCCGTGGCGCCATTTACATAAAAATGTTCTCTGGACACCGACCTGTATCATGTTGGGGTGTTAGGGACCCCGTAGCTAAAATGTGCGACCCATAGACTTTCTACAGAGAAATTGAAAGCTCTCTAACTATTGACTTCGACTACTTAGGCGGGCAAATGCAACGGATTTCACTAATTTCAAAAAGAATAGTATTCTAAATTAGAGATATTTTTATCATAAAGAGTAATGATAAAAAGGGTGTAACAAAATGTTTCTTCAGTATAATATATCTTGTATAAAAAAAAGAAAACAGAATACACGTATTTGCAACAGCCATTGTATAACTTTCATTTTTCCTTCATTTTTCTCTTTATCCTTAGCTTCCTCCAGGCACCTAATTTTTCTCCCTTTATACCGCATAAACTAAATTAAGAGCTCGTGTATACCATATACTAGATTATCTTGTTGTATATTTACTAGTGTAAAGTTCCTTTGGTAGAGACTCATCTAAGTAGTGTCCTCCCCATCGACATCCCTCGAGAAATAAACCATAAACAACACAACCATCGTTCGGCCTGCGCATTGGCTTTGTTTGTAATACCTGTAATATTAAAAGTAGTTAGAGATTATTTGTTCCTTTTATCTCGAGAATTTCAGAATGGCAGAATATATTTCTGAACATGCGAAAAAGCCCGAAGGCATTCGTGTTTTCCGCCTTTGGAAAAGTCCGTGACTGAGGAAATTTGTTAATTGATAGTACCTTAAAGCTAAAGTTGATGGTATCGATGGAAACAATGTGTTTTCGAGCGAAATTCTGCAAAGTACCGGTTAGGAAAGCTTGAGGGAAATAGAAACCAGAAATCCAAAAGGCTGCGGGTATACCATCCTCTTCCCAGGACTTTAAAAATGCAATTCGATCCTTCAAGTCCAGAAACCACGAACCTGTTTTGTGTAAATAACATAACGATTTCATTTTATTAAGTAACTTAACGTAAGAAAATAAGATGTAGTACCAAGGGGTTTCAAAGAGGGGTAACCCTTATCTTGCCATATTTGAGGTATTCTGTTATTGTATAGGCTAGTAAATAGAGTTTCCAACTGTCCTGACATTACGACCAGCCCTTTTAAAGCTTTTAAGAGATCCATTAGCGTTGTTTTTACTACGTGTAACAGACCATTATAACGTATAGCCTCTTGCAGTAATACGGTATTAAATGACTCTTCGTATAAGACGGGATATCTAAAACGATTAATATTTCATAGGATCACCATCTGTAGTTACGTTAATCAAAATATTAAAATCTCTTGTAGAAAATGGTACTTTGTCTGCAAAGTGAATAGGTCGAAGATCTGCGGAATCTCTGAAAGCATATCTTCAGCTAATTGTGTCGTGACCTCTTCGGCACTGGCGCCTGCAACACCGATCTGACGAGGCTGAAGAGCGAGAAGCGTGTCCAGGCAGGTGTAAGTTTCCGCCTGCGCGAAGCTTATGTCCGCGTTTGGATGCATTCCAAACATCGACGGCTCGTCGTTCAAGGGGAACGTTTTTATGTACTCGATGTACTCGTCGAACGTAGCCGTTTCTACTAACTGGGAACACCATGAAAGGACCAAAGATCGAGGAGAATGTTGAAAGAAGTATGTACAAGGATACGATCGATCACGGTGCTGAATTTTTCATGCCAAATTTATGCAATATTTTTGTACTTGATAGTAGTGTTTTTCTTCGTCGAATACGTAGGTTGGAGAAAGGATTTGGGGTCGGTAAAAGTCTTGTAGGATCGTCAAAACACATCTACGGTCCCAGTCGTCCGTTATTCGACCACCATAGTTGATGTGACCGGCTGTGTATGTGAGCACCTTTCAAAAATTAATAATGCCTATTAGAAAAGTTAATTCTTTGAAACATATCAAAGAGTTAAATAATGAGAGTGGGTTTACTTTGAAGGGTACGGTGTCGTATTCCAAAAGGAACATGTGCAGCTGCGATATACATATCGTCAAATCACCGTCAGTAAACTCGTAGGGAATATTGAAACCTAAAGGACCAAATTTCCTTCGTTCGAGGAGAACCGAATGAAACAAACACAAAGAGAAAACGAGCCATTTGAACTGTGCAGCCTTTGGATGTTCCGATTGCAAAAATGCTGTCATTTCTATTACTTGTGTCAGGTACGCACGAAACATGTTTGCCTAGAAAAGAAAAGCACGGTGTCTCTTGTCTCAAAGAAACATTAGGATAGAAAAAGTTGAAAAAGAATGTTTCCATTAGACGTGTATCAATTTCCAATTCGATTCTAGATTGAAGGGTAAAAAGATACTTTGAAAACTCTCACCTTTATACCTCGGGGTGGTTCGATTGTCATTTTAGTACTGTTTTGAAGAATGCTGACAGGAAAGTCTGGCGAGGGTGCAGAAGTTAGCCATAAACGAAAGTCACGATGATTTTTTGCTCGTGACAGTGCTTCCACCACTGATTCCATGTCAGGCATCCAACTTGGAGCCAAATGGCAATTCTGTGAAAATATTCAAAATCTTATTTCCAACTGGAAATAAGAATTGAATGAATTCTGTTTCCAAGATAAAAAATGTTGAAAAAATGATATCTCTCTGTCTTTCATGGGGACGTGTAAGAAATTGAAAATGCATTATTCTTAACACGGCGCATAGCGTCGCGACGCGACGGGCTGACAACCACGTTAACGACATTCCCGAGAAAACTGAATTCTAAATCTTTCTAATAATATATATTTCCAAGGAATTTCTTACTAACTTGAAAGAAGCACCAGTAACCGTGTTCAGAAGCGAATTTCAACATGGCTTCTGCTCTTGGTCCTTGTCCTTGACCAAGCGATATAGGGTGTAACTTGTTGCCCATTTTCAATCTGTCTGCAAACTTGTACAATTCAGCGGCAGGATCTGTACCAGTGGACAAGATAAATACAATTGGGGTTGTAGGTGAAGATTCACTGTAAACCGCAGACAATTCGGTGGTTTGTGGTTCAACAAATTCTCGACCCAAATGCTTAGCGAGATAAGATTGCATCGCGTTGGTCACTTTGTCAGGTCGAAGACACTTCAATACCAGCATTTTTTGAAAATCGTCCAGTTTCGTTTGCCATGGTTCAGGAAAAGGAGCACTAGATCAAAAAAGGCATAGAAATGGTATTAACTATATTAATATTAATATTAATATTAATATTAATATTAATATGGATATTAAATACTAATTGCGTAAATTAAATTTGCGCTCGATGGTAAATTTTAATATAATTTCACCCCCATCCAGAATACCTAAGTACGTTCCAATGTACTTTACTATGTAATTTTTCTTTTTCCATTTTTTCTTTTCTTTTTCAATTTCACAAGGTACATCAGGGTTGAAGTGGATCGATCAGACGGTTTCAATGTTACTCACAGATGCGCCTCTTGAGCGTCGAACACCGCTTTAAACTGGGACATCGCATGTTTGAAGGACTCCACGAACTCGTTGAACTTGGATAGATTTTCGAGGGCTTGAATTTCCTTCCAGCAACGCGGTGTGATCCAATCCGGCGATGGATTCGGTCCCTCCTGCGCGAACCAAGATAAAACTTTATACATTTGTAAAACGCCAGAAATCCCATTTGTATACACGTCACATTTGTTCAGCGAGCCTGAGAATTTTTGCGATGATATCCGCAGAACGTGAACAAACAGAGGCACTAACATTTCGTCTCGTCTCTTTTGATTCTCTTACATTATTATAAAGTTATAATCCTCGAGGATAGGGTAGGTTAATGATAATAAATAGGGATAGTCGGTTTCAGTTTGCTTTTGATAAAGGGCTTTTGATTAAATAACAACAGACATTTCTCATTGTGTTCCCTAAAGCAAAGAGATCACTTAATTATATTATTTTATAACGTTAGGTATGTTAAAAAATCGTGTCTTGTTCAATTTAGAATTACGTTCGTAGACACAGTCTCTACCATTTCTGAAATTTCCTTCTAATGATTGTGCTTGAATAACGGCTGTTCAAACACTTGAGGAATACCTGCTTAATAGACTACAATCTACAAATCAGTTTCCAATTTTAGGAGATTAATTCATAACTATTTCACGTGCTTTGAGGAGTACCACGAGACGGAGGGAACAATTTTAGGTAATCTTACCTCGTAAGGTTCCGGGCCAGCCAGGAAGTGTCTCCATTCGGTATGATCGATCAAATTCCCATGGATCCGTATTCTGGCGCAGACGAGGAATGCAAAGTGTAACTTGTGTCTCTCGAACAAACTACGGCATACGTTCGAGAATAACGAGAACGTGAAGTTCCGGTTGATATTCTGGACTCGTTCCTGGATATCGTCTGGAAATTAATATCTTTTAAGCGACTAATAGCCAATGTCTCATCGATTAATTGAATCGATTAATTTCGGATTCCATAATAATTAAATGATACTTAAACGAAATTTACTCACTGCTCTTCGCTGTTGCGGCTATGCTATGATTGAAAATGTCCACGAACCATTCCAGAGAGTATTGATACATCGTGTCGATATGTTGTAAATCGGATAGACAAAAGAACAATAGCTGTCCACGAACAGCGACGGGAATGTACATCGACCTGGTTACTTCGATATCCGCTTGAGTAATTTCAGCCTCTTTCATTTTAATCTGTTCAAAAGATAACTAGTTGACCTGTGTGAATTTAACAGTTGGGTTTGAGTTTGAGTTTCGTATAAGGGTGCAAATGACTTTGACAAACGGACCGGAAGTCTTTCTAAACGTACGCGAATAATGCGTATCTCTATAATCCACCAGTGAATCTGTTGTACGCGTGAACGATATTAAAATTAGCTGCGTAGGTATAATATGTAGAGGATAATTTCTCAAACGTCTACAGGCACTGACAGTAACAGAGAGTAACTGACGGTAACGGGGAGAGAATTAATTAAAGGAGTCAAGGTTATTTGAACGTACCTTGATCTCTTCGCTTTTAACTTTGGACGCTTCCAGGGTGAGAATTAGATCCATGTCGTCGACGGCAGAACCTTCCGACACCGATAATCTGTACAAAATCCTGTCCTCTATTTCCTTCAGCTCTCTTCTCATTTCAGCGTTCGACACGATCAAAGCGTTTCTCGTTTGCTCAAGATCAGGTCGTTCTTGAATAACTACTAAGGATAGTACTTGATCCTCTAGACCACTTTTACAAGAAGAAAACGATAAATTTCAATATCGAAAAAAATTCTCTGTAAACGTAAAACTTACGTGGTGGTAAGAGCAAAATTGACCAGAAGTATCTTGACGGATACATCTGGGGTGTAATGAGGGTTCGAGAGTCTGGTAGTGAGAAAAAGGCGAAAGTCTGGACTGTAAGGAACGATGGTTTCGCCGATTTTAACGCACCATTGACCACCATGCTCGAACAATGATCGCAGGAGAATAGGGTCTAAGCCTGCTTCCAATTCTATACCGACGTTTTCGATCAGGCATACTCTTCCAAATCGTACGCACGTTTCCAGCACCCGAAGGATATCTTTGTCCGACATTTTTGCGACGGATATACCGCTTTCCTTGTACTATTTTCAACGTAACATCATAATTACAGGCGTACAATTTACTTTGAGCAGACCTCTACAAGAATTTTACGTTAGATCTTTTACGTACCATAGACCGTATCCATTTATTTGCCTGAGCTTGAGGGTCGATAAAAAGAGGCCAACGGTTCGAATGCATCGCTAGAACTGCATTCTCTACGGACAGCATATCTCTGGGTAATCCTTCGATCTGCCATCTTCTTATTTCCACCTGATCTCCTAGGGTCGACACAGGATCGCTACCCGGTGTGTGAGGCACACCTTCCAGAAGTTTTTGCCAAGACGTCAAGAGACTGTCACGGTACTTATCCGTAAAAGGTGTTAAATAGGCTATTGCACCTGTCGAGCAAGTGATTCGCGAAACGTTATTTATATTATAATATTATGAAATAATTTAAAATGTAATTTTTACCGGAAGCCAACAGTATATCACCAATCGCGTTATGCAAAGAAGTGTTTAATTCCACCACCGTGGACTTCCAGCGTATCTGTTCACCAGCCAAACCGTCGATCAGTCTCACAGCTCTACCCATTCTATCCTCGCAAAGCTGCTTTTGCCTCTCAAGTTCCGCTTTCTTCTCTTCCTCTTCCCGCAAAAGGTTTCGTAACTTTTCGACACCCGCTTCGACTTCTTGCAGCCTTTGTATCGCAGCTAACAGAGTTCTTTCCGTCTCCACCAGCGCCTCCTCAGCCTTCGCCAAAGCTTCCATCTTCGGTTTAACTTTCTGGTTCACGAAATAGTAGTTGTACATTGCGTGCACCCACAGGCACAGCGAGTAACAAGCTTTCGAAACGTATTCGATCTGAAAGATAAACGTGAAAATTCATTTCTCTCTTTTGGAACTCCCTTTATTTATAAAAAATTACTATCTCAATATTTTTCATACGTTATTAGGTATAGGTATTACACAACTTTTTTAAAGAAATTCGCGTACGTCATTAAAGCAGCTTATTTACGTATATAATGCATTTACGCGAAAAGAGGATGAAGCATTTTCCAAGAGCAATTTTCATTTAATTTAAAATGAATGTTGTTCTTCATGACATAATTTTTTTAAAACGTTCTTTGTAAGGGAATTTCACGGCTCGTAAACAAATTATAGTCTTACTGGTATTATTTTTATGACGCTGTATAATGTGCAAACTTATGCGAACCTTTGATGGCTGGAAATTAGGGTCCTCGATATAGACTTTCAGTTTATTAATCATCTCCTCGGTCAAATTTTCTTTATCATAATTTTCCATCGTGTACAAAAAGTGACCTGGATCCGCGAGCATTTGGCTACCAGGTCCCCAGTAATCTAGCTTTACTGCTCCCTTACCATATGTACCTGTGTCCACCTGAATAGATTTGTGTGTATTTTTATCATCGGATTACAATTGCATTTATTTCTCTATTCTGTCGTGAATATTTTCATCAAAATAATATTACATTTATTTTTCGTCCAATAATTTTCTTATAAAAACTGGCAATTATTGATTAAACAAATAATGGAAAGCTTACAATCTCATTCAGTTTTTGTTTTTAATTCTTACCTTGACTGGTTTCACATTATTTATGATGCAAACGGTTTCGATAACCAGAAGCACACCAACCGGTGGTCTTTTCATTGCTTTTACCTCGGTAATGTCGTTTCTATTGAGGGCCTTTAAGCTTTTCTCGGCGGCAATCAACATTGGACGTGCTTCACCTATAATTTAACATTTAATTTTAATTTATTTCTAGATTTAATATTCAATATTAGAGGATAATATATTAAAATTTATGAAAAGATATTAAAACGCACTTAAATCAGCTTCCGCTTCGTCTCTGATCATTTGGTTTTGTATCTTCAGCTTTCCCGCTATAGCTTCTTGTTCTTTCGCCCCTGCCCTCGTCTTTTCTGCTTCGATCTACAACAAGGATAATCGGATTTTTCAACTCGTATATTTGAAATCAGTTCGATTCCTGGATAGAAGGAATCTCGGTAGAAACGTAAGGTCGAATAAAATCTCTTTACTGTCCACTAAATTGATATCGATAAAAGACTTAGTTTAGAAGCAAGTCTATCTTCGAGCCTTATTGTTAGCGCGCAACAATATAATAGAATTGTATTGACAAATGAAAATCGCCAATTTAAATTGTTCAAAAGTTAAATATCGGTATCCCTTCGTTAATTCTAATTTGGATACTGACGGTATCATGCGTAATCCTTTCAATCATCTTGGCTGTCGCCTCGGCCGCTCTCTCCAATTTTGGTTTCATGCTGGCTAATAATTCTTGCATCTTCTTCACCTCTACCTCCGCACTCGCCAGTTTATCTAAACCTAGAGTATAATTAGAATACGATTAGAATATAATTCTACATGTATGTGGATGCCGGAGGATGCCGAAATATACAGGAAAAGAAATTAGATTAATTTTTAACATTCAACCACTAATCTAAATGATAGGGATTAACTTTTTCCTCTGGCGCTCGGAATTTCGAACGAGATTATACTTTCCAAGTGATAAAAGAAGAAACATTTGAACGTTGAAAAGAAGAGCGGAAGTTACAGGAGTAGAAAAAAGATTACGAGAAAATTGTATGGAAATTTATGTAAATCCTACGAAGCTGGGCTCAACTTACATCCCTTTCTTCTTTCCATCATTAAAAATCAAAGGATTATCAAGGTAATAAAGAAATTAACTTTTGCAGAAAGACGATGAAATAACGATTGAGTCGCGGATGTATGTATGTACATCCATTTTACTTCGACGATAGAACAAGTTGTTTCAAACTTGTATTTTTAATAAAAATAGTTTAAAGAAGATGTTTTAAATTCGAACAAGTAACAGGTAGAAGAAGAATCTTTTACAATTCGAAGACTCCTAAAAGTTCTTATTGATATTTAAAATACTTTACTTCCATAAAGTCAAAATGAGTAAAAGTTAATTTTAAAGTAACTTCACCTCTTTTAATCAAACACCAGTGTGCTTTCAAGAATTTTAATTAAAACCGTTTCAATTCTTAAAAAGAAAACTATGTACAATGGTTCAGTTCTCTTTCATTCTTTGGTATTCAACCGAAAATCATACACGATATTATTCGCAAGATTTTAATGAGAGCGTATAATTCATTATACGAAGTTTTGATAACACAGTATATCATTTTTGGTAATCAAAGGTATAAATATTCTCCGTTGGCTGTTCATTAATTGCATTATGCGCAATGCTCGTACATTTTTAAACCATCGAACAAATTTGGCGGATGCCTCTGTTGCCGGTTTCGGAGCAATATTTATGGCTCTAGCGTGTAAGAAAATCGATAGTCAGTGGTTGGCCACGTATCACGACCTCCTGTCAGACGGGGGTTTGCTTAATTTATCGTCTCCAAAATTAGCAAATTGGGTCCTTTAACCTTTGACCCGCGGTACCTCGCTCTGATCGTCACGTTTTCGCCGCGACAAGTTGTCGCCGCGACCTTGCGTCTTTCTCCACGTAGGAGAATAAAAAAAAAAGACGTTTCATAAAATCTCCTTTCTAGAACAAGAGTGAAACTTTGAAATATTACTGCGATTAACCCTCGAGTTTTGAACTTTGCTGTCTAGGGGTCATTTCTGAATTAAACACCGAATTAAGTATGAAAAGAGAGACTGATCGACACTGTAACATTCTGCATCGCGGATGAAATGTTGGGATATTTTTAGAAAGGAATATCTGACAAATCTGCGATACATATGTACATCGAAGAGAAGAAATTGAAATATAAGAAATTAAATTCAGCTTTTCAATTGACGACTGACCTGCGGATAGACGATGCTCTGCTGACTTTAACTCGGTTTTCTTTTTCCCCAGAAGATTGCCGTAATTAGAAAGTAGCTCCAGGTATGACGTAGGGGTAACATAGTTGTGACGATTCAATTCCTGTTTATTTTACACTTTTGCTAGATAATCGATCATGAATTAAGGAGTCTGCTTTTAATATAGTTTTACTTTTAAATATAGATCACTGGCTTCGATCACACTGGACTGCATGTATTCACACAATTTCACGATGGACCTTAGGATGTCTGCGTTGATCGATTCGTCTTTGATGTCGGCAAGAAACCGCATCGCTACACTCTGTAAAAGGAAAAATTAAACTACTTGTTCAAGAGTATCGTTTTTGTTGATGCAGAAAATCCTATGGAAACCTCTGTACAATGAATATTGCGAGGCACATCGTATCATTGTTTTAGTTTGCAATAGAATTTCGTGCACGTCGTGTACTGTTTCTTTGTTAACATTATCTGGAAACAAATCCTGTTACAGTGACTGATACAATAATACTACAAACCTGCAGAGCAGCTGCTGGCCATGGACAAAACCAATCGATTGTACAACAATTCACCAGTGCTGGGAATTGTCTGATACGAGCTCGAAATACTTCCCCAATCGGGCTGTGGATTTACAAAGACCACATTAAAATAAATCGAGCAATTATTACGCAATTATTTAGGTGTAATTATTAACAATTAATTATCTTTAAATATATTTTCAACTTGTTATATCAAAATCTTCAAATTTTATTTGAAAATGAAAAAAAAAAAAGAAACGCAACTACCTAGTTTGAAATTTAACGCAATTAATATCGATGTATTTGATCAAATCATTAATTTTTGGGATTGCCTGTTGGACAATATATTACACAGATGATGTTGGCATGATAGGTGCATCGTTAGTCGTGATTGTTCGTTGTAAAGCTTTCATTACGTACGAATCAACGGATACGATTCAAGGATAGAAACGAAAATACCTCATCGTAATGACAACATGCAGGTTGTTGCGAACCGTCTTCACATAGGCAGAGAAAAGATTGCTTCTATTGATCTGTAGACCAGCTTCCTGTACCTGGCCACGCATCGAGTGGTATATCCTTTCCATCTCGTCCATTTGATATATGTTTGGCACATCACCGTTATTCAGAACGCTGTTTAAATCCTCCAGCATAGAGTCATCTTTGATCTGTCATTAGAGATATAAAAATAACGTCACGTAAAGCTGCGATTGTAAAAGATTCATTTCTGAGCAGGTAACCGCATACTGGTCGAAGTTGTAATATTTAAAATGTAGTTTGTCAATTTTCATCTCGAAAACGTACAAGTACTGAATAAATGGGAAATGAATTTCCGGACACCCACCGGCAAAGATTAATTATAACATTTTTAACCGAGTTTAACTTTATTAGGTAAATCTGATTTAATTTTGTTTTTAATCCCGTCGTTTAAAAGATGAAGGAATCCATCCATTACACAATTTCACGCGGCTGTTGTAAGAAGAGGGTGGAAATAGCGAGGGTGGAAATTTCACCCTTGCGTGGGTGTATTAAACATAAAACATTGTAAGAGGGAAGCAGAAGGTGTAAGATTATCAACATTACGTACTTTGTTCCTTTTAATTTTACAAAGAATGTAAAATGTAGTACCTGTGTGTCTGAAAATAAAAACACCATAAGTTGAGCCTGCACCCCAGCCTTCATCATCGAATGTTTGATGTCATCGCGCCAATCATGGGTGGTATAAGCGCCGCTGAGCTCGATTTGAAAACAATTGTAATCTTGTATGTGCGAGGCTAGACGTGTTAAACTCTGTCTCCCTAAAAGATAAAGCTTTAGAAATTAATCTTTACATCTACAGAGATATTTAATGTTGCGTGTACATGAATATTTCTACATCACCTGATCCTCCCATTCCTAAAAGAAGAGCATTCCCCCTAGGTTGTCGCAATATTCGATTGATCCTACATATGTGATCAATCGCATCTTGAAAAAGAACTAATTTCATAGGGGATGTTGTTGTAGCATTGTAATCCTCCAAAAACTCGTTCAACATATGATCCATCTAAATAAATTGTTATTTTTATAAAAGTTTGAGATTGAATATTTTTTTCAAACGGAGAAAACTTTTTACCTTTTTCATATCGGTTATTTGCTCGTATTCTTTGTTTGCCGCACAAAAATCACTGTAAAATAACATTGTTTCACCAACGACCATTTGAGGATCGATTTCGAATTTCTTTCTCATCGTTTCTCTTAAAAGATCATCGAACCAGGTTCGATCAGTATCGTTGATCAACCGATCGCTGAAGACTCTTACATTTTCGTGATACCAAAGTCGTAACAGGTTCTCACGCATCTGAGAACGAAAATCCCACGATCTTCGTTATTACTCGTTTCATTAAATATTTATTTGTACGAACCTCGATTTTTTGCGGATTCATCATCAGCATCCCTTGGAACACCTTGCTGAGATCACGTAAATTGAAAGTGTAATGGGACTTGTGCGGAGTTGGTAATAATTCCTTGCAAATCGTGGTGTACAAATTCAACGTCGTTCCAAGAAAAATATCGAGCATGTTTGCGAAAAGCGTTTTAGATAACCAGGAATTCAAAATTGTACCAAAG
This sequence comes from Osmia lignaria lignaria, assembly GCF_051020975.1. Taxonomy (NCBI): domain Eukaryota; kingdom Metazoa; phylum Arthropoda; class Insecta; order Hymenoptera; family Megachilidae; genus Osmia; species Osmia lignaria. Next base: position 14,463,583 of record NC_135041.1, read on the forward strand.
ATGTGTCTCTATAAATGAACGTGTTAACACTATAATTCCGAATTTAAAATAAGTATTTTAGGGTACAATTGTTTTCCAATCTTTTAATCGTATAAGAATAGATATAAACTTTATTATAGATGTACGAGAAACGCGCGTGTGTCAGAGTAACGAGGTAGGTATGCCTTTGGGAAAAATGTAATCCGGAGTCAGCTGCGAAGTAAAGGATGCATGAAAACTGTCTCCAGAGTTTTGAATTATCAACCAGACTAGATTCAAACTGATTTCCCACTGTGGAATATATGTCTATTGTTATCTTGTTTGATTCTCTTTTATGCATACCTAAGTTAACTATAATTGAACTTCTGAATAATTAGAATGTCTCTATTTGAAACCAGGCGATTACCTAAATAATTTGAAATTAAATTGCAAACGTGTAACGATCGAAAGAAGATTTTTCTCAAACATTATCGTTTTATATTTGATTGACCCTCGTCGAATGTTCGAGCTTAAATTGAAACCGCCCTCGGATTGACCTTGCCCGATCTGTTTTAAACACATAAGAATGGGAAGGGAAGAGGAGTGAAAAAAGATTCCCTGTGGTCAGAGGGTGTACACCGTATAGTTATGGTCGCTCATTATTGGTCAAACAGGTGATTAAGATAAATTATGGATCGAATGAGTACGATTTACGAGGGTTAATTGCAGCGGACATCAGGGTGGAGGACAAACAGTGGCTAACTGAGCGACGATAGTTCGTCTTTTTCATGAGATCCAATTATTTCACGTGGGCGTGGATCGACGATTCGATGGAATAAAACTGGATCAACGTGTAGGAAAATACGCGACCCGTTGGAATTTACCCCAAACATTATCTTTAACACGTTCACTAGCACACGTGATATAATTATCTTTGGTAAAATACCCATCATTCGTAAGTGAAATGAATAACCACTGTCATTTTATAATTTAATACCTGATTGCTTTTTTCTTCCTTTTCTTTTTTATATTTCTTTCAAACTGGCAATATGTTGAAACCCGACACAAACGGGAAAACGAATCGAGTTTCACAGTTTCAATTGTATTTCAAATATTAAAGCTGGCGCGGGTTCTATAATAGTTTCGAAACAAAATCGCTTGCAATTATAAATATTAATCAATGAGAATTTAATGGAATGTATATTAATAGCGTTAAGCACATTTACCCAAATAATTTTCGTTAAAGACGAAAAAGGAAAAATTAAATTAAACAGAATGAATATTTCCGACGATCCGACATATTATAGTTATTAAGAGTGAAGTTTTGACACGAGTCGAATGAGACGAAGATAAATTATTCCGTCCCTCTGTTTCCAACCTTAATTGTTTCCTGCCTCCTAATTGTAACTAACGACTTATAGATACCCCCCGATGTAGTAGTAGCCGGCCGATCAATGAATACGTTTCAAGAATTACCTTGGCGTCGTCTTCCATTTCCGGGAATGCAATGAAATGAAAATGTCGCAGCAGTCTGGCTGTTACTGGATTTCTTCCGCCACCGGGTGGTCCCATCGCTCCAACGAAATTTACATCTTCAATCCGTCTGAATGATCCGATCTCCTTCCGATCGTACCAACCTGAAATATTTATTTGCTATTCTGAAACATCCATCATATTCATCCATCAAGCTTTTTCAATTTAACTAAACGTTATTCCAATGTTAATTATTATATTAATAAAGATTAAAATTAACCACTATCGATTTATTCGCTACGCGACTCGTTATACGATTCCTCTTCAGGCATAATTAATCCCTTTATTCTATCTTCCTGTACACAGTTACCGAACAATGGGTCAAATATGCCCTACTTACCAGGTTAATGAATAATTAATTAACGATCGTTAGTCGAATAAATCTGATAATGAGCCACCTTCAAAATCCATAAACTGACGAATCAGTTCAATAGGCGGCTGAGCACCATATGTGTCAAGAGCAGGCATGTTCAAATCGTCGATGAAAAAGACTTGCTTCCTCAACAATGGCGGTCCGTACACGTCTTTGCGTCTTTTCGTTAGCTTCTCGTCGATCAAGTCCTTTTATTTTTATTATGTATCAGTTAGAAAGAAAGCATTAAAGCACGGTAAAAATATTTTCAATTTAGTGATATAGGTACTTGAGTTTGGTTGGCAGTGGTCCTAGCTGAGAAAGTAATGAAATCACAAATAAATTTCTTCGGCATATTTCTGGACAATTTGGTGCTTATAGCGAGGGTCTTCCCACTTCCGGTTGGACCGATGCATAGTGCGTTTGAGTTATTGATCAATAAATAACCGACCAATGTTGCGCTTCTGACACTGTCCATTGTTGGTACTTCGATATCTATAATAATTGACCAATGTTTAAAAAAGAAGATTCGACAATTTCAATTCATTTTGCAAACATATTGGTAGAAATGGAATGTTTGCGAATAGAGAGACTCTCGTTCATATTTGATCGATCACATCTGATATCATATATCTGATATGTAAATTTAAGCCTCCACAGATTTTGGTATTCCAAATTTACCAGCAAATTTCATTTCCGGTGTAATCGTGATCGACGGGATGTCGTCCAACCATTTGTACCATTTCGGTGCTACTGGCTCGTGGCTTTCGATCGGATCAGTGAAACCACCGTCGTGCAATCTGCATTAAAGCGAACACAATTTTTATATTTCCATCAAAGAAAAGAAGTTGAATAAAATCGATCACCTGTAATCAAACACCAAACCATCTTTAGGAAACGGTAAGGAGTGTTGTTTGTCTTTTTGCACCTGTCTGATCCATTCGCTAAATATACAACGGCTATTGTAATCACTGCTCGCTCCGAGACTCCATACTGCAGCGAAAGCAGCCCAAGGTGACAGCAAAGTAGCTGAAAAGAATTAACGATTGACAATTGTTAATAATGATGTTATTAATGATAGTCTTTATCGTCTGTTTTAGATAAGGAATCAACCCCTTTCTCGAGTAGGTCATGAATTATGGAACACTGCTACACGTTCCCTTTTCATTTTATGCAAATAACGAGACCGCTTCGTTTTATTGCGACGAACGGAACGCGAACCTTTGCCTTTTATTACGTACATAAAAGTATTGTAAAATATAACGACACGTTTGATTGAAATTCTTACGGATTAATTGTTGAAAGGGTGCAGCAGGTGGAGGTCTTCCATCTCGACCAGCCATGGGTCCAATACGGAAGTTCATTAGATTTATGTAAGATTGTACCATTCCGGAATCGACGGTGCTTACTATTTCGTGTAAACTGCTGCGTAAAACTTGCAAACCAGGCAATAAATAATGTCCTGTTAACTCGGCTATACCATCAACGTGATCGGTCATATTCTAAAATTGTAAATCAAGGATCTTTTTTTTTTTTTTTTACTAATATTAATAACATTTGAAATTTATTTAAGCAGTTACCTTGGGTAAAGATTTTAGCCAACAATTGACAAGGGGTTCGAGACCAAGCCCTTCCGGTTCTAAGTACACCATGCCGCACCTCGGGCAAAAAAATTTCTACATAATTTTTAATAATGTTAGAATTTAAATTATTTGATAATTTTTCAGTCTTCGGTCGGTAAGTGAATGCATCTGAAATCTACCACGATTTATATCTCTTTTTTACGGTATAAAAAATTCATTCCGTATCATCGTAGTCATTTATTATGTTTGACGTGTTTCTTGGGTCGTATTCTTTTGCTATATTACTGTTTCCTTTTACTTTTTTATTTATAGCGTGTACATACTGTGATTAATGTTCTGACGCGAATCGATTATACGATGTTCGAATTTCGTAGCAATTCGAATAACAGCCTTCCTGTCGTTCCAGTCATGCCAAGGGATTCTAAGGCTTCATTAAAATGTGATACCGAATAATTATATTTCGGTAATAGAAAAGATAATTTACCTGGAAACAGTAGCTGGCGAAGCCACTCTTAAATCAGCCACTTCGAACATCATCGTCATTGTGGGCAGGATTTTCATTATTTCACCGGATGACAGACATAATTTTTTATTATCGTCTAATACCGTATTCATATTCTCGATCCATAAAGCATCGACCGGTCCATCGAATATATACCAACGTTTATTATCATCGTCTGTTGCTATTCCAGCACGGAGCAATGTTGAGAATATACCATCGGTCCTAAGAAAAGAAACGTTCAAGCTGTTCACAAGATCCATTTAAATCATTAATCACCAGAGAGAAATTATTTATTTAGAAACAATATCATTTAGAATCATTACCGTGAGAAAATTTATCCTGATTTAAAAACTTTTTTCTTCTGCTAATCTTGGTGAAATGAAATTAGAAAGGAAATGGTCTTTTCAAGGAAATTAATTCCGTCAATTTCTTTAAATGTAATCAAGTTTTGGCTCCTGATTGGACCACTTTTGAAGCAGAGTTTTATACAGTAATTAAAATAAAAGATAATTAAAATTTCTCGTTTCACAATTAACCCGCTGATGCGGGTCAATTTCGTTTTATTGTAATTCAGTGCAAAGTTGTTACCAAAATAAAAATAGCCATAGTATTTTTGAGAAACATAAGAATTTTATGAAGGTATTTCGTTAAGAATACAACTAGACAACGGGACCGGAAACAGCTGAGAAAACAACAATACGAGATGAGATTGCGAGTTTTGAAAAACTCGCGGATATTATATCGAAGATTTTCAAAGTAAAGTAAATTTTCGTGTTTTCACTTACCATTCGCGTGTGTTCAGATCGTATTCACCGTACAGTTGACCCATCGTAATCGATTTTGGATTTAAAACGTGTGTGAGCACCCGTGTAAATGGTTTACCACTGGGTTGTGGCTGACCCTTTAATTTAGTGCATGCCTGTTGCAGTACTTCGTAACACTGTGTGGAAAAAGATTCTTTGAAATCAATTGGTTGGAAATAAAAAAAAAAAAATGCTCCCAAAGATGCACCCTCCTTTGGTCCTCCTGAGTAATGGAAAGATTTTCTTGAAATGAAATTAAAATATTTTACTATGTGATAATTCGACAAATTCGATAATTGATTGGATTAAAATTTCTGAAACATGTTTCTAAAATGCAAACAGCGTTTGTTAACAATGGCTGATCGCACGGGGACATGATCCATTGATAATTATCAACGCTGGCACATTCGATCAAAATTCATTTTTTTTTCTTTTTTCAATTCGTTCACTTTGAAAATAATATTTACATTTTTTTTAATCCGTTGCATGCAACGCAAGTGTTTGTTTTTAATATCAACATATCGAGTTGGTTTCCCGTGTATTTGAACTACCGCGCGACAACGGTATACAAGGGAAGAAAACGAATTCAAATTTCCTTGCTGAAATTGTTTTTATATTTATTCCGGCGCTTTATATTCATGGACAGTATCGTCTCGAGACTTGCGAGTCACTCGTTTCTTTTAGCTGATGAAAAAATGCTAACTCATAGAAATATGAAAGTTCTGTTTGATGAAACGTTTCAATTTGTAGGATTAAATGATAATTTTTATTCGAGTAAAATATCTGCTATAAAGTACACGGTAAGTACCGAGTAAGAACATCTTTTTTTTTTTTTTTTCTATAGTAGGTATGTTATGAAGAATAACTGATACAATTTTATCAGATGAACAATCAAATGTTCCCTTTATTAATTTTAATTTGAATAAATTACTCTGAAACGACACATGCTATCATTTTCCACGAACTTGATAAGGGGTAATAGAAATGGTATTCAAGCAAGGTCTTTAAAAAAGGTCTCTTAATTTACTGTGCAGAATGCATCCTGATTGAGAATTGTGAAATTTCTACTTTTCCGTGCTGATTGTACGGTTCCCAAATCAATTTGAAATTACAGTTCAAAATGACCATAACTCAGGACATCATCAGGACGTGTAATTATGTTGTTAATTTGTTGAAATAAAAAGGCAACATTGACAAGGGTTGTTAGTACTGTTTCCAATGCTACTACGGGGTTGAATTCATTTTGAAAGAGGAATGGTAGGAAATGAATGAAAGTGGACATCGGCGCCGAGGGAGCTTCGAAAGCGCATGCGAAGGGAAGTCGAGGAGCGGCAAATGCGTCGAAACGGTGGATCGCGTTTCCAGTTTATCCGACGTCGTTTCTCGCCGCGCGACGCTCCGATTTTGCTCTCGACGGTTGTTCAATCACGATTTTCCCCAAATTTTCTTATCGTTTTGTTCGTGAATAAAAAAACAAAATTCGTTCACTCCTCGGCTAGATTTCGACGATCGTTCCAAATGGAAATTTTCATCGCCTATTGGGAATAGAAAAAAGAAAGTTGTTCCCGATGAAAAAGGGGAAAATTTCCCGTACAAATATCGAGAAGTAATTTAAAAAGGAAAAATGAAAATAACAGAATAATTGAATAACTTCTATTTGTGAAAACACAAAAAAAAAACAATTTTCTCCATGCTATTTAAAATACTAAAAAAAATAAAAACAGGAATAAACAACAAATTTTCGTCAAGTTTATTTCATGCGTGGGTTTTCAAATAGAAACTGTCGCCATTTTGGATACTAAATTTTCCTAATTGGCAATAAAAATATTCTTTGCATGGATGATTAACAAACAATCCAAATACAAACATTCGTTGCTCGAAAAATTGATTCCCATTAATTGGCAATAAAAACAATTTGTTCCTTGCGTAGGTGTATCAAGCGATTTACTTTATCGCAGTGAAAAGAAAAAAAATTGATGTAAGGATACCAGTTTGTAATAGTGGTGAAGATCAAGGAAGATCAAGAAATCAACAGAGTCATTGAACTTGTGACGTTCCTGAGGATTACGTATCGTGTTCTCGACCTTGTTTCCGGTTCCGTGAGATGTAAATTTGCAGAATGAACACAGTGGATGGTGAAGGTCGTGGACGAGAATGAATATTCGTGATTGTTGATTCGAAACACGCGGTGTTGTATCTCGATCATCAGTGTTCGACTTTCGTCCGATAATTGCCAACAATATGGAATTATATAGAGTTGGGGCTAAAAGTGGTTGCAGAGGATCGGATACTTTGGATCCTCGATGTATGTGCGACTAAAATAAAAAGCAAAGAAAAAAAAAGAAAATTCAGTTTTTAATCATCGAACAGTTTTGGAAGGGATGCAAATTCTCTTCATTCATATTTGCCGAAATTTCAGAAACCTTGGGTATATTAAAAAAATTCATTCGTCTATTTTTCTCAAGTATCGTGGTGTAAAAAAATTAAGGAACAATCGTACAGAATACGAGAAAAATTCTTGTTAATCGCGAAACTTTTGCAAAGGACAAATTAATATTCGCGCACGTTCCAGGAATGAATCGTCCGTGTTCCACGACCGCCACAATAAAAGTTTCTGATTATTTAATCTAGCTAGCTGCGCGAACGCAAAACGATAAAGTTGAAACTATCGTGTTCGCAGAAGGAAAATCCAGCAAATTTAAAAAAAATAAATCCTATCTCTCTTTAAAAAGTGAGCCTACGCAAAGAAAAAGAAAAAGAAAAAGGAAAGGAAGAAGAATCTCCTGTAACCGCAGCATTTTCCGGTCGAAAAAGCTCGCGATACATCTTTTTCGAGTACGAGAAAGGAACAACAGAGTTGATTGAATAGAAATTGAAGAGAATGAGGCCATTAGTTCGGTATAGTTTTGAAATTTGCATGAATAACACGGAGCGTATCGGGTCGGATCGAAGAGAAATCAAATAAACAAGCTATCGTAGGTTCGTTGGATATCAAGATAGTTTCCAGGCAGGCAACTGATCGATACGAGGTGTGTAATCGAACCGGAAACAAAGTCGAAGGTGTTTCGAAGGCCGAGCAAAGAGGAAGTGGTCCAGCAACGAATACCTAACAGCGACTATTTGCGTACCGTTTCGTTTATCTTCCTCTCGGACGACCACTGCATCGATATTTTCCGATTGTTTGTTGTTTCTCGCACCGTTGGAAGCGGATTCAAGATCCCTTAGATCCCTTCCAGACACGAGAACAAACCATAATTACTTAGTGAGTTCAGAAAGGAACGTGTGCTGTTTCGAGTGTATTTAAAATATAACAAATTTTCTTGTGTTTAATTATAAATTAATGCGAAGACAAGTGTGATAAACAGAAAAGTTAAACATATTTAAACGGGAACTTCAAGGTAAAGGATCATTTTTTTTACCATTACTGTGATTGATACGAAACACGTTTTCAAATTATGAAAATATTCTAAGGATTCGAGGTGTGAAGGATAGTGTGAAATATCGATTGATCTTTTCGAATGAATTTTCCAGGAACTAGAAGCTTTTGCTTCTCCTTCAGATGCAACCGATAATTAGATTTTACTGTAATCACGTCAGGCACAGGATCGCAAAACAGAGATATTTTTCTGAATAAAACGCCGACTATATATCACTTGTTACAAAACAATCATTTTTGAGAGCAGTAAATTGAAAGTTTGAAAGTTACAAATTGGACTCGCTTTAAAGTGCAAACACTAATTAACAGAACAAGTTGTTTCTGAGATTTTAGTTAATTGGTAAGCTGATTTCTCATTAAAACCTGGTCTTTGGGTGCGAATTTATGGAAATTTATATTAAAATTCCTTCGAGCTCAACGAATTTCAACAAACTTTCAAAGTTTTTCTCCGATTTCCCAGTGAAACGAAGAAACGGAAGACAACAATGTTCGTCACCACGTCTACATTAAACCCAAACACGAGATGCATCGAAGCGGCCGCAACGATGGAGGCGTCGCGTGCCAGACGTTCCGTCTCACCGACGATGTGGGTGAACCTGACCCACTACGCTTACAGGAACCGGAGTTTCGAAGCTGGAATAGACTTCGAGGAGAAGCCGATAGACGCTTGCCACCCTCTCTATTTCCTGCTCGACTTTTTCCACCAGTACTATATTCCTTCCATCATCCTGTTGGGACTGGTGGGTAACCTGCTCTCATGCGTGGTGTTTTTGAACACCCACTTGAGAATACGAAGCTCCAGCTACTATTTGGCCGCCCTAGCCACTGCAGACTTTGGCTTCCTCGTCACTTTGTTGCTAGTTTGGTTGAACAACACTCTGGGATGGAAGGTGTTCAACAAGGATGGCTGGTGCGAGACCTTGGTCTACGTTAGCGCTGTTTGTAGCTCTTTGAGCGTTTGGCTGATCGTTGCCTTCACCGTCGAACGATTTATAGCCGTTCAATATCCTCTTCACCGGCCGCATATATGCACCATAGCCAGGGCTAAAACTATTGTCCTTGTGCTAGTCATCTTGGCTCTGACCAGCCATTCTTACTCGTTCGTCACGGCTGGTGTTGTGTCGAGCAGAGACGGAGAAGAGTATTGCGACTTGAAGGTCGAGTACTTGGAGACGATGAAGATCATCAGCATCATAGACAGCATCGCGAGTTTGATCGTCCCCTTGGTATTGATCATCGTGATGAACACTATGATTATGAGGAACTTGTTGAGGTTCAGCAGACGCTTCAAACAGACTTCGGCCAGCTCCACCGACAGCCCCAGCAGGGAACGATCCGATATCAATTTGAATCAAATTCCGGTGAGTTTCTTTTTTTTTTTTACTGGTCATTAATCTTCAATGTTCATGAATCAGAATAATTGTTAGCACGTTAAGCGCGGAGCCGATTTTGTTCACCATTTGACGATATAAACAGGCGCGCAATGGTGCAGCCAATGCAAAGGTATACAAATTCTAAACATAAGATAACGATTCTAACGTGTTAATGTTATTACCGCATTGATTGTTCTAGTAAAAAAAAAAAAAAACGTAGTACGGCACGCTGTATTTATGATTATTTAGGATACCATCGTTGCACTTTGCAACTTGAACTTTTCACACGCTACCTTGCGTGACTGGTGTAATATTAATGTTATTTTAAATTCCATTTCAACCATTTCTTTTTTTTTTATGTCAGCGGTGACCTTCATGATATTGAACGTAATCATTTCTGTAATCTATGAATTTGTTACAAATTTGCACCATATCAATTGAAAGCTTGAAGTTCGATAAATATAATGGAAAGAATTATTCGTTAATAGTGGGCGGAAATGGTCTCGAACGAGTCGTTAAGATAATACAACTAGGAATGATAACACGACTTTTGTTCATCGTGTTCCTGACAATGACACGAACGTGCTTCTGTGATATACAAACACTTTTAATAACTTTGATAAATGAATGAAACTCGGTACAAATAGTCAGAGCTGTAAGTGCTGCATTGAATTATTATAACTTAATTGTATTCGAAATAATAACTTCGTTCAATTTTCTGAAATAAGGCTTTGAATTTACCAGAGAAATGTAATAATACATTACTTGGAAGTTACCCGAGTGCATACAGAGTTAATTTACAGAGTATCAACCGCGCGGGATGCTTGGAGATTGCTGTTTGAATTTTAAACAGGACAGAAAGGATCCTTGTTCGTTACAAGCTGACTTGATTTACAGGAAACAAGCTCAGTTCGTGTCTTGTTTCCTGTATTATTTTTTCTTCTTTTTATTTTCTTTTTTTTTTGGAAAAAAGCATAAGTACCCCAAGGTGTTTTTACTCGAGATGTTCAATGTATATCGAGTTTCGGACGTGGGATGAATCAGACGAGGGAGTAAAAAAACTGACGCCCCTCTGTCTGAAATATTCGACAGTTAATGGAAGCCACTATTTCGCATGCATAACGTGGCCTGACCTTCTACTCGGTCTTGTACCTTTCAATTTTCGGGATATTTTTGTCATTTTCCTTTTTTTTTTACGAGCGAAGAATGAAGAGATATTTGGTCCGAAATGACTAGCTTCCTTTAATAGAATTTCTAATTTTTAGCTGTTCCTCGCATTACATCTATCTTCTAACTAATCCTTGCTCGTTTATAGACCTGCTAGCCACGAATCATCTATTTTCGATCGTTATATAAATATCTGTAGCTTATGTAACATTTACTGCTTCTTCCTACTCGAGTGCGCATTAATGTGTTGACCATAGCAATGGAAATATAATAGTCTACTACGACACCATAATACGAATCATCACAGACGTTAAACATTAATTCTTTTTAATCGTACGCCTTTAGTTTGCTATTTAATATTATAAATATAACCTTAGCGGTATTTAGAATTGTCCTATTGTTTTCATTTGTCAATTATTCGAAAGGATTAAATTGTAATCGATGACCGAGGTGGCTACGAATGCGTTAATCTTCATAGCAGTGGACCGAGCTGTGTAGACGCGGTGTTCAACGTAGTGAAACAATCACATTTCGTTTCGTCATCTATACGGAGTGGATCGATGTTAGATAGACACATATATCTACCTACATCTACGTTACACGATCAATTACACAGTCTGATTGAAAGGCAGCATGTTTCAGTAATCAAACGACGAATCAATGGCTTCTTTATTGATGATGACGACGAGGACGAGGACGAGGAAGTTCAGATACGTAGTTTCGAACATAGCTTATGACTTACTTTTCGATACTGTTAATCAAAAATTAAAGAAAATTCTAATAAGTTAGCGAATGGAAAAATTAATTTGAAAAATGAAATGATCATACGTAATTATAGCGAGCAGTATCGTATACGTCCATTCCACTCTGAATTTTATTATTTATTTAACTACATTCATTAAATAAAGTAGGTTTGCGATCGTCGTGGAAAAATTTAACTGAATGAATCGCAATAAAAATTATCGACAAGTGTGGGTACGATAATTTTGAAAATATTATTAACTTTATTTTCTTTTGATTAAAGATTTCTGTGATTTTTCAATAATCGTATTGTGCAATACCAGTAGTTGGCAGAATTACTCCAAGCTTTCTATTTTCATCAACATCATGCAATCTTATCTTATATTAAACAATGACAGACTACTTCTGGTCTGGAATCTCCATTTTTTCCAACAGTGAATTTATTGCTTCTTTTATCCTTTGTTTTAATATCATTGTTGACTAATAAAGAATTGAAGAGATTTTCTTCGTTCTTTTATCTATGATGTCTTATGTAATAGGTGATGCATATTAGTGTTTTGTGTTCTTCTTCAAAAATATTCTTATCAGTTAGGAAGTAGTCTGTCATTGTAGGTACTGTATATAGTAGCATGTCTGATGAAAAGAAATGAGACTGGATAGCTCATAGTGTGGCACATATGTGTAAACGTATTAACATCACCACTCACGTGACACTTTTCTCTTACGTCTTTATACATATATGACGCTAAATTGTACGCTGCTCAGTTGTTATCGAACAGTCAGTTACAGTGATTCGTACCAACAGCATTAGCAATTCACAGTGACGGGGAGGGGTCTCTTCAACCTGCACACCCCTATTTCAACAATCTCCAGTCTGAATTCAGTTCTGAATTCTAAATCAATCAACAATGGATCCTTTCACGTTAACTCTCTTCCTGACGATGGGTTTCCTGCTTTTGTATCATTTTCTATGGCAGCCGATGAATTACTTTAAGCAACGCGGTATCAAATACGAATCACCTGTGCCGATTTTTGGTAACATGGCGTCTGTTGTGTTACGTCGTACCACCATGGCAGAACACTTTCAACGATTGTATCACCGTTTTTCCGACGTCAAATATTTTGGATTATTCAACTTTACGAGTCCAGTGATCGTGATTCGCGATCCCGATTTAATCGCGTCCATAACTGTGAAGAATTTTGATCACTTTTCCGATCGTCGTGGTTTCGACGTCGGGGATCTCGATCCTCTGATAGGAAGAAACCTGTCCGCTCTTCGGGGTGACGAGTGGAGAGAGATGAGGAGATTGCTCAGCCCTTCTTTCACCTCCATGAAAATGAAGATCATGTATCATTTGATGCGCGATTGCGCGAACGATTTCACTGATTTTATTGCCAATCAATCGAAGCACGGAAAGGTTTTTGATATAAAGGACATCTTTGGCCGATACACGACCGACGTTATAGCCACCTGTAGCTTCGGTATTTCAATCGATTCGATGAGAAATCCTAACAACGAGTTCTATGTATTGGCGAGAGATACGATGAGCTCGCAATCAAGTATGTCGTGGAAATTAATGTTGGCTATGTGCTGCCCTGCTCTATGCAGAACATTTGGTATTAGGGTATTCAGCGAGAAGGTTCATCGGTATTTTTTCAACGTCGTTCGTCAGACGGTCAAAATGAGAGAGGAACAGGTGAGTATAATTCGTTTGAAACGAATTTAGAATTTGATAGGTATCACGGGAAGGATCTGAAGACAAATCATTCGGAAATTATTTTTTCCCATCTCAGCTCCATCATTGTAATTTCAATCATTGAGCATTAACCTTGATCAAAACAGGGCATCACCCGTCCAGACATGATCCAATTGATGATGGATACCAAGGATAAAGAACGAAGCTTAACGATCGAAGAGATGACGAATCAAGCGTTCGTTTTCTTCTTGGCTGGATACGATACGTCTTCGACGTTCCTCTCTTTTCTGATACACGAAATCGCCACGCACCCGGAAGTGAAAGCGAAATTGATGGAGGAGATCGAGGAGGTAGTTCGAAAAACCAATGGAAATCCAACCTACGATGCTTTGAAGAACATGCCATATATGGACGCTGTTATGAACGAAACTTTGAGGTTGGACGGCATAGCGATTAGTTTGGATCGCGTATGCGTGAAAGAGTTTCAACTTGAACCAGCCTCTTCTGGCGCAGAACCTGTTACCCTAAAACCAGGCGACATCGTGTGGTTCCTACCGTTCTCCCTTCAACGCGATTCCAAGTACGTGAAGAATCCAACGAAATTCGATCCAGATCGATTTTTAGGCAAAGATGCTCCTTCGCCATCGGTTAATATACCATTTGGTATCGGCCCAAGAATTTGTATCGGAAACAGATTCGCTCTTCTCGAATCGAAAATCTTGATGTTTTATCTGTTATGGCGTTGCGATGTGGAACCGTGTGAAAAAACCCAGGTACCAATGAAATTCAGCAAGCACAACATTGCTTTGACGGCGGAAAATGGATTTTGGTTAAAGTTTCGGGCGAGGGACAAAGTCTGTTTGCAAGAAGCAAATGGCAAAGTGAAAAATTAGTGAAATGAGTGATACCTGACCAAGAAGCCAAAGAATTTTCAATATACCGAGGATTGATACAACAATGAGAAATGATTAGATTACAAAATATGAAAAAATAAATGTACTTGCAATGTTGCAGTTTGTAACAATAAAATTATTTACTTTAGCAATTTTTTTAAATATCACAACCCGAAACAAACAAGAGTTATCATAATTAAATTATTATTTTCTCGAAGTGATCTAGAAGATGATGAAAATTTGTAGAGCATCTACAAACACGCGTAATTTATTCTTGTTACGGTGAAAGTGTACGAAAAATTGGTCAGCATTTTTTGGTAGATTTCATTCGAACGTTATCAATCATACCATTTAATCATCGTATATTTCATTTGTTTCTAAACACTTGTACGGAAGAAGTTTATTTAACAGAACGTAGATATTCCTAACCGTTTTGTACCGCAACTTGAACGTAAAAACATCAAAGTATATTTTTAGCATGCCAGAGATAATCACAATAAAAGCATTTAGTGAGATTTCGTTTTTGACTGGCAGATGTTACGCTTTCATGTTCCATGGATAACGTCAGCGTGATTTGTGTAGAAAAAATGAGGTTCCGAGATATAAATTATTCCGTAAGATAAATAATATGTCTAATTACTATAATATACAAGGGGTTCATGGTGGAATTGATTATAATGGGAGTGAAATGAAAAAAAAAGAAGGAAAATTACCAATTTAATTTCGATATATTAAATCACGATGAACGAATTTTTTAATAGAGCTGTTAACAGTATCGCGAAGCTCATTAAATTTAATACTTAACGTGCGTTTCTCACGAAATTTTTAACAGGCTGAAATGAAGAGCTTTTCTTCGTCGAGGCCATGACCCGGAAAATGGAAGTTCTATAATACACGTATCTGCCGAATCATCGACACGAAAGTGTTTGAGAACTTGTCAAATTTCGTTCGTTCGTTTCGCATCTCCTGGTATTGAATTATTCATAAACGTCAACCTTCTCTGCATCCACCAGATCATAATGAAGTAGTATTATATACGATAGACGTTCTATGTGTGGTTAATTATAATCAGTATTCGATTACCGATGACTCAATTAGTTAAACTTCGTTTCAATCTTGTCTAATGGAACATCCTTTTCCACCTTCTACTACTTTACGATTAGAGTTAACCAAAGCTCGAACAGCTTTGCAATATTCAACAATAGACAACGCGTGTATGTATGTATGTACATCTTTCCCGGTGAACCATTTTCTTCGTTACGTCAACGACGAAGAAAGCATTTAGGACGATCAAACTAAATGGGTTTATCTCAAAGTATGGAATATAACATGATATCCTATCTAACGATACCGATAATCACTAGTACGACGTATCGAGAAGCCGATATCGTGGTTGAAAAATTATTGGCGCCCCGTGAACCTTCATTGTTACCTACCAGGGTTATCTTGTGTCACCACTGATGTCACATAATTGAATCGTCTACTACGTCTGCAATTTCTACACCTGGCGAGACTGTACGAGTTTAAATGATCCGAATACACCAGAAAAACAATTATACATCATTTTTCCAACTGGGACTCGTTCGAGTGTAATCAACATCGATACCTACGAGTGCCTTGTTTTGCTACGTCTTTTCATTTTCTACATTTAAATACGTACCTTTGTTATCTTGTATCACTTTATTTTGTTTTCTTTGTCCCTGGTATTCTTTCAAAGAAAACAGTTAGATGGGAAAAGGGTTTCACTTTGTTCCAGATAAAATGACCATTGATTTGGAACGTCGCATTTATCTTGTATTAAAAACTGAATTATCCGTATCATTAATAATTGGATTTCTAGCGTGGTTTTGATACACACGTTCATTTGCAGTGCGGGAGTGAACGTGTTAAATGCAAGCAAAATGAATAGGAATTGTGGTTGTTTGAGCAACTCGATAACATTGTTAGTTGGAATCAAGAGGTATACGATTCTCATCAATCACTAAGGATTATGTTGGAAAATGCGACGTAAACGGTATTGCATCCTACGTAACGCGAATACAAAGAGAATACAAAGAGAGGTTGAACGTGACTGGAAAATTTTTTGCAGAAGAACAGGGGTGATGATAGACTATTACTCGTGGGCGTTTATCGCGTATAACCGAGAACACAATAAAGCCACCTTGAGCCTAAAGAATGTATCAGTTTATTTCATAAATAACGTGATTTTCGCACGTTTAAGTATCGCAATTACTTTTCATAATAAAATAGAAATAATATGAAAGAAAATTTGTTCAACTACAGTAATTGAAAGCTTAGTTCAGGCTTTTAGACGAGCTTAGTTCCAGTTGTCCCAAGTTGAAATAACAATCGACTGTGTGAATTTTCAGAGTGGTAGCAGCAGTAACCACGGTGGTGGTGGTATCAATCTGGGACCAATGGTTGGAGGTAGAAGACCACCATCTCAACAATCTTTTCACTCGTCGAAGAACAACCATTCCCATCATTCTCGTCATCAAACCACCTCCGCACCATCATCCACACCACGTAACGCTTGCCAGCTACCCGAAATAGCAGCTCGCTGTATACGTAAGTAAATTTTCCCTTCTATTTCAACCACGTGTAATCCCGTTTTATAATTTTCCAATCGACCCGGTGCCTCGATACGACTTTCGATACGAGTATGTGTTAGAATATTCTAGTGAATCGGTGAGGGCATTAAAAGCACTCGGCTGTCTATTGATTTTTTTAACTTTTGCATATCAAAATTTAAAGGATTTTAAAGGACAGAAAGTCTTTCAGAGCAGTCATGGGCAAATCAAGCGCCCGTTGAAGAGCTCACAGGCACTGACGTAAATTTTTAAACTTACAAATTTACTTTAAAATAACCTAAACGCCGAAAGCGTTGAAAAACTATTAAAATTACAGATCCATTACAGATAAAAAGCTTGCTTTTATTCAACTCACGATCAAACAAAGGTTAATTACATTCGGCTCGCACGAGTTTACTACCGAACCACTAATTCACCTGTGTTAATCGGACTTACTTGCAATACTTGCTTTCCAATTTTAAAGTCGTGCTTGCGATAAGGTTCGTTGAATAGATTTGCTATTCGGTTTCCTAGCCACTTTGAAACAGAAGCACGCGATTCGTCAAGTTAAATTACTCTTGATGATAACGTTATTCAGGAAACTTGCGCTATATGTATGTAGTTCTCTAATTTCTTTGCGCTCTGCGAATGTGTTACAGACATCAGGTCCTCGTCGAGGAATCTCGTATCGACGAGAAATCAACAGAGCATCACGAAAATGCTACTTTTGATCAGCACCGTTTTCATTCTACTCAATCTACCGAGGTAAGAGGCAAATTCTCAATTTCCTGTTGACAATTACAATGACAATTCTCAATTGTCATTGGAATTAATCCTTCCTAAACGAGCAGAATGATGAAATATCGGTGAGCAAGTAGTACGAAACAATAATGTAGCAGACTTGATTCCAGGATCAGGTCGAGAAAATAATTAATTTTTCAACTTCAAAGACACAGAAAAGCTAATATTTCTTTTTCACGAAATATCAGAAAACTATCATATTCGATACTTTCAGTTTATCGAGTCCTTCAACAACATAATATTGCATCGAGCAATTTAAACTTGTGTATGCATTTGAAAATATGGAACACGCACCGGCGCGGCGTACGTGGTTATAAAAATACTTGTGAATGCAATGAGAACACAATTTTCTAGAAAACATCACTTTCAGGATAAACAAGCGCGGACGATGAATATACTATGAACGAAGCACGGCACGATATCATGGTAAATAGAATGAAAAAGTAATTAAATGTAGACGCTGGTAAAAAATATTATGATATTTGACTATGTCAAACACGTAGCGCTGTTAAAAGTTCCAAAGATCGCGAAGAGAATGTATATTCGGTAATTGCAGTAAAAAATATCAGAAAATGAAGGATAGAGGATTTATACGATCGATTTCAACAGTTTCTGAATAAGTAGTACAATGAAATAAATTGTCAAGTACCGGAAGTAGCTCAACACCCATTCGCAAAGTAGAAAATTCGCGAGTCATTCGGTCGAAGACCATCGATCAGTGAAGAAGGAAATTTTTTGTTTTCCAGCTACGTGATTCGGCTGTGCGTCTTTTTCTTCACATTGGCCCGCAAAAACACCCCCGACTTGCTGTGGTGTTTGCAGCAGTTCTTTATGCTACTCTACTACACCAACTTCAGCATCAATTTCCTGTTGTACGCGATGTGCGGGATCACTTTCCGGCGTTGCTTGCAGCAGTTGTTGCGCAAACTGCTCAAGAGCATGACCAGGTACCATTGTAATCCTCAACGATACATATAGGTGTTGTGTCGTCGGTTTCGTAAAAATCGAACGAGAACCACGGAATTGTCGTCGCTTTGATCGTTTCACGTCGAAGAAACCGCGATTCGCGACGAAGAAGGTAATCCAATACGAATCGAACTTCGTCTTAGATACGACCTACGTTCCGACGACGAGAAAATTACTTCGAAGGGTAGACGATTGACTCGTCTGTAATATTAATTGCGATCGATGGAGGAAAATCTTGTTAATGGCACTTTGTTTATAGTAGGCTAAAAAGCTTCAAGATGTTGACTGTCACCTCACAAACATGTGAGCGTTACTTAAAATTTTAGAAGAATGTATCACCCCTTGTACTTATCTAATTAGAAATACTCATGTGTTAGGTACTTGAAGTGATGGATAATGAAAATAGCGAATCTATTACGTCAATGTGTCCGTAAAGAATTTACTCGTCAATTTGACGACACGGGGGGATCCGCAGACGCTTTACCTCGTATATCGAAACGTTTGCTAAGAAATAGTGAAATAGTGTTTCCTCTTCTTTTTTATAGAGTTCCTTTAAAAATAATATTTTGTACATATAAATTTTATCTCGTATTTAACACTAGTTTACGTATTTATCTTTTTATTTTAATTAAACTTGTCGGGTGCGTTTCAAAGTGAACTAATTTTTTCCCCCAGTGAAGTTGAACTTTCGTTTGAACTGAAATGCACAGAGAGCAAATAAAGTTGTATAAACGTTTTTCTAATTTCCTTTGCTCTTTGATCTTTTCAATGCATTGCAATTCTTTACCATTCAATTATTTCATTATCTTTCTATGCTTTCGCGAAGAACGTAAAGAATTTTATTACGTTGCTTTTAATCTTTAAACTTACGCTCCCTTATATTGTTCCTAATAGTTTTAAATGATATCACGAGGATATAGCAATTTCCAAGAAACATAAAAGACATTTACTTAAGTTGATTTTATTTATTAATTTTCTCTGACCACTTTCTTTTTCAATATTTCAAATGGTGTTTATAATAATTGATTACTAAAGGGGTCATTGATGATCGTTGCTAAGAATATAATTTTGAATTTGAATAAAATGTGAAAAAAGTAAAAATAAGAAAAACGGAGCAATGCAAGAAAGGTAAAGATTTATCTTCGATGTGGACAGCTTAATTTATTGTTGACAGTATATTCGAGGGGAAAACTTGACAGGTCTCTGTCCCTTTTCACGCACTATCATTAAGAACAAGAAAAAATTCACAACATTCTCACGGAAAGCAATCATTTTCTGCGTCAAACGATTCAACGCAAAAGGTAAGACAGTTGTAAAACTTCCCTTACCACAGATAAATAGGGGAAGCTTGTTAAAATTGGGAGTCGCGGAATTTAATACCTGACAATTTACTGGATAATGTTAACTCAATAAACAATAGATCCAGGCCGGGTTTCCATTCTCGTTTATCAATACGCGATTGATCCTTTGTTATCTGCTACAAAGAAATGTCATTACGGTGATTTGTTCCGATTTTCAAACAAGTTCAGTCTCCGTTCGATTATTCTAGTAATTCAATCAAATATTTCTTATTGTTTTTCAGCCTTGCTAGCTGCACGATCTTTCAGTTTCAAGTAAATTCAAGTATTTAATTAAATTTATTCTTTTTTTTTGAAAGATGAAGAAAAAATTCAACATTAATTAAACATTTAATTAAGATAAAACTTTGTTTTCCGATAAGTTGGGCAGGAAAGTTTTCAGTGAAATTCACTTCAACTATTATATCCTCAACCGAAGCAGAAAAATCACCTTAGTTTCCTGTTTCTTTTGTTTACCCTTCAAAGGATGAAATTCAAGAGATTCGAATGAAGCTTCGTAGAAGGAATCAGAAAGTCTTGTTCGCAAGAAAGCAGGGAAAGTTTCCAAGGTACGTGACAATTTAGCCGAACGTGGACGAGAATCCCGGATAATCCTTTAGCTTTCGATATAAATCCGTGCTGGGATCAAAGTTAGACGTTGCTCGAAGGAAAGGATTTCGAATAATCGAACGAAAAAGATTTTCCTTCCTTCGTGACTCTTGTTACCTTTAAATCTCAACACTGATTGCTTTTCGTTATGTCTGTAATGAATGTTACAGATACTCTCGTTTAATGTTCGACAATGAAATTAGCGATTCAGGCGTTATCAGTTACGAATAAAATTAGTATCCGAACTTTATCGCAAATCAATTATGGTCGCGATAATCTTTCTTATCAAAGAGAATAGATCGTGCTGGATATTGTTAGCATACTTTGCTTCGTGCAAAACTCGCGGAACTCGTTAAAATGACAAATTGTAAACTGTAAAATGTATTGATCCGTGTGGAAATTGCCAATAAAAGTTTATCCGTTAGACTGGCTACGGAGTTGTCAAAAGAAACATCTCAAATTGTTGAAACGTATCAAATTACCTCTTGCTCGTCGAAACGATACAGAACAATAAATATACGCTTCGAGTATCTTGAAAAATCCTAGAAAAACTTTTCTTATTACCGTCACCATCGATGTTTAATAACCATTTTGTGAAATGCTTTCATGAGGACGATTCATTTTCCTTCGTTCAGACAAAATTGTTAAAGTTATGAGGTAAAAGATACTGAAGAAAGATGGAAAAACTTTTTAATTTACTGCAACGATCCAGGATATTACGATTCGAAGATATCCACCGTGTATCTTGATATCACCAGAGATTCTTTGTTAGA
Organism: Osmia lignaria lignaria; assembly: GCF_051020975.1. Lineage (NCBI taxonomy): Eukaryota > Metazoa > Arthropoda > Insecta > Hymenoptera > Megachilidae > Osmia > Osmia lignaria. Next base: position 14,484,677 of record NC_135041.1, read on the forward strand.
TATTAAACGCAATTAAAGTTCAGAAATATCAATTTTGAAAAGTCAACAATCAACGTGCTGTTAAATCCTTTCGGTACGATAATTCGAGATTTTCAACTGTTTATGCGCTTATTGCATTCTAATCACTCGGGAGTGATCAATTAAAAGTTCATATTCTGTAAGAGCTAAAACAAATCTCATCATACCCAACAAGCACATCGAGTTGTTAAGCTCTCTTTGTACTGATGCTCGTATAATGGACTGAAATTGTATTTCCCAGAAAGCTATTGTAGTTCAAATTTTAATAGTTTAGACGGGAACTGTATTTAACATTTTAAGCTCTTTTCATGCGGAATACAAACTTTTACAATAATTATATAAAGTTCAAAGTTTGAGGCATTTGACGGAATGCTCCTACTACTCATTCGAACGATGCTTATTTGGATTGAAAATTGTTAACTGTTGAATTTGAATAAAATATCAATCTAAAGGCTGATGATGGATGAAAACTACTATACGATAAATTTGCTACATCAAAGTAATATATACCCGTTAATTGCACACTAAAGTCGCGTGTTTCAGCAAGGTTCGCGTAGAAATTAGATTCAGTGAATAAGATAGAGGAGAATGAAGGGTTCTTAAGAACTTGAAGACTTTGTTAATCCATCTTGCAGATTCTCACGAACACTGAATTACGCTGAGGTATTGATAGGATTATTTGAGATTTTGATGATAGGTTACAAAGGCTTTTAAGATCCCAACAAGACTTTCTGGAAAGTGCTATGTACATAATAATTTAATATCTTCCTTACAGCTTTCGACATCTTCCTAATTTTAATTATTCGTAATCAGACTTATAACAACTTTTCTTTACCATTTTTCATTTCTTCATTTTTTTAAAATTTAAATTAATTTCCTAGCCACTGATGACCCCCATATCAGTCAAGGTGTTAATAGTATCTCCAATTAGGGCATAGTAATAAATGTGAGAAAAATGTACATGTATAATGAACATACTGTAAATGTATCAATATTAATAATTGATGTTAAACAACGTACGTATACAATGAAACGATTGTAAATGTTAAATTATAGTAAGCAACGTGAACTATATGTCTCTATTGTATAACACGGTTTTTCCATGAGTAAATTGTTGTACAATTACTTTCTGTTGTAAAATGTTTATGTACATATAGAAATTTGTAGCTGTTCATACCTGTACAAATACATTGTGTTTCATAACATTGTCTCTCGTCTGCTACTGATACATAAGACTCATATGTTATGAAACACCCTGTATATCGTAAAAATTAATTAACTATAAACTTGTTAAAATATTTCAACGTAAATCAACGATCCATTTATTGTAATTTTCCTTCGTTTAGATATCGATTCTAATTAGCACCGATATCGTATGTAAATATTAGCACCATTAAACTTGATTCAATGTGTAATTAGGACGAGCGGTGAATCATGAGAAGAGTAATTGTCCGTTTCATTACTAGTCAACAAGATTTTATGTAAACACACGTATGGATCGAGTGCAAGAACCACATTTTACATTGTAAAATACTTAGAAATATTAAAGAAATAAATTATCCTGAACAGTATGGTGTGTGATTCTGTTCGACAGACAATAGATGTGTATTTTGTATCATTTTCAAACGGTAAGTAATTTTCCTTTTTAACTTTTTAAAATTGCGACAAGTCTAGCAAAACATTTAGCAAAAAGTGTTAATGATAAATTGGAAAGAATAGCATTGAAAATTTGCCTACGATTTCTGTATCGAACTTTAAAATATAGGGTATACAAACGATTCCAATTTGATAAAAAAGACTGTTCGAAAAAGAAATAAAAATAAAAACCACGCACACCTACTACATATACCTCACAATTGCTCTCGTTCGACTTATTTCCTTCGCAAAAGTACTTTCTATACAAATGGGAAAGAGTTCCCCAAGGATGATCCTATTCTTACTTTTGAGACCTGTAGCGATAACAGAAGTAATCCCACGTGAATAGGGTGCTTTCGAAACCTTGTTTATCCCCTTCAGTTATACAGAAAAAGGCAGTGCTTGCTGTTTCAAAACGACACTTGCCTTGAATTGAAATTCAATTGCAATTTTTCCCTTTTCTATCTCTCTTACCATTATAAAAATTTGATTGCAGTAACAAGTTAATCTATTTGATAATTTGTAGATGGGAAATTGTAAAGCAACAATAACTCGTAATAAGACGTTTTAAGTCAATATTTAAGAATTCTTGCATTTCGGTTAATTAAAGCAATGTTACTAATTTTGAAAATGCACTTACCTTGGTTTTTGCTGACCCAGTTGGTCCTACCAGCATTAATCCGTGTCGCACCACTGTCGTCTCGTACAATTGGATAACTTTCTTCACGAACTCTGTAATTAGAGAAAGGAAATTCAATAATCTATTATCCAGAAGCATTTTGAACGGTCTTCTCGAATCGAATTTGATTACAGAATGAAATTACCGTACCAAACGGAATTAAACATCTTAAAATACATTTAAATCCTTTGCATAATTACATTCAAATTTGGTAAATAGAATCTATTAAAAATTAGTTAAAAAGTATAGAATAAAACTTTACAGAACTATCAGGTGCCAAATCTATTCCTGAAATAGGTGTCACATACTATGAAACACACTGTACAGCCTAATTTGATGATACCTTCACCCTTGAAATATGTAACTATACTTGTGTAAACCCACACTGTTTGATGATAAGTTATAACTAATACTTCATACAGAAAACTTGATCATCCTCGGCATTTTGCACAGTCCACAGATATCTCAGCCACCCTCTACTAACATATCCAGAGAGTAGACAGAAGTTGTCTTCGTTCCACGTATATGTATAAACCTCCTTCGTAAACATAAATTCTTGACGAGGATTTCCCTTTATCGAACAGCTCCACATGCTGATCCTACTTACGCATTTCGATACATTATCTAAGCCAGTTCAATTCAATTTTTTTTTTTTCAGCTACCTACGCGGCACAGACGTCACTTAAACGCTTCTTCAATTACACAATACGATATAAAAGCCGGTATGTTAAACGATCAATAGAGAATTCTAAATAAATAATGATAGACAGTTTGTTAATTTCGTACGGGTATGAAACATAGTAGATATCCTAGTTGCGTGCATTGATGCAAATTTACACCTACGAGTATTTGCACACTTTTCTCATTGAAACAAATTAAACCCGTTTCTGGGCCAATGGTATCGAACGGTCCGATGATTTTCGTTTCACGTGCACGTGGAATCTGTAACGATGCTATTAACGACGAAAAAGTTTAACGTTAAGTGAGACGCCTGAAAGTTCTTTCAAAGGTTCATTACTGAATTTTTATCGGAAAACAATACCTGAAATTCTATAAGAGAATATAAAAATTGAGTTTTTTGCGACGGTTTTTACAAAATATAATCGTTGAACTGTTTTTATCACCAGATACGCTTAATACAAATAAAGTGAATCCAGCTGGAAATTTTGCGCATTTAACATTCTGAGTTCTATCGCGTTCATATCATATCATATAATAATAATAATAATAATAATTCTCACCGTCAATTTCTTCCATACCCATCTTCCTGATCGATGCTCGAATTTCTGCTTCCAAGATTCCATAATCCACATGTTTCTCTTCCAAAAGTGGGAAGAGGTCCGATACGATACCTGAAAATTATTTGATTAACGAACGAGAAGGTGTAAAATGAGATAAATCCACTACGTACCATTAAATAATGTCAGATCGTCTTTCAAAAATTTCGGAACGTTTACATCTCTGAGTGCACGTAAGCAAATCTGTTGTTCGTTCAGATCTTTCTGTTCCCTTTTTAAATTCCCTGCCACTGCTATTACAGTCTTCACTGCACGCATTCCGAAGTCGTAATGATCCTGCACAAAAATAAATCCACCTCCTGAAACTCGTAAAATTCTAATTGTTTATCTGTTCTGCAATTCGAATTGTTGATAGATCAATCTATAGATGAGAAGTAGATAGTGTTAACTGAACGATACGATAAATGCAGTTAAAAGAAGAAAAAAAAGAAAAGGAAAGTTTCGTGGGCGGAAGCTTGTTATCGAACGTGATTCGTATAAAACATTTCAAGAATGCTTCATATATAATGACCCTACAAGTTTGTGAATAACTTTATCTGAATATTACACGTAATTTTTAAAAAGTAATGATCATTACAGGGAGACGTTTTAATTGATTATCATGATGAGTACCCATCAAGCCGTAGTTTGTAAAATATAGTACTACAATATTCTGAAACAAAGGAAAGAAAATGGGAAAAGAAATACCTGTGTGCTCAATTGTTCCGAGCTCAACTTGAAGGTGGTCGTGATCTTCCCTGCCAAGGTTTTCGCGTCGGTGAAGCCGTAAGAAAACAATGAAATTTCAGCGATCAACGCATAATCTGGTACCATCATAGCTACCGGGCGGAACAAAGCCTTCAAGTTATCTGGCAGTTCCGTGCGACCAGCATAACCAGGATTCATGGTGATGAAAACAGCACACGATGGCTTTAACACGATTTCATCCCCTTCGAAAACGAATCTGAAATATGTACATAACTTCCCATAAAAGAGATTTTGAAATTTAAATCTAGAATCTTTAAAATCTTCACTTTTTTGCATCAAACATTTTCACCTTCTTTTTATTCGTAGAACGCATTAAAGCAGTTTGATCATTTAATTTGAAAATACTCAAATGCGAAGAAAATATCATATTCTTTGTAGGCGCGGAAATTCATGATCATAAGCTTTGAAAGGTAAGAGCTTTTCAACCGGAAGCTTTTATAGGTCAGTCTTTTAACTCAGGATCAGGTTTCTATACATTTCACCTTTCAGTGGGAAGACTTTACGGTATCGAGGTTCCAAGGCTAAAATTTCTTTAATACCTCAAACGATAGAAACACTTTTCTTTTTTTTTTTTTCTGAGTTTTAGCTTCCAGCATGAAATTTATCGACGTAAACAAAGGATATTTCAAAGAGAAATACCTAATTGAATCGAAGAGCTTATAATACCTACGTTTCAACGCGCATCTGTTGCGCTTGTTGGATCGTCGTAATTTGTTGAGCGATGACGGACAGCACTTCGATGTCGATTCTATTGAACTCGTCGAAGCACGCCCACGCACCTGCGCTAAATTAACGAAATAATAATACGTTATCGAAATCGACGTGAAAATATTTTCGTGAAATCGAGCAGAGAAATTATATTATTATACCTGGCAAGACCCTTAAAGAATTTCCCCATGGACATGAAATCAAGCTGATCAGAGCAATTGAAGACGACACACTGAATAGCAAACGCCTTCGCGAGATCCTTGGTTGTTTCCGTTTTCCCAGTTCCCGCTGGGCCAGCTGGTGCTCCGCCAAATTTCAAATGTAAAGCTCCAGTGAGAGTCAGATAACATCGATCGGTTAACGGAGTAATAACCAATCTTCCAGTATTCCCCAGATATTCGTATCTGTGGTAAACGTTAACACAGTTATTGTAATTTTCTACAAGATAAGGTTTAATCTGTCCCTGAACGTTGACACATTAATAGGGGTACATAGAGGGTTGATGGAAGAGATAGGGATAGGGTCGTAAATTTGGTATGATAATTAGAGGTAAATTTCAAACATCTACATAAACCGTTTCTCAATCTAACTAATTGTAAGATAAGGTAGATATGTCATACGTACTAATATCGATGAATTAATGAACAGTGAAATTTCGTTAGTGTTATGATACGTATGTACATATCGAATGTGAGGAATAAAATTGAAATAAAGATTGAACATATTTTTAAAATATTTTTATCCTGAACAAAAGTTATTCGGAATATGAAAACAAAAGATACACATTTTATTTCTATGCAAAAGTATTAATTAATCCAGGACTGAAAAATTCGTATAAAACTGAATAAAATTTTCGAATTCTTTGCTTAGGTTTCAATTAATATTACGAATGTCCTTCTATCTATTTTACAGACTCTAACGAAATAAATGTCGTGACATTGAATTGTGTAAGATCCTTTGTTTGCCAACCCTTTCTAGAGTCACCCTCTTCAGACGTCGACAAGGGTGACTAGAACGACATCCATCATGGCGAAGGTGACAAAAGTTTTATCCTTTTAAGAACACAACTCCTTTTTGCAAGAGTTAATGTTTAAGAAACCGTGCATATTTAATCATGGAGATTGTTTCTTCGAATCGAGAACAACAGCATTTAAGAAACGCAATTTCGAGATGGAATATTTTAACGACTTACCCGTAAGAAAATTCAGCGTTCACTGCTCGTACCTTCAGCTCGCTATCATCGACCCAATAATATCGCAGCTGTGATATCCAATCGAAATCATTAACGTTTGAAACTTTTTCCTCGATCAATCTATGTAGAACATCCCTTGCATGCACCTCAACGGTGATCACAGCTTCTAGCATCAATCTCTGAACATCCGTTTGTGGAGCACGCACCAAGTCGCGAAGATCGTCGAGCTATTCGTGAAAGTTATCAAGTTAATACATATTAGCTACGACAACAATATTGTTTCGTATTCTTACATGTTCCAACAACTCCTCGTAATAACCTCGTAAATTATTACGAAGGATACCATTTTCGACGTGTGCTGTCCAGTAGGTTTGACCACAGCAGAGGGTTATTTGACCCGGCCACATATAAACCCATGTTTTCCTTGAAATCGAATCGATCATACGAAGAGCTTCGCGGATGATCTCTCTAATGGTATTACGCATCACATTCTCCAAATCACCCAACCAATATTCCACGCTTCTCACGGGATACATCGAAGGTCGAAATATTACCTCTTCACCCTCTGCTGAATACATTCTCGTGATCTCTAGATCACTCTCGAATTTCACCTGTTGTATATTCTCGAAACACTTTCTCAGATGGGGTTGTACCGCGTAAACGTTCTTAGCTTGTGCTAAAATTTCCAACAGTTCCTCGTCGCTGAGGAAGTAGAATCGCGGGAAAACTTTCCTTTTCACTTCCAAGTAATCGGACAGACCTTTCTGTACCATTTCTAGCAAACTTTTACATTCTTGTAGACCTTCCAAGAGGTTGCTGTCGGGACATATCTTGATAATCTGTAATTATTTATAATGGCTAGGGAGTAGTGTAACTTTTTAAAAACTTTTTCGAAGAACAAATTCTCATATTTCAAGTTTAGTCTACCATCGGCACTAAACTCTTCCAGAGAATTTATTTTTCGCCTTACACCTTGACTTCCAGCGGTCAGGGTCCATAAATAATGACAGAAGTGACAAAGATCGAAGACTTCGATAATGTCGCTACTAGAAGAAACTACATAATAGCTGACATAGGATCTTTTTCACAATCGATCTTATGCTCGCAACACACGATCCTCCCTCTTTTTCAATATTTTCCAATGTTATGAATATTATTAATATAGAAATTGATATTACGTAAGGGTTATCTTTGGCATTTTTCATGATTCGTCTCCAATTTCTTTCCATGGCGTTGTATCTTCTCGCCTCTACAGGTAATTGGACTGTAATATCCTCCGAAGTGAATATTGGCTCCAAGTACATCCAATCTCTTTACAGAATCCGTGTTATTTAAAAAATAATGTAACTTGTCTCATTACCAAGTTTTTACCTTTGCACCTCTATCCAGAGGATTAACACTTCTTGCGTCAATTTCAGCTTCTCCTCCCACTCGTTGATTTCGTCTTCAAATACGGTTTTTAAGGGACTGAAAGCAAGTTGCTGCACGTTGAGAATATGGTTGTCTAAAAGCATCAAGGTTTCTTCGGTAACCTTCATTATGTATGTTCCTAGATAAATCAAAGAAATTTTTCATCATCGCTACTATGTATGTATAGATATAAGCCGAAAAGACTAAATAGGGTATAGTTTTGTATAGGATGTCGTTTAGGATAACCACCTGTAGCCTTGTAAGGAAGTATCTCCATGACAATTGTTTCCCATTCGATGATCATCTTGTTCAGCGTTCGTTCAGTAGCGTATTCTTTGGCCGCAGTGTCAGCTACGGTCTTTACTAGTTCCTCAAATTCTTCAATGCCAAGAAATAATAAGGTTTTGAACGTCATTGAAGGTGTTAACGCCATTTGTATTCCCGTTTGGGCACTCAATTGATCGAAATGGCGGTCCTTCATTCCCGGATTTCGTAGAGCTTGTATCAGGCCAATGTAAGGCTTGAACTCGTCTATTTGGTCCCTTATGGTTGTTGCTATTGCCTGTACCTCTTTAATGAAGATAAATGTTTCATTATTCCCCGCCTTCTTTTGCAACGATTCATGAATAATAACGTACTCGGGAATTCCTGAAAGGTTCTAACTCCTCGAGTAATCACTCGATACATATCCATGACATGAGACTCTATTTGACTACCATCGACATTGATAAGGGGATTATCCATCCATACTTCGTACCATCTCAGCCAGTCTATAAGTTGTAGGGAAAAAAATCCTGTTCTAGACCGAAGATACACTGATTCGCAAAGTGTAACACTCGGATATTTTGTTGCTTGCCTGAAGCAGTGACCCATAAACTTCTGTACGGTTCAAACTCCCTCATAAGCTTGTGCAAATGCTCAAAAGGAACAACTTTCATGCCGAACAGTTTCTGTCGTTCGTTTAACAGCAAACCCATTTCACGACAATCTGTCATCCCCTTCCAAACCCGTTTCACGTCCAGTGCAGTCTCGTGTACACGATTGATATCCGTTTGAAGACCAATGTTCGACACATTTCCTACGAGAGTGTCGATTCTTTCCAATAGCAACACCTCGTCCTGAATTTGGATCTTGTAGAACTTGTCCTGTTCCTCGACAAATCTTTCATTGGTTTCATCGATCTATCATAATAAAATAATTTCATATTTCATTTATATTTAATAAGACGATTAATTGAAGAAATTAGAAATCACCTCATTCTCTATCTGAAGCGGAGAACCAATAACTAGCCATTTAGCCTCGAAATCTTCGTCAGATAGGTTCCAGTAGAAACTGTCGAGAATATCAAAGTCCAATTTTAATATTTCCATCTTCTCCTGGAGATCTTGAACCCGTAAAGGTATCGTTTCCATCCAGTCGCGAATTTCAAATATATGCTCGATGCTTTGTGGCACCTCCTTCAATTTATATCTTATTTGCGTGTATTCCTCCAGGATGTTGTCAACTTCAGCCCGTAGTCTCTCTGTAAACATGACGAGCAACCCGGTTGCACACTCTTCGCGTTTTCCCATGAGAAAATTCTTAAGGGGTCGCACGTTTACGTTGAAAGGACCAATCGAGATCCTTTTCGGCAAGGTAAAATCAAGATTGGAAATCATTGTTTTATGAAAAGTTATTTCCTCCTTGATCTCCGCTGTGTTGTGTTCTTCATCCTTGAATTTCCTTCAACATGGAAATGAAATTTAATTTAATTCGCTTGTCCTCGAGAGGATGGTAAAAGATCGAATTATGTATTTAGAACGATTCAGCTGTAAGATTTTGTTCGCTGTACTTTGAGAAATGCGTTCAATCGTGTCGAATCATCTGGATCGTTTATTGATATCGATATCATTCAAGGAGATATTAGCTGCCGTAAAATTGTAGTATGTATGTACATTGAAACTAACAGACTCGAACAACTGGCCACACTTACTGAATGTACTCTGCAACCTTCAGATTATAAAAATCCAAGTAAGCTGTATATTCCTTGACGTACGCTTTCAGAATCATAGAACATTTTTGATAAGCTATTTTTAAGCGATCACGAATTTGGCACACGTATCCCTCGAGCAGGCCAACCGAGCTTAGGAAGAGATCCGGTGGAAACTTTAGCGCCGGAAGTAGAAAAGGATTTATTTGTCTGATCTGATGGCACAAAGTAAGTGCATTGTCGTACAGCGTTATAATTGTCTCCTGAGGGCAGAAGGACAGAAGGACATTTATTGTTTCTCATTGATTATCCTTGGAGCGATTCATTTGATTAAGCCTACCCCAAATTGATCAGGATCAACCGAATAATACGCTTTGTTGCCGTCCATTTGTAGATCGACGGTAAAGATAGGATTATAGACTGATTTAAATTGACTGTCAACAAGGTTGTTTCCCCAAATAAATGTTTCTTCAACGTCTAAGAGACACAAGGCTGGACCCTCCAGGGTATTTCCGTATAATGTGATTGAATTTTCCACCAGAACTCGCAGTGCATACTATAAAAAGTATTTTAAACGTAGATACTTACACGTAGATATACCATAGACGAAATTTAACTCATTATGACTATAATAGAGTTAAATGGGTTGATGAACAAAAGCGACTTTATAATGCTATCAAAATGTAACATGCGCGGTAATGAATATTAAAAACTTTTAGAATTATCTGAACTTTAAACGTGTTACACGTGTTGTAAGGTACCTATGTAAAAATCAGCACGCTATCGAGCCTACGAAAGTTACATACCTGCATACGGAGAGTAGTGAGATTCATGAAACGTTTCAATTTCATTACATCGTACACTCCGGGAACTTTCTGTTTCAAGTCGAACCAACCTTTTCCTATATCTCTCAGACACATTCTCACCGATTGTGCGATCTTCTCCAGCCATGGCTCCTTCAGGTATTTTACGACAGACACGGTACTTTGGGAATGCATCTCTTCAAATTCCGACAGCGTAATCAGTTTCCCATAATTCACGCCGAAGAGATTCATGGTGGATAACTGAATGCATCTTGCCACGATGCAAGCCATCGCTTGATACACCTCCTCTTGAACGTACAATGTCACCCAGTGGATGAATTTCTGAACTTTCTAAATTAAAATCATGGCATTTTGGTCGATATGGTTGCTTTGTAAATTAAATTTGAAAAATGTAATCTGTACGAGGAAGACTTTATAAATTGCGCAGGGAATTTTAAAATTAAGAACGGTACATCACCATAAAATTTTCCATGCCGGTATCGATCTTCCCCTTATCCGGCACCCTTATTTCCTCTACGGAAGGCGTCCATGCGATGAATTTAAACATCTCAGGATTCCACTGGATCATTTTCCTCCACATAAGATCGCACATTGTACGTTGGTAATCCAAAGAAATCTCGTTTATCAACTGAAACAGAGACGAAAGCAATTAGTGAATAATTAACAAGGTGACTCCAGAGACAGGAATAGGGGTACGGTTCCCTTTCAAAGGAAGATAAAGGAAACAGATGCAAGACACGTAAATCTTCTAACAACAAGAACATTAATTAACAAATGTTCATTTTGTTATTTGCAAAATAACTAGGAAATATTTCAGTATAATTTTATTTACATTCCCTTAAATCTTGTAACGTAGAAATTTATTGCCTATATTAAACGCCTTTATCTTCATTTAGTTTCGAGGTAATTCTCCGTTAATGAAAAACCAACAAGGAACCACTTTATCAAAATTTCCGCGTGGCATATAAATTCCAACGTAAATTTCACGCACTGCTGATACTCTTGTTTCCGGAAATTTAATCCGAATCCCGTTTAAAGTTAACCGAACGATAGCTTCCTTTTGTTTTTCATTTAGCGTCAACATGCCATCCATTTGCATACAGTCTAGATAAAAGTTGTATCTGTATCAAAGAAAAATTGAAAGCAAACATTAAAAGTATAATTAACTTCCTTCAGGTACAGACAATTAATGTACACATTTGACATTTTATTGAAACTCTTGACACGATTCGATGACATAAAAGTATCCGCAAAATAGTAATTTTAATATTTTTAATAAATATTCGGTTTCTTGTTTGATCAAATAATGAGCCAACTAATTAATAACTAATTGCTTGTTCATCAACGAATATTCAATTTTCGGGTAAAATGTTTCTAAACAAGATTTTACGATTTACTATATTGAAAATTATTTTATCATTTTGCGGTATGAGAAATAATAGATAATTAGGCATGATTACTTTATAGAAGCATCAGCAATTTTCCTATGTTCGATCGCTGTTGCCAGCCTTTTGGCAAACACTCTTGGATTTTCAGCGTAAAATCGAATATAAATCCTCGGAAGTAAAAATTTCCTTTTCAGTCCATCCAGTGTCAACACCGACCATAATTTATGCTTGTAATCGTAATAGGTAACAGCCGCGTCGTACCATTTGTATAAATGATTTAAAGCTTCGTCATCGATACGAGCGACCTCATCCGTTTCTCGATATTTTTGCACGAATACTTCGGCTGGTAATGGATAACGAACCCCATCAATAATACTGAGGCTTATCCAGTCCTCGGTTGTTCTATTGAGAAAAAGACAAATTCATAGACAGGTAGTCATAATGAGACAGTTGTTCTGATTGACGTATATGTTCTGATTGATGAAAAATGAAGGATTTCTCTTTAAGGACATGACATTGTAAGAATTGTATTTTAAATCTCATCTTCAACAGATGGAAACGTCGTTTACGAAGCTTGAGAATTTCTCAGAACAGATGAGAAACTGAATACTTTATTCGATCAATGACGCGTATTATGTTATAGAAAATAAATTTCTTGTGATTTTTACTAACAGTAAGATGGCATCTTGGTCTATTTTAATTAAAAGATCGTAATTACGCCAATGTGTAACTTGTTATGTTGTTTAAATTTTTGCCGTACCTACAATCGTATTCTTCGTCGTCGAAAATCTCCAACGGCAAAATGGACGCTGTGGCAAATAGACCATATATCTGCTCGTGAGATAATAATGACAAAACGACCGCCGGTGGAAGCATTTCCTTCGGCGAAATTCCATCCTCTTCCAAGACATCCTCGATCTTTAAGTTTCTATAACTTCGACGCAGTCTTTCTATCTCGACATTTCGCGGAAGTTCTTTCGGTTTTACATTCTGCTCCTTTTGCACGTTGGGGGCGAATGTTTCTGCAGGAAATACCTTTTCAAACGGAACGTTATCCCTTTTAATACTTTTAAATAACGTTTGTCAAGTAGTATGTATGACGTTAGTTTATCATTGATTCCTTACGATAGATCGATCCTGCGGGAAGGTGATCCATCTTTTCGCTTCACCAAGAAAATTATACTTTTCATGGTCCTTTAATTCTTGTACGCGAGCACTATGATGCTCAGTTAAAACTTGCCATAGGAGTTTCACTCTCTTTGGTGCAGCATTCAAAAGAGCTACTTCCGGTCTCACAGGATGTGTCGCGGTACCTTATATTAGTTATTAATTTATTTCAATTACTATGTTCTTGTACAATTAAACCGACAACAGGGGTTGTATTCAGAATTTTTTCATTACAGAATCATTTACCTGTAATGATTTCGGAATAATAACCACGTCTCTTTATTTTTCGATTCTCCATACTTCCAAACTCTCTGCACTTTATTTTGCATTCAAAGGTAAAACTTTATCTACATACATTATATTTACAGTTTGGACAAATATCCTAATGTATTTTCTGGATCTGAACTTGTCTAATATCTTTATTATAACAATTTTTTAAATCGCATATTTCACAGTGTAAATTGAACTGTTAGTGTCATCTATGGCGGCACACGAAACTCGTGTAACTTCCTACAATCACCGTCCTGAATCGTAGAGTACGCAACAAAACGGCTGGTAAAATAAAGGTTTTAAACTACATCGGTTCCGAATCCCGCGTCGATAAAACAGCTTGTCTTCTGCTGAACAGAAACTGATTTAAACGCCACCTGAATTATTGCATCCAACTAACGGCATGCTATACTACGTTACCTTTCGCAAATACCTAAATGACACATGTACGCTATATATGTATAAGTATATAACAATACTGACTATGCATTCATTATTATTAATTTTCTTTCTGTAAAATTGTATTTGCAATGTGGTACACTTCAGAATCTTGTAGACATAGTTCCTAAAAAAAATATAACAGCGATTAAATAGAAAAAAAGCATTTTCGCAGCCAATTCGCTCGTATTATTTGCTGCATAATTAATAAATATACCATAGAAATAATGATACAGTTATTAATTAGTCATGAAATAATAACGATTGCCCAGGTCTCACCACGGGGAGGTTGCTGCGGATGGAGACCCGCCCTACCTCATCCCATCCACCCTCCATTTATGCAAATTTTTATTTTTATTCAATACCATCATCCTCTTGATGAACATTTGCAAAACGTTTTTGACTGTTGTGCAAACGAACAACAAAAGGAGCATTATTTTTATTCACTACCTACCTATCTACTTATCTATACATATATTTACGTAGATTTTAGCTTTTTATTCCTATCGCAACATTTTCTAATTTTGATTTTGATTACAGATCTGTAATTAATAAATATGCAATTCCGAGCGCTCGTAATTATATTAAAAATTCGCTTAAATCTAACGCTTCCTAATTAAACACTGCAGTGTATGACGATTATATCTTAATGACTATATACATAAATAAGTCCAACGAATTTGTTGATTTTGCTGTCCTCACCAGAATACTACCTAAAATAAAACTGAAAAGAATTAAACATAATTTAAGAAAATAATAAGGCTCGTGTAGCCTTAATCATAAATTTACAACCTGCCTGAAAAAAACAGAAAAGGATTAAATACAATTTTCGAAAATAGTACGGTTCAAATATTACCACTTATTACTTATTTGGATACATTGAATTCCATTTATGGACGCTAGATTTTATATTACACTTCTTCCAGTCGATTATTCGATATTATTATTTCATACTTCCTATAAAGATATTTCTCTGTAACAGAAACTGATTAATTGAATCCAGATAAAGACAAAGAAAAATTAATAGCTGGAAAGAAGATACATTAGTAACAATAAAATTTTATAAAAGTCAGAGTGGTTGTTAATAATTCAAAATCAATTTGATACGAAATATGAATTTGAAGCAAACTTCAGTACCAAAATAAAGAGAAAAAAGTTCAAAAAAATATATATTTGAGTTAAGTGACTTGAGTTAAGAACATTAATTATTTCATTTTATTGTATTTAATATTCGTTCATTTCGCGACAAATAGCACACAATATTTTAATTGAAACAACTGCCTTTTACTGCAATGTATAGTACGTACAACCACGACTCTACTCGACTTTATTGCATTATATTATTCAATACACCTTTCAATGCAAATTTATTGTAAATGGAAAAACTGAAAAAAAATCACGAGTGGACTTTGCTTTTCAGGAAAAGAATTTAAAAATTTATAAAAGTAATTTAATTAGCTTTTCCGTAAGCTTGAAACAAAACATCGCGATCAAAAATTAAAACTAAACAACTTGAACAACAATTATCCACTACTTTTGTTTAAATAAAGTAGAATTAAAATTTAATAAGCTATCTCGAATGAACAAATATTCCTTGAAATAATTTATCACCAATCATCACAAAATAAAATGAACTTTCATTTTAAATAAAACTTTGAATAAAGTTCTATTTAAAACTTTATCGTATTTAATAATATTCTGAAAACATTAAATTCATATATTATTTAACAGTATTTCCAACAACCGAACGCTCAAAATTTTCAAAATTAAAAAAAGAAAAGAAAAAAGAATGGGGGCGGGGCAGTGGGAGGGAGGGTACAGGGGAACCTGAAAAGAAAAGTTTGACTGCCCATAAGAGCAATCCCTAAGCAAACCCTATAAAAGAAACCGAAATCACACGCAACACTAATTTTAAAATTGCAAACATTCTGAACTATGACAAAACATCGGCTGGCAACGAAGGGTCTCACGCCCCCTAGACTTACGCCAGACGCTACATACCACCCACCCCGCCTGGACGTCGTAACGCCAGGACAGAGTGCACCCCTTCGCTAAGAGCGCTACCCGCCCGTCCAACACGTTGCATCCAACGGTGTCAGATTGACGGACGCCCATAGTATAGACAAAAGGACTACAGTTTAGAATATGGTAACATATTTTCATATGTTCCGTATTCTAAAGCTGCGCCTGCAAAGGCCTAGTAATGCATGGGTATATCTCCCAGAGATGGTGTTCACGGTCTTAGGCCGCGAAATCCTTGACTAGCAATGGATTCCCACCGAATGTGAGTCATAGTTACTTCCACTAATTTAATACAAATCGCGAATTCAGTCGCAACACTAATTTCATTAATTATATAATATGTACAAAAGCGTACGCGTGAAGGCTGCTTCATTATACGCAACGCTAAGCTGAAAAAAAGAAAAAAAGAAAAAACGCGAACTGTAACGCAACACTACTCAAATCTACCGAATTTTGTAAGACGCAACACTAATCTAAAAAAGGGGTACAGCCAATCCAAGGCTGTACCATGGCAGCTGGTCCATAGCTGCCTTATGGACCATGGCAACTCCACTGGATCGTTTTTGGGCATTCCTAATGCAAAACGCGAATATTCATTACCGCAACACTAATTAGCAGGGAACTCTATAAACTAATGCAAAGCAATCGCGTATTTATAAGTCGCAACACTGGGAAACAATCGCGCTAATGTCATTCGCAACACTATGTTTAATAGACATGCAATTAAAATTCAGAAAAGGGGGATTCTCAAACCGTGAATTTTTTACTCGCAACACTAATTTCATTAATTATATAATATGTACAAACGGGTACGCGTGAAGGCTGCTCCATTATACGCAACGCTACGCTGAAAAAAAGAAAAAAAGAGAAAACGCGAACTGTAACGCAACACTACTCAAATCTACCGAATTTTGTAAGACGCAACACTAATCTAAAAAAGGGGTACAGCCAATCCAAGGCTGTATCACGGCAGTTGGTCCATAGTTGCCTTATGGACCATGGCAACTCCACTGGATCGTTTTTGGGCATTTCATCGTATATCGCAACACTAATGCAAAACACGAATATTCATTACCGCAACACTAATTAGCAGGAACTCTATAAACTAATGCAAAGCAATCGCGTATTTATAAGTCGCAACACTGGGAAACAATCGCGCTAATGTCATTCGCAACGCTATCTTTAAGAGACATGCAATTAAAATGCAAAAAGGGGGGATTCTCAAACCGTGAATTTTTTACTCGCAACACTAAAGCAATTAAAACATTAAAAAGCAAAACTCTAAAAAATCTTAAAGCAATCAACATTGAAAAGTTAAATTCTATTTTAAAGCAATGCAATAAAGAAACGCGATATTTAAAGTTCGCAACACTAAATGAAAATCGCGATAATCATGCATACGCAACACTAAATTGAACCGTGATCGATATTCATTCGCAACACTAAATTGAACCGTGGTCAATGTTCGCAACACTAAATTAAAAACGCGATTTGCCCAAAATCATGGGGGTCACGGGCCCCCTCTTCTCCTGCAATTACAAAACTACAACTACAGGCAAGCACAGTGACAAAGTAGTAACGATAATGATTTTCCATCCTTTTTTGCAAAAGGATGCAAAATCATTAGTAGTTCCCCTCTTGAAAGACAGTTTGTCGGGGCGCTTCGGCATATAGCCTTTTCTTTCTTCGGGCGGTCCACCCACCTGAAACTTATATCTAAAGCTCGAGACTTGCAAATTCGCAAAACAGAAAAAAAAAACAATCAACAAAAAAGAAAAATCGCGAAACTCTAATTGACACGTGGACGAAAAAGGACTTTATACATACAAGTCGTTGTTCGTGCACACGTGCCGTGCTCGAGCAGAACTTGTGCCAAAAATTTGAAAAATTGTACAGATAGAATCGAAGGCGAACGGCATACTCCGTTCGTATCGATTGGATCGTCAATTCTTCAAATATATTCCAGGTACAGGTTGATCACGCGAAATCGCGCCTACCCGACCAAGAGACTGTGACAACCTGCCCCGGCCCTACCTACTTACAATCTATCACACACACCAGAAGGTATACTACCTACCTACCTAACGCTATATTTAAAAAAGGCAAAATCACATTCTCACAAAAATTCATTCCACGACCCCCATACACTCCACCCGGGCGCAAGAGCCTAAACTAGGGAGAACGTCCCGGGACGCCTCCGTCACCCGAGTTTCATCTCACATCACACTCTACGGTACGTACCATTTTTCACTGAAATCGTCTGGCAAGGCTAGCAATCATTGCGTATAATGATAATTACAAAATTTAATTAACTACTTTGATATAGAATATATTTCATAATAATGGTAATAATCAGGGTATTAGTAATGGTAATAATCATGGTAATAGTAATGATAACAATAGTATTTGGTTTATACGTTCATCGTACATCTTGTTGAATAAAATATTATTTCAAATTAAAAGTAAATGAAAAAGTTATTAAACCGACGCAATCCCACAGCCTAAAAACACGCACACCATATGTGGAGATTACGTCGTGCACGATATACTAACACAATGCCAGCCGCTTATTAATTATTATTCTTATGAACTAGGTCATCGTGCCCATTGCCTCTACCCATCCAAGTAGCACCTGGGCACGTGAATGGGCTTTGGCAATAAACACGGAAGGGGTTAAATCTGAAAATCCTGATCTAGAAACATGATTAGTACATAAACATATAACGGGCTAATATTTCACTATTTTAATAAAAGTGACTCGACTTTGTAAATATAAAGCTTTAATAAGAAATACAGAAAAGCATAATAGAGCAACTATGACGCAAACATGGTGCACTGCTAATATCAGCTGGCAACGAAGGGTCTCACGCCCCCTAGACTTACGCCAGACGCTACATACCACCCACCCCGCCTGGACGTCGTAACGCCAGGACAGAGTGCACCCCTTCGCTAAAAGCGCTACCCGCCCGTCCAACACGTTGCATCCAACGGTGTCAGATTGACGGACGCCCATAGTATAGACAAAAGGACTACAGTTTAGAATATGGTAACATATTTTCATATATTCCGTATTCTAAAGCTGCGCCTGCAAAGGCCTAGTAATGCATGGGTATATCTCCCAGAGATGGTGTTCACGGTCTTATGCCGCGGAATCCTTCTAACTAATTTGATTAAATAAATAAAATATTGGATTGAGTTTAAAAACCAAAAGGATTCCCACCGAATACTAGTCAGTGCATCGTCATATTTACTCTCGCGCTGGAAATTTATCGCAACACTAATTTAAGAAATGCAAAATTTTAATAAAAAAGAATTTAATGTCTTTAATTAAGAATTCTTTGCAATGAAACAAAAATTTGTTGTGAAAATTAATAAAACATCCTCGGGCGACTCCCTCCTCAGAGTACATTTTCAAGAATACGCAAAATATGTTGAAATAGATCACTCTGAGTTGGAAATCTACCCGTCACGAATTGTCTTCTTGCACATAAATTGTTCATTTTTTCATGAACGTGTAAATAAGTTAAACTACTCGTAAAAAATTCTCAAATTATATTTGAATTTATAATGTAAAAAATGTAATTAAATCAATGTAATAGCATGATTAATATGTATATCCAGTATACATATTACATAATACTATCAATATTATATTGCTTTGAACCTTCGCAATAACTAAGTCAGATAGTATTTGACTTCTCTATTACAGACAAACTAAATAAAATTGTTTCGGTATTAAAATATTCTAATTCCACATTTAAGAACATTTAAGAACATTTAAAAGCATTCATATATTTCATAAATATCTATTGGAATATGTGGAATTGAAATGATATTAAAACGCGGAGTACAAGAAGACCTAGCCTAACTAAATGAAATGAAACAATAAAAATGTTACTACTCATGGGTATGTGTATAATCATACCCATGGTCACTATGCTTGCCAAGCACGTATACAACTAGTAGCCCGTGTCGATTCGGACCATTCGTCCTACGACATGATTGGGCACCAGAGGAACCATAAAACATTCGACTCACCGTTCGCAGATATACTCTTCTTCCGACAGTCAAACACCAGGTAGGAGGCTGCCTTGTAGGAGAAGACGGAAGTCGTGAAGAAATTCATCTGTAACAAAAAAAGAAGAATTACGATTAATTTTGAAAATTATCAATTTTTATTCTAATAAAATTATATATGAAATTGAATTTTATAAAATATTAGCAATTAAAAAGAAATCTCAATTATCAAGTGATGAAATTGAAAATTATTCTATTTTAATAAAAAGCAATTAAGTGACGTACCAAGACGGAAGTCGTGAAGAAAGCCATCTTCAGCATATCCAGGAACTCGGCAATCAAAAAATTCATCTGTAACAAAATAAAAAAGAATTACGGTTAATTTTGCAAATTATCAATTTTTATTCTAATAAAATTATATATGAAATTGAATTTTATAAAATATTAGCAATAGCAATTAAGAAGAATTCTCAATTATCAAGTATTGAAATTGTAAATTATTCTATTTCAATTAAAATTAATTAAATAAAGTAATAAGATACTTACACTCTTTCCTTATGGAGCAACGCCCAAGACTCCTCTTCAGTGGTGCACTGACTCTAATTCCGGATATATCGAGCAATTAAAAAAAAAATTAAAAATAAAAATAGTAACGCGACCGTGAATAATTTCCGGCGAACAATTATAAAGACTCTACTTTCACGATGGAAAAAGAAAAATCAGAGCCGCGATGCTCTAGAAAATATTTTATAATTCGCAGCAAACACTGACTCTACTTTCGCGTGATTCCTAACTATACAAACGCAACTCTATTCAGGGTCAGTTCACCCTTGAAAAAATCAAAACATTGGAAATATATTCGTACAAACACTGACTCTACCGACCGCATTGCGCGCGGCCACAACAATTCCTGAAAGAAAAACTTAGTGAGCAGGGATGGACTGGGTGGAAATATACAAAACAACATTCTTCTTATTGAACGTTCGTAACGGAAATACTGTTATTAATGGCTTGTAAATGAAAATATCTATGTTCGTGAAATATATTCGACGAGCACAAATATTGTTAAAGCTGAATATTGATCCTAGATTGAAATGAAATGTTTTAAATAATTGTTGATAATTATATCAATGAATATTATATCGATAGAAAATCATTTTGTAATAAAGATAATAGACTATTGTATTATGGCAGAGAATTTTTGTTGTTAAGATTGTAAGCATACTACAAATTGTTGAAAATTCTATTACAGCATGATTTATAAATTATCTAATTCTTTTCAATAAGCAAAATCCAATAATTAACCATGCTTAAACAGCATGTGATTTAAAAACGTGATTCTATTTTAATTTCAACTTGCATCGAAAACTAGATATTATAATATAATTACTACGATTTAACAAAAATAGATTGTTTAAAATAATTAATAATTGCAGAAGAGAAGCAATCATTTGCAGTAGAATACGAATTATTTCAATTTTGTTCTAGTTTAAAACAAATGTATTAAAATACTGGACAAAATTATTTAATAAAATGAAAAATGAATTATTCTTTTTCTATGAATTGGTTAAAGAAAAAAAATGTCTCTAATCTTTCCTTTCTTGACTTTGGTAGCAAGTAATTATCAAAAATACTTACAATTAACAACGACTCAATAAAAAACAAGTAATAATAAATGTTAATAATTGATTAGAATAAATTAAAACAATAAATTCTTACGAAATTCTATTTCAAACCCATATCATGGCGTCCTTTCAATATCCATCAAATATCTGTAACAAAAAAGAAATACGAATTTATGTACATAAAATGTAATCAACAATAATAAACGATCGAATTATAATTTATGCAAAATATTTTAATAGATACAATGCTCACTTATTACTTATACGGAAGGATGCTCTCAACACGTCTTGTCACTTCGACGTTCGCGAGAGAAATGGCGAGACCTTCCTTCCCGACGAAGACCGATCGGCACCGCTTCGGTATTATTCGGTAATGTTCGTCCCCAGCCGAACCGAAGCCGGTAGACGAACAGATCTCATAATATTACGATGCTCAAGAAAGAACGTTATTAAATATCAAACAGTAAATTGTGTGAAACAATATTAAAAACGTTCATCATTGGTTAGGAAATTAACGATATAAAAGGGAAAGTAATTCAAATTCTGCTGATCCAACCTCATTGTACAATCGCGGCAAGAGCACAAACTTTCAACTCTTGTATTTTTAAAGATAACCTCGAATTAATATCAAAAATCAGGAATCTAGACGTCTCTCCAGCTATTCTCTCTATTTTTTGTACTTTTAACACCCGAAAGACAATTTAATTTAATGTTTGAAGATAATTTAATCTTACCTGTTGCAGACACGTGCAAGACGAACGAAGCTTCGAAGAGGAATGCTGTACTGCGTCACAAATCGACGCACTCGTTCACACAACGACGTGTCTGATTGGTCGAAATGAGGGGACGCCAACATGGGACGACCAATCACAGCCATCGATAGAAGTTTCAAAGTGCTTCGAAACTTTAATACTAATCGTAAGGGAAAGGTTCGTTAAAAATTATCGACGCCATATTGAAATAAAATCAAGATTACTTTTCTCAACTTTAAACACCAAAATATAAGAAACAAAGTAGAAAAAATATAAGATATTGACGGGATTTAAAAAATTATGGATATAAAAGCAGAATAAATGAAGGAAATGTATCTAATTTAATTCGTATCTATATCGGCGTAATAGTAAAAAATGAGAAAATCAATTATCACGATATATAATAATAAATTACGGGAAAAATGTACTAAAAACATGAAAAAATGCAATAATATTCGAAAAATGATTGATATAAAGGGAAAATAATTCAGATTTTGTTCTTCCAACTTCATCGTCAATTCACGGCAAGAGCAAAAAATTTCAACTCACGTATTTTTAAAGATAACCTCGAATTAATGTCAAAAAACAAAGAGCTAGACTTCTCTTCGGCTATTCTTTCTCTTTTTTGTATTTTCAACACCGGAAAGACAATTTAATTTAATATTTGAAGATAATTTAATCTTACCTGTTGCAGACACGTGCAAGACAAACGAAGCTTCGAAGAGGAATGCTGTACTGCGTCACAAATCGACGCACTCGCTCACACAGCGACGTGTCTGATTGGTCGAAATGAAAGGATGCCGAATGAAGCAACCAATCACAGCCATTGGTAGAAGTTTCGAAACTGTAATGCTAATCGTAATGCAATCGTTCATACAATAAATATCAGCGAAAAAATCCGTCTTGTATTATATTTTATACTACTGTAATTATGTAATAAATAAAGGGGAATATTGCTTTAATAACACTTTCCTATGGCGTGATTTTGATACGAAATATTTAAGAACATATTATTTCAGATATAAATTTTGACACTTATGTGCAATGTATGCATAAGCGAAATATTAATATGTAGTATGTATGTACAAAAATTATAATCAATCGAACGAACGAACTGCGCCCTACAGAAAAAACGAGGAACTAAATTTG
Organism: Osmia lignaria lignaria; assembly: GCF_051020975.1. Taxonomy (NCBI): domain Eukaryota; kingdom Metazoa; phylum Arthropoda; class Insecta; order Hymenoptera; family Megachilidae; genus Osmia; species Osmia lignaria. The sequence continues at coordinate 14,507,985 of NC_135041.1, forward strand.
TGGTCTGTTTTACATTTTTGACGTCTTTCGCGAATGAACAATCAACGAAATCGTAGTTCTCAAATTACTTCTTCCTGGACACTTATACATCATCCCTTGGGTAGTACCCATTTGGACAAACTATTGGCAGAAATGTTTATTTTACGAATAAATTGATGCAGGTGAGTCCGATCCGCCATTTTCTTGACGGTTGATACACATAAATTTCAATATTTTATAATTTTTTGACGATTTGGATAATATAAGGACCAGACTACCATTCTTTAGGGCCTCCTAGACATGTCCCTCATATTTTTTTGCATTCTGTTTAGAAATGACGACGTAATTTGAGAACTCGCGTCTAGGGATTTTTCTAGGAACTGTCGGTTCTTGTCCACCCTATATACGACTGCGAAGTGCCACGAAGTTAGAGGTAATAACAGTAGAGGGCTTCTCTGAGCTTCGCGAAACAGGTATATTCTTTCGTTAAATGATTAATACCTCTATTCTATACCTTGTCTATGATTGAACTGCGCAAAACAAGCGTATTCTTCTGAGAAATCGATAGAGTACTACAGAAATCTGAAACGGTCGGCATTATCGACTAGAAATATGTTCTACCATCTGTCTATTACTAGTTCGTGGCTGGGTCGAGAACTATCTGTCAGTAAATAAGACGCGCGGTAGGTACTACCCTCTGCAGTCAGGTAGTAAAACGGGGGTGTCAAGTGAGTTCGTTCTAACGTTAGGTGATCAGCTGTGCTGTTTTTTGACGTGGTTTCACCGTTGTGTGGTGTTTTGCGTTCTTTCAATCGACAAAGAATCGTTGATAGTGCATCAAAGAGAGAACGAGCACAAGTAAGAAATAGGGAAAAGAACATTACGCAGTGGCGGCGATAAATCGGTCGTATTTTTCGGGCGAAGGTGGGGGTCAAGCAAGTGAGGCATGACGGGAACAGGTGACAATAGAGCTTCGCCATGTTAAATTTTACGAGATCGCGAAACGTGCGCCGCTGCTGCTGCTGCTGCTGCTGCTGTTGGTGCTAGTGGAGAGTGAGAGAATTTATTTTGTTTTCTCGACTCTCGTGCTACTTTCCTCAGCGGTGATCCAACTGAAAATCATCCAAGCTGGATAGGTTACCCGAGTATCTCCGCGATACCGTGGACTGGTTTATGGGGTAAGTTGTTTTTTTTTTTTTTTTTGAACAAAAATTTTCACGTTTGACCCGCGATTATCCGTGACAACAGAATCATCGAAGTGACGGGGGGAAAAAAGGAAAGGTTAACCTCGACGTTTCGTTGATGGCCCTAACCTCCCTGTTTCGAGGTTGACGCTCTCTCGATACGGTTCGCTACTTCGTCTCGCTCTTAATTCCCAGTTGTCCGACTTCTTTTCTTTTTTGTTTTCTAAAGGAAAGTATATCGCAGGACTTTTTTTATTGTCGTGAAATTGAATCGCATCGATTCGCGAGATGTCATTCCAAATTTGATCCGCTACAATCGCGAAATAAACGCGTGGATAGAATACTGTCATTCGGGCGCGAATTGTTTTCCTGTTTTCCGTCGTACTTGCTTTCGTGCGTCGTATTTTCGTGAAAAATTACTGACAATGACAGTGTCAATTGGCCGTCGTTAAAACAAGGTTGAAAGATCGTCGTCAGTCAAGGATATCGATATTCCTATACGAAACGATCGTCTTGAAGAAACGCGTGAGAAAAGGATCGAACTTATACACGTGAAACGTTAACAACTCGTCTTACCTTTATCGGATTTCTTATTTTTACCCTTTTTTTGTTCTACGATATATAAGAAACGAGAAGTATACACGGTTTTGTACTTGGACATTAGTTACGTAAATGTTAATTATATTACTTTCCGATAAAAACTGATAAGGACGAAACGTATTATTATTTTAAGCAGCCTTGGTGTGTATATTGAATGGTATTGTGTTTACCAATTCAAGTGATTTTTATTTTTCTGTCGATTTCACGCGTCGTGATGTCTTCGAAAAATATCTATTAGGGTTGAATAAGGATGTTATTCGTTGGGATAGAGTAGTTAGACCGTAAAACAAGGTAGTATTGTGTCTGTTCAGTTTTTAGGTTATCTGTTGGACACTCGTAGAAATAGAACCGAATTACCTGTTTGCGTAGATTTAAAAATGAACATGCGTCAGGTTACCCTTATATTTCTCTCTTTGACACGTGTAGTACATGTTTATTTGTGCTTGTCATGTTCGGAAACGTTCGGTATTGTGTCTGATGTACAGTTACTCATAAAATTGCAACATTACAATTGCCGAGGAAATAAATGGAGAAATACTATTTTCAATTCCTGCATAAGTACATGCAGGGCCGACCCTGAGTACATGTTCAATTCTATGAGTACCTGTCAAATCAGATCATTATCATGTGGTATAGCATAATATAATATATTTATTGTGTTAACATTAGATTTTCAATATATCACGATTCAGATTCTTGTTTCAATTTCAAAATTGAAAGTTATATGAATTTCAGGTGTGTTCTTTGCTACCAACATAATAGAAAAGAAAATGTCGACACTTGTGTCCTTATATCTTTCGTATCTCAATCGATAACGATTGTTAATAAATTTTTTTTTCAAAAATTCTTGTCAATCATGATAAATCAGCGAAGCGTGTTCTTTTATCGAATTTTTACTATAAAACAGCTTGCCTGTATCGTTGTTCCTGTGATAATATTATCGCGTATCGTTATTGCGTGTTTACATATAGGAACTACCCTTAATCAGAGTCACTTCTAGCATCTGAAAAAGATTTTATTATATAATTGATATAATATCAAATTGGACCCCATAGGGGTGGCTCTGACCATACCGATTAAGGGTTAATAAAAAATAAATGTAACAGTGTCGATGAATTGTAAGCGGTTCAAGACTGCTGCACTAATTTCACGCGCTGACAGTGCGTGAAACGATTATGTATTTACCCATAGAAACAAGGCTTATATACGAGAACCATGTATGAAATGTGTTTTTTCTTCTAAACCATTAGATGGACTTAAGGAGATGGAATGAATTTCTATTCTTTTTTCTTTGAATGTTTTCTGAACGAGCAATAGTTCAACTGCGTCAATTAGAAGCTATTAAAGGACCCTTGTTTCTGTGATTGATCTTATTCCTATTATTTTTCGTCTGTCGATAGGAGAAAAATAAGAATAAAGAGGCGTTACTGATTCTATACGGGGTGACCTTCCCGTTTATTCCAATTGTAACGTTCATTTCCAGCTAACTAATGATTGCTTTATTTTATATCGGTTCGTATTGAGTCATTAAAGCATGACATCGACAAAAAGTTACAAGCAAAACAAAGAGCACTTTATTCGCGGAAAATCTGATTTCCATAGTGAACAGGTAATTAAGATTTATTGCAAAATTAAATGAAATATTCAGATAATATTGGTGCTTATGATTTTCAATGGCAGGATTTTTAGTTCCTTAGATAGCAAGGTTTCTACCTCCTTAACTTGGCATTGCTCCATGTACCTGTCCTATAGAGGGTTAATAATGTATTTCATCGGTATATTGGTCAATTGCAAATGGGTAAATGGTTTTGTATGGTGCTCGTTAAAGGTGGTAGGGTAGGGTAGTAGGAAACGTTGCTCTCTCATCGTCAGAGATCTCTCGAGCAAAACAGAAGACAATGGTTGGGTGATTGTGGCCAGTCAGTGGGCGTGTATACAGGTCGTGTATGTACATACACTGGAAACACTTCAATCGGTTGCTCGTGTTTACGCGGACAGGGTAACGCGGAAAAGTCATAGAAATATGTATGTACATAGTGTGATCGCTGGCTTGAAACCGAGCGGAGCGATGAGTCACGTTGCTGTTTCGCGACAAGATCGTGGCTTCTTCGCGGTGAATCACGCGCGAATTCTTCGCTCGCCAAAACGTCCGAGCATCTGCGACACCGTGCCGTTTCCTGCCACACGTGCCTCGACCGTTAACACTCACCGCTTCCTGGTTAGTTTTATCCAGAAAGTTTATTTAATTTGGTGGAAATTGCGGTAACTTCTTCCCTGGGCTATTTATACCGCATATGAAATGGTTTTCATTCGTTTTGTTTAACGAACAAATAAAAGAAACATTTTATTTGATAGAAAATAATATGTATCGATGATGTCGATGAAGAAGCTCGTTGAAGAACTCGCGCGAAAGGATTAATCGACATTAGTTTTTCTTTTCATTCAGATTACATATTATTAATACCGTCCAAGTATTACTAGATTGAACCAAGAATTATATTTGTAAGATAATAGCCGGGTTAGATGTAGGTTGTTGAACACCGCGTACGTGAGTAGAATATAAAACGTCGCGGCGCATTGTATTCTTTAAATAAATCCACGGTCGACAAAGTTATGCAGCTTGGCCAGATAAAGTAGTTTTATCAAAAGTTTCGACGATAGCAGCTTTTGCTAACAATACAGTGTTACACAAGCTTACGTGTACGTACATATGCTGGTACCGTGTGCGTTGTCGCCTTTCCGCAAACAAAAACTTATCGCGTAATATCGTCTTATACGCCATACTTCTAACAAAGTAACTTTCCTTCCTAACGTTTGAAAATGTATCCTGTAACGTATTGTCCCATGATACGATCAAATGTAATAAGTTTTGTAAGCCAAAATTCAAGAGCTGGATTTCTAATAGATCCTGAAAAAGGTGATTCGGTCAATTTAGCTCCCCAGAGATGAAGAAAAACAGGATAGACTAAAAGTTGTTGTCCTTACGAGAGGATAAGGTAGAGGTTAACCGAGTATCACGGTCCATCTTAATCCTGAAACGGAGAACAGTGTTCCCGTAGGACGCGTTAGAGCACATAATCGTCCCTAGCCGGCAATGTTGTATTTACTTGACATTCATCGCCAACTTCTCGTTATCTTTTCGTTCATTTTTCACGGTAATGTCGCTCGACGCGACGCGACGTTCGTTGGCAAGAGTACTCGTGAATGGATAAATGTCGCTCGATTCACGGGCAGACGGGCTAAAATAATTGACGTCGCCAACGATCATGACCCGTTCCTATTTTCGCGGTGCATCGTGTCGCAATTTTCACAGATTTCCTCGAACCAAAGCTTCCCGTTTCGAATGTAAACAGGTACGAGTAGTACAGTTGCGTAATGTTTGCCACAAATTCGATTAGATTCTTGCCTTTATATGGAATCGAAATAAAAAGATTTTACTTATGTAAGCCCCGGTAATAAACCGTGGGATTATGTAATTCCATGAAATTTGGATTTTCTTTTTTTCTTTCCTTTTATCGTATAGAGCGCCAGGGACGTCGCACATTTACAAGGTTTAGTCCTTTCGCTACTGTCAGCGATGGTTCGCACATTTTCCCACGAATTCGAGTCAGCGTGAGCCAGTAAATTAATTAGCGTCGATATTTATCGTGTCGCTATGAAGGAGATAACCGAATTGGTCTGTGACAGCGTAGCACGTTTCATGTTCGATATCTCTCTGTTCCACCTTTCGCTCCGTCGACGCTTCCATTGCTCAGGTTTCTCGTAATTCATTTGATAGAATTTTTATCGATAACCGATACGTCTTCTGGACTACTTTGCGTCGTTTCACTCCACCTTTTTTGTCGCCGTTGTTCACATCGAGCCACTTTTCACGAGTTCGCCCTTCTTCTCTAAGAACGCCTGCGAATTGTTCTATAATTTCAGCTCCGTTTCAGAGAAATGGTACTTACTCTTCTCTTTTTTTTCTTCCTTTTCCTACCTTTTTTTCTTCATCTTTTTCTTTTTCAATGTTCGTTTGAAATGCAATCGTGACCTGTTTAGCAATAGCAGGTTTTAACTCCATCTTGCTGATAAAAAGTCTTATTATAAATTCCTAAAAGGAACATTAAGGCTTACATTTTAATAAAATAATACTTTGGGTTAAGAATAATTAAATTTTGTAATAGGAAAAACACTTTAGAAGATCGCGTAGCGTAGATAGCAAAATTGAAAATCACTAGGTACGTTACGCGCGCTCGATGCTGATTGGATAGTTGCGTTTCCCGGGATCTATATGTAATATGTATAAACAGTGATTTTGGACAGAGGAAATCAGTTGCATCCGCGCCGCGGTGCATAACGCGCAAGGTCTGCAGGGAGGCCCGTGTCGTTCAAGGTTTCCAAGTACTTTTTATATAAATTTACAATTAATCTTAATAATTTATGCAATTAAGTATACCTATAGTTTTTGTTGGATAAAAGTCACTGCTCGACACAGGATTACCTTGGATAAAATAATACTTTATTTTGCAATTATATCATAGGTTATGAAACATTGTAATATCATGCCAGAACTGGCCTTAACCTTTCGTATTTTGCGGCTCGAAGCCCGTGAACCAGTTGCGCCTACTTCTTCGTCCAGAAAATACGTATATCAGCACACGATAATGCACGTACACTCGAGTAACGTGATACCAGTTTATGTATGTTGTTGCTCGCAAACAAAGTTACTTTCGTTTCACGTTTATTTTCGAGGAGATTCAGTTTTCATTTCAACCTCGTCACTGTTTTTTTTTGCGTGTGTATAAATTAATTTTTTTATGGAAATGAAAAAATTAGAAATTATTTTAGGGTTTCTGTTATTATTAAAGAAACCAATATTATTTCAATCGATTATTGATAACACTGTAATTATATTCACTTGGGAATTGAAATATTATTCTTACGTCTCTGTTTTTTACCTGCTCATTATGTATCGAGAACAAATGAAAATTCAGTGTTATCCCAGAATGTAAATCGCGCTCGAACAAAGTATTCTGATATTGTCTGATATTTAAATATAAAAACGTATCGAAGCAAAGTTGCATTTAATATTTTCATAGTAATTGATAGTAAATTAACGTTAGCAATTGTGGAAAGGATTTCTTTGAAATTCTTTTGTAACATCCACCGCGTCTCTTCGTTCTTCGACCTCATATTGGGGAAATTGGTTCGGTCATCGTACGTCGCGACGCACCGCGACGCCAAAGAACAGGTACGCCGCGAATGCCGAGGCGAAAGAACTTGTTCGGTTTCGCTGATCGCTAGTTTCTCCGGTAATTGCATTAGAACGATAGAAAGAGAGATACTGTAAATGATGTTGGAAGATGAAGGATAGAGAAGAGGAACGAAGAAGAGGGAAACAGAGAGACAGAAGCGCCGTCCTTAGGGAGGAAGCCCCTTTGTGCGGAGATTTTCTCCCTCTGTTTCATTCTCATACATTTTGCTTTCATATTTTTCTACACAGCATCATCTATTACCCCAGGTGTTCGATGTCTGTTTTCTTCATTTCTCCTTTTATACTTAGTAAATTTCTTCTGTCAATACATGATCCACCGTAGAATCTTCCACATGTTAGTACAGGTGCGCAAAGTTTTCTTCTTCATTTTGCTCATTACTTTTCCTATCGATACACGACTGACTGTACCGTCTCCTGTTACTCCAGGCGGGCAATGTACATTTCCTTCAACTTTTTCCTTTTATCCATGCGTCTTTTTTCTCCGTTTGCGACTCTTGTACGACCGCCAGTATTCCCCTCCAACTGCATTACTCCCCACTCCTGCTGGTAGCGTCACGACCGCGAGTTGCTTTCTCCGTTTATCGTGGTGTGTCGGCCGATAGCAGATAGCGGTCGCGGCGCTGGTACCTGGCGAACGCCTGGAGAACGGTACCGTCAGTCTGTGCCTCGTTCTTCGTTGCCTCTGCATGTATTTCTGATCACTGAAATCTTGTGTGTCTCCTCTCGAAATCATCGCGTATCCCCTCTTCCTTTCTCCATACACCTTTCTTTTTTTTTCTTTTATTCACCATTTTATATCTCCTTCCTGTCTTCCCTTCTCTTCCGTTCTTCCATATTGTTTGTTATTAATAGCAAGCCAGTTGGTGCATATTCTTGTGGATCGGTTCGATGTTTGGTCTGGGAAATAATAGAAAGGTGCTCAAATACTCGGCCATCGATACTTCTTTCTCCATCGACGTCGAAGATACCGTCACGTGTTTCTGCAGGTTAGTTGCTGATGTTGTTGTGTGCGTTACGTGTTGTCCGAGAGAAATCCTTTCCAATATTCTTTGGCTGGTTAGTTGGCACACTTTAATACGAATTATTAACGCGTTTAATACAGTAGTGAAACCGACCGTATGTGGCACGATACGCTGTGGTTATACTTAATCATTTAGAATACCGTTTCATTTTCCAATTAAAATTTTCCACTTGCCAGCTTGCAGAATTTTAATCTCATAAATAATAGTTAGAGATGCCTAAGAGGTGTATTTGAATCGCTTAGGGTTAACACAATTTAGTTGAAAATAAAAGGTAAATAAGTTGAAAACAAGTATTGGACGCAAAAAGATAGTAATAGAATACCTAGTCAGTAATACGTGAAGAAGATTCGAAGCTGATTGTGTGTGTGTCTCGAGGATTGTTTGAACGGCGTTGATAACAAGCGAACGAGAGATCGCTTTTGACACGTCAGCCAACGAGCCAACTGACGATGAGACAATGTGCAAACAATTGGTACCGAAGGAATTAACGCTCCTATCGGCCTTGATAACAAGGCTTGAAAAAAAGAGCATCGCAAAGTCTCATGATCAGTGAATTTTTCGCTGGTACCGCTAGAAGTGTAACAATTCCGTCAATTAGGAAAATTCAAATGGCATTGAACGCGTGATGCACATTCTTCGTGCTATCGTAATTCACGATTGCAATAACAAACTGGAAAAATAAATTTGTTGTGTTACGTAATGCAACATGTAATTGATCAGGTTCTAAATTTTTAAGTGACTCACGTGAATCAAAGTAAAATACAATTTAGCTTGTTGCAAAACAAGTTTCCAAATTTGAGTATTGCAATATTGATCTTTATGATGAAATCTTCCCAAGATCGGATCCCGAATCGCGTCAGAGATATTTCGAATTCACTACACTTGAACCAAATCTTCTCGAATCAAGAATAGTAACAAAATGAAACGTATATTTAATTGAGACAAACCGAATCCGCAGCTGTTCGGATTGATTCAGTTTCGAACCGGAAAGTAATATTATTTTTGGAAATGAAATACGAAATATTTTATTCAGGAACGAGATTAATACTTATAATTAATAATACGGGTTTAGATAAAGAAACGATGGACGAATTAGTTTTATCTAGTTTAATTTTCCAAGCGTAAATCACTATAGAGCATATTCGCGTTCTTTTTATTATTTTTTCTTCATAAGGAATTATACCTTCTATGATAAATGAAAGTAGCGTGAGTTTGATGGATCACAGATATCACATTGCCAAATTGGTTGGCACGTCGAATAGATTTTTCGGCATCCAAACGTCACTTTGATACAACAGATTAATTTATTTCCACTGGGAGAGGAAAAAACTGACGCTGGCCAACTCCGTATGCGGCTGGCCAATATTTTTTAATGAAAAAAACTTGGACGTTATGTCGGTGCAACTATCTAAGAAACATATTTATGGGGTGTAGTTCAACCGACGCGTCTATTATTGCAATTTTCCACCGGAGTTTCGTAACTGCAATTTTCCTTATAAATTGCGTAAATTTAAATTTCCAAGTTCATTAGCGTGGCGATTCATTTCGAAAGAAATGAAAATCACGGTTGAAATCCGGTCAAGAAATCCGCTAGTACGAAAAGATCGGAGAAGTTTTGTTGGAACGTCGACCGGTGTTATTGTCCGGGGTTTCGTTCGCTTATGGCGCCTCTCCAAGAACAAGTATTCGTTCACGCTGCTTTATGTTCGCTGTTGCTCGCGAAGATATGCTTCTTCCGAGCAAACCTGTCCCAGTCCGGTAGAAACAGCTATAAAACTCTTCAACGCTCGTCCAACGAACGAGCAGCATCTTTGAAACGAGTTTCTGCGATGCAGATGGATTGAAACTGTTCGAATTCAACGATTTTTACAATCTTTTCTATGAAACGTACGCAATGGGTGCTTTAGGAGAAGTTGGACACATAAATTTTTCACAAAACCTTTCGAAACTAAAAATATAAAAGGTAAAAATGAGAAGAGTCGGAAGTTAAATTTAGACTGTCACTGTACCAGCAATCCATCATCCAAGAGTTAACTTTCACCGCTACGAGATTCAGAGCATAAAATCTCTACCTTCTTCAAACGCTGTTTCTTTTTATAATGAAAACTTTATTTAAATGACCATTATACGAGAGCAGCAATTTCAAATGGCTAGCTATATTTTCTGTTTAATGTCGTCACGTAGGCTGGTTGATGATATCATTACATAGCAGGTTTTTTTCTTATGGCCTTCGATGTTACACTATTATTTATACATAAAGAACATTAATGAAAAGAGTTGGCGTTCAAGAGGAATTCAACACAAGTATGTACTGTGATGTTCGTCAGGCTTCTCTTTCTTCGAGAACAGAGATTTCTATTTTGGAAAGCGATCCTTTGATGGTCAAGAAATTTAGTACATAACAGTCTTCTCAGCATTTGCATCGCTTAATTGTTTTGCATCATCGATTGTTCAACGTAAATGCACATCCATGGATTCGGGAACAATGTTTCATTGTTTCTAATAGCTTTCTCGCCAAAAGCCATTGTTCAATGGTTAGTTGCTAACGGAACAATGTTCCTATTTCTCGCGATAGTTTGACTGCACTGCTATGGTATTTATCAAAAATCCGAATTAACTTGTCTACGCTTGTCTATCCCCCATGTGGTATTCAGCGTGCTAACAGTGTTCTGTATTAATTATTTTTTTGGAAAATTTGAAACGGAGAGAGTAGCGAATGCCCATCACGAGTGGTATCGCTCCCTTAACCACGTGCTTCCAGCCGAGACGTCACATATCCGTCAAGTTATTATGTCAAACGCACACACTGTTAGAGAAACCACGCAAAGCTCCATGTTCCACTTCGAAATTGAACGCATCGCTAGAAACCCCTGTCTACCAACCCCTTTCGTTACCATGGTTGCCCGTAAGCTGATCTTTCGCAATCTCTGACGGTTCATATACATATGTAGTCATCGATGAAATTTCAATTTCAGTTTCGAATTTCACTTTCATTCGTTTAAAAATTACGCGTTCAACTTCGGGTCAATGTTGAAGTTAAAATGAGTTAGGACATTGAATAATAAAGGATATTGACGCGGAACATTGGCGACGTTCGCTTGCTCTCCTTTCTTCCAGGAGTTGGAATGTGACATAGGCATTAAGGTTAAGTAAATGTTTGCTTTTCACGGTGGTCTGCTCGTTGAAACATCACGCCTCTATAATGTCAGATCGATGCCAAAATTAATATGCGACGCTGTGTTGCGGTTTCAATCCGGACTTCGATATAGAGTGTCGTCAGAATTAAATTTCCATCGCTGGAATAATTGACGGTTCAATATTGACCCTTTGTTAGCTGGATAAAAATTCATCCTTCTTACCAGCCAGACACTTTACGTCATTGCAAATCTCTTTTCATTCGCATTATTATAACGATGAACTCTACTGCTATTGTACAATTTTAGCAAGATTCTTCGAGCAACTCTTCTGTCTTTTTGTTAGTCAATTACTGTAGCCAGGGTGTTTAAGAAGGACCGTTACGAGTAACGAAGAGACGGGGACGACAAAGGATAAGAATGACTACAAAAGAATCTTCTCGAGCGGTGTTAAAACTCCTGAAAAGTGTTCCATGCTTGGATATCATTGTTTCCTTCGCGTCAAAAAGAATTCAGACGTTATGCAACGCTTGTTACCCGGTACCCAAGACTTGAAGAAATTGCGAGAAGAATACGGTCGACCGACCGGGGTGCGGTGCTGCAGCGGTGGTTGGTTCTTGGTTAAAATTAAATTCGAGACGTAAGCGAAACGGTTAATTAAGCAAAGTACCCCTTCGCGCGATTTGCCTTATATCTACGGTCTTTCGTTTTATTCGAAAGCGTAGTTAAAACTTCGAACCTTTAAATTAAAAATATTAATTTAGGTGCAATGTACGATTATCTTTAGCTGATACAAGGTAATATCTTTAGAAAACATCAAATAAATAAATATTTTGTTTCCTTAAGGGGAAGGAAAAAAGGTTGAAATCGTAGAGAACGATCGTTCCGTTCTTCCGAGGAGAATCATTCTCGAAGTTCCTTCCCGATATCGATTCGACACACATTTTGCGTTCACGTGCCACGGTTACGATACGCAAACTCGTTTCCCTCCAAGAAATCTTTGCTTTGTCCTCCAAGTACAAGTATCACGATCGGTTTCTTCTTTGGCCGAAGAATAGAACCCACCCTCTGTTCGCGTGAAACCTTTCGAGGCTTTCTCCGTGTTTCGCGAAACGAAAAACGGGTGGTGATCTTACGAAAGCCACGTAACACGAGCCGATTGATGGACTTTCGGTCTTCCTGTAGAAAGGAAACCCTGCGAAGGATGTAGAGAGTAGTAAATGTTGTACATAGAAAACTCTTCTTCGGGTAATGGTTGCCATTGCTGTTGAAATCTTCGCGTTCAGATTTAATATACGAATTTTAATTAAGCGGTATTAAACGGGTATTAAACGATTTCAAAGGTTAACCTTCAAAGCTTAAATCTTTTAGTTACGTAATTATCCAGACAATCGAGCATTTCTTGGTGCGAGGCTAACAGGATGGATGGCACTTCGAAATTCGGCGCCAGCCACCGTCGCTTCCTCTTCTGCTCGGCAGGATTACACGCGAAGAGGAGACGCGATCGATGGATGAATGGCGCCTGAGAGGCGCCTCTACTCCTCCTTGCCTCCACCAGAACTTTTCCTACGTTTGTTTACACGATATTCCCTTTCTACGTACAATCGCAGCCATTAATTGTCCCTAAAACCATACTTCAACCCCATTCTACGACACAGCGTTCCATCGAATCGGAACGACGGCTCCCTTCTTCCGTATACCAGCATTTTCTCGTATCACTTGCAGGCTTTCCATGGGTGATCGTTGATTAAAACTTGGACGGAAATAGTGGAATAGGGACTGAGAAAGTTTCTTCTTCCGTCAACTGGTTGTAGATACCAAGGATCCGTCCGAAAGGTCGGCGACGCATGGGACTTAGACTCTAGGGGACTTATTTCGCCAAAATAGTCGAATAGAACTTTGAAATTTTTTTCTCTCTGTCGACTCGTTCTTCCTACTAAGTTTTCTTCGCAATACAAAATTATAAATTTATTTTTCCCCGGGTAATTTTAAGCTCACAGCTGATTAAAATGAAACACTCCTCAGAGATTTCATTCAGCTGCAATTTTACCTATGAAACATTGAACAGAGTTAATAATTGAGTCTCTCTTGTAATTAAAAATGCAACAGCTGGAAACAGTAAGAGGTTTTACATTTCCACTATGATTTAAAATCATGATTAACGATTTAATTTTCCTTCCAATGCCTGTATGTATTGTATAAAGTTTACTATAAAGTTTAGTATTGATTTTTTTTTCACGATGATTAAACCGTGGAGTGCCATTTTTTTTGCGGCTTAAACTTCGAGCAAGTAATTATATGTAAACGAAGTAGCTGGTGGTGTAATTGAAGTGGTTGGCAAAGTTCTGAAAATTGAAAAACGATGCTCCACCATATGGTACCCGCTTTCCTGACTGCGTTTATTTAACGATAAACGAGCGATATTGATCGTTCTGCAAAGTGTTGAACGATAAAAAGTACAGCGCGTAATGGAACGCACGAAATTAATCTCTCGGACAGTTTTAATCGGTGTATCTCTCAGAATAAAACAGGTTCGTGCATATGTTGGTTGAGTTCTCTTATTGTTAAGAAAAGCTTGAAGATGTAATTAATAAAACTATGTCACTCGAGTGTATCGATACTAGGAGCATAAAAATATAAAATTATGCAGTTTTTCCTCGACAAATATCACGAATGGAACATAACGTTTCCATTTGCTCCACATTGAATCCACATTGCTTCGTTTCACGATTTCTTCTTGTTTGAGCCAAGCAATCGTTTGCATAATATTTAAATTAACCTTTTCACTTGCGGCAGAGTATACGACTACATACCGTAATAATTCAGTGAATTCATTGATACTCGAACTTGATTCAAAAGTTTCCTTCACTGACAAACACACTTCGATTCGCTTCTTATAACGAGAACATGAATTCTCAGTTGGTTCTTTGCGAGTATTAGAAGGAAGAAATCGAAGATCCTCGGGTATTACCTATTTGCCCCGGTCGACTCTACACGCGATGAACACATCTCGAAAGGCTTTCGCAACGCGTTTTCTCCGCTTTCTACAAAATGCATCATTACCGTGTCTTGGTGCTTCGTGCTTCGTGCTAAAACTCGCATAGCCTGGAGAGGCTGCGGTAAAAGGGCAGACGAGTCAAGGTTACGATCTACTTTCCAACCCTTCTTTCCTTACTTCCGTTTTCAAGCGTTTACTTGAAAAATATCAGTGAAAAACACTGATTTTCAATACGATCAGATGATATTCCTACGTTTGTCAAAGCACTTCTCACAGGTAGACTGTACTGACAATGAGAGTTATCGAAAAGAGGGGCTGGAGCGGGGTTGAGAGCGCGAGAGTCCGAATTACGAAGTTGAGAAGTATGTGACGATGAGTTTAGTTTTGATAGATGTTAGAGATAGAGAGTGTGTATCTTGAGAAAGAAGGTAGCCATGACTAGAATCGCGGGGGCAGAGTGGAATATTGATTGTCGCAGAGTTGGAGTGGCAGCAGAGGGGCCGGCCAGTCAGCTGACTCGAATTGCCAGCTCACAGCTGATCCGACACACGGCGTCGCGGCGCAACTACCGTCGCATTGCTGCCCTCTCACCCTCCTACAACTCCACCGCCCTTCTATGCGCGTCTCTACCCGCGTTTCCCAATTTTCTCCACTCTGCTCCTTTCGACCGTGTGCCACCTCACACGAATTATGCGGGTCCTGTCTGTCGCTTTTCATCCTGCTCGTACAACTTTATTCTACCATAGATAGAGGATCAGGGGGATGATCAGTTTGTTTTCGGGCTAAATTGGCATTTCGCGTTAATGTATCTTTTGTAATACGTTCGAAAGGGATACTGATATCAAATTAAATTCTTACGTTCTCAAATACTGTTTAATATCATTAGTATATTGTATATTGTACAATTCTCTCTTTATTTCTAAGTAAAAGCTTCTAGATGACCTAGTAGTTGAAGCACGAAATTCCTGGAACTGTTTAACACGTTTACTGCCATGAGGTCACTCGTGACTGGCACCATAAATTTAATACGATTCGACATTATTTTACCTACGTTTATTCATTTCCCAACTACTGTCAGTCTTTAAATAGCGTTACAAATTTTAGTCAGTTTAGCGTGAAGCGTGGGAGGGTATTATTATGCACATTTATTACTTCTAATAAATTCAAGTCCCCTCTAATCAGTAAACACATTTTCTCGCGTGTTTCATCGTTGCTTATAATTCTACCCATCTCTCGCTCTCGACTCGTGGATGTACGTGTGAAGCATGCGCTTATCTCTACTAACGTCTATCAATTTTATTCCAAGATTCAAATGAAGTTATCTAGACCGTATCGTTACTAACAGGTCAAACGCTTGTTAATGTTGCAAACATAATATTGACAATCCTTTAAGTCACTGTTATCATCTTGTAAATATGTACACTTTGCTAGTACACACGAAAGTAGAAGTTTCCATGAAGAAATCTGTACGTCTAGCCAGATTTAATTGCCGATAAAACGCTTTTCTTTCTTCGAACACAAATTACACGAGATGCACTAAAGATACTCGAGCAGGGAAAGTACATGGAAATTATCGTTGAAGAATCCGCTGAAGCGTACTGATTATTATGCTCGACGTCGAAGGACTGCCATTATTTCGTCGTTGCCAGCTCGTATCTTCTTACAGGCTTTGCCAGTGAAAAGATCTGAATTGCATCTTTGATGCTTACTCCCCGTTTCAAAGAAACCTATCCGAACAATATTACACTAACGTGTGTTGAAAATAAAAAATAGAAAAATTTATTACATATACATAGATACAAACGTTTCCTCGAAAAAAAGAAGAAAAGAAGAAGCAACAACTTGTTATCGCGAAAACGCGAAAGCAGAAAGTCCTGATGTTTCAATCAGGTCTACTTGGCACGCGAATGGCTGAGATTTTTTTGTACAATCTTTACATTCTCTGTCTTCATATTTGCCCGTTCTGGCTGGTTGCTTCAGCATCAGCATCAGTCATCCTCTGTCCTGTTTCTCGTAGCTTGGTCGTGTGTGTCGTAGGTATTTGTTCGTCATTCCTAGCCTGCCTGAACGCTTTGCCGTCTTTCCTTCTCCATACTCTCTGCGTTCGTGTATTTTGCGATACAAAAGGGAACGCAGCACCCCGGCTGACGAGTAATTCCCGTGCCTTTGAACGATGATCATCATTGTCATTATATAAGAAAAACAGGAAAAGGAACGGGATTAGGAATAGGAACAGAAATAGAAGCAGAAAGTTGGAGTATTCGTGGCTAATTAATATTATTTGGTTAATCGATTAAGCTGTTATCTTCCAGTGCGCATCCATACTAACCTATATAGATCCTAACCAGACCTCGTTTTATAACGTTGATCCAAACGTGACCTAGATTTTGTTTAGATTCAATCCTGACCTAATCCATTGGTTTTTATCTTATCTGAAAGTTCACGCCCACTGGTATGGTTAAGTTTATACCAAAAGCAGACTTGCACCACGCCCAATCTTTGATTTTTATATTTGACCCTGCGGGCATATTTTATTGAAACCTCGGAATTCACAGCTGCAACGCGTTGTGTAATAGGCGGGAATCGATCTCTAAACTTTTGGCGAATAACTGTTCAATAGTTTTTTACCGAGTTCCATTAGGGTTATTTGCTTTGCAACTTGGTTTTAGCGTCCTGCTTAATGGATGAAACTTAACGCGAATCGAATGTAATACCTACTAACGATAAGTAAGTATTTTCTGCAACCGGACCGTGACCCATTTTACAATTTCACAGTCAGCAGTACACCCGATCTAAGAGTTCCTCAAAGTCAATCTTGATTTAACCCAAATATTTAATGGCTTTAAACCAAGCACCATATTTTGTCTTTCGAATTCTTAGTGTCGTCAGTTGTTACCTCGTATCTCTCGAGAGCAAAAGGGTTAAGGGAAAGCATCGTGTTGTATTATTCCCTTGGTCTACTCCGAGCTACTTTGTATCCGTGTTTCCGGTTGATGGACGTTGCTCGAGCCTCCCTACCTTGCGTCCCGACGCCTAGCCGCCTAGCGTCGTCGCACGTCGCAGCAGAAGGAAGGGGTCGGTCAGGAAATACAAGGACTTCTTCTCTCTGTATTTCAGTCGCGTTCGAGCTCTCGAGCTCTCGAGTAAAACGCGTGTCGACTCGAGTGCAGTTGGGAAAACCGGTGAACAAACACGGTACGAACTCTCGATTTTCGTCGTCTAACTTCCTGTCGAGGCTTCTTCCTTCATCTTTCGAAGATATCAAGAAAGAAGCTGATCGCATAATATTCGATGATATCGAGGGATGTTCTCCATCCCTCTCCATATGTTCGGTTGTTTTTCATTCAGAACTAGTCGGTCAGTCACTGGACTTTCATTCAATCGGTTTCGACCCTCTTTTTCGTTTGAAACCTGTCCAAATGGACTAGCTGTGTCATCGAGTATCGTGAATGGTGCTTTAAACAGAGAGTGAACGCGATTGGCTGGTTGTTGATTGCTTTTAGAAGAATTAAGGGAAAGTAAAAATTAAAAGGATATTAAAAAAAAAAGGAAAAAAAAACACCGAGAAAGCTTGAATAATTTAAAATATGAAGAAATAAGGAGAATTCTAAATACATACCATTAAAATTACGCCAGTCATTCGCAATGATAAATTGAAGCGTTACATTAGGTAATTAATGTCCTTAGCACGTTGATTGTCATTGTGAAAATGGACACGCGTAATAAGATACATACTTTGACATCCGGTGTCGCCTATTCCTGACTTTAATATGTAACTTTTTACATTAACAAACTTCAGCTTACTTTCATTCGAGTTTCTAGCACAATATCAAGGTACACCTTTTTAATGTTTCTTATTAAACTTTTGTTGCATCTTACACATTGATATGCTGCAACAGCCATCTTGCTCATTAAACTTAATCTTACCGAAGTTCTGAAGAGTTATGGAGATGAACTTTACTCCAAGATTTCACTTCGTTACCATACATGCTTGAGCTGTAACTTTGACTGTTAATTAGCACTTTGACTGTTACGAGATTATAAAACGTATTATTGTAAAATAAAGTGTCAGGATATTAGAAAATTGAAGGTAAACTCGAGCATCCTGAAATCTTTTATTTATGAATCTGAAAGAAGAAATTGATCCACCCTTCGTAACATCACTATTTTGCTGAAACGAAACACGTTTAAGGAGGAAATCAAGAAGAGAATAAAAAAAAAGATTGCTTTACAAAACGCTATTTGAGCAGTCATCGAGTTTAACGCTTCCAAGCAATTTCCACGGTAATTCGATGGTAAAAGGATGCAAGCAAACTTCCACTCGAATACTGTGTTCTTACCTGAGAATCAAATTTCTTTGGGACTTAATCTCTCGCCCTGTCGCTCCATCAGACGAGCGTCCATATAAATTAAATCGTTTCTTAACTTGCTTTCTTCTTAACAATGCTATACAGCTGTTCCACGTTGTTCCTCTTATTATTCTAACTTATCTATCCGAACAGTTGCCTGGAAATTTTATCCGAGACTATTTTCTGCACCAGCAAAAACAACAGAGATATTTAAGGCGGTCACTGAAATGCATTAATAATAGTATTTGATACGAGAATTAATCATAGGTATCAGGTGAAAATAGGTAGCGACACCTTGCATCATTCAAACGGATGATCGATTTTACTTGAATCTTGAATAGAGATAAAATTAGCGTTGAATAATGCGTATAAATAATCAGACATAAATATCGACCATTTTTTTCATCGCTACATCACTGTGCCCATTCTTGTGAATCGTTGAGAAATGAATAACGCCAGCGAAGCGTCCAATTTTCCGAAGCTTATTGAATTGTTTACGCACGATGCATCGCGTTGCTAGATAGTCCTTCAAAGTCTATACAAACGTGTGTATATACGTATATAAATATACACGTACTGTTTATCGAGAAACCACACGTTTCCCTGTAGACGAGATTCGCTATTGACTGATGGAGAAATCATTACGTAACGCTTAGGACAGTTGTATCCCAATTATGGCAGGAAAATCAGTGATAGATCAGAGATTTGGCGAAAGCAATTATCTGTTACTTGAAATTTATTTCTACGATTCGTCCACGTCTCCGAGTCCGATCACACAGTTTACTTGTATCACTGTCGTCGTTGGTGGCTCATTTGTCAATCGTCACGTGTCCTCGTTTAAACGTTGAAAATGAATATCAATGCTGCGCGTTCGTAGACACACGTGCAGAGTTCAATATTCTGCGTTTCGATTTGCTAATCAAAGTGTTAAACTTCCGTCAAGGTGATGTCACTGTCTAGCCAGTCCATTTCAAATGAAATGATTTAATGCGTTCAACTGTTACGATGAAATTGACTGTTTACTTTTACTTTTTATATATCATATCCGTGGATGCTCGAAAAGAGGTGCAGAAGAATGCGTATGACCAAGAGTCTATCCGGATCGCGTTATACAGTTTATAGAGTGGAACAGGGTGTGGATAATGTGTCACGTTGATTTCTACCGTTGGGTAACCAACTTTCTGTTAGATATGAGTCATCAAAGTGTTTTCGGTTGATAATTTCTCTGCAGCAGTTATTTTCCAAAGCAGTTATTCCTCGCTTGCATATCCCCATTTTGCATTTTCAAACTTCGCGTATCTACATGCTAAATATACTGACATTTAATTTATCTTTCGCCCAGATATGTAATAACGTATCCCCTGTTCATTCAAAACGTCCCTGTTTACACTTAACGTTTTACCAACTGGAGGAAGCTCTCGAATAGTCTTTTCGATCCTATCTATTATCGAGTGAAAAGCAAACATATTTCTTCACGCTCCATAGGCAAACTGGGTCGTTTATATTATTTTAGTATATGTACATATGTACATATATGTTTCAGGCCTTCAGGAAATAGTGAAAAAATTCTGAAATATTTTTCAAACTCTCTCTCTATTATATTACACGGTTGTTCGTTGCGTGAAATATTGAAAAGTTTTGTCAGTTAGGGTTGAACAACGAGCTGCGAAAATGATGGAGCTTAGGAGGTCGTTGTTTACGCCAGTCACGTACGTTTATTATCAGTCTCCCTCACCATAATGACGTCATGTTAATGAGATGCTCAGTTAAGCATAAATTTCGATCGATGGCGTGCGATTGATCGTGACGATGTCCGTAACGCTCCCATCTTACCTGGAAATTTCAAGACCCCCGCTTACTGACGTAAGCAACGATGATTTAATTTATACCAGCGTTCGAAAAACCTTGTTTGCCCCACGCGGCCGTTACATCCTTAATACCATGATCCAATTACACCGTTAAAAAGCGTCTTATCGCACTTTCGTTATGTAAATTGATGTACTTACACAATTATCTAAGAAATTTTTCCAATTTCCACGTCAAATAATTTCAGATCATTAATTAAATATTCTAGTTCATTCATCAGACGAGTGTAATTTTATGATTCTTACGTTACTTTAGCTGATTGTGGGCTCGGTGTCGTATCGATTCGCTCTTCGTTTTATCTCTTACACGTAATTCGTGATAACGATAGCGATAATCAACGAATATCAAAAGCGTATACAACATGAAAAGTTGTTCGCGAAGCTTTAACACGTGTGAACATCTCGGACGTCGTAGAATGTTTACGATCCACGCAAAACCTTAAAAATAGGTCGAAATGTTAGCTTCTAATATCGTTGGTCTGCAACTCTGAACTCTGCAGATGGTTGTGCATCAACCTTTTACTATTTCATATCGCGTTTATTACTCTTTTATTACTATACATACGGTATATGCTCGTTTCATTCTTTTATTACCATCATCGAAATAGTCTGTATAGATTTTTGTCAACAGTTTCGTTAGTAATATCCATCATTCTTTCAAGCTTTTTATTTCTGGGAATTATTAGGTTCTTGCATACCGAATGGTTGAGTAAGAAATATAAAAAGTTTGACGCGATTCGATGACATAAAAGTATCTGAAAATAGCACTTACCTACGCGTGCCGTTTCAATTCGAAGCTTCAAGTTCGAAAGAATCTCAGCTTCGCTTGAAATTGAATCGAAATCACTTGAATTTAAGCGGCTTGAAGTTGTTTCAACTCGAGTGTAGATATTTGCAAGTCAAGCGACTTGAATTCAAGTAAAACAAAGGTGAACAATTATTCCGCAGAATACGTCGAACGTGAAGATAAGTTCAGATTGAAGCGGATTCACCGTCGAAAAACTTGAAGAATCTATATCTAATCAATTATAAAATGGCTTCGACAACGTTTCATCGTCGCCTAGAAGAAGTTTCTACCGAATCAGCAACTCGAAAACTTGAATACCTCGAGGAGAGACGCTAAAAAAGATGCTTTGTAAACGTACTTTACCTTGAAGATCAAGGTAATACGTAGAGAAAATATAAGTAAAAGGATATATAGAGAGTAAATCTTGAATAGTAAAGGTGAACACCAAGCGATTGTCGGGGGTCGCGGACGGTGTTCGATGAGAACCAAACAAGATTTGGTGCATACCCAGCGTACGTGAAAAGGTCCTCGGGCACGAGGACGGGGTGCCGAGGAGATCGTCTTCGACAACGACGATCACGTCGACGACGATGCTACGTTCACCGGCACGCGTCGTTCTTCAGGATTCTTCCGCTTCGACGTCCTCGACCCTGTCGGCTCCACCGACGCCGGTTCACCACGGCGCCGCTTCCGGTTCAGCAGGCACCGCCTCTGGCTCCAGCTCCAGCGTCTCCTCGCGTCTTTCTCTTCTCGACACCTGCCACAGGAAGATCAGGTTCTTCGGCGAGCTTGTCGCGTGAGTCGTCTATATAGATCTCAATGTATCTACTGTGGCTAACTCAGAAAACATGTGCACCTTCAAAAGTGCAGATCCTTCCTGGTCAAATAATCTGGGACTTTGTGTTTTCCGTATATGTATGTAATGTATGTATGTATGTATGTATGTATGTATCCATAAGTTAAGGAGTTAGGAGATTGACATTTTTATCTCGAAGTATGTCGTTGCATTGATTTATTAAGGCTTAACGGTAGAATAGCGGCGCCTGGGTCCTTTTGACACGAAGCATTTGCAGTTTTTCTGGTGTACATTTTTCTTGAGGCATACCGTATACACATCCGTATACCGTATATGTACTTGTACAGAGTGTCTTCAAGGTATAAGGCGTTGGCTTGATATCGAAGAAGATTAATTAGATACAAGCCATTGTCTTTCCGTTTGAGAACGTTTTGCATAAGCATGGTGTCAAATGAAAAGTGTTACGGTAAAATAAATGAAAATTTGATGTATCCCGTAACACTTTTTAATCGTACACTAACAGAAAATGGTAATGCAAGCAGAAACGGGATTCTACGAAATTTATTCCATTCCGAACCCATCTCGATTCTCAATCCACTTTATTACCATTTTTTGTACGTTTTTACATATGTATTATATATGATCGAGAAATCGATTGTTATATTTTTGCATGGCATACGTAAGTACCTACGTGTTCCTACGATTACGCACCGACGACGCGACGCTTTGCTGGTCTATTTTTCCATCAACGAAAAATTATCTGATCGAATAAATAACTCTTTCTTTTTTCGAGACATGGTCTTTTCTTTCGTTGATGGACGTATACAGAAACCATCCAACGTTGGTTCAACACGGGAATAAAAAAATAAATGGAACGGTGTATCGGTGATCTGAGAGAAGAAAGGGCTTTGAAAAATTGCTCGAAAGAAATTGAGAGCAGAAAAAGAGAGTATATTCGTGAAATTGGACACTGTTGCCTTATGTTCAGTATTTCACGTTTCTAAATTCTTCTGTTGAATTTTCTTGGACCTCTGAATTGTCAAGGATCTCGAAGCAAAGGAAAATCGATTAGTCGAGGTCGCAGTGTAGACGTTAGAACTGTAGCTAAGGTCAAAGGTTTTGCTTTTAACAAATAGTACTTAAGGTGTATAGTAATTAGTAAGGATTAGAAAGTTAGTACTAGTAAATTAGCGTTATAAAATCAGAATCCTTGACCTTAGTTATAGTTTTTAGTGGACTGGATGTTTTGCAATCTTATGTCGTTGATATCTGGTGAAAACTGGCAATGAATTGATTGAGCCAGTTTTTTCCAAACAAATGCAGCTTCTTTCCAGTGGCATGAGCTTAATAGAGAGAAAAAATGATTTGATTGTTTGATGAACGTAGACGTGGCTGAACATTGTGGCTCTGGTTATTTATTGCATGCGAATAGTGTTTTAGAGACTGGCAGGAAGCTGATTAGCCAGCAGCTCCTCGTTAGTTAACATCCGAGTTCACTCACAAAACTAAAATAATTCTAATACTACTGTTCGATATTATCACTGAAACATCGTGACACTCTTCAATTTTACATTATTTCACACAAATTATTCTCGGAATAAGAAAAAAGTAAAAAGTAGGTACAGGAGATTAAAGGAAGGAATAGTCATTTTCTTAAGATTGGAGAAAGTAGAACGACTTCCATTGTTTCGTGAATTTCTTAAGATGCAACGAAATAGAGGAAGTTTAATCAATTAACTTTCGCCCAGGAAGAAGCTTCATTTGTCCTTAAGAAGACGAAACAGAGGGAACGGGAACAGAGAGACGCCCAATGAAGGCTTGTTGATAGATTAAAAGCGAATTGAATGGAGTCCGAGTCCGTTCGTTCGTACAAATCCGATAATTCGTTAATCTGATTAGCAAACCTGTGCCACTCGATTAAAGACGTAATGTTCTGTACGCGATGCGATCAGCGCAATTGTTGTTTATGAAACTTGGTTACAATGTGGAACAGTAATGCTCTTCCAACATTGTTGACTTTGTAAACCGGATTGCTTTCTCGTTAGATTTACAAAGAGGATATTTATACAAAATTGTTTAAATATAGTATAATAGATCTGCGACTACTAAACTGATACACGAATTCTGTTAGGTCGAGGAATATTTATTTATTGTTGGCGTGTAACTGGTGGACGAAACAGCAGGAAATCGAGGCGAATCTGGTAACTTTGTAAAGCGACATATTGCTGCTGGTATTAACGATACTAGGCTAATGAGCTTGAATATGTTCCAAAATTCGTGAGGGTGGAATCAAGGGTGGTAGTGGTAGTGGTGGTGGTGGTGATTGTGGAAGGGAAAATCGCGAGGGGTTGCGGAAAGCGGTCTCCAAAGCAAAGTGCATTTAGGCCAACGTAATATTGTCCTTCGCCCCGGAATGAAATTGCTTTTTCCAGTTACAGGCTCACCTGTAATTTGTTTTCCATCGGCGTACCGTAATATGCATCTCCAAACCACCATCGAATCTGTGTACATACATATATCGATTAACATCGACTCTCGTTTAACGTTGATTAATTAGGCTATTTCATAAATTTTCGCGTTGATTCTTAATAAATTTCATTTGCGCGCTCGATGAATTACCGAATAAATATTCCAATTATTCAAATCTAGGTTATAGAAATCAAAAGAGATCGTCCGTCCATAGTGAAGAAATAATTTAGATCGAGCTTCCGTTTTCCTTTTCTTATCAGACACAATAAACGCTGAAAATATATGTAATCACCTCTTGCGCACCGATGAAAAGCTATTCTTTCGTTGAATCCGTCGAGGTGTGACCACTCATTATTTAATTAACCTTTAATTTAAGGTCATCGTCGCTATCAAATTAGAACTCTGGGAGGATTGGATATATGTACGAGCACCGTTATCCTATAACGATTCGATAGATGATTCGAAATGTCTGGGAGCGATGAACAGTCGGCAATTAGTCGCCATTTACACTGAAATCAATGGAATGTAATTTTAAGCGAATCACGTGCTACGTTCCCTATAATCAAAGATACATGTAACGCGGGAAATAATTCGGTGTTATAACGGAAATGACGCCGCGTCGTTAACAGCAGATTTCGCAGATCGACGTAATTCATTTCAATCAGAAGACTTTAACTCCCGTGAAAATTATTTGCAACGCGTCGAAAAATATCACCTGAATAATATTTATAATGTTTACGGTTAGTTTCGCAGCTGAGGTTACAGAAATTTTGCCGATGAAATTCACACGGCGTACGGCAATACTCGTTACCATTTGCAAGTAAAATTATTGCACATCTGTGCTTTAGTCACAACACATTCGGTCGTGAATGAAATTTCACCTATTCACGGTTATACTGTTCTTGTTCAAAATCCGTAACATTCGGAGTCGTTGCTGAAATTAAGCTGGTATTTTATTAATTCACGTAATACCTCCGCATCGTTATTAAACCCGTTCTCTACCACCTTCTGGCAATTATCGTAAAAATCTGAATGAAAAACGAAAATAAGTACAAAGTTCAGAGCAGTATTCGATACACAACAATCATTACAAACTTGTATATACATGAAACAATAAGAAAAAAATGAAGAAAATTGACGCGTTTCGTTGCAAAAACTCGAAAGATTCGCAAATTAGACACAAATCATTTCAATATCAACCTCCTCTGCTAAGCAATAATTTGCTTTATTGCTTGATCAGTGTAGAAACGCGTTAATTAATATGTATCGAAAGGAGAGAACAGTTAGTTGATCTGAAAGAGCGATTTCACGTTGCTTATAGAAAAGCCCGACGAAAGGAGAAGGATGCGGGAACCACAGAAGATCCGAAATTGTACCTCGAGGAGGCGGCTCTTGAAAGGCAGCTGCCAGAACTGGACCTGAGGATGTTGGTCGATCTACCACCAGGTTTGGACTACAACGAGTGGCTGGCCTCTCACACCCTGGCACTATTCGATCACATAAACCTCGTTTACGGAACGATATCTGAATTTTGCACGATGACGGGCTGTCCCGACATGACTGGTCCTGGCTTAAGGTGATTTCTTCGTTCAAAATGTAAAGGAAGACGAAGTAGAAGTAACGAAAATACAAGTAGAATAGGAAGGATAAAGGAAATCATTTCTTAAACGACTACTTCTGCTTTCACCCCTCTCGCCCTTACTATTTTCTTCAAGAGTAACTCGATTTCTTATCGTTTCAGAACTTATCTGTGGTTCGATGAGAAGGGAAAGAAAACGAGAGTGGCAGCGCCACAATATATAGATTATGTTATGACTTTTACACAACGCACCGTTAGTGACGAAACTATATTTCCTACGAAGTATGGTGAGTTCATTTTCTTTGACTTTGCGTTGAAAAATCTTTTTCGTTCGTCGCATAATACTATATATTTACAACTATAAATAATCAGAAATTAAATTACAGCTATGTCCACACGTTTGGTAGACTGCGGTACAAAAAAAAAAAAACAGACGTGTATACATGGCACGTAGGGGTGTAATCACGTTAATTGGTCGATTTCTCTTGGATGTTCCAGCAAATGAATTTCCTAGCTCGTTCGAATCGATAGTGCGTAAGATCCTGCGGCTACTGTACCACGTGGTGGCACACATTTACCACTGCCACTTCAGAGAGGTAGCACTCTTGGGGTTGCACGCTCACCTCAATTGTGTGTTTGCCCACCTCACGCTCCTTAATCAACGCTTCAACCTGATCGATCCGAAGGAAACGGAGATCTTAGGGGACTTGGAGGCAGCTCTCTTGGGTGAGTTTTACCTGTTAAGGATCGATATTGTTACATAATGCTCGTGAACGGTCTGTATTATCGTAATAGGATTATGCTACAGTTTAAGGAGAAACATCACCGATAAGACTTATTAATAATCACGCAATTACGTAAATAGGATCTTTGTCACGTGCTGATGGACGATTAGAATTAGGCTTACCATATAGGAGGTGTACCGTCTTATGCTGTTGCTTAAATTTAAAGAGCTGATCATCAATAATCGATCACCACTGTCAATTAATATTATACTAAGAACAATATTGAAATTTCAGGTGACTCGACGTCATCATCAGCGCCTTCACAGACCTTAGCCATCCAGGAGACTCCGACCACAGCCACCTAGATCGCGATGCACAGTAAACAAGAGGTTGCAGTTCCTGAGACTAGGTGACGATAGGCGTTTTGTTTTCCCTCTTTTTTTCCTTTTCTCTCTCTATCTCTCTTTCTCTTTTCCTTTTCCTTTTCCTTTTTTCTTTTTTTTTTTTCTAATTAGAGAGTACGCGAACGACAGAGTTTAAGGATAACGATTATACACGCAGGTGGAGCGAGAGCGCAATTCTGTAAAAACCAGTAGTACCTGTACATAGCGAAGTGTGAAACAACTACATGATGTAATTAGGTTCCTCCGTTTGTTGTTTGTGAGATTGTACATAATTTATTAAACAGTAAGATATACGAAAGAGACGAAGGATGATTATTGATTATTATTATTGACAAAGTTAGTTGCTATGAGGAATAATTTGTTCTGTAAAAACTATTAAAGAAAAGATTTAAAAAAAGAAGAAAAATAACAAAAATGAATGAAACGATAATAATATTGTAAAGTTACAAGTAATACCAAATATATACCTGGTGTTAAGGCATGTGTTATATTCGTTGAAACTCGAACAGCCGCGTTCGAGCTGTTCCTGGGTCATTTTCAGTTTGTTTTTTAATTGGATATCACCCTATTTTGCAAAGGAAACGTTAAGAAGGATATCAGTTACCAGCTGAAACAGCTTCAACTTACTTTGTAGTTTTATAATAAGAATTATTCTTATTATTAAGAAGCATCCAGAGGATAAGCTTGGACCATGAAGAATGCAATGATTTCATCTGTCTAACCAATATAAAGGTACATTGTTCAACCTTGTTCCATCCTTCTAAATCCTAAATAATGAAAAGAGAACCACGGATTATTTCTTTGTTCATTTTTTTTTTAACGAATATGTTTACATGTACCGATCAAGTGCAAACAGCTGAAGGAGCAGTGCCCTGTTTAACTTCCACAATTCTAATTGCCGCACAGACATTAGCAAGTTCGCGTAAGAACAGACCCATGGCCTCTGCGATAGGTTCGCAAAGATCCCTTAAAGAGGTTGCAATGTTGTATAACAGTATCAGTACTGGTTGTATCAATGCATTGAATATGATGGACAGAAGAGGCTTTATGAAGTAATCTGCCAACAGTTGCAAGATGCCCACAGTCAGGGGTCTGATTACGCTGTAAAGTATGAATCGGAGGAATTGTAAAATAAATGCTGTTACGAAAGCGGTGCCTATATGAATTGTTCCAAATATTTCAGCCCAGAAGCGTGTTGCTGCCTGATCAGTCTTCTCGGCACATTTTTCAGTTGCCAGTATCGGTGGTGAATCCGTGGTACGATAGTACCTAAGCAAAATATAATTTAATAAAAAGGTATTTAATTTTTTAAACATAAATAGATTTTATTTTTTATCTTTTAAATTTAAACGTTGATGTAGTTGTACCTACGCAGAATTCCCGTGATCAAAGTAATAGATTTCAATTTTTTCAGTCACTTTTATCTCTTTCCCTTTTTCTTTTTCTTCTGGTTTTACTACTTTAGGAGGATTCTGTTTTCTTTTATTAGGTATCCCTTCTGATATTTCACAGTACATAAAGGGCTGTGCATAAATATATCATTGAGTTTTTACGTTTAGCATTAAATAGATTAACGATTAAATATTTTACTCCACCTTGTTATAATGAGCACACTTTGATGATCTTAAGTTTACCTCGTACATTGCATCTTTTTTTTCTAAATAGGTTTTCTTTGGCCATTTCCACTTAAAACGACACCAAAATGGTCGTGAATGTGGACCTAAAAACTCGTATTTTAGATATGCTTGAAATGAATTAAAAAAAAAAAAAGATAAGCAATTAGTTTGAACTATTTTAATTGGAATACACGATTTATAATTATAAGGAATGTACAGAGTTCTTACTTATATGAAGCAAAGATTAAGGTACAAACTTAACAAAATTCGGTAAGCTATAATAATTACCATTTTTGTGTTTTAAGGGTAAAGTATAGGCATTGCTAAAAAAATAAGATTTAATCAGTATTTGCTGTGTGAAATAAAAATGTTTATATTACATTT
This sequence comes from Osmia lignaria lignaria, assembly GCF_051020975.1. Lineage (NCBI taxonomy): Eukaryota > Metazoa > Arthropoda > Insecta > Hymenoptera > Megachilidae > Osmia > Osmia lignaria. Next base: position 14,537,133 of record NC_135041.1, read on the forward strand.
TATGGGTACGGCATAAACACGGTGCAGTAGATTGAATTTGTTTCATTGTACATTGGTTTTTCTGTAAATCCTTAGGTAATTCCTGTACTGTGTTGGGTCTTCCACAATGTTCTGAAACTACTCCATGGTTCAGTGGTGAATGTATCCCGTAACATTTACAATCTTTATCTGCATATGTGTAATGTACAATTTATGTTTGTTTTACAAAACGTACAAGCTTTTGTTTTTAAATTATTACAAATTTTAGCTTATTATTTAAATTTTTATTTTACATACGACTAAATTGTTCAAAAGTATTATCCTCTTTCTTTACAAATTCAGCTTCCTTGAAATTGGTATTAACTACGCAACTATTATCCGATTGCAAAGATGTTATATTAGAAGCTTCTGTTGTGTCATTATAAGTACAATCCTCCCCAGATACCATGATAAACACATTTCTTTAAAACAAACTGAACAAAACTGAAATTAAAGTAACATGAACTAAAAGAAAATTAAACTGTCAAATTGACAGGAATAAGGATAATTCCTTACATTCATATGTTTATACTTTGATTGCCAATACAATGAAATTGGTTTCTCAAAGAAGGGAATGTTTTCGAATTGAGATCACAATGAAAACGACACAAATCGTGAAACGTATTTGTGGAATAATAATGATTAAATTTAAATAAATAAATAAATAAATAAATAAATAAATAATATTTTTCCTCTTTATTTCTTTTATAAACACATAATAATTTTGATTCAGTTTTTGTTTATCAGTTACCAAAAGTTCTTACACCCTGCCCTCCCTAAAATTCTCAAAATTCTCAAAATTCTATTCATTCTTGAAACATTATTCGAAGTAAAAGACACTATTATTTACATCAAATTGAATTGGAAGTAGAATGGTATAATTAGTTTAGTATGATTTAATAGAATAGTAGTAATCTCATCTATACGATATAACGCTTGCGAGGAATTTTATAATTCTCAAATTCTTAACAGGTCACAAAAAGATTTTACAACTAATATTACTTTTTCTTCCGTCAAAAATTTCAACTAGAATTCTAAACATTTATGTGTTTATTTATTCTAAATCTTTCTCTTTTGTGTCTTAATCGGTGCTTCATTTATCCTTTATACGTTCTTCGAAGCAATTCGTTCGCAACTTAGAAATAAAACGTTAAAAATCTTAATTATAAAAGTTCTTTATGTTTATCTGTTTGTTACGTGTATGTTTCTCAAAATGTTATAATACAGTTTTGTTTTTTTTTTATTCGTTGATAACGGACCATTAAGTATAGAATTTGTTTGTCTGTCTTGCCTAGAAAACGAATAAACTATTCGCTATACAATTTCAGTGCATCTGATTGCTCACACGAAGTAAATATAATCTAAATATCAAATTAGCTTAATATCAATCGGACTAGAAACAGAAATATACATTAAATACCAAATGCTTATCACTCGGTCAAAAGAAATATTTGAGAAATACGTTCGCATAAGTAGTCAATAGTGTCTGCTACAAATTAACTTACATTTGTATTTATAATATTTATACACATGTTTCTTGGATTAATTCTGACGTGGAGTATTCGTGTTTGTAATATCATCGTTCGAATCTTATATTCAATCTTATATGTACCTTTCAACCTTTTGTACAAATACCTCTTAACATTCTGTACAATCAGTCAAACAATTGCAAACTTGTTTTTAATTAACGATGGTTGGACAAGTGTACCGAATGTTAGTTTTTCTCTGTACACGCGTACATTAAAGATTTTGGAAGAAGTTACCAAACCATTAGGAATGAAAACAAGTTTGATTATGTACAATAAATGTGTATAAAGTAATTGGTCGTACACACATGAACGGCTTAAGAACGATGAAATTATAAAACATAATTGCTATATTTAGTCGTTATCGGAAATATAATAATGCTTAATCAAGATTTAACAAAGAAACATAGTGTTGTTTAAAAACTATTAAAAACTTATTACGGTATAAGCTTAAAATACATTTAAAGTTTTGATCTATTCTCATCAATTTTTATAAGGTAATGATCAGACATTTAGGCACCTATTGGAAATGCAATGTTAAGAACATACGCACTCTTTTAACATACTTCTTTAGAGTGTTAACAATTAGAGTAACTTGTTCGTGCAATCATTGACAGAAATATATCTTACATACATAGACTCATTTCTACTTAAACGTTGGTAAATTAGATTTTTAATATACTTAAGTGTATCCTGTTAAGGATGCAATTAATCGGTAAACGTTTATTTTTCTGCATTAATTGTGCGTGGAACACAACTCTTACAGTACCAATATTCAATAATTAGTATTCTCAATAATGCTAGAAAGTGGAATTGACATAGCACTTGCAACCTTAACAGTGAAATCTAATCATTATACTTGTCAATGATGCTGAAGATATTCATACCAAAAGGGAGTATATGCTCTTAACAACGTACTAACGTTACAGATTAAACATAAAGTTTCGCAATTATAAACTGAAGTACATTTTTGGAATGTAAAATATTCGACGATTATTTTCTAATAATATCTCTATCGTCACATGTGTAATTATCGTACAAAAATGTATTAGATTTCTCCTTTGTTTCTCTTCTCTTTTTTCTTGCTTTCTTTTTTCTTCAATTTACTACTCACAATTGATAAGATATTTCTTTGAAAATTTTACCGTATCATTAAAGTATGACATCCATCAAAACAGATGCAAACAATTTATATACATATTATGATGTAAATATTTTATATAGCTATCATTAAAACTTCATTTTCACGTAATGCAATAATAGATTAGATACAACAGCCAACGTTAATCAATTCTTATAAAGTTAGAGCATAAAGTTGTGTAAACGCGTGTATGTGGATGTCTTTTAAAGAGTAGAAGCATGGCACTTAAGTCAGGTAAACTTATTTATAAGTACGAAAAAACTGATTGAATAGCCAACAGTAATATTTATAATCATATAGCATAATCTTTGACTCTTTCATTTAATTAAAATTTACCCACGAGCTTTTCATTATGAATATGCCACGCTTTTAAAAGTTACGAAGTTGGTTTTTTTTTTTACACCTTTTTTTCTTTATATATTAATTCTGAATTCCTTATGTGTAATATGAAAATTTTATGATATTAGCAAAAATTGTGACAATATTGCTGTTCAGAGTGTTTGTTACGAATTTCTACAACGCTTAAAACCTACAAAGTACAAATAAGTGTAATAAATAATATTGATAAAAATACCTTATACAATGATTTTATAGAACCGACTGTCATGGTTTTTTTTTTATAAAGATATTCCGTCTTTCAGTACGATTAAAATTGTACTTTTCTCGAGTAAATTATTTATAGATTGAACCTACCGCCCGTTAGGATATAAAGTATTAAAGAGTAACGAAAAAACGAACATATTTAACGATTACGTTACGATTACAAGAAAAGAAAATATAGATATTTACAATGCACTATAAAGTAAAGTAATTGTATTAATGTTATGTTTACACGAAGTATATAGGAAATAAAAAAAAAAAAATGAAATTTCTTATCATTTTCTTTTGTAAAAATAGAGTCAAAGTACTTGTGCAACTTGTTTTTCTATTTCATATTTGGAAAATAGAATACGCAAAGGTGGGATATGCATACTTACGTCGTAAGAACAGTCTTTTACAGTAGATGAATGTTAAAATTTATATTCACTGACTGTAGGAAATTGTTTACAGTATGCAATTCAAATCTGTATATGCATAAAATCACTACCTTTTCTGAAAAGTCACTTCCGATATTGTAGTAACTCTTTGGTAGCCCAGAAATACTTGAGGCATTAACATGATATGACACAGTTAGCTTCTGATGGCTAAATTACATATCTTCCGTAACAGTTGTTTGACCATTTAGAAAAATCCTAAATGTATTGGAAGTTGTCTTTCGTAGCGAGTAGAGGTAACTTTTCGATGCTTTGTTTGTGATCAAAACTGTGTAACCAGTCTGAACTGGGTTTTGCTTTTATACCACAGAAACTTATATTGCAAAAATCAGCTGCGTTCTGGATAGCACCGCGATGGAAAGGATTTCCTTGTTTAAAATGCGCGTACCGTCCGGCATTCATACGCTCGTTTGTCGTCATTCCAAGAACCATAATCTAATGAAAAATACACGTTAATATGAACGATTTCGTCTGGTAGAAATAAAATATAATAAAAAATAAGTATTATTTTATTGTACAAACCTGATAACATTGGCAAGCTAATAGCGTGCCAACCCAGAAGAAATGGAGAGACGTGTTTGCTGTGACCCACATTACCCAAGCATCGCATGTAGCTGCAGCGACTAGGTAATTATCAGCAGTATGGCCATTTGTTAAATTTGTCCAACACTCAAACTGCCAATACTGTACGCTAGCAGATAAAACAACAATACAAAGGCCTAATAGCGAGGCTAAAAATCCCAGAAAATACTTGTGGTTATGCACACCTAAACGTAATTTACAGAAAGAAAAGATGTGTTAAAAAATTAATTATGCAATTATATCATTTAAGATAATAGATCAAGATTAGACTGTCCAAAGTTACTACATTTTATGCGTACATATTACTACCATAAAAAAAAAAAAAAAAAGAAAAAAACAATCTTACAATAGGTTTATCTTTATTAACTTACCAATACAATTGTTGACCCAGGGACAGTGATGATCAAATCGTGCTACGCATCGATCACACGTAGAACAATGTTTAGACCTCATAGGTCTTCTGATTAAACAACTACTGCAAAATGAGTGTAGTTCAAAACCGCCAGATTCTGCTAACTCTATAATCGTCTAAAAAAATAATACAATTAAAACACGTATTTTATTTATAACAATTGATATAATTGAAAATATAGATTTTTACATTTAATTTGTCTTCATGTGTAGCTGTGATCACACCTGGATCACCCCTCCAGGATTGTAAGAAACAAATCCATAGCGGTACTGATCCACCCGCTAATAGTAACCATAAATACCAGGCAGCATGTATGCCTAACCAAAAGATCCATGTAACGTATATCCACATCTGTAACAAGTGAAGAGGACGAAACGAATCATACTCGTATCATAATAATTAAAAAGTACTAAAAGCGTTGATAGCCGTTAATGATATCAATCGAAGAATTTTTGTTGGATTTACTTATATATGTTATCTAAAATTGTATGATAAGCTACTTTTGTTAGCTATCTAAGATACATGTAAGTTGATAATGGAATTGCTACAGCATTATTCAATTCCTATACTTCAATTTAATGATAAATAACTAATTTGAAACTTACCTTTGTAGCCAAATAAATTGACATTGGTATAATATGAAATAATCGTTCGTCAAAGACAAAATGATTAGCTAAATATAGTGCTATGTAAAGAGTAACAAAGACACCTAATTTCACTAAATAATCCAATCCCGACTGAAGAATCATTCCAATTAGATAGAAAACTATAAATGGTGTGCTGACCATACAGTACCAGCGTATTCTCTGAAAGTAGAATTCGAGATATGAAGAAATGTGAAGAACATAAAACAAGTAAACAAATTAAATACACATACTTTATCTCTACACCATGTTCTTGTTCTGCCCTGCCTTTCTCTGATTTCTTGACTAATTTTATGTCCTAACCAGGCAGCGCCGATATGACGACCCAGTAGTGTCATTGGCGTTTCATCCCGAATATTTGGCACATCTAACGATGCACCATGGTGAACTAACGTCGATATTGCTGTACTATTTTCTGCTATAATAGCCCAATGCAAAGCGGTATTGCCATGTAAGTTATCCGTAAGCGAATGAGACGCTCCTAAGGTCAGTAACAAGCGTGTCGGATCTAAACTATAAAAGAGAAAACTTCGATGTAATCGATATAATATGATTCTAAGGGGATACTTGTTATTTCTCCACATTTACCTATTAACTTTATAGGCACTCCACATAAGGGGTGTCATTGCACTTCTGTCAGGCATATTCGGATTTACTCCTTTCGCGACTAGATAAGCAACAATAGATGTATGGCCAAATTGTGCAGCTAAATGAATACATGAAAATCCTTCTGAATCCCTGAGAGTTGGATCTGCTCCTGCTCTCATTAATATCACAACTGTAGGTAAATGGCCCTGTCTGAAAATGATTTGCATTATGGTAGTTGTACTTGATCTGCTATCATATTATGAAAGTTGAAATAACAGACCTTGTAGCCCAATGTAACGGTGTGGAAGCAAGTTCACCACCAATTGCATCAACAACAGCTCCCTTTGCAATTAGGTACTTTACAATATCTTTTCGATTATTTATCGCAGCCCAGTGTAATAATGTTACAGTTTCTGAATCTGGCTGATTTACATCAGCACCAGCTTCTACTAATTCGGTTACTCTATCCAAAGCTCCATACTAAAGAAAATAAAATTTCAATTAGAATATTCTAAAATAAGTAAAATACATAAATACCTACTCTTGTATTGATTAAAATCTTTGTTACCTGTGTTGCTCTAACAATGTCAAACGAACTACAATCTTGTACTGGAGGTTTAACAGGTTCTTGGTGATGGCTACTAGGATCTTCTGGCTCCCCACTGGCTTCACTCTGACAGGCAGTTTGCATTTTTAATGCATACATGTTGAATTCAATGTTATTATCTTCAAGATTATGTCATAGATATAACTTATTCATGTAGAAATGAATTTTCTAAGGTTGTTTATTACTATAAGGTATTTCTGAAACAACAATCGCATTAACGTTTATGAATATAAAAGTTATAAGACAATAAAATCATCGGCATTATTCTACGTGATTGATTAATATTGATCAATTTGACCGACAGTAATGAAATCATCGTTTGTATTCATCGAGTATACATATATGTACTGTTGTAAATACGAGATATATTATAGAGAATGCATCGAGTATATTGTCAATCGATTTCGATTCGTATTCAAGTCAGGAGTTAATGATAAACGTCGCAATGCACGATTCGATCGTTCATGAAAACTTTTCGAAATACTAGTTATTCCATAAATGTCTGGTTTTATATCTGTCGAATGCGCAACCCTTTCTATTAGGCCGGAAAAATAATTTATATACTTATGTACTTATTAAACATTAAATATAGAACGATTTTACGATAAGATTATTCTGCAGATTGTAAAATCATCGTTCGATCGTGAAACGCATCTATTATAAAACGACTTCATAATATATATGATATTTTACCTTGCAAGTAATGACAGTATTGATAATAGATGCACATAGTACTTACACGGCATGCTACCCTCGAATACGTCGCAAGGGGTTAAATTTAAAGAACAAACAGTCAGTGGGTGTGGGCCGCCGGTACATTGTATAGAATCCGGATAAGGGTTGACCTTTCCTTTTAACTATAGGAAAAAACACCCTCTTGGAACTTCTTGCTTTTCACGATTCGGAACAGCACATTCCTCTCTTATTTCTCACACAGTTTCATTGCTGTTTCTTTCCTCCTCGATAAAATTTTTGAACATGCACCGCGTACCGCACTGATACACGATATTGCTGTTCGCATCACATGCACATTATGCTTTCTCAAGTTTCGCGAGAAGCTTCTTATTGACCAAACGGCTTCGTAAGCCGTCCGATCGGTATCCGATATTCATCGAACGTGAAATTATCAACAAAAGAGTCATCTAGCGGAGAAAGTGGACAAAGCACTCTCTCCAAAATTGAGCGCCCTCTTGTCGATTTTTCAAAATATAAGTTTTACTTAAAATCTTGCTCATATGTTATTATAAATCTGGAGAGTGTAAATTGATATAAAGAAAAGGTTTCTCATCGTTGAATTTGAAACTTTGAATCTACAAATCTAATAAACCGTAGGTTTATGGATGTACATACATACCTATCAGCAGTGACTACAGATCCAGATGGATCTGTAGTCATTGCTATCAGGTATAATTTTATCCCTCCCACTGTTTTACTTTCCCGCGGATTTTCAGTCTAATTCCTATCCGGCAGTTATGCCAGTTATGCGCGTCCAACTTATTGTATTTGTGAAAGTAGTTCCTTAAATTATAAAACTTGTACAATTGTACATAACATTTCAATCTCGAAATTTATACGTATTAAATATATGATCGATTAATGTTCGCATCATAGTTGTTTGACTGATAAATTATTGTTTAGGTTATAGTAACGTGCCATTGACAGATTTGTTGTAGATCTTGTCAGTCGTTGTTATGTTGTAAGAAAAAGTTTACAATTGAAAGCATTTAGGTAAGACAAGGTTAATCGTTTTTTTTTTAATCGTTTATTATTTTTATTCAGACATGGACTTTGGTCTGATTTTATTTTTTTTGCATTCTTAAAGACCTAATAAGATGAAAATGACGGATTCCAACGAAAAAGATGATTGTATGATTGAAGCGGTTACTCCGATCAGAACAAAGAAAATGAAACAAGGTACTTGTTTTTTAATTTCTGTGCTGTCATCAAAGTAATTACAAATTAACTGACTTGTATACAATGTAAAATATTGTTTCAGCGCAATTACCATTTCAAATACGGAGTCCAACTCAATCACCAAATGTTATGAAAACTAAGAAGAGGAAGCTGTCATCACCTTCAGTGGGATGTAAAAGTCCAAAGGCAGTTAAAGTTTCCAAGCCAGCTTCCAATAAAGATGATGCTAAAGTTGAAACATTAAGGATGGATAGTAATGATATAGAAATTGTAGAAAGTATAGAAATTGAGAGTGTGAAGGAAAATACATCTAATAAAGTGAATGCTGTACAAAAATCTACAACTCCAAAACAATTGTCAACCAAGCAGAAGAAAATAGAAAAACAGGATAAATCAAAATCTAACTGTTTAACAAAGTTTTTAAAAAAGACTGATACAAAAGAAGATGATGCTAATGATGATCAGGAAAATCCTTTGCTAGAGGAAAAAGATGAATCTGTTAATGAAAGCTTTGATACAGAAACTGATGCAAATGTATCACAGAAAGCAGAAGAACTAGTTGGGGCAGTTAATGACTCTTGCGATGTTAATTCTGATGTTGTAAATTTATCGTCGGATAGTAATGACAGAGGGGGTGACCACTTAAAGTCAAATACAGAACAAAGTATGAATTCTGACAGTTCAAAAACTCCTAAAATTGATAAGATAAAGAAGACGAAATTAACACCTACGCAACAGGAAAAGAAATTATTAAGTATTAAGAAAAAGGAAGAGATGCAGAAACGGAGAAGGGTAAATTCGGAGTTTGTAATATTTATAATCATAAACAGTTTCTTCTTTTTCACAAGGGAATGATACATTCTGTTATTTGTTTATCAGGAAAGAGAAATAAAATTAGAGGAAGATCGCAATAATCGGCGAAAAGAAAAGGAAATGAAGCGTAAAAAAAGGGAGGACAAGATAAAAGCAGAAAAAGAACAAAAATTGTTTGAAAGGAAAATGAGGAAACAGAAAAAGGAACAAGAAATTGAGTAGGAATATTTCTAATTTCTATGATTTCATTTATGTATGTTTAATCTTCATTGTGGAAATTGAAAATAACACGAATATAATTGCAGGCAAAAGCTGAAAGAGAAACAGGCTCGAGAGGAGGATCGCAAAAAAAAGGAAGAGGAGAAAAGGAAGAAAGAGGAGGAAAAACTAGAAGCTGAGCGTAAAAAACAAAAAGCAGCATCAAATTTCACCAGTTTTTTCGTCACCAAGAAGCTAGAAAAATCTTTCCAAGAAGAAAGCACTCTGGAAGTGAAAAATTTCATGCCCTTTGAAGTAAAAGCGGACATGAAAATGGCTCCGATCTCTAGAAGAACTTTAAACAAGAAAGAGAAATTACTATTGGATGAAAAGTGTAATGAAGGAAATATGCAAATATCAGATTTGTATCTTAGCGAGATCAAAGATAAAAAGATCATTTCACGCAAATCAACAAAGACTTGGCCGCTTGAAGCAAAAGAGGACGCTGTAACTATATTAGGTAAGCATCGCGTTTCCTTTAAAAAAATATGTATTATACCGATTACCGTCAATTACTTCATGTTTACTTATAGACGATGAAAACGACGGCACGTCGAACATCGTGAATCAGAATATCGTCTTCGAAAAACATCGAGCAAAATTGCTTCAATTCTCTGAAAATCAACGGCCACCGTATTGGGGTACATGGAGAAAGCGGAGTCGCAATATTAAGTCTCGAAAACCATTCTCAAGGGATACGGTAAGTCTTTGTATTTTATATTTCAAAGTTATGTTAGTTTTTCGCAAACACTTTGAGTTAACATATTGCGGGCAAATCATACTTATGATCTTGAATTGATTAAGATATCCAATGAAAAAGCCAAGATATTTTCAATGATATTTATTGTCACTTAAAAGTTTGTCATTTAATCTAGTCCAGTATCTTGAACCGTCTTAAAGGTAAACTACTCTCTTGTAGTATTGTTTAATCTCTTTTGTCTCGTTCGTTTGCTCTTCTTTTACACCGTCATCAAGGCAGTCATTGAAAGAACGTTTTCTATTTCATTTGGAAGATTTACGAGAAAGGTGTTTGGCGAATTAGGATAATCGGTGGTGTTTCAATTAAGTACATTAAAAGTAAGAAAGAAAGGAAGGGAGGAGGAAGGGAAAACTGGAGAAAAAAATTCTTCGAGATACTGTCGTCGTATAATCACACATTTATCATAGAGCTATATCTCCGTTGGCACAATGTTCATCTTCCCTCCTCGTAGTCCTCTACCGGCATGGAACAATGGATACGCGTTCTTTCTATGCACTTTGCGATGTTTGGCCAGATGGTCACTGCGTGCAAATCTCTTGGAACACATTTCGCAAGGGTACGGTTTCACTCCTGAATGAGAACGTCGATGCCTTGCCAGCTCGTCTGATCGACTGAAACGCCATCCGCATCCTGACCACGTGCAGGCGAATGGTTTTTCACCGGTGTGTCGACGGAGATGGGCTTTCAGGTGGGATGCTTTTGCGTACACCTGGTTGGGTTGGAATAAATAGAAAGATACTCTAAGCGTTAATAAGAAAGGATATAGAAAATTTTGCTTTTATATTTCTCATGCGTACCTTCACGCATCCTTGGTAAGTGCAAGGAAAGCATCTGTCTTCAGCCGCGTTCGCGAAATTGCGATTAGTATAGTCATGAGTTGCCAATGCTGCAGCAGCAGCTGCTGATGAGATGAGATTCTCTTCTACCTGGTTATTATTGTAATCTGTATTGAACAGAAGGTAATCGGTATCATTTAAAAGTTCAGTTCTTCATTCGAAATACCCTCTCTACCTAAATTACCTCGTTTTCAACACGATATTCTGGTGTAAACGTTATCTCTTACGGTGCTTGAAACTTACCAATTCCACTCGTTTCCATAGTATCATCGAGTGCTCTCAAATCGATGCCGAGCACCCATAATGGTTCTTCGTGTTGAAATGTTTGCTGTGGATTCGGTAATGGCAGGTGTAGGAAACCCTCGCATCCTGCGGTACACAACGGTGTCCTTTCTGGAAGGCCCGAGTTCCAACTTTTGTCTAAACACCATTCCAGTTCCGAGTCTAATTCGCTCAGTTCACTCAGACAGCCTAATGATAGAGGTTGTTTTATTATATGTATAAAATCTGTGCAAGATATGTCTATGTCGGAGCGTTAAAAGGTTAATTAAGATCCACTTACCCGAGAGAGACGTAGAGGTGTTATCAGACCACTCGTTCCAGGAAGTCTTCGTCGGACAGGTCAGATCCGTGTAACACTGTATAGGATTGGCAAAATTATTCGAATGACTGTCGATAGTCTCTGAATAGTCACTGTGTGGTGTGGTTCTGCAAGAAGATGGTTCGTAGTCGCAGGAGACTGTGTTCCAGCTGGTGAACAGTTGCCTCTCGACACCAGTGTCCGTGGTTAAACCCAAAGCGGAGAACAACAGTTCGTCCGTCATCTGCGACAAGAGGAAAACGTATGATGAGCCGGAAAGTTGGAAAAAAGAAAAACAGAAGGGATTGTTGAATTATTCTTTATTGTTGCACGAAGCACCGGGTTGTTCGTCTTGGATTAATCGCTGCTTTCTCGACGATACGAAACAATAAGAAGTCATACGCCTCGAACGGTCTATATCTGTTGATTAACATTCAATTCTATTTTTGAGTTATCGGCGCCGAAAGAAAGAGGGAAATGTAAAACGCGACTAGATAGTTTCTGCTACTTTTATTTCTACTTTCAGATTTGATTTTTCAACGATTTTCCTTTTTCCTTGTAACATGTATGTCACACAGTAATGTTTAGACCTGATATCGAGGAAAGAACCACATGCTGTGATGTACTAATTTAAACGAAACATTATAGATAACTGGTCATTTGGTCATTTGCGTAGACATTTAATTAGCTGATAGTTCGACTAAGCTATCGCTAACTACTGTCCTCGTATATATGTATAATAAACGAGTCAAAAATTTGCTATCAGTTTTATAGTCGATGTCAACTAATTTTCTTCGGTCTTTTTACTCACATCGTACATCGCAGCATCCTCTATCATCTTGTCACAATGCACCTTAGAAAATTTCTGTTCTTCCAAAAACGAACAATACGCTTCGAATCTCTTTCCTATTTTTTTTAATTACTTTTCACCGTTGGTTTCTTTTTTATTTCAATTGCGTTACGCATGCAATTACTTGAGCATTAGTCACTGTCTTGACTTCCTCCGCGCATTATCACTTCCGAATGCCGGCGTTGCAAGGTTCCTGATACCAGGCGACAAGTAATTCAACGCTTCTTCCCAAAATGTACCCCAAAGATTCTCACAGTTCCTTCACTTTACTAAAAGGTAATAAATAATAAAAAAATTCTCTATTGTTCTCTGTAATTTTTCTAAATCGTGCATCCAGAACTTTGATCGCTGCTTTGGTAGAAAAGCATAGACGGTCGGGAGGAAAGCGCGTTGAACGCGTCGAACGCGTTGAACGCGTTGAACGCGTGGCGAAGAGTCGCTCGATTCACCCTGACGAACCCTCTCGAACCCTCTCGGTAGCTTCGCGATCGAGGGACGCGTGGAGACTGCAGCGACTGGATGATCTCGATCCAGAAAAGACGCGAACGAGTCTCGTGTGACAAGGCACACGGCCCGAGATAATCGAGGCTGTGCCACCCGGTGACGGCACCGGCCATCTCTCCCCAGGGATCGAGGCGGCCGATCCCAGAACACCGGCAGGCGCGACAGCGAAACGGCTTCCTGGCTAATTGGACGGTTAACAACTCGTTTATTTACCATTACCATCTAACCCCTCCGCTGATAATTATTAGCCTATCGTCAGATTTCTGCGAGACCAATAGAATTGCACCAATCTCATTCTTTTCGAAGGATTAGTTCACGGCTTACAACCCGGAAATTTGAAGCTCTAAGCATCGGAACAAGTGCCGTAACGAGGATCCTCCTTCTTCGAGGGTCCAGATCGTATTTGGAGAACGTTCGAGCACGTGGCCCCTTGTCGAATCGATAGCCATGAGTTCTTGGTTTTTTTCTCGTGACAAATTTGCGGGTCGGTCAACCTCTTCTGCAGCACGCTTCTTCCAACTTTTTTCTTCATTATTTCTTCACCCTTTCGATACATCGGCGCCCTCTTTTTTTCTCGCAAAAATCTCTGTTACTGTATACTACACATAATGGCATCGGTATAGTACGATGACTTTGACCTAGAGTCTAGAGCAACGAAAAGAAGCAACACCGATAAAATGGTTGGAAGTCAGTGGCACCAACGAGAGTGAATCGCTTGTAGTACGTTTATCCGTGTCGAGGAAGGCTGACCTTAGATACCGTGTACATATTTTGCATTCAATTCAAAGAAGTCAAGAACACGGGCTGCAGCTAAGAAACGCGATGCAATGTCTTGACCTTGCGTTCATGAAGTTTTATGGCTTTTGTTTGAATAATCTATGTCTTGCTTTTACGTTTTTCCTTCGATTCTGCAATTGTATTAACTAGATCGTTGACACTTGTTATTTGAAAGCACTATACAACGTGACCTACCACGGATGGAGGGAGAAAGAGCTTCATACGGGGTTAGAATTGAAGTAAAAGAATAAGGGTGGAGGATATATACATAATCGGCTTATAGCTGGCACGGCGCTAATGGATCTAATTACGCGTTCGCGCGCGTTATGAAAAACAGACCACCACTCGTCGACATCGATCTATCGATGTCTCTTTATCAGTATGTCGGATTCATCGCGAGATGCTTGTATCTTTTACGCAAACGATCCGTTACGCTTTTGGGAATGAACGAGGAAATCCCAAATCGCATCAATATCGTAATTCAAGATAATGAAGTTTAGGAATTTTTGACATTCCAAATTAGAAATTTACATTCATATCATTGGATTAATTCTTCGCTTTTAAACGTTACCACGTAATAATTTATTTATTTATCTTTTTCTAATTTTTTATGTTCATTGTAGATTTTCCATCTTCAGCGTATCATATGGTAGGTTTTCCATGAAATACGTGCGTTGTGACAGATAACAAAGTGTTTATCTAATGACGCATTTGAAATGCCTCGTCGTTTGTAGCCGGTCGATTGAAATGTCAGAAATTCATCTGACTTTGCCGCGAAGATTGCGCGGTATCTACCCTCGGGAGAGATTTATTAATTGCGGCCCGTTGCGTCACTTTGCACACCGATAAATAATAATTAAAAAAAAAAAAAAAGTTTGCGATTCAATTTGCTCGTCGCAATCGCAACGCGTATCTTCGTATCGCTCGAGCCACTTTCTTTTTCTTCCCTTTCTTTCAGATTTCACACTTCGAATCGTCGAGGTGTTTGCTCGAATCAAATTTATTGAAACCACATGTATGTACATCTGATTATTCAAATGAGTTTGAAACATTCCATTTCCCCTTCTTTTTTATATTCAATTTTTTCTTTAAAATCACCATCTTAGGGGTACTGTCTACTAGAACAATTCCATAGTTGGTCTTGGAATTTTCTTAGAAGTTCACTGATTTATCGATTTTGCTATCATGGTATTCTTTTGTCAGTGAAATTTGAAAGGGTTTCAGTATTGAACCATACATTACTCAATGTTTACTATAATTGAAAAAAAAAGAAGGAAAAATTGTTTACATACTGTACATTTTATTACGACATCTTTAATAAGCTATCTCATAATCGATTCGTAATTGTGGATGTTACATGCCATTAATCATGGTATCAGCGTTATCGCTTGAAACCATTAACACCAAAAGCGTATATCGATAGAGCTACATATGTATGTATGGATATAAATTGAACGTATTTAATCGCTCGTGTTCTCTCTATCGACTGGATTACAAGGACTAAAGTTCCCTTCTTTTTCATCAGTAAATACATGTATAAATGTTGAAAATTGCTAGTTTAATAGAGTTTCGAGGAGACAGAAAGAGGGATCGTTAGATTAGTGCGTGCAGCAGGGACCGAATATATTCGGAAATAAATCAATTCGACACAGAGGGATTTAATCTCCGGTGTGCAACGACGAGGAGCACCGGGCATAATCTTAATGGAGCATAAAACAGCCATTACAGATGGCCCGGCGGGTGACAACACGCTGTAAATAATGCGTGTACACCGCATCAGTCAGACAACGTTCCACTGTTACCCTCTGGCTCTTGTTACGGCTCATGCAACCCTTCAAACTAGAGGGATTCCTTTTTCTATCAACCTCTAGAAAGAAACCAGTTGAATTTGAAATTTATTTTCTTCGAGATTCGATACGTTTGATTCTGCCTATTGCCACTATGTTTTCAATTGGCTCTTTATCAAAATGATGATAAACTGACCGTGGAATTGAGGCTGTATCTTCGGGTTTATGAACTTTCACAGCATTTCTTGATTAGGATTGTAATTCCTTTTTAAGTTACGATTTAATAAAGTCGAGTGGTCTCTCTCCTAGAAGCGTGAGATACGTTTTATCGCCCCTTAAAAGGTACTCGACTCGATACAGATCGTCGAAACAGAGCAACCATGCTTGAAAAAAAAAAATCAAGTGCTCTGTCAACGCTGACATGGATGGTGTTTGACGGTGTTTCGATGATCTTGTCACAAGTTTACGATATTTTTACTGCTTGTCTCGTACATAGCAAAAACACTATTTTTTAATATAAAATAAAAATGGCAGAAAAGGGGCACTCACCTTTACTAGGCTGCCGTAAGCTGCACCCCGCGTCTCGTCTCGTCTTTTTTTTTCGCGAACAAGCGTCGGCAAGTTTTCCGCGTTACGTATCAAACACCTTCGAGTCACCGATCATCCACGATATTACGTTTCCTTTTCAATAATAAATGAACGTCTCGAGATGGTCTTGTAGTAATTGATGTCCGCTCGGGGATGAAATGGACGTTGATATATCGAGGGAAGGTATCGTTCGGCGTTCGGCGTTCGGCGTTCGGCACAAAGAGAAAACCTGACGATTTATTGACTTTTTCGGCGGCGTTCTGCACGATCCACGGGACCGTGGATTGCGTTTTATTATACGCGACGAGACGGCTCCGTTTTGTCGTCCGTTTTGTTGGAAATTGATCGACGCGAATCACGCGTTCGAAGAAACCTTTTCGCTAGCGGAACAGGGTGATCGTTAAATCCTCGGAGTAATATTTGAATTGGCCGCGGTATCGTATTAAATAGACGGGTCAAAAATAGCTACTAATATAAGCTACCAAGTTGCGTTCACTTTGATCGCGATTTTTCGCAAGAAACCAGAAGGCTTAACAAAACGTTAATCACCATCGAATCAAATTTGATAATTTTTCACAAGGGAAACGACACAATTATTCCGTGCCCCTTTGTTTCTCAACTATTATAAAACATTATTTTCACCTTCAACACATATCCTTGAATCTTCACTGATAATTAAAATCCCAAATGATTATTTGGAAATTTTCTACACCATCGAGTCGAAGATTATTTCGACTTTCTTTTTTTATTTCTATGTAGTTGAGGCGGGTGTAGAAAGAGTGTAGAGAGTATCTACATTTTGAGAGCACCGATTCGTTCGCGAATATCGCTCGGAGACTAAAGAGAATCGGAGAGGAGCAGCACGTGCGTTAGAGCTGGGACGGCTGGCGAGATATCGCTCGTCAAGGAAGTCGCATTGATACCGACGTCCTGCTTAATCACGGCAGACTTCAGTGAAATCCAGTGGCCGTGATCATAACTAAAATAAACCGCATGGAAAACGGACGATAATGACTTTTAATGAATTCCTATACACCTTGATTTTAACCCTTTGAAATCATGAAAATGTAGAGGACCCTTGATGCGTGGGCCCAACTCATTCGCCTCTGCACTCTCTTATATTTCAGTTTACGGATGGAACAGATAGTATTTATGTTTTCTTTTTTTCTTTCAGAAATGGTTCAATTACGAAGTCGATTCAGATGAAGAGTGGGAAGAGGAAGAGCCAGGCGAGTCTTTGCATGGTTCAGAGGAAGAAAAAGATGAAGAGAATCCAGAAGACAACGAGTACGACGTTGACAATGAATTTATGGTCCCTCACGGGTAAGCCAAACAATGATTTGGATAAGAGGCAATTTTATTCACCTACAATCTTCCTATTTTTAATAATTCAGATATTTGTCGAACGAAGAGGTCAGAGCCGATGAAGAAGACGAGGAAGATATGGTATACAATATGTTTCTATGCGTATAAAATATGCTAAAATCTTTTGCTTAACATATTTTTATTTCTCATAGAATCCTCAAACACAGAAGTTCAAGTTGAAAGTTCTGGGCCAACAGTTCGAATCCGAAAGGAGTAGAAAGACATCAAAATTGAAACCGAAAATAATTGGTTGCATTTGGAGAGGACCTAACAATGAATTTCCACCAAATGGTGAATATTCCTTCGCTCCATCCATCTTCGCTCTTTACTCGTCTTTAATTACATTTGCTGTTCTCTTGTTTGCAGTGCCTGAAAGAACCAGAGAATTCTTGACAGCCCACGAAGCCTGGGTACGTCAGATACCGGTCGCGCTACCAGTCATAATTGAAAACGAAACAATGAACCCCACCGAGTGTGGTACACCCTCGCAGCAGTCGGCACTATCGAGTTCGAAGAAGAGTCAAGTTCCTGAAGCAGTGCTACCCGACTTGATCCGGCTGCTTCACGGAAACGTGCACGGTAAAAAATTCCTTGTAAAAGAGTTTCTCGCTTACTTAAACAAAGAGGGCGAAAGCGAGTATCAAATGTCGAAAGCTAGACTCATGAAAAAGATTTGCGAAATTGGTAAATGGATGATGTGCTCTGAGGAGGGACCTATGCATCTGAAGGCTTGTTGGTACGTTTCTGAAGAAGTTAGGAAGGAGTATATGAAGGAGGACCTCCCTTTACCGAACCAGTGGTCGTACAC
This sequence comes from Osmia lignaria lignaria, assembly GCF_051020975.1. Taxonomy (NCBI): domain Eukaryota; kingdom Metazoa; phylum Arthropoda; class Insecta; order Hymenoptera; family Megachilidae; genus Osmia; species Osmia lignaria. The sequence continues at coordinate 14,555,525 of NC_135041.1, forward strand.
CCTGACTCCGAAGCGGAGGTCAATTTTCAACGAGGCCACAGAGAAACTGGAGAAAGAAGACAAGGATAAAGAGAAGAAGAACGTGTCTCTGATCACTCAGTTTACAAAAAAGATCAGTCAAGAAGAGATGAAGAAACACTTAAACGCTAGTCCGATTGAAACTACTGCACAGAACAGTACGGCTTCTTCTTCACTTTCGGTTAAACCTGTTGGAGGGAAAGCTCCAAAGAGAGCGACCTTCATCACCCTCAGCAAAGAGGGTGAGCCGGTTTCCAATGTGTCAAAGGAGAGTTTATCGAGAACCGTCAACACCGAAACAAAGAAAAGAAAGTCTGATGAAGTAATAATTTTAGATTCTTCGGAAGACGATAATGTTAAGGTCGAAAAGAAAAAGAAGAAATAGAAGCCTGTGATAACACGAAGGTTGCTAGTATCTTTATGAAATGAGTGCATACAGATGAAAAAGTTGCAGAAGTTGAAAAAGAAACTGTACATACTCCAATTGTAATTGATAAGTAGAATTGAAATTATGAAGACTTTAGAAGCCGTTTACATAGACTGCGCGCTGAAACGTGAAGTTAAGTTTGGGGAATCGAGATGATTAATTATTTTTTTAACTCAGTAATATTTTCATATTATTACCTATTATTTAAACGTGTCGGTACGATTTTGTATAAAGCTCTAAACTATTTTCTATTTTTATAGTATTCATATGATATGTATTTAATACTATCGTACTATAGTACTTGTAGTACTATAGTTTCTCCTGTGCCTTAAATAAGAAAAAAGAAAAGAAGAATATCTATTTAATTAGCAGCTTATCTCTGATATTTGGCAATATTATAGTCGTCATTGTTTTGTTGAATAAATCATAATATCATTTAAATGTTGTAGGCTCAAAATTGGTGTATAATTTCTGAACTTCCTATACTCGCCGCTAGGGGGATCAGTGCGATATCTACTTTCTCGCAAGTACCCGCTGAACTTGACCACATCCAAATTACTCTCTTGTTAGTGGACCAACTAAAATTACAAAGACTTTTAGGTGTAAATAGATTTTAGATTCCACTAACAGACTCTGGACAAAATTATTCCCTCTTCCCTCCATCTCCTAACATAATTACCCAGTACTAATCATAATCCCAATTATTTCAGATGAATCCAGGCTAAAAAATCAGCAAGACTATTTCCTAGATCGTATCAATATCATTTCAAGGTCCCATAAATCCCATCAAGTTCTACGATTGTCCGAAAGAGGTACTTTGAAATGTCGCCGCAAGTCTTAGCCAATGAGGAGGGGGGGGGGGGTGCTTGCAGAGCAGCCGGGACCTGCGGAGGTCGTGTCTCTGTGTATATTAATGAAAGGATAGAGAGGCGGTCAGCTCGTGGAAGCTCGGATCTCGGCTCTGGACTCGAGAGATAGGGTCCGCAATGGAGAGAGGTTAGCGGAGTCCTCCCACCAGCACCCTGTCGGACGCGAGACGACGAAGAGGAATACGGACAAGGAGGAGGACGCAGGGTGGGTCTCCACCCTAGAACCAGGATGGAGGGAGGACGTCGTCGGGTCACGAGAAGCGGTCGGAGGGAAGGAGAAAGATGGAAAGGCGGCGGCATGGGACGGAGAAAAGAGAGAAACGGACGGTGTGCGAGTGACGGCCGCGAGAGAGGAGGCGACGGAGGACGAGAGACCAAGAGGAAAACGGTGGTCGAGAGTAGAGGGACTGGGAGGGGGTGCAAAGAGAAGCAACTGGGAGAGAAAGCGAGAGAGATCTCCTGGAGCCCACGTAGGAGACGTTCAATACTGTAGCAACGACGCTGAGCCAACGCCATTGGCTACCATTTTCTCTCTGTACCTTCTAGGCATACACCTTGTACTCTCCATTCCGGTCTATTCTACTTTATTCTCCCCGTTCCAGCTGTCTCCGTCTTACCCCGCCACCATTACTGCCTCTGCTGCCGTTGCTGCTGCACGATGCTCCATGCAGCCGTCGTCAGAGCTTCCAGGTACACTACCTGGAATCTTGTATTCTCCTAATGACACCAGGTCTATTTCTCATCCCCTTGACTAGACATTGCAGAAGATGATAGAAAAATCTTGCCGAACTTAAAAGTTATCGATACGTAGACTGGATTCAAGTTATTACTAATAAAGGTAATTTGATGTAATTTGATAGGACTGCTGAAATAAAGTGTGCCCGCATATGACATGGAAGACAGTAGTCTGGATAGAGCGTTGATCGCGTATATTCACGGAGCGGTTGTAAGCGCGCGTTACGCCGTGATCCGGTCGTTCACGGATCCTTATGATTACGGCAGCGAACCGCGGGGAAAGTTTCGAGGCGGGACACGGATCGAGCCGGCAATCATCCCGGGGAATAGGGAGTTTCGTGCCGATTGCAGGTCGGGGTACAGCGTAGCATCATCATCGCGCTAGCTATCGAGCTGCGCCTAGGCTTACGCAACGGCCCGGCCGACCGGCTGCATTTATCTAGACGTGACGGCTAGCAGCGAGGCCAGGTAGCAGCTTTCGGCCTTAGCATAATTGCCCGTAAAAGCTCGGGTAATACGTCTATTACGCCGATGCCTCTGTACACGGCTACTGACAGAGGGCATCAATCCTGCCCCCGAGTATTCAATTAGCTCCATCTACCTTTACCCCTCCGGCAGTGAGAAACCGGCATTCTAACGTTTCTCCCTATCTCTACTTTCTTCTCTTACCTTGATTTCCTCCATTTCCTCGATTTTTTATCCTGCCACAAAGTATTGTCGGCTTGGACTGATCTATCGCGCGAATACCCGGACACGACAGCTTGTAAATACTCTTCTAGCGAAGGAAAATCGATTTCCTCGAATTGCAAATTGTAGTCGCACCAAAATCAGCGATTTACACTTTGACGGAAAGGAAGGAGCGTAACCCCCTGATAAAACAATCCTGAGATAACATCAGTTCCGATCGCGGGAGACGTTCGAGTTAAGAGGTTAATCTCAGCGGAGGTGGAAGGTTCTGCTTTGCCCCGGATATAATCGAGATTCAGCGGGGATGTAAGTTTTCGCGGAACGCGAGAGGATTGGAAATTTCGCCGAAGGATAAAAAATTATGAAAATCCTCGGCCTCGGCTGCACCTGCCGTTCTGTCTCGAGTTTTCCGCGGCTAGTCGAGGGGTGGCCCCGGCGAACAGATTAAGCTTTAGCCAAGAGATTTATGGGCGAGCGTGTAACGAGCAACTTTTTCATGCGATGCGAGCGCCAGGGTTAGCCTGCGGGGGTGGGATTAGCATAAGATCCAGCAGCTGCAGAGCTCGCGCGACGCGAAACCTACGGCTTCTCCTTCCTTATTCTCAGGAACGTTGCCCATTTCCATCTTAACAAACTATTGTCAAAACGATATTTCTCATAGAATTTGATATTTTATTATTCAGAACACGCGTCGACTAGAAAGCAAGAGAGAAGAGAGAAGAGAGAAGAGAAAAAGAAGAAGAAGAAGAAGAAGAAGAAGAAGAGGCAGAAACTCGAGCGGGTCTCGTGCGGCCGCGGATCAGTTACGCATAATAGGAGGCTCTTTCGCCCCCGAAGGTTCGTGTTGCCCGTTGGTTAGAGTTGGCTCGATTCCCGTGTACCAGCGAGAAGAAAAAAGTCGGCGAGATGCAAGGCGTAGCGTGAGAACTGCCGGAGAGCCGGCAGCGGCTGCTGTTTGCCGCCTCTTTGGGACGTTACGCTCGCGTGAAATCCCAAATGTAGATATCGTCTGGTAACGAAGACGCGTCCTAGATCCCGGGAAAAACGAAACGAGTGCCTCCGTGCACGCTACCTGCCTCCTCGCCAATACGCCTCTCGAGCCCCATCTTCCGCTATCTCAGTCAGACTTCTGGGAACGTTTCTAACTCTATTTTTCATTATTTTATTTCTAGCTTAGGATATTTCGTATTGTTAATATTCTGCAATTTTTTCTAATCTTTAGTATCAACTTGGATGGATAAAAAGAATCGAATATCTACTCGTCACTATCCGTAACCCCATACTTAGTTGCCTTTCTCCTCGTTCTCCACCCAACAACCCCCTTCAAGCACTTGAACGCACTTCAAGCTTCCCATCCCCGATTCATCCCGTCCCGAACATTATTCGAAGGAAGATCCATCTCCATAATGGCCCCCCTTTTCCACGTCCCCTTCTGCCTTCTCACACGCTCGATCCGCATTGTGTATACACCCTGTTGAAAATTCACGAGCACCCTGTTTGCGTGGGTGGTTGAATGTGGCCGAATCGCGATTACGAGCCACGATATAGACGTTTGATTCGTCGAAGACGACCCTAAGGGTGGAAACGTCGGCAATGACAGAAGCTTTTTGACAGGGTTACCGAAATGATTGAGATGTGGCTACTGTTGAAAAAGAAAATGGTGAAGGAGGAGATTTTTTTTTCCGTATTACCCGTTATCGAAACTATTGCAATTCTTTATAACGCCTAGTTATAGTTTGTAAAAACAGTGCGGGATATATTCGCAGGATCTCGAGGCCATCGCTAGCGGTGGAAAACGTAGTACGAAGAAGAAGAACCGGCAGGGTGGAGGTGGGTAGTTGGTGGTAATATATCACCCTCTTGTCGTCCGTGAGACGCGAGTAAGCCTGTCGGCCAGTACCCACCTCCTTCTGTTCCTCGGCTAGTCCAACCTCCTCCTCCTCTTTCTCCTCCTCTGACGAAGGTGCAAGAGGGAATCGATATCTGGGTACATTCGCGAGCAACTCACGCCGACCAGTAGCATCTCCGATTATTAGATGCTGGTAGGTATTTTCAGAAGAAATCAACTACTCTGATGCTTTAGTTGAACATTTTTATTTCATTTTTAATTAGATACATCATGTAATATAAATAATAATAATAATAATCGTTTTGATTGTGAAATAATTGCGTAGAACAGTTGATGCCATAGCAGATGAGCTCGAAAATCACTTATTAAATAGATCAGAAAGCGATCGATCGTTCATTCGCGTCGAACCCCCGGGGGGAGAAACCGCTGAAAGCGATCGAACTTTATGGCACACCGTGTCTGTTCCCGACAACCGGATGTCAATGCAACCGGTAGCAAAGGTTCACGCTACGATGCGCCGGAGAAGCAGAAAATCTACAGCAAATACGCTTATCGACGTTGCAACTGGTTAGATCGTACTCTTTCACCACCCTCGGGCGTTTAATTAGCAACCCCTCTGGCTAACCTGCTGCTACCATCATAATTTCTTCGACATGGATCAGAGTAGCTGTTACAGATGTAGCGAATGGAACGACTGTGTTTAAATGGAGTTTTGACAGGTGTGTAAACCCTTGGATTATTAAGACTGACGTGGCAATTTGATACAGGACCACTCTGATCCATAACTAAAACTATTTAAATTTAAGGAGGAAACGATAACGCATAAGCTGAGTGAAATTTTCGAATAGAGGAACAGACTCGTGAATCACTGTAAACCCAAGCAAGTGTAATTTTTTGTTTGTTCCTTTGAAAAGGCGAAGCAGACGGGGATGGAGCGAGAGGAGAGGAAAGGAAAGGAAGACAGAAGGGAAGAAGGAAAAACGAGAGACACCGGAAAGGGGAGAAAGGAGGAAGGAGGTCGGATGAAGGCGTGGGTGGATGAGACGGAGGTTGTAGAAGCGTGGATCGATGTGTCGCCCGCGTGTCCAGCGGTCACAAGCGCTTGCGCCCTGCCGACCCCTGTCCTCCAGCACGTCGCCAGCCTTCCTGATTCGCCGAACTCGGTGACAGTCCTCTCGATTGTCACTCGCAGCACCACCCTCCGCTTCCGTTTTCTCCTTTCAACCCCACTCGCCTACTACCAGTTCTCTCCTCCGTCGTGCTACCTCTTTTCAAGTTGGCTGCTTCTGTTAACCAACCCCAGCCTTCGCGAATTCCAACTCGGACTCGAACTCGCGACAGATTCTACCCCTCGGTCACCGCCCTTCGTGGGTGGGGCCCGGAACTACGATTATATACCTTCTTCCCCTGAACCCCCCTTTGCTGCTGCTTCTGCTCTTTCCTTTTTATCTTTTGCACGTTGATTTTTCTCTTTTCTGCTTGATTTTTAGGGGTGGGTTCCAAATATACGAGTAACGAAAAGCAATCGAACTTGACCATTGCATTTAACAGCGCATATTACATATACTTATTGTTACTCAAAAGTGCGTCGGAATAAGTTAATATAAATATTTGAAGGATCCGTAGGCAAATGTCGCGTCGGTGATCGAGCGATTACGTTGATTGGCCGGGAAAGTGGCCGGAGCGGCGTTGAGAATTGCGAGTGGAAAGCGTTCGTCTGCTTGCGGCGACGCTCTTCACAGCACGGATTCGTTCTCGGAATGTCGTCGTGCTGTGTCGTCCGCTGCAGGGCGACGCCAGCGACAGCGGCGATTGGCCGCCCGAGGGGACAGGGGCGTGGTTAACCTCCATCGCTGTCTTTCGATAATTGCACCTTCGTTCACCTATGCGTCGACCTTTACATCGGTGCGACTGCTTTTTCTTTACGATTGCTCGCGGCTTTACGTCTCTTGTCACCTTAACTGCTTGCTTTTCGCTCGATTCCAGTCTTTCCGACACGCGATCTTCCTCAATTGCATTCATCCTGGGACATTTGTAATTTTCTTTTTCACAGCGATGGCGATTCATTTCATCGTAGAATCTAAATGTGCAATGGATATTTCACACATCCTAGCAAGAGAGCCTTTATGATAATTCCTGTTATCAGCTCGTTGTGCTATGCTCGAGGTGTAATTGAAGCGAATGCCCAGTAAGTAAAACCGATTGCTCGCCACGGTACGGGTGTTATCAATTATCAATTGCGATACCTATGTCGTATGTTATGTTTAGTTTCTGAAAATTACACCTCCTTTCGATGTGACGTAAAGTTTTCGAAAGAAGACCTACCTGTTCTTCAGCTTACATATATCGGTTTCATATAATGCGACGTAGGTAATTCCCAGTTCGGGTTACCTTCGACAACATAATTCAGCGCATAAGAGATTTAAGGCTTTCATGATTCAGGTTCTTACAAGTGAAAGTTTTTCCTTTCGAAGCGAACTCTATAAATTAGCAAACACTTTTAATTTCAAGATAATTAGGTATAGGTATTGTCAAATGGTGTTGGACGTTGGATGAATCTGATATTCGACCTTGAGAAGAAGCATCGTCCAGCAAATAGACGGTAAACCTTGGACGTCCTCGAGGGTCTGGTCGATGCTGGATCGGTAGGGGCGATAGGGGCGTGTTGAAAATCCTCTCTCACGGCGAGCGTGGGCCTTGCCGTGTCGCGGGATAATTGGGACACCGTGTATTATCGGCTTGCGTGCCATAGTTGCGGTGTGCGGTGTGTGATTGGATAGGCGGAGATGGGTCGCGCGAGATAGCTGACCCTAACTAACGTACGAACCGAGGCTATATCTTCGGAGACCATCTTCTCCATCTGCAGCAGCATTACCTATCCACGTCACGGTTGATGCATGGCGTGGGCGTTCCTGCGTTCTTACATCGGGGTTCTCATTTAATTACTCCTTCTCCCCACCACTGTTTTCCTCCTTGTTTTTCCCTCGATGGGAAAACGATGTCCCGATGAGTCGTCGTCGTCGTCCAGCAAATCGCCAGAGATCGCGTGTGTCATTTATCCGGGATTAAACTGATAGGTGAAAGACTAATAATTATAAATTGTTGGGAATTTTCAGGTAACAACACAATTCCATAAAATAGTCTAGATTGCACGATCCAAGGGAAGGAACCGAAAATTTCCCGTCATTGCGAAGGATAATCGAGGGTGTTCGAGAGGCAAGGGAGGACAGGCCCGTGATTATAAATCACGAGGTTCACCGGGACCCTTTGACGACCCGACACAGTCGTGCACCCCATACTCTACGCCTTGTTATACACAACCATACGTCGATATACGTATCGTCTGTACGTAGATGCACGTATACGTAGCATCCCTACCTGGATACAAGTCGTCTGGCACGCACATACGACACACGAGAGGGAAGGGACGAGAGGCCTCATTAACTGGTTATTAATAGCTTAGCCGGCTCATATTAATGACAGACGCATCTGCTTCTTATATATCTACGGATCTGGCTGATCCGTTCTCTCCCCCCGTCTCGCTAAAGGGTCAACAATTTTTACCGGTCGTTCAATGAACGACGAGCTGCTCCGCAAATGTCTAGTGTTTAAGGGGGTGGTTCTAATGGGGATGATTAGTATGTGTTCCTTGAGTAGACATTGTGTGGGTTGAAGTGAAATTTTATTGTGATTTTGCGCGAGTTTTTGGGTGGTAGTTTTTATGATGCGATGGCGGTAAAGAACTTTACGTAAGTCCATTTTTTCGCAATAGGAAGATCGATTAATAACATTTTTTAAATACGGTAATTAAGTACCATGAGAATTTATAAAATATCTAGGAAATCATTGTGTTTTTTGTTCATAATACCTGCTTTATACGCATCGTTAAAAAAAAGCAATCATCCGGCACGCAACATCCTTGAATAATCGTTTCCACGTTTTTTGGTTCAATTATATTATCCTCAGTCAGGCGGGCACTGCAAATGTTTTGAATTTTAATTTCCAATAAGATTCAGGAATTTCGTTGCTCGAGGTAAGTCGAAGATGATATTGCAGAGATTTGCCAACACTCATCGGGAAGAATTCAGTTTTTCGAGCGGGTCAGAGGTCGATCACCGAATTCCTTGAAATTCGAGGAGCTACATTTATTAACTGACATGCTGGTGTCAGTGAAGAATGATCGAGTCATTAAAGTTGCTTCTGCTCCTTTTCGAAACCTCTCCCAGACTTTCGTACGATACGTACGTACATACGTATCGAATCAATATTTTTTTTCTTGTTTCAATATTAATCTATGTAACTTCTTCAAGTGTTCCAATTTTGATATGTCGCAGTGACATAATACTTGATATTTAGTAAATTCTTCGATCGAAGCATGAGGTGGTTCGAGAGGTGACGATGATAAATCGCAGAGACTCGGTGGCCAAGTGTATCAGGGAGGGATATTCAGTAGCCTCTGACGGCTGGTTGCCCAATTTAAGAGGTATTCAAGGCGACACAAAGAGGTCCGGTGGCTCATATGTCATCGTGGCAAGTCTATGGCGTACGTTCGGCTTTGTCCGACGATCCCCGACGATAGATACGTGGCCATTTATGCCGTGCCGCATCGCGCCGCGGCATCCCTTCTTCTTCGACTGTTACTCGAGCGTTGAACGTCGGTCCACCGCATCGTCGAGGCGCTCGCGAATGCTAATTGATGTTACTGACTTGGAGTGACCCAGGCCTCGTGTGTGGTCCTCGTCGTGGGTTCTCGCTCTCTTAATCGACTTCGCTTCGAGAGGATCGAGCGGAATCGTTGCCGCGAGAACTGGGACGTTTGTCTCGCGAAAGTACCGGCTGTTCGATCAACTAGCACGGCACGACCTAATGTTAAGTAACTGTAGTCGTTACGTCCGAATAGAAAAGAAAACGTAGCGAGTGATGGACACGCGCTGCTCCATTTTGTCGACACGGTTTCAAGCTGGTGCAGAGCGGCCAGATTACAGATCTCGAGGAATTAATTTGCGAGAGGAAGGAAAGAAGCGTAGCAGGGGCGGCGCCTCGCTGGCAGGAAATCGCAGCTGTCGAAGAAGATGCTACCAAAAATCGCCAGCCTAGCCTGGTGTCTATGCGCAGCGTGCTATTATTTTTTACGACCCTGGGGAACAGTAAATCGCGTCTAATTCGACGTTTAGCGATTTAAACGTTTGTCTGTGATCACCAGGACGCATCTATAATCTGCGGTCAGTCCAGCCGTTCGGACATGCAACTTACTAAAAACGCAGCTGCTCCCAAACGAACAGAATCATCGGCTTAGTTTCCTTTTTATTTTCTCTTCCATTCTGGTACATCGACCATCTCCTTTTCCCTCTTCGTTATCATAACGAATTGAAAAGTTTAGAGATTTATTGCTTCTCTAGAGTTCTCTCGCCCGGTCTTGTATCTCGTGAGAGACTCGGCTAACTTTTCGTCCCGGTATTTCGATCTTTCGTGCTCTATGGTGTGGCACGAAGAAACCTTCGTGATACTTACGCCATCAACCATCCATTTCGCGGTGCTTCGTCAAGTCAAGCACGGTGTAACGTTTTCAATAAAAATTCTAGCTAGATGGGCGTAATCATAGCTAGTATTAACGAAGCCGATCTTCATTTGCTTAGATATTCAGATTCCACGAAGGTAGTGGGAATCGTTACGCTCAAGTGTGCTTCCTCTTTTTTTCTTCATCCGACCATTTCGACGGCAGTGATTACCGAAGAAGAGCTGTTCTAAGCTGGTCCTTTGCCGTGGAGGTGGCAGAGAGAGGGAGAGACAAAAGGAAAAAAGGTCGAGACTCGCAGGTGGTGGGATGAGAAGGTAAGAACGAAGGAAGAAGGAAGGAAGAAGGAAGAAGGAAGAAAGGACGAAGAAGAAGGAAAATGAAAGTGGAGGGTAGAGAGAAGATCTCGTTGGATAGAGGAGCCAGAGGGACGAAGGACGGACGGGGGTGTAGCAGAGAGCAGAGGTTACTTTTAATGTCTCGCGTCACGCAGCCCAAGGCACCGTGAGCCTCGCCTCGTCCTCCTTACTAATTTGGCGCCAATTTCCAAGCAACCTCCCAACAGCAAAAACTAACCGAACCATATACACCGCTTCTATATACATACACTTGTACCGTGCACTTCACCATGGGCTCTGATTAAATGCTACCCGCCGTCTTCTTCTTCTTCTTCTTCTTCTTCTTCTTCTTCTTCTTTCTTTCTTTCTGTATTCCTTCCTCTTCTGTCGTAGCTCTTTTCTTTTCTTTTCTTTTCTTTTCTTTTCTTTCTTGTACACCGTTCCTTTCGTCGCTCTTTGCTTTCGTCGTTTCTTTCCTGTTCGACCCGTGTTCCCACACTCCGTGGACGCGTACCGCACCAGGGACCATTGCATCCCTTGATGCTGGAACACGCACGCGTGTGCTGCTGCGTGTTCCGGACGACTTTCAACGATACTGCCATACCCTCTTCTTTCTTTTCTTTCCTTTTCCTTCTCCTCCTTCTTGTTCGGCTTAAAGCGATCGCTAAAACAGTTTCGTGGACTTTTTGGAATCTCCTTGGGAACGAACGTCGATGCTCTGTTCCGTGAATTTTTAACAGATTCAATTACTGCAGAATTTCGAGTTATTTAGTTTAATCGCTGGTCACGTTATCATTGGTAACTCTTCGAAAGGGTTATCACTTTGGAATTTATATATCGGTTAGAATAGATTGACGAGCAGAAGGACGAAGGGTGGTTCCCACACGGGTCGCGCGAGTCGCGAAGCGAAGGCAACCAGGACGTCGATAGGATCGGTCGTATGGCGTCGGGTTATGCAAATACGAGTCTCAGCGGGCGTCAATTTAATGGCGAGGCCACAGGTTCGGGCACCGTGGGCCACGCATCTCGTGGCGTAGAGGAGCGGCTGGAAGGGCAACCAAGTTTGACTGGCGATCAGTAGTGATGGACGTTCGATTCTCCTTCTGCGAGTTTCCGAGCAATTTTGCCCTGCAGGTAGTTGATGGGTTAGTAATCACTTCCATTTGCTTTAAATATCATTGGAAATTTTTCCAAGCTCTCGAGACGTGATTGTTTATAAGACAGTGATTATAGTAAGATATTCTTTGCTTTTCTCTTGATATTAAAAAAAAGACATTCAGGATATGACAGGTATCGAGATGTATGGAGACTGTCGGATGATGAAAAAATAGGGGTAGATTAGGACGAAAGGGGAAATGGTGACGAAAGAGCAACCGGGTGGCATGGATCCTCCGTCAGAAGTCAGTATATACGCATCCTCCTTCGAAGAGTTTGGCAGGCTTAAGACAAAAGGTGATTAGGATACGCGCAGTCGATGGTGGTTTATAAAGACCCCCATAGCGTGGCGTGATGAGGTCAAGCAGCGGGGAGTCATCCGTATACCGAGGGCCGATCAAAAACTTATCCTTGCCACGTGATATACTGCCCGTAGATGCCTGCCAACCTCTTTCTCCCTCTTTCCTCCCTCTGTTCGATGACCCGATGCCTGCATTCGCTGCCAGCGATGGACTCGACACTCCTCTTATCGCGTTTCGAACTACTTATTTCGCTGAATCGTAGAATTTCATTTTTCAATATTTCTTGCGATTTCGAACAAATGACGCGCGATCATTGCGACGGGATTTTCACAATTCCAAGCCAACTTTTTCGAGGTTACGGTTGATTCGAGCCCTTATTTTCCAATGTTATTGAATAACGACGCGTGGAGTCCCAGCTGGATTCGCGGTAGCAAACTTGACGAGATAGTTTGGATCGCGAAATACGTGTTAGCGTGGTGTACAGGCATTAACATCGTCTTCTTCAACATCAACGAGAAGAAACTTAGCTTTCGTTGGTGTTGGAACAGCGATTCTGGAGAAGGTGCACGATGTCTTTCTGGTCATTCCAAATTTCCAATCTTCGCTTTTGCCGAGAAAACGATGCAGCCCAGGATTATAGTCATATCTTATCCATCGATGACGAAAGTTTCCGAATGCACCGGTGGATGTCCATCAGGATACTTGGCCACTGCATTTACAGCACAAGATTACATGGTCTCCGTTGGTTTTTATCCTCATTTTTCTATGATCGTTTGGAATTGGAGAACTGGAGAGAAGATTATTTCTGTGAACACCCATATACGGGACGAAGTTGGACAAATACTTAGGATTACTCAAGGTGAACCCACTGTGATCGCGCAGATGGGTAAAACTTGTGGAACGATGTTCACCTGGGAGTTGAATATCGCTGGAAATGTTGCTGTCTTAAAAGGCGAGAATAGAATTTTTCAAATTTCACCGACATTCGAAATTTTCCAGGAGTTGTAACCTGTGTTAAAAAAAATTCCAGACCACGAAGTGCAGCTTCCTAATCACGGAAAGATCGCGTGGATAGACTGGTGTCCAACTTCTAGCGAGCCTCTGTTAGCCATCACAGACACATTTGGGCACATCTTCCTCAGCAACTACGACGGCAGCAACGTCTATCGGATCGTTTTATCCCAAAGATGCGGTATTTGCACGGACATCGCTTTGCCGTTGGTGCACTGGTTCCGAGACGGTATCGTTCTGCGGACAACCTTTTGTCAAATCCGATTTTACACGAAGAACGTCAGAAAAGACAGGTGGCAACGAACGTGGTACGTGACATCTGTAACCAAACCTTATATCGTTGTCATTCATCCTTCCAACAACAATCGGTTCTTCTATCACACGTTCGAGGGATATTTGATGCAAATTGATTTCTTCGAAGAGGACGAGAATCCCAGAATCAGCAAGTATTTGGATTATGGAGCGATTCATCGATTCGTAGATTTTGTATACCCTTGGTGTCATCATTTGGTAGTGTCGGATGATTCGAAGGGGTTGTTGATTCTGGAGTGTTACAGTGGAACACCAGTGTCCACGTTCGATGCAGATATCGATGGCGAGGTAGCTTGCCAAGTCTCTCACCCAGACTATCCGATGATCGTCCTGGGAACGACGCAGGGCGAAGCGATCTTCCTGAGCTTAGTTCAGCCTATTACGCCTACGATAGTGGCTAGCTTAAAGCTGCAGAGGGAACCTTTAGATTTGATTAAGTTTTCGTATTCTGGAAGGTGAGAAGATTTTTCCCATAAGAGTAGATTTATCTTTAAATTCAAACACATTGCATTTTTTACAGATTCCTGATAGCAGCCGAGAAAGCAAGTGGCAACTGCTACTGCATCAACCTGCATCGCGAGAAAGCGTACACGGTGCAAACTCTAATCCGTGTTCAACGTTCGATTACCGATCTTTTGGTCTATGAAGCATTCAGAAAACTGAGGGTGCTGGTGTTGTTCGTTGGGGTAGCGCAATACGAAGTGGGCCAGCAACTGATGGTGTTCGAGGTGCAAGAAAATCAGAATCTGGTCACCGATGTAGTCGAAATACTTGATTTACCTGGGGTCTATCGTGCAATTTCTTATGTTCCTGGAAATCCGACGCTGTTCGTCGGATCTCCTTATCTGACACGTCAACTGAGGGTGCAAAAGGTGCAAGATTACAAGGATGTAATTATGGTGGATGGTCTTGCCACGGGACATCAAGTTAGACTGGCTAATATCTTCGTCGATCGAGCCTGGATCAGCACTACAGCTCTGGATGGATTGGTTCTGGTCAGGGACAAAACTGTCCGACAGTTACAGACCTGTATTATGACACACCATAGAACTGACTTTGGTACCGTGAAGGCGATGGTGAACAGGAATGGAGATTTCATAGTGTGTATTGGGTATAATGGCTCTTTGGTTGCTGTAAGAAGCGTTCCTGCTGACAATAAGGTTCTCCTTTATTCTTATTTCTCCCCGATTAACTACTTTTAAAAATATAAATATTATTTTCCTCCATCTTTCTTTCAGCGTAGAAGAATACTGCCACTCCTGGTGACGAGCCTTTCATGTACAAGGTAGACTATGCTCTCTACGAGAAATACCAAAGGAAAATCTTCTCCGATTACGTCACTCTGGACCCCACGGCTTACGGTATACTGACTCGTCGAAGATCAGTGTTTCCTGGTCCTAAACAGAAAGACAAAACATGGTCGGAGTGGCGCGAAGAGTTTCAAATTCTTCAAGAGACAGAAACGTGCAAGGAAGAGAAGGAGAAAATTCTGCAAGATTTCAAGGCATTGAAAGGCAAAGTGAAGAAGCTAGTCGATGAGAACGAAGTCTGTCCAAAAATAGAAAAACTTCCGATGTCTTCGTTCGACTTGGATAAAGCAGGTCGTGATCACAAATTGAAAGCAGGTCGAGACGACTGCGAGGATCTTCGGTTAAAATTAGAACACGACATCGGCGAGATGAAGAGGGTGACAAGGTGGATTCGAGAGACTTTTTGGAATCCTCAGACGATTCTAGGTAAATCGATAATCGCCATCTTTGGCACCGAACACGTCACCAACTATCCCTCGGTTGCTGAAGACTCAAACGTTAAGTATCGTCTCCAGTTGGCCACCTTCTACAAGGAAGTTATACAAACGATCGTAGAAAACGAAACTTTCCGACCTTGGCAACTCTATGATAAAGAAGAACTTGAAATCGAATTGGGCAAACGATTGAAATTGAAACAAGAAGAGAGAAGAAGGATCGATTTGTTGTTCGCGGAGGAAGAGGACGAAGAGATCGTTGAAGAAGATACAAAAGAAGAGATAGCAATGGAAGGTAAGATTTCACCGTTATTTTATTATTTATATCTATCTTTCTATTTCATCAAAGGTACGACTACACATCGGTTTATCGCGGCGTCGCCGTATTATTCTCAGCTGGAATGTTACGCTTTCGATCAGCTTTTAATAAACAACTATTTCCTGATGCACGATTGCGCCGAACTTCGGATACACTTCAATCGCGCGTTCGATGAGATGTACGAGAAAAAAGAAAGGGAAATGAACATGATACAGGCACGAATCGAGAGAATACGTCATATCGACTCGGAACTGAGAAGCATGTTCGGTCAGCACGTGCCACGTGTCCCTACTGATTCTAAATGGCATTGGAAGGTATGATAATTATTTTATATTAATTATAGTACACCTAGATAATTTGATTGTTGTTGGCGCGTAGGAGAGGCCGGAAGATATTATCAAGGTTCTCGATCACGAAGTGAAGGCAAAGCCTTACGTTTCTCCGTCGCAACAAGAGATCTTAGACAAGCAGGCGGCCGAGGAAGAACGAATCAGACAGTTGTTGTTAGCTGATGATTTTCGCGAACGCGCTTTAATGACGATGATGGGTGGTGTACTGGAGGTTCGATGGGAGGACACCATCAAGATAGACGTACCTAAGCCTGCCTGTATGCTTCAAAAGAAACCGGAAGATTATACCGCGGAAGATCTTCAAGTGGTGAAACAGTACGAGAAGGATGTGCAATTTTTGCAGGAAGAACGGGAACGTTACAAGAGGATGCTGGAGACGGAATACGTCAGGGTGATGGGACTTCTTCAAGAAGGGATCGATAAATTTAATGAAAAACTTAATGAATTATTCAAGGTAAGTGTGCGTATCTTCTATTTTTATTTTTTTTATTTTTTAATTACGTACCATATCGAAAGTAAATCAATGAACCTTTCGGTTTCATTGTAGCTAAAGATGAACATCGAAGCAGCCATAAACCAGATGAATCTCCGTTACATCCGTGGGTATATACAAATTTATAATCGAGAACAATCGTTGCAAGAGGAAATGAAATTAAAAACACGAATTACGGAAAAAGAGGAATACGAGAATACCCTGAAGAGTGATTTACAGACCTACCAGAACGTTCATCAGCAGTTGATCGCGAAATACGAGCTACTAGATCACAAGCAGAAAGTAATGTCTAAAAGATTTAAATCCGAATTCTCGTCTATGAGTAAACTGAATCTGGAACTACTCGAGCGTCAATACAAACGTCGTCCAAAGACGAACTTAAAGAACCTTGGCCCTTCGGAGTTGCTGGAGCTTGGACATCACGTCCTGAAGAAATCACGACCAATTTTTTTACCATCAGAATGCAACGAATATTTGAAGGCCCTGGATCATCTGGACGTTCGACCGACCACCCTACCTCCAACCATAGACACCTCGCAGTGGGATCATCTGATTCGTCTGAGACGTTTGAAAATCGATGCAGAATTTAAGACGAGATCTAAACAGGTGCAAATAGTGGACGCGGAAACTGTGATACTCGGATTCGAACAGAGGATCGAGAAGTGCAAAGCCGAGGTTGAGAGAACGAAGAAGAATCTCGAGGAAACTCGGAGACGTCGAACGATTTCTAATCTGGACGTGGAGGTACAGCTGGTGCTGAAGATGGGACAGGTGGAGATAAATACCAACGGAAATATGAAAGACACCGAAACCGCGATCCTGATCTCGCACAACGAGATCGAATCCGTGAACAAGCTGATCAGGGCCGCGGGTGCGTGCAAGCTGAAAGCTTTGTCTCAGTTGTTGAATTTTCAGCAAGGTACAGTATTCTTAAAACTCCATTTCGTAAAAGAAGAAAACGTTGAGAGCTGGATTTTCTATGTACAGGTACACTGATGAAACAATGGGAGCACGAGTGTAAACGAAAGCGTTTGGAGGATCTGCGAGAGGACTTGCGGTTCACAGAATCGGTGACGGTAACCAAAGAGATGCAGTTGTTCTTGAAGCGTAAGGCTAGGGGTATGAAAGAGGACAAGACGCAGCAACAGCTGGCCGAACACATCGAGGCGATGAAGCAGGGATTCGAGCAGAATCTCGATGAACAGAAGGATCGATTGCAGTCGATCCAGACGGAGATCGAGAGCACCAGGAGCAAGAACAAGCAGCTCGATCAACAGATATTGGAGATGAACGTGGCGAGGTGCGAGATGGAGCAACGTCGCGATCTTATCGGCGAGGCGAGGCAACAGGAACACGCGGAGAAGAAGCTGAAGATGATCATGAAGCGAGCCGCGCTGATCAAGAAGCTGCAGGATAATTACGCGGAATTGTTGGAGCTGCAAACCGAGCACGAGCTGCTCAGACTCCGACGATATCCGACCTTCGGTTTCAAGATGCTCGACGACAAGCCAAAACCGAACGACGATCCTCCCTCTCGTTTCGATTCTTGTCCTTGCTGATGGATGTTTCGTAATTTTTTAGCTTTCGTAATCAGAATTTGTTAAGTTCGATCTACTTGTAGATCGAAAGACCACCACCATCGAAACGTTAATAAAAACGCTTAAATTACAGCAGACCGAAAGGATTTAATCAGGCTCGCTTTGCTGGCTCTCAGAAAAGGACAAGCGGCAATTTGCCGCGGCACATAAATCACACGGGGACCCAACATCCCTCTACATAATAGGCGCCGCGATCTATCCTCTTTTTCACCATAAATAACTGTACTAATAGTATAGCAGAGCGAGAGGATGAATGATGCCAAGGGAAGATGGCGTGGTCGCGAAACGATCGCGTACGAATCAATTTCTTCTGAGAAATTCCCAGCTGGGACCCGTTTCTCCACTACCCTTTGCCACCGATAAAAGTAGAAAAAAGAAAAAGAACTTGAAACTCATCGTGCGACGATTAAAGGACGGATTCTTCGCTATTCTTCGCTAGTCGATCGCGTGAATCATTTTTTATAGAAAGAGAAGTTGGGATATTGTTGAAGTTGATACAGCAAGGGTAATGGCTTGAAAGAATTTTTTTCTTTTTCTTGAAATTCATGAGACGAGAATATTATTATTATTGGTTTTCAACATTTCTGGATGCGGTTACAATCGGAAGTAATTTTTATTATTAATAAAAAGAGATAGATGGGTATGGTAAAAATGCCGACACGGTGAGCCTTCGATTATCCGTATTGTAAATATTTTCAGCTTAACGATCGTATGATTTTTATTAATGAACAGACCGGCCTCCGCGCAGCTTTTGTCCCCTAAATACTGTGGTGGTCGAAAGGTTATTCATCGGTTTGCTCTTTTTGTTGCCGCGGTAGCCGTGACGGGCCAGGGAATCCGGGATATCTGTGACCAGAGATCGATTAATCATCGTTTAGCCGCTGACATCGACGTAATACTGTCATCGTTACGTAAAAACACCGAGTCTCTGTTACGAAAGTGCCACTTACCTCGATTACTCTTGTTTGTTGCTTCGTTTCGAGATACCAGATAAAATATTGCTATATCGCTCGTTAAATAGTTCATTAATTGTGGAACGGCGAATGGGGAGGGTCGTTCTGCCAAACATAGCCGAACAAAAAGCTTAGATAATGAACGTTTTAATGTATGCAGAGATTGGAAAGGTGGAAATTAGTTGGTAAAACGAACGGTTTCGCAGTCTCTGCGATGTAGAATCGGAAGATCGCTTGGTACAGGAGGTTCGGAGTTCGGAGGGGGGGGGGGCGGTTATCGGGAAAGCTGGCACTCCAATCAATGCAAATCAAATCGAGAGCCGTGAATACGAAGCGTATAGTCAAATCAACCGAATAAAAGCTTCATGAATGTAAAAGACTGGTGAATGCGAGCCAATCTGGTAATGCGTCTTCTCCCTCCGCACCCGCGGTCGGTTGCCCTGCCGCCCTCTTAATCGGGGGTGAGAAAAAACACCCCTGCCTGGATATTGCGTTATGCTGACCACTACGCGTGTTCGACGACTCGTTAAAAAAAGAAAAGCACGTACACACAGACGTATCGCACCTCTTTATAGCGTTTTTGTGGTTTTTTTCTAGTGATAAAGAGATGCTGGAGTACCGAAGGGTTCAGATAAATCGTGATTTTCAGAATTTTCTGAACGAACGAGCGAATTGTTTTAAAATAGGGCTAAACAGAAAACACTGTGATTTATCATTTTAATTGCATTTAATTGTATTTTATTAATTTTATTTCTTTTCGAAGAGACCATGGGGTTTGCGACCCTCCGAAGTTAGGTCGTGCAAATCCGATGCATCGTACATGGATTCTCCGGTCGGTTTAGTGGATTCTACCAGTTCATAATATTCTACAAACGAAATTAGATTGATTCAAATTTTAATCGTGCCTATAGTATGTAAATTCGTACCATTTTCTGGTCGATATTTCAACTTCTCCTTTCGAAATGGCTTAACGTTAGGCGTATCATCGGAGTTGTATTTTCTGGATTGAGCAAGGCTTCCTACAGAAAACATTTTTATTGATGTTATATCGAAATTCTGCTAAATAGGGTTTTAGATTTCTTATAATTCACCGTTGAAACGTTGAAGCAAAAAATGTCGTAACATCGGATGAAAGCGAACTAAAGTTCTAATAACTAGAATTTTCAATAACACGTCGGTTCATCTCGAAAGGTAATTTAATGAAGCATCAAAACTTTCCTATTTCAACTTGACGTACTCGATTTGAAGTTTGCTATTTCAAGCTGCTTCAACTTCGTGTAGGTACGTATGTTACAATATATAATATTTTTCTGCCTTGTTTTCGAGCATGCGTACAAAGTCTCAGCGTCACTCACAGACATGTTTCCGCGTTATTAAAATTAAGGATTTACTGTATTTATCTTCTTGGCTTATTGAATAAACTCATTAGTCTCCCCTATTATTTTATCCTTTTATTTATTATTTTACCCCAATTTTCGGGCCTCGCGTGGACCACCCTTCCAAGTCATTTATTATTTTATCCCTCTTCATAGGCCTCGGCTCAACCTTCCCACTTATTTATTATTTTTTCGTTTTTAAGGGTCTCACGAGGCCCAACCCTTTATCACTGCATCCCTTACATGTCTGCATCCTTAACATCCCTGTATCCCTTATATCACTACATTCCCTGTATTCCTGCATCTCGTATATGCCAGCATTCCTTATACCTCGGCATCCCTTCCATCTCTGCACCCTTTATATCTCTGTATCCCTTCAACTCCAGAATTCACCCTGCATCTCTTGTATCCTTTCAACCCTTATAATAACTATATAAATAATCTACTTATGGCGACTGGTTCGAGTAAAGGTAAGTAAAGGTAAGTAAAGATAAGTAAAGGTAAGTAAAGATAAGTAAAGGTAAGTAAAGGTAAGTAAAGGTAAGTAAAGTCTTGTAACAAATAATTTTAAATTTAAATTTTTGCAAAATTTAGTTCCTTTTTTTACCACCAGAGGGCGCTGGTTCGACATTGAAATTTTAGTTCCAATTTTTCCCGCTAGAGGGCCAAAATTTGGGCAAGCTTTAGTTCCTTTTTTTGAAACCAGATGGCGCTGATTCGACGTCGAAATTTTAGTTCAAATTTTTCCCGCTAGAGGGCCAAAATTTGGGCAAGCTTTGGTTCCTTTTTTTGAAACCAGATGGCGCTGGTTCGACGTCGAAATTTTAGTTCCAATTTTTCCCGCTAGAGGGCCAAAATTTGGGCAAGGTTTAGTTCCTTTTCCTGAAATCAGATGGCGCTGATTCGACGTCGAAATTTTAGTTCAAATTTTTCCCGCTAGAGGGCCAAAATTTTGGCAAGCTTTAGTTCCTTTTTTTACCGCCAGGAGGCGCTATGATGGGATGCTTACAAAAGGGATGCAAGAATGTAAAAGGATGCAGTGATATAAGTGATGTAAGGATGTAGCGGATGAAGGGATGTAAGGAACACAGAGATATAGGGAATGTAGAGATGTAGGGGATGCAGGGATGTAAGGGATGCAGGGATGTAAGGAATGTAGGGATGTAAGGAATGCAGGGATGTAAGGAATGCAGGCATGTAAAGGATGCAGGGATGTAAGGAATGTAGGGATGTAAGGAATGCAGAGTTGTAAGGGATGCAGGGATGTAAGGAATGCAGGGATGTAAGGAATGCATGGATGTAAGGGATGCATGGATGTAAGGGATGCAGGGATGTAAGGAATGCAGGGATGTAAGGAAAGCAGAGATGTAAAGGATTTTTTTTTTTTTTTTTTTTTAACGTGGGGAAATCTTGCATAAGACCCCCCACCGACCCCTGTAGGAGTGCGGCGGGGGAGTGTCAGATTCTTACTGACTAAAACCCCACGGCGACCGACACTGGCGCTAATCAAGTGGTCATCATTCAACGAACGTCTTAAAGTTAACGCAAATAATCTTTACTTTGAATTTTTAACAAAAATTTGTTGCTCGATCGATACTGTGGTACTATAATTGTAAGAGTATGTACATACGTAAATAAAACACTGTTACAAATTGATTATGGACAAACTTTTATTCTACATTTTCAATTTACATTTGTATGTGAAATTAGTAGAATTTTGCTTGCACCAGCTGTTTTATAATAGCACAAAATGGAAGCCGTAAAATAAAAAAAAAAGTAAAAGGAAAAGAAAATCTAGCGACAAACGAAAGAAGGAAGTTTCATCGTGAATTTTCAGTGGTCACCTCTTTTCCGTATAAGGCGAGGCGATCTTAGCCGGTTGGCGCAATAAAAATTTGACACGATCGTCCGAGGATCGGTCGGCTAAGAAAAACGGTCGGCGCGCGGTGAGAGACAGGCAGGCAGGAAGGACGGTCGACTTTACGACTGGTGGATACGCGAAGGGCGAAAAGGGACGACAGCGAAACTCGTTATTATCCGACCGTACTTCTTCGTGGCGTCCAAGAAGAAGACGGGCCTGTACCCTGTACCGTCGATTGCGACGGCCGTCGGTGCACGCTCGCTCATCCACGGGCCACTTTCAGACCATAAAGAGACAATGGAACGTTCTTCTCTTGGCTGGCCCGCTGCCAGGCAGTAAACTCGCATTTTCGCGAACAAGAAGAAGCGTTTCGTTCTTCTTCGGATGGAAGGAGAGCGAAACTGTTGAAGGCTCTCGCTGGATGCTACTTCCACGATTCGGCTAACTCCGTGGTAGCTTCGATTTTCAAGAAACGACCATGAATTCCTGGTATCGTGACCTGGTGCGTGGTCCTGGGAGAGTAGTTGAAACGGCGCGAAATTCAACGGTTCGCAATTCGCAAGCTTGCGTGTCTAGATTCTCAAGGCTGAGAGTGAAAACCTCGAAGCTGAAGTTTGTGGAATTCCGTTTTATTAACGAAAAGGAATATTTTCAAGGAAATAATGTCAGCTTTGAAACGGCGATTTCAGGGCTTGTTTCGAGGTTGGTTGGATATCGTAGATGGTTGGAACGTCGCGATCGTTCAGTCCAATCCGCCGAAAAGGAACAAGGGTGGCGTTCCATCCGGTCTCGTCGCATCGTGCCTCGTGGATCCGCGCATACGTAAGTGCCTGTTCCGAGTACGGTACATCGAAACGAAGAAACACGTCCAGCTTACCAAGGATTAATGTCACGCTTAGGCATCGTCCACTTGACGATGGCGAGCAACGCGAATGCTGATAATGCAGCCTTTCAAATGGCGCTTCTTCAGCTGTTCGGTACGTATTAGTTCGTTACATATCAAATAATTATTGATTTCGAAACCTAGAAGCCTGACACGATTCGACGACAAAAAAAAAAATATATCGCGGAACGACTGCACACAAGTTTCTTCGATATTCTTAATACAAAATGATTGACTGGTGGTTGAAACGAAAAACAAAAGGACTAAAACGACTACGTAATTTACTATTTCGAAACGTTCATTTAAAACGAAGACACCTTTCATGATCGTGAAACTAACGTCGTTTTAATGACAGGCTTCTGCGTGCTCGACAAATGATGAAGTGTCAAACGGAGCCCCTAGATGGGCGTTATTTTCCGATGGATACAATTATGTATTCCACGGACAAATTTTTAATTAGCAGTGGCTGTTTCGTTCCCATCGTCAGATGGCCTTCGTTCGGCCCACTTTTCTTGCCTTTTCCACGGTGTTTCACACGTTTCGTTTCTGGGCAGTCCTTTTAAAAATTAGTCTACGTTTTGGAAAACGTAAAATGATTCGTGACTTACTACATGCATTCAAGTTGCCTAGGAAGGGATAATTTGTTGGAAATTATTAGTAAAGATATAGGTAACTGGCAGGCGATCGAAGCGCCCGGGGAATGTGCTTGGGAAGAATCAAGGAAAATATAATAGAAGGACGCATTGCGTGCGATTGACACCGCACGCGACTCGCGAACGGAAAGCACGCGTTAATGAGTTGCACGAGGATGCCGCAAGCTTCTCATAATGTTGCAGCTTCAACGGCATTTTTGTACAAGTTCTGCGTGTTGCATGAAAATATTTCTTCGTTCAACTCCTTCGCTATTCTTTCTATCGTTCGTTTTGTATAAAGATCCATTTTATTATTCGTATTTAAACATTGATTGATTGATCGATCGATTGATCGACGTGCAAGTAGACACGATAGTATTTAAGCGATATAAAGAGTGTTTTTAATTTCTGATGTACAATAAAGAGGATAAGTTGCATGGTAGGAGTAAACGCTAGCAGCCACGGAGCTTCTCGACGGATCTCGAGGTACGTTTTCTCCCCGTCTCGTCTCGATCGTCTCGTTTCCTCGCGAAATCTCGACCGCCATTAATTCAGTCTTCGGCTGACAGGTCACTCGAGTAGAACATCCCATTACAGATATTACGGGGCCAGAGTAAGGCACTGTTCCTATCAAATAATTATTATTGTTGTTTGCTTTGCGCGAGGCTTCCTCTTCGCGGTCTACCTTCACCCCTTCTGCAGCATCTCTCGCGATGGGTCGACGGGGTGACCGGCAATTTCTTTCTAAATTTATTACCGATGACCGATATACCGTTCGCTGCTATCCGAATCGGGATCAGAAGCGAACCTCGCTGCTGGACAAAGATGATTCGTTCGCGTTCGATTCCTGGGGCTAGGGGTTGGTACGAGACCGTGCGCACAAGGGGTCAAAGTCTCGAGGTTACGGTAATAAATATCAGGGAAGCTGATTGTTCAGCTCGATGCGTTCTTCTCGCGATCCGTTTCGGGGGATGCTGGCGGATTCGAGAGGAATTCATTGGGTGTCGCTGCTGGCGTTGCTAGAACGAACCAACTGATTCAAGGGAGGGGTTGCCGTTGAGTAACTGTTGATACTTGGATGATTAACGGCCTACGTCAAACGGGTACCTACTTCCTTCGGGGGATCTTTAATTTTCTTTGAACTTTGCTCTCGAAGCGTAGGTATTTTTCTATCGGGACCATTACGCTCGTAAGGATTCACGACGATCGATCCTGGGAATGTTGGTTCGCTTCGGATAGGATTATTGAATTAGTGCCACGGCTTTAGGCATCGTCTAATTGCGAGTGTCGCGTGATTTTTTCGAACGAGATCCATCGATCTATGATGAACTCGCGTTTGCACGGCAGGGTAAGGATCCAGGTTCTCACGTTCGCGTGCAAGCAAGGGTAATCAGAACGAAGAAAGTAAGGAATAGCCGAAACGAAAAGAGAGATGAAGAAAGAACGATTTGCAAATTAAAAAAAAAAAAAAAAAAAAAAAAAAAAATTCAAGTTCGGTCCAGGTACGAAGGAGAGCGAGCTAAAACCACCTTAAATACAGGTCACGCGTGTTTTTGGCCAACCTGTGCTCCATCTTTCTCTATCTTATTCGTAAGCACGTTCGTATTTACCTGCTGTCCGGTGTACAAAAGTCATCGTTAGAAAGATTCCACGGATCTGGCCAGGGTAAAAGAGGGTCCGACTATAATGCGTTCCGTTCGTTCTGTTATTTCGGAATTTCTCGTGGTACACAGAGCTCGAACGAACGGCCTCGAGAACGGTGGGAATGACGGCCGTAACGATTCAAATTACTAATCACGGCTCTCGCGTGCTTACCGGGACGCCTGTTGCGGCCCCGCGCGGTCCCGCGAATTGTAGCATTCGAGCGGACCTCGCGAGGGCAGCCGCCTCCGAAGCACGGAATTACTGAAATTACGCGCCTACCCTCCTGCAACAGCGACGATACGCACCAGCTCGACTTGTTGATTCCTCCCTTTCTTCTATTTCTCTAAAACGTTCGGTAAAACCCTTTGGTATTACCTTTTAATTATTCCTTCAAGAAATCTCTAGGAAATGTACACGTATTAAACGATAAGTAGGAATATTTATCAAGCGTCCTGATAACGCAAAGGGTGTCCGTTTCATTAGGTTTACAACGATGCAGAGCAAAGGTAGAGCCTTCTGTCACAAGAGAAGTGAGCACGATTACAAGGAAACCACCTGCAACGGCCGGAGAAGTGCATCGCCGTGAGCGAAAGCTACATGCGTGAAAAGTGCATCCATTCTCGCGGCTTATCGTTTGCCACCAGCAACACTACATCCATTACACCCGTCGAGGTGTTGGTAACGCTACATCAATTCCCTGTAACCCGCTCGTCCTTCGCTGAGAAACGTCCACCGAGCTAGCCAAGCGAAATCTAGAACCTTTCACTATCAACCGCGAGCGATAATGCGCATTAATCTTGCCGCGTGACCGGTAAATAACTGGGAAAAGTGAGTCGAAGCTTATAAGGAGGGATGAAAATAATAAATATAAGGGATGGTCAGTCTCATTCAGTCGGGTCTCAGAAGAAAGTAAATTAAGTAAATTAAATAAACTGACAATGAGAAAATAAATGAAAGGTATACGTACGTTTAAGGACTCCTCGGCGAGTGCTAGGATACTAGAATTGTACATAGAAATGCGGGAACAAAGGTATCGAGTCTGTAGCGAGTGTGGATGGCAAGAAGCAGACTGGAGGACGCCTCGGAGCTTGAACCGTGTTCACCGGCGAGCGGCCCGTTTCTTCGTCGCCAGGGGCAGCTATTATATAGTAGTAAATATCGTAACGACTCTTCTTGGTCCGCGCGACCGTGCACCACCGGCTTGGTTAACGTGCAAACCGCTAACCACGAGTAATTATGTAATTGCCAAAGAATTACTTACCGGTCTCGATGGACCCACGGTCCGTCATTCAGTGACATTCCGTCCTTTTTACGATGCTCTGAGTGGCGGGTCGTTGTCTTCGGACTCTCTCTTCTTCTTTATCTTCGTCTTTCTACTTGTGATAGCCGAACGTGGCAGCTGCTACCTTGCTCCCTTACCTTTATACTGGCACTTTTCTAATTTTCACCGGTCAGTATTCGTGAGAGAAAGGGGGAACTTTTACTGCTGCAAGGAAAAGGGAGGAGGTGCAATTGTAACAGCACATTAGTATTCGAATCAGGACCAAAAGCTTACGTTTATATTTGAAAAAACAAGCGAGTTTGGTATTTCGCTTTTACGGGGAACGATACCGTAATGTCTTCCACCTGCTGTTAGAGGGAAATTATTGCAGCAAGTAAAAGGCTACGCAACGATTCAAAGGTGGTCCGTGCCGAGAAGGATGAAATCTGAGGGATCACGTAGAGCGACAGGTCGTGTTCGAGCAGCAGGTAATCATAACGTCCAGTGGCGTAAGCTGTGCGCTGCTTTCGTGCAAAGGGTAGAAAGCTTGAACGATCGTTGTCGTCGATAACGAACCCCGCCTATCCGCAACAGCAACAAATTGGACCTCCATAATCGCGGTAATGCATCAACCGCGGTGCACCGGTGTGACGGTGAAATTGCGGCAAAGTCCTCCCGCGAAAAGGGTTGATCTTATCGAGATCGGATTAAGTACGCGAGAAGCATTGTATTCGTTAATCGGACACAGACGCCGCGCTCCGGCCCGGCCCGGCTCGGCTCGGCACAAAGTGCTGCCATTTTTACGTGGAGGCTGTAATCAACGCGCAATACGGCTCCACTTTGTATTAATGGCGAATGCTGCTAACCGCGAACGCTAGCGCTCTCGGCATCGTTCGAATTATTTAGGAATCGATTCAACAAAATATGCACTTATAAATTCTTTCTTCATCGACGAGCTATCGAACAATTAAACGAAAGAATCGTCGTGGTCGGAAAGAAAGCCGAAGCAGCAGGTATTTATCCCCCTCGTGCCCCAAAATCAAATTACGGTAATCCCGATTTCGATGATCGATACAGTGATTGTTTGCTAATGATTTTTGGCAGGTGCACCGTTCAAGAAAGGTAGTAGGGTTCTACTCGAAATAACATAGCACCGTGACCGCATCTTTTTGTTCAATTACATAAATGCTACGTAAATTTATGATCTTTATTGATCCTAGCTTGATATCGAGTGCTCCTTTATTATATTTTTTATTACATAAACCTTTCAAGTCGTCGAACAAAGAGAGGCTCCTCGGCTCGGTGAACGAACTTTGCTTGAAAGAATCGCGTGTCTTCGACTGCTTTGGTCGCCAAAGGGAAACGAAAATCGCGTCGCAGGAATTGATGGTCAACGGAAGACTTGTCACGTTCGAGCAGCGATAATCGGTCCTTCCAGATGGCCACGGTGGTCGATCGCGTGCATTGTCAATCCATCTGATGTAGGGTCGTACCGGAAAAGCTCTGCGGTTAAACCTGAACGTCGATTCTCTAGATTTCGTTTAACCCATTCACAGATTGTCTTCAAGAAAAGAGTATCACGTAAACGTGGAAGACGAATACATTGCCGATTCTCTCGATGGAACGTACGT
The DNA here is from genome assembly GCF_051020975.1 of Osmia lignaria lignaria. Lineage (NCBI taxonomy): Eukaryota > Metazoa > Arthropoda > Insecta > Hymenoptera > Megachilidae > Osmia > Osmia lignaria. The sequence goes on from NC_135041.1 coordinate 14,583,488, forward strand.
TTAATGAACATATTCATCATACGGTCGTTTAGAGTGCGCGCATGTTGGTAGAGAAAGGGTTAATTTTCAGTTTAAATTGCTTACCTGTCACTTATAAACAAATACCTTTATTTCATCGAGCCCCGTCTTTTCCCTTTGCACGCGTCTTGACCGGTATCCTCGATGGTTAAAATCGGCCGCGTGCACCGAATTTTAATAAGGAACGGTGCAAGTCCTGGGGCTCGTCGACGAATAAATTGATTTTCAAGTGAGTTCTCTCGTCAAAGTGTCCGCTTCAATCATCATCGCTAATGAAGTTTCTACACACCATCGTTTATACCCCGGCATTAAGTATCTACCTTACAATTTTGCCATTCAACTTCGTAACATTTGCTTAAATATTCCCCTGGGCTTCTTTTCCATGGCTGTTGAACGGTACAATTTCGTAGAATCAAGCACCGAATTATGTCAATTGCTACCTACTGTTTTTCGAGTTAATTGCGTTTTAAATCTGATTGCAGATAAACGCATCTTTCTATTCAACCTGTAAATACAATTAAGTTTAAAACGTTGTAACCTTATTAATATTTCCCACAATCCTACTTTGGACAATCGTAACGTTACTTCTTAGGTGGAATAGGTACTACGATCGACACCGGATCGATAGATCTGTGGAGAACGATAAGGTCGATCTGCTTCCCGAGCGTGGATCCTCTCGCGTAATGCACAGTCCGCTAGCCAGAGACCGGATGGGACGCGACATGTGCACGACGCCGAAATTACCGTGGCGATTTTTATCTTAGCCAAGATACGAGGGGCCGATATTCACGGTTCGACATGGAAGCTTGCCTGCGGCGTCTGATTAAACGACCGACTGGCCACGCTTCTAACATGTATTTAGAGCGCACTTATACGCCTCGGACTCGGACCAGGCCCATGGTACCTGCTCGTACCAGCTCGATTAGTTCGACCTGCCGAGTATCGTGTTCTTCGATTAGCCTATACTGCCCTCCTTACCCTATCATTCTCCTAACCAACGCTCCGAAATATTCGAGAAAAATCAACTTTTATCGTGTCCATTGCGCCGTCGAATTTTCACCCCTAGAGAAAAACGGTCAGAAACAGTAGGCAGTCTGTGATGGCAACAAGTGACAGGTTGCAACGATGGTGTTCTCGTTATAACTTTCTTGCTATCGCGCATCGATCCTATTATGGGATTATAATTGAAGGGTAATTTTCGTAAAAAACGTATACCTTGCCAACTACGTGGTAATTTATTATACCTCTCGAACGATACCGGTGTCTCGTGTCCTTATTATGGCTACAATGAAGAAGAGCTTGAAATTGGTAAGCAGTTCGATAAAAAATGATCGGTATACTTGTTACCTGTGAAATATAATTGGACTGTTCTTGAAATGTTCTGTTTAGAAAATTCGAAAATTTCTTGATAACGTTTATTCGTTTGGTGGTAGGAAAAATTAGTTAACGATTAGCAAGTTTCGAAGAACAATAAGGTTACACCGAGCAGCCGCAATTTTAATTACCCAAGCACTAAGTGGGCTCATAAAAAAGTGTTACGCGTTAACCTTTCAAGCGAGAAATTTCTTGATCGTAAGCGGCCCCTGCGCGTGCCATTAAACATGAATAACGATGAGCATACTGCTCTTGAGAATTGCAAATAAGACGGGTTTGATGTTGACTCTGATACGAGCACTCGTGATGTAATCGAGTCAAAATATGTCAAACGATTCTCACTCAAGTAATCTGCCAAAGTTGAAGCTATAAATACTTTGCTTATAACCGATTTGATTTCTTAAAATAAACTCACTTTCGAGTCTTGGCGAAGATTTTAATTTCGTAAAAAAATTAGCAAGACATTGAATTTTGTCGAATCTAATTTCTTAGAAGCTATATGTAGAACCTATACAAGTCGAAGCTGATCTGGCAAGAAGAGAGAATGAACACGAAGGAAGGAGATAAATGGATTTGGCGTGGTTTCGAGTACGCGTACTCGACCGAGTAGACCTTTATTACCACCTCCTCTTGGTCGGATCGCGCACGACAGGTGTAACGTAGGAGAACGGGGGTTGGAGAGGTTGCTGGATCAAAAGAGAAAGAACGAGAAGAACGAAGAACGAAGGACGGAGACGAAGAGAAAAGGAAAGAAGAAAATGGAAGAAGGCGGTCTTTGGTTAGACTTGGCTCGCCCATCAAGCCTCTGCACACCCCCGACCTCTTTCCATCCCTATGCTTTCATTTCGCGTTATCGTATGTGTGTGTGTGTTGCAATTGCTTCAATGGAGATTTCATCGGTTTATTTTGTTTTTTCTTTGTAACGCTGCGTGATCTAGCTTGTTTTATGTATACGATGTCAGATCGGAAGGGTTAAAAGTCAAGGACATCAGAAGCTCTCCTTGACAGGCCAGCAGTAGGTGCTGTATCCTTCTTCTTTCCATTTCTTTTTCAATACAGCGATCGGTATACCACTTCTAATCATGACTCACCCAGCTCGATTCCTCTCGAGAGTCTATTTTGCGTGTACCCGTTATTAAGCGGCCAGCTCGTATGTTAGCGGTCCAAGGAATCGAAGGTGCTAATCTAATCTGTCTGGTCGATTAAAGGTCGGTTGTGTGTTCCGTGATGGGAAGCCATGTCCGAACCAGAGACCGGTCCACTTACGTACATACATACGCGCGTTGTCGTTGTAATTAAGCGTCGCTCTGAACCGTACCGGTATACTCCTAATTACCGTGGACCACGGTTTTCGTTTTTCTTTACCAGGAAATTCAGCCGTTGCAAAATTCTCCTGTAACTGGTGTTCGTCTGGTGCACGCCCGCGAGATTTCTCGTTTCAAGAGGATTTCTTTCGCAGTAAACGAGGTCGAGTGTTCCAGGTCGTAGGTTTGATCGAGTATTCGAATTGAGGAAGAATTCGTACGATTCCACGAGTCTCAGACCTTGTTCTTATTGCACCAATTCATCAATCTGCCACAATATTTATACTTGAAATAAATGTTCCATACATCTGTCGTGAGTAGAATATATGCCCCATGGTATGCCCATAAATAAATGCAACGTCCAACTTGAATCAATTCTTATAGATATTTATTTGTACAACGACGAACGATTCTCGAAGACCCATGTCCTGCGCAAGGCTGTTCAGAACAGGTGCGAGGGGGCGTAGAACAGGCTCGATTGATTTCGATAGGTATTTTATTTTCATAATGATGAGTGTTCTTTATAATCGATCTATAATATCATACATCATAGCATTCCGTTTATACATAATTACAATTGTAAATCTGGTTCGCCCTTAGGGGAGTGTAATTGATAGCGAGTTCGTCGCGTGTTCGACGAAATTTTAGGCGATACGTGTAAAACGCGTAGGCTCAGGCGCATAGAAAAAAGCTTTTTACCCTTCTAAATTTCTTTCCTCTGCTCTTCTCTGTTCGTTCGAAATTTGAAATGCTGACCGTGCCACGCGGTACAATCGCGTACAGACTACGAAAATAACGTATACAATGTAGGTATATACAACCGAACGAATGAAAGAAACGCGATTGGTTAACACTTCCGCTTAACAAAGGGAAGTGATCTATGCACGCGACCGGACGAGAAGAAAAATCTCCGCGGCAGTGCCCGCTACTGGCCGCTGGTACAGTGTGTGTCGTGTAGGATTCCTAGGAAACAATAAATAAAATCTATCTATTCTCATTTTATCTAGCTCGAGACGACGTCCGTCACTTTGATTTTCTGGTCGATCGGTGGTCGCTGCTTGCACACCGCCACCGTCTCTTCCTCTCACTCTCGTTTCAACGCGTTCGCTGTCGACGATAATCTTTTTCAAAATTATTTCACTCGGTCCTAGAGTTCTGGGAATAAAATCAGGGAATTAAACTTCAAATTCGAGAATAATAATCAAATTCGATCTTACCCAACAGTGAACGCGCGAACAAACGGCCTTTCATTTGAAAAATCGCGCTCCAATTTAGCTGCCTATTTAAGATCCTCAGCCTTGGCTCGATTTCCCGGTCCAAAGATCGGTTCTTTACAAGCCTTTACAAAACTATCGTCCGATAGCTTACCTTGATTAATTGCGCGATACATCGAAAGGTACTATGTTTAATATATACAGCAGTAGTAATTGATTACTGATTAAATAGTGGCATATTTACTAAACGTTACATTATCACAACGATGATAAAATCAGCCGGAAGATCGAAACTGGAGCGAGTTCGATCTTTCCGGTTGTCGTTCGTTCTTCTATCGACCTTCTCCTTCTCCTCCTCCTCCTCCTCCTCCTCCTCCTCCTCCTCAATCTTACCGCTTTTTCGCTTACGCGGATACAGAAACGAAGAAACGATTTGCTGTTCAATCAACCAGTTTCTACTCTCGGGAACGGGAACCTCTCTAAAACAAGGAGAACGCATAATCGATGACGTGTAAGTACTCTTTTCCTGGTCGCCAGTCGGCTTGAACGAAGGAACACTGTCGGAATTGAGGGATCATGTTGTGCGGGTTAAGTGGACGAAATTTCAGACTCCAGCCGCGCGGCTGGAGGTTTCCGAATTGACTAGATTCGAGCACCTTGCGTTTTAAGAAAATAAACTGAGGAACGCGTTGAACCGTTGCTGCGTTCACCAGGAGGTGTCCCGTTCCTTTATTGCACGTTTACGTTGAATGGACGGAGTCGGTGTTTGGCCAGGCTGGCGAGTGTCCGGCCTTCCACCGACCCCATCTATAATCGAGATCATTGGCGATCGGTCGAATCGTCGGAATTTTGGCATCACAGTAGAGGGTAATAATCGCGGCCGTAAAAGGAGATCGGTCACGAGCCACTGGTCGAGAGAACCGGTAAGTCACGATGGGCCTGTGGGTCCTTGGAGTGCGCGTCTCTGACCGCTCTAGAACCAAAGACCCGATCGCAGCCAGGTATAGTGCACCTGGCCTCTTCTTTTCGATCGTCGGAACCCGGCGAAGACATCGGGGAACCCGAACCAGAGACGTGTCTGGTTCCTTGCTCCTGCGACATCCTGGTCAGATGGTTCAGATGCTGATGAGTCAAGCCGTTCAGGCCGGCCAGATGAGACGCGAACGAGGAGAGACCGGAAAACGTGGCTCCCAGATGCGGCGGTAGGAGGAGAGGGTGAGGCGGTGGTATTCTCGCGGCGAGATCGACCGCTGAAGGTAGTCCAGGTGTCAGAGGGTAAGCACCAAGAGCGCTGATGCCGGCATCCGCGTACAGTCTCGCGAGGAACTCGTTGTGTAACAAAGGATTCATCTGGGAATCCTCGACCCTGGGCGATAAACTTGGCGGCAAGCTCGAGGAGAGCGGAGGACTGGACGAGGTGGACAGCAACTTCCGATGAAGATTCAAGTTGGCCGAGTGCCTGTCCCGAGACCTCTTCGATGGGAAGGCGGCGTTACACCCGTCCACGCTGCATCGATGCATCAGCTTCAGGTGAACGTTCTGATAGTGAGTCTTGACCCCGAAGTGATTTTGAAACACCTTGCCACAAGCGGTGCAACGACGAGGATTCTCCCGATCCAAGGGTACCTCCTGGGTGCTGACGAAACCACCGTTCTCGTATCGGGCATAGGTGATCAAGCTATTGTCCGTATCCATGGCCGCTGTGGAGGGTGAGGCGCTGGATGAACGAGAGCCACGTGAGGAATTGTCCATGGTGGTCTCCTGGTGGGTCGTGAGGCTGACGGGGCTGGTAGAGCCGCGGCCAGACCTCGAAGCCGCCTGCTGCATCCCGGTGTACTGCATCGCGCGACCCTGCGACAAGGACTCGAGTTGACGCAAAGTGTTGGTCGAGGAGTCGTGGGAGAGGTCGTCGGCTGTCGTCGGACGGCTGTCGACCGAGCTCGGGGCACGGGAGGGATCATCAGGACGCTCACCTTCTTGATTGCGCAGCGCGTCGTTCACCTCCTCATCATCATCATCCTCTTCCACCTCTTCCATCGGTTCATCCTCCTCCTCCTCCTCCTCCTCCTGGTTTTCCTCTTCTTCCTTCGCTTTCTCCTCCGCCTCGCCCTCCTTTTTCGCGCACCTTCTAATCGACTTCTCCTCCTCCTCCTTAGTCCCCTCCTCGAGTTTGCATTTAACGCGATCCCCTTGCTCCGGGCAGCTTCTCGACTCTTTCTGAACGTTCGTTGTCGCAGGGGTGGTGGTTTCAACAGGATCACCTTCCGCCGGCTCGTGAGACGTCTTTGGTTCCGGACTGATCTGCCTTTTCGGTGACTTTGAGCTTAGATCCCGCGGTTGCTCCTCAGCTAGATCCTCCGTGTTCTCCTGAGAGGCGACAGTATCGCGGTGTACCGTTCCAATCGCTGCCCTCTCTCTGTTACACGCTTCCGGCGAACGAGAGTTCGATTCCTGATCGTTGAAGCTAAGCGTTTTCGGAGAACTCGGCGTGGTTTTCCGTCCCTCTGCCTCTAGTCTGGACATCGACATGTCCTCGGGTTGATTCTGAAAATCGTTCATCGACGAGATACCTGCACTTTCTGATAGACATCGGCGCTGGATCCTGTCCTCGTCGTTGGACGAGTCTCCGTCGGTGGAAGAGGAATGAATCTCGGTCAACACGGCACACCGAGTCGGATGCTGAGACTTTCTCTTTCGGACACCTCTGCTGTGCAAGGACGTAGAGTTCAAGGAGTGTTGACTTACTGAATAGCTCTGTTGATCGAGCGTGCCCATCGAGTCGTTGTCCTCGTTGCTATCCGGGTTGCTGACAAGGTCTTCGTCCACGGTATCGTGGCCAAAGTAGAGTTTCGGTCGTTTCGCCAGGCTAAAGTCAGCCGGCTGATCGTCGTCCTCTTCTCCGGAACGGAGGGGCAGTCTAGAGGGTAGATTACTCGTATCATCCTCCGCGACGACCACGATGCCGCCGTCCTCGTCCTCCTCTTCTTCCTCGCCTTCGGCCGCCGCGGTCGAGGCTTGAGTCGAGGGAGAGACGGTGTCAGCCGCGCTACTGCCCGAGAACGAACCTCTGGTCGCCATGGTGGTGTTGGGCGTCTCGATGGCGTTGCTCATCGCGGCGGTGGCGGTGGTGAGCGCCGTCGTCGACATGCTCGCGTTCACGCTCATTCTCTGCTGAAGCGTCTCCTCGTAGCCTGGTCTGGCCTGGTTCTGAGCGGACGACAGGTCCAGGTGTTTAAAGTCCAACCCGCATAGAGAGGCTGGCGATCGAAGATCCGGAGGTGGGGTCAACAGCGGGAACGAGCCGAAAGGAAGGTGATTTAGCCCCGGAGCCGGGACAGGCAGACCAACCTGAGGAGGCAAAACCAACGCGTGCGCCATGGACGAACGGCCGTCGTGCGGGGAGATCTTCCGTCGAAGGTGAGGCGAATGGAGTTTCGGGTTCGGATTGGCGCTGTGTCTATTGCGCGATCTCCTCGAGCTGAACATCATGCTGCACCCCGTCACCGTGCACTTGTGCATTTCTCGCAGATGCACCGCACTGAAGTGAATCTTCAAAGCTCCCTTGTCGCAGAAGGTTTTCAAACACACGTTGCACTGTACCCTCTTTTTCCCGGTGGTCGGATTGATGAACGGCGTTCCGAGATTGGGCGGTATGTTGGCGGATGCGCCCCATTGGCTACCGGGTCGTTTTCCAGGAGAATGAGGCTTTCTGCCAGGAATACCCGGAGGCCTGCCGAGAGGAGCAGCCTGTAGAGATAGCGGCGGATGGTGTCGGTGTTCGTTGGCGTGCTTCGAGTCGCGTCTACTCAGATTTAGGGCACTGTCCGAATTTTCCTCATCCTCCTCGTCTTCCTCCGAGCCGAATTCGCTGCTCTTCTCCCCACCGCTGTGGACGTCGGTCGGTGCCGTGATACCGGTCACGGCCCCGGAGGACTTGCCCATAGGCGGCGGTGGAAAATGAGCGGGAAAGCTGGGCGGAAGCGCCCCGGAGGATACGGCGACCGAGAGTGGGTGTCCAAAATTGAGCGCGGACGAAGATACCGGGGCTACAGGTGGCATATGAGGCCTCTGCAACTGATTGCTGGTCGAATGGTGAGGCGGACTGTGCGGACTATGCGGGTTCCTCATCGACTTCCTGTTCTGAAGTAGCTGTTCCGTGGATGGTGGCGGTGGTATAGGCGGAAATGCCGGTAGACCTATGGTGCCCAGTTTTCGAAAGTCGAATGGCTGCATGCTCTGCAGTCTGTTCAACGGCGACACCGTCAAATGTGAATCCAAGCCTCTTGGTGGCGAATTGGCGGTGCTGGTCACCCCGGCATTGCCACCGGTCATAGAGGAATAGTGTTTTTGGGCGGTTGGCGACATCGACGGATGCGATACGGATGGAGGCGGCGGTGGCGGCGGCGGCGGCGGCGGTGGCAAAGGAGGCGGCAACCTCGAGCCTGGAGGCGGGAGACCGCAGTGGAGAAGGTGTAAAGATGGTGGTAAGTGTGCTAGTGGCATCGTCGGCGGCGAAGGTCGTCTGCTTGGTGACATAGCATCCGTCCCCGGCGTTCCGGCGGCCAGCAGCAACTGCTGCACGAATGGACGCGTTTCGGCGAATCTGAGGAACTGCTGTAACACCAGCGGCTCCTCTTCAGGAGAGCAGATGCTCCATCGGTCCAGCACCGGGCCGTTCTGCGAATTCTGCCAACAAATTAAACGGATTCCGTCAATTTTACCGATGCAGATAAATCTCGTTTATCCAACAATTAATTTCTTCATTGTTTTAAACGGTCCAGAGTGCAAGCAAGAACGTTGTGTGTCACGGTCAGTTGTCAATAAAGAGTTACGTAAATTATAACGTTTCACAATTATTTAGTAAATTTCCTTTGCATCGAAATCTCACAGTATCTCACAGTTAAATCGTTCTAACTTATTACATTTTCTCTATTAAAATTATATAGGTACCTATATTATATCAAAAGGAAAAAACGGGAAAAAATGCAAATTATTTGTGATGCACTTCTTCGAGTCGCCTAATTACGTTGAAAAGGCGCAATCTAGCGTGGCGAGTTGCTTATGATAATTCCATATCCGGATAAAAACACTTCCTCTATTCGTCTAGCGTGGAAGGCCGCTTACGTAACTACCTCGTACATTGTATAGAACGATTAATAAGAGCGGATCAATGAATAACGAACCTAATTTATTCTCTTTAACAGCAGCAGCAGCAATTAGTTCTACTTCAGTTGTCACATAGTATATATCCTTCTGATCCGTCGTCTGCTTCCAATAAGTCAACGTTGTTTAATCGATTGGGATTAAAAACGAACGTGGAATTACATACAAGGCTTTCTGGGTAGACTGTAATTTTACGTTCTACAAATTTTTTTATACCTTTGATAAGTAAGCGTTCATTAAGTTGTTGCAATTTTAAATGGCATTGTGATTTCGAAATAGAACAAGCCTGGGAGAAGAGATAATTTTAAATGTTATAAAATGTGACAACACTCTGACGTTGTTTCGTATGGTTTTCTCCTCCGGTGTTCCTTGAATTTCGTTACACCTGTTCTTCGTCGAAAGTCAAGAACATTTCTTAGCGAACGATTAACAGGGCGTGATAAGAATTTTCGTTTTTATTACGATCGGATGTCGATTCGCTCTGTTCCATTGGACTTTCCAATATTCTGATAATTAGCAGATGGAATTTTTGCAACGGTCTTTTTCTTTTCCGTTCCCTTTACCTCTGAACTTGATTAAAAATTCGTGTTATTAATTTTTTATCAGATTAAAGTATAAAATATAGCTGAGCGGAAGCGATATGTCGGTAAATCTAGGATGTTGGCCGAATTTCGAGTCACGGTTTCATATATAAAATCAGGGTGGCCAGCGTATATAGATCTCGGGGCCGTAAGCTTGTCTCTCTCGGTTGGTCTTGTATATTTACGCATACCGACGGGCTCGACGTAACGCAGGACGGACGGCCAGCGGCGCGACGCTTTTCGCGTCCCGGCTGTATATTTCTTCAAGCACGCACACGCGGCCGCGAACGACGTACAACCGGCGTGAACTCACGACCGACGCCGATCGACGCCGACCGACGCCACTCCAAATCCGATCGAGCGCCGCGGGTTCTGCGTGTGCGTTATTTTTCGAGTTAGGCGTCCAGCTGACGGCATAACCAGCGCCACCGAAAATCGCTGCTTTGTAACACGAGACAACCGCCCCTTAATTTTCAATTCAACCCCTTACAGAAAAAGCTGATCGATTTATTAAATTAAGGACAGATCGAGGTTGGAGCTGCTTCAGCGAAGGAACGAACGAGCGGAGAATTACGGGACACCTGGTCCAGGACACGAGGACACTGACCTCGCAGAAAACCGAATTTTAAGCGAAAGAATTTTAACACGCTCCCGTCAAGTGTTTCCTTAAAAGATCGTTAATAAATTGTGAGAACAAGCAAAAAATCAGCTTCAAAAAGTCTCTAATTCCGTGACACTCTGGTGCAAAATGTTTCTAGCAAGAACAAAGATCAGCCTTATCATTAAGCAACATGTACACAAAAAAGAAGAAACGTCTGCAATTTTTGCTTGGACCAAGCCGTGATGTCTCGCCAACTCCAAACAACGCGGAAAAAAAAATACCAGACGCACTAAAATCCGTCGAACGATCGAAAAAATCTTCTCTAAACGCAGCGTGTCGCCTGAACACGGCGTTCGGCTCAACAACATTCGGCTTTCTCGTCTCTTTCTTCGATTTTGCGGTTACGCCCCGCTAAATATAAAACCGTTCGACGAAACGTTACGTTGACGACGCCGTCGTGAAAGCATCGATGGTCCAACGCTTCTATTATACTCTCAATCTTACGTGTGAATTACGTTGGACAATTTCAAAAATTTCTCCATCCCTAGGAAAATTAAATAAATCAACTAACGTAAGAAGGTGTCCGCGATTTCTCCCCATAAACGAGACCACTCGACACATCTCGTAACGAAATTGAATCTGTCCTTTCCAGATTGCTAAAAACCAAACGGAAGTTTACGATTCCCCTAAAAACAGTCACCACGAACGCCGTCTCTGGGAAAAGTCAGGTCCTCCATCGACAAAAAGCTCTGATTCTCCACTTTCACCTTTAAACAGAGTTAAACAGAATCGCAGCCAGAAAAACGATCGCTTGTGTTCTCGTCGACTTCCGGACAAGGGTCTGCAGAAAGGCGGAGACTCGCGATTTTCCCATAAGGATTTTCCTAATTGTCGTTGCGACCATTCTGGAGGAGGAATGTTCACTGGAAGAAGAGGAGTGTTTCGCGGGTCTCGCGAGTGTGCGTGACCGACGAGTGCGGGTCCGTCGAGTGAAAAGCAGTTCCTCGAACCGACTAAACGTTCGTCGTTACGTGAAAGGAACGGCAGGACCTAAACGGTCGTGTCTGAGAATGCAACACTACCGTGTGCACCGTGGGACTCGAATTTAATTCCGCACGCGAGCTGATACTCGAGCTGAGAGATCCTTCGAGGCCTGGGAAGCGATCATCCCTTCGGTTATTCCTTGCTTTCCCATAATACAGCCAATACAGCCAAATTAATTTTCGCACACGTACACGTATGTTCTTGCTACCAGACCCGCAGTAGAGTGATTATTTTTTTCGACCAAGATTGAAACATTAAGTTCTATAGATCATAACGCAGTCGATTCTAATACAGTCAAAAGTGACACGTAAAATTACCTTGAAACAGGTAACGCTTTAGCTAGCGACGTTCCAAAAAATTCCACGCACGTGTGGATATTTAAACTGCACAGAATCCCTCCTCGCAGAAAAAACAGTATCGAAAAAGTAAAGAGGTAGAAGAAAAAAAAGAAAAAAAAAAAAAAAAAAGAAGAAACGAAAAGAGCAAACGAACGAGATTGAAAGAACAGCAAACTGAACAGCGAATTCGCTCGCAGGCAATGGATAATGATCGAACACACACGAGCCCGAGAGCAAAGCGGTAACAGTCGAATTAGCGAAATCACGCGTACGCCAGGGCAATCGCTAAATCGTTGATACCGTATAATCGGTAATATCTTTCCGCACGCTAGAATGTCTCTTTTTCCTCCGCAAACTACCTCCTCTCCGGGCTATCAGTTTCTTCTAACCGTTTAACGAGTTTCCCCTCTCGTTGTTTTCGTCGTTTAGCCCTTGCGCGCCGAATCTTTTAAAGCTGTGAAAATTAACGCCAAAATGAATTTCAAACAATATTCTTATCTTTTTTTTTCCAAATTAACGACAATTACTGCATCCATTGTCGTCGAGCGTAGACGTAAACAAAAGAAAGGAAACGCCTGAGTAGGAAGGTTGCTAGTTCCAACGACGAAAAAAGAAGAAGGAAAAAAATAATAAATCATCAGGTCCCTGGTGAGAATCGGAACGATGCGAATCGCGTTTAACCCGCTTCAAATGTGGTCTCGCGCTCCTCTTGGCCGTCTTCTCACGGAAAAATCAGCCACGCTAATGAAATCGGCCGAGCACAATCGCTTTTATTGCGGAAACGAACGAGCTAAGCGAAACACTACCTTCGAGATCGTGTTTACGACGATCGACGACACGTTTCTAAATTGTTTTTTCCTTCCTTCGGATGGCATATGAATTTGATATTTTTCATTTAGTGAGAAAATGTATTGCGGTTGCAATTGGGTGTGTGTCAGGGATGCATGTTCCGACGCCATGTTTCGACGCCTCGGGTGCGCGTCCGTCCATTCGCGAATCGACCAAATTATTTCTACCGAAGGACTGATTTGAAATTTTATAAATTTATCCTTTGAAAAAGAATAAAAGACAAAGCGAAAACATTAAAAAATAAACCGGTAGCTAATAAATTCAGTCAGTAAAATTCGACATACCATTACAAAAAATGACGGCAGATGATATCGAGGTATAAAAAAGGTTAATTAGCCGCGAACCGAGTAATTAAATAAGTATATAACATCGAACGCAGTCCCTAGTTTCTTGAAGGCGATTTTCTATCTATTATCATCCAATTAGTCCTTCAATTAAGTTCCTTATAATTACCAGCTGTCGTCATTCATTCGTCACGTTGAAGAAATTATCTCAACGTTATCGATGAAACTTGTTTTGCGAAGCTTTCAGCTTTCCTTCGCTTAAGCATGGATCTTTATCGTTGCCCGATTATTTTTCTTTTCCTGTTCAATCAACTTTTACGAGCCATCGGCAAGTTCCTTTTCTCATTATTTCTGCTATTCTTAAAAAAAAAAAAATCTCACCGCAGTGTATCGGCTTTGCACCATTTATTTTTGGTGACATTCCTTTTCTCGAAGTCTAAAAATGTCTTCTGTTTCAACAAAAAGGCCCCAAGAGTTATGAAAACATTCAATAAATAAAATATATTTATTCCTTCCGTTTTGATAACATTTCACACTCGTTAATTCTCGATGTTAAATCTTCTTCGAGTTTATTGTTCTTATTTCGTTTATGAAAGATCGAACGAAGTATTGTGATTTCTGATTTACCGGAAACTCTAATGTCCATGCGCTAACCGCCAACGTTAGAACAAGTGGTATCGTTGTTCCAGCAACCGGTGCCATCTGATGGCTTGATCCTCAAGCTGACTAGCCGCCGCCGCTCGCTTTTCCCTCCGAAAGGAGAAACACAGCGATCGACGGCAATGCTATCCGTGACTGGACACCGCATATGATTTCACGGCCGATGCTCGGCGTCTTATTCGTGTGTAGAAATCGTGAAGATCTCGTGTGGATATCCGCCTCTAAATTGGATTGCAGCTACCTGCAGTCTCTCCCTCTTTCTCTTTCTTTTTCTCTTTCTCTTTCTCTTTCTCTTTCTCTATTATAAGCGGACAACTTGCTTCTCTCTGTTATGTCCCAGACTATTGCTGCGTTTCTCCTTCTGAAATCTACTTTTTTCCCCCCTTTTTATTATTCCTTAAACGTCGATCTTTTTGTTTTTTGACACGCGCTGAGATGGATGATTTTAACGCTCGTTATTGCAACCTCCAGATGGCAAGATAAATGTGTAGATAGACTTTCTAGAGAGTCTAATGCGCGCTCGTAATTTTAGTTTTGTTTAGTGTTTTTTAAAGGAGAAGTTGTGGTTTCACGGACGATCGTTTTAAATCGATGCCTATTTATGGTGATTTCGATGCTTGGTGTGACACGATAAAGCCTTTGAATCAGTTACAGAACACTGGAGCACCGTGATTACCCTTCCAGGGCATTAAACACTGACATTACGCATTAGTGCATTAGCAAAAAAATCGATGGAACGTTATCGATAGCCACGATCAGCCACCGAATCGACGCGACGCGGTCCCCGTGATCGTAAATACCTGTTCGTTACGTTATCCACGACGACTGAGAACCAAAGAACGAACACCGTAAAAGTTGGAACGGCAACGAGAACCATCCATTAACGATCGCTATCTGGTCGGAATTTTTCTCTTCTTTTTGCTTTCTCAATTTTTGACTGGCGATCGCATTACCACGAGCGTCTTCCATCGAAAGATGAACAATGTGACTTTGATCGAGCCGATCCCTGCGTTTAACGCTGCCATTATCACGGGGTAATAATGATTCTCGGTTTGGCCCTGGGCAACTAGCCTCGAGAACGTCCCCTGGAATCAACGCCAACTTCCGTCCCCGGTTTAAACGCGTAGCCTCGATTTGCATACGAAACGTACTTGCTCCTTTTGCCGATGTAACTTTCAGCGGAACGAGTCGACGATTTACAAACTCGTCTACTGCTGAAATAGAACGATGCATTGTGCGTGTAGTTAGTAGAATTTCAAACGGTTCGAAGGCGGAGTAACGAGTTATCGGGGTGTTTGACGATCTAATCGTAACGGACGGGTCACGAGTTTTTTTTTTGTGTACAGCTGTCTCGCTAAGCGAAACGTCAATATTAATATTTGCGTGACAATGAATATCATGTTTAACGAGGGTGTTTTCTCTTAATACATTTAATAAACTCGCTCGCGTTCCCCTGACAGTTATATTATAGAAGAGATTTGAGAAGAATCGATAAGTAACCCTTAGCCACGCATAGCGAATTCGCGAAGCAATCAGAGCTCGACCCTAGCCTCGCCTCGCCTCGCCTCGCATCCAAGCACCCCGTAATCTTTCGGCTCTACGGGCCCGTTTCCTTTTCCCTTTCTTTTCGCAGCGAATTCGTCGGATCGGTAGTCCATATAAACGCCACGTTCGAGTTTTAATTTCCCTGGAGCCGATCGCGCGGTCGGTTTTGCGTTTCCGCTCCAACGATCGACCCGATCCTCCTCTTCTCTCCTTTCATCTGCTCCCAGCCAGACCGGAGCCTCATTTCTCTTTCCAGGCTTATCATCGTTCGATCATTTTAATACGTCTCCTTTCTATACACTGACTCACACACTTGTGTAACGTATTACAGAGATTGCTGCAGGTGATCGATTTTGTAATATTCATTAAAAAGGTATTTTTCGAAACAACCAGATTGTGTCTTTGCGTCGGGCGGAGAAAGGGCGGAGTGGAATATTATTTGGTAAACGATACGAAAGCGATAAAGAATTCATTATACTCGGATTTTTCGATGAAAAATCATGGATCAAGTCCTTGACTAGTTAGTCCCCTTTCGTTTTGTGGAAAATACAGTGGCGTCCTTTGTTCGAGAAGAGCATCGAGCCGTCAGAGGTTCGTCACTTTCGTTTTCCATTCGAATCGTTCGGTTCCGAGCGTTCGCGGATAAATTCGTCACGGTTGCCTGCGGCCCTTTCACGGCTGACGTGGCCTACGGGAAAAATCAACGTCCCGCCGATGAATAGTTGCGCTAATAATAATAATAAGAAGAAGAAGAAGAAGAAGAAGAAGAAGAAGAAGGAGAAGAAGAAGAAAAAAAAGAAGGAAAATGCGCTACAATTACGGCTGTCAACGAGACAGGGGATAATAAATCGGCGGCGTTCTCGATCGGTCGCGATGTTATCGAACGGCACGACCGCGATAACCACCTGGACACGTTCGATTTATTTCGCTTCCATCTTCTTAATCTTGATTTCAAGCATCTTAAAAGCTTCCTTTGATTATCTTCATTTAATTTCACGAAGAATCTTTCCCCTTTTTTAATTGAATTCGTTGCGGAAGATTATATCGCGTTTGAAACGAAGTTACAAATGAAGTTATTTGTTGGAAAATGAATAAGCACACCGAGTGAACTGGGAATCGAACGATGTGTATCGGAGGAGGTATCGGTCCCATGTTCCCGGAAAAGCATAGAAACGAAGGGGGAGACGGTGGCGAAGGTGGAAACGGTAAATCATACGGTGGCGTCGCGTCGGCCCGTATCGAGTACGTTTCACGTAGTGGAAGGCAATTTCGCACGACAAGCGGCAGCACGGTTTGCCCCGTGGAATCCGGTAGAGTTTCGCTGCCAGCAGAAGCGTTGCAGTTTAACTGCGGATGCCTTTAGAACGCAAAACCGCCTGTACCGTGCGCCACTAGCAGATTTACGAGCGAATTCTGCGCTGGCGAATCGCTCGGTTCGCCCCGAAGCGAGACGAGTCGATGGCCCTTTGTGCAACGCAACGTCGATCCACTTTCAGATCTTCTGCAGTAGAACGCATAGTTTTACGTAATCGAATGATAGTTGATCGTTAAAAAAAGAAGAGCATAATATTGGACACACCGCACCGTCTCCTTCGAAACAAATTACCGAGAAATCTTAAAGAAATTAACAAAAAACTTACGAAAAATCCTGTCAACATTGCATTAGCGGACAGGCATAACTTCAGCAGCGATAAGTGACAAGCCGTACAGGTGAAACGCGAAATTATCACCTTCTTGCCTCGAGAATATCACGATAATTGCTCAAGAATATGTCGCGTGCATTCGGGACAACGTCGTCCATTAACGTTCTTGGATCGAACGTGAAACGTGCCAGCTTGATAGCGAGAAGACGCGTTTAAAAAGACATTAACTTCTTTGTCGTTGGTAAGCTGATGATCGAGGAACGCGAACGAGTCACGAATCATCCTGGTGTCGCACGCACGTCGCTCGTTTCTGCTCGGAATTCGCTTTTTATCCAGTCGAGCTTTCGCGATGTTTCCTGTCACCGTACGATATCCTCTACTTAAATCACACTTGTATCTTAACACGTTCGATGCTATTACGGTCACTGCTAACCGAGGCTATATCAATTTCATTTCGTTAGTCAAATGATTGAATTTCAACAACCATTATGTTCCACAGTGAAAATGAACGTCTGTAGTCAGACATATTATAGAAAGTTGCCCACTGAGCACCAGTTGCCCAGATCTACTCCGTCTTATCGATTACACCTGTTCCTTTCGATAATCTTACAACATGGAGAACAGGTTTCTATTCTCCTTGACATTTACCTAGATTCCTGTGACAGAAGTACAATTTCAGGAAGAATCACCTTTCTTAGACCGTGAATTTTTATCTCGATATTCTGAAATTGGATCGATAATACTGATCGATTTGGATCAGAGAAGAATTGTCGAAACAACATTCCTCTATCATGAGGAAACAAATTCTATCTATTATTTCTACAGATCGTTTATTTGCGCGTCCATCGAGGATACATTTGACTGCGCTACAATCCGAATACTTCAAAGACACGTTGAGATTCTCAAAACTGGGATTTCAATATTTTTTCGTTGCGTCAAAATTTCATGACAAATGTGTCGAAGCGGTTTACCGTAGAAGTTGCATGGTGCTAGAGTAATTGGTATACAGTGAAAGTATCGAATGTAACTTGAGTTTTGCGTGTTGAGCCTGTATAAATATCCGTCGACTTTCTCGTTCGGACGCTAAGCATCAGGACACATTATGAGCGAATCCGACGAAATTTCTAATAATAATAATACCGAAAGGTGTGGCGAAACAGAAATTTGGAACAAGAGATTTCAGTTTATCTGGTCGTACAAGATTGAAAGCCTTTCAATAATTTCAGACACGCTTGGCTCGTTTAAGCTCGACCTACGACACTGGTGTCGCGACAGCAAGGAGAATCGGTACTGTCGCCTACAATAGCCTCGAGTCCTTTCGCGGGAGAGAAAGGAAATCTCGAAGAGGAGCGTCTCGTTCGATTGGTAGATGGTGTTCGGTGTATCGATATATTAGCGAGGTACCGCGAACGGTCAAAGAGCAAAGAAGAAGAGGATTTTAGCGTGACCGCGAACAGCCGCGGAATTCATCGGTCGATTAAATTCCGGGGCGATGCAGAGGCATGCGGACAGCGGACAGCGGACAGCGGACAGCGAGCGAGCAAAGCGAGTGGCGTGTGTGCTGTTCTCTGCGGTGCCGTGAGCACCGTGCCGCATCGTCGACAAACCGGTTTTCCATACGTTTTAATTTCACGCTGACATCGGCGCAATTCAGTTTACACGGATACTGGCCATTTTCTAACGCTAGCGGCCCGCCACGGAGATTAATGTCCAGCCAGCGGACGGGCCCAGCGTGTATTTTCGACCTTCCACGGATCGAACGGACGACAAGTTTCCCAGGAACGCGGTACGACCCCGGGACAGACGATTTCCGCTCGATTCTGCACCGTCGCGTCGGCGTCGCCCCTTCGATACCGAACGCGTTCGCCGTACAGTGAAAATGGCCATGCGTAGTCAGACACGCTATAATTATAATTACCTATTCGGAATACCATCCCACCTGCTACCTCGATCATGGAGACATCGACGATTTCAACCTTTTTTACCCTTCTCTTTAAACTTCTTAAAACTGACTCATCCGCGCGGGAATAATCAAAATATAAAATTGCAGACGCCAATTATTTCATAAAAATAATATCAATGGTTAATGTAAACACTGCAAATTTTTCGAACAGTTCAATATTTATACTCTTTGAAATATTAACAGACGATCTACTGATATTCCAAAAACGAGATTGGACGATTTTTCATTTATATTACTACTGAAATACCTATAAAATGAGTTTCAATTCATTGTTTCTCTACCGTTGCTCGATCACGCATCATCAACGTGGATTAATTATTATCGTCGCACGTTTAGTGGTTGCTTTTGAAACGACAGATTAATTTCTTAAAAGAAGATTCATTTCTGTCCAGGTATAATTGTTAGGTGACACTTTTAATCACTGTCAAAGCACGCCCTAATGAGTTTCCTGCATCATCGACGTGCATTTATTATTTTCACGGAATTAGCGACCTTCTTCGAAACGTTAATCAGCGATGAATGAATTTTACAAGAAAAGATAGAGCGTCTTTTTCCTCTTACAGAGATCCGATTGTTACGCGACACCCGTTTTGAATCACTGCCAAAACACGTCTCTCGAGACGACGACGAGTTTATTTCTCGCGCACAACTTTATTTCGCATAATCGCAGCAATTTTGAAAATTTACTCCTCAACGACTTTATCGGCGTTGTTTCACGGAAACCAAACTTCTCAGTTCTCGAATTTGATTTTTGAAACACTCCTTTGCGTGAACACGTTTCACGAGTTTCTCTGGATTCTTTTTTTGCAAAATTCCAGTTGCAAAAGCACAAGAGCACTATTAGTTTCAGTCTCGTGTCTCGATCCAACTGACACACCGTACACTCCAAGACACTTTCAAATCACTGTTTCGAAAATTTCATAACAGTTTTCCATTCGAATCATTTGTCACTACTATGTGTTCTTGTTTGCATTTCGGCACCAGTGTTCCACTTGGCGAAATTTTCACACGTCACTTGAAATCAATGCGTTTTGGTTTGCGTTGCCCAACATCCTTGGAATATCGATGAATTTAAATGAAATTCCAAGTTGGCATCGTATCGGCTGTTCGATGGACATCGCGTTGCATCCTCCGCTACTTGTCACTTGTCCTACTCCACTTTTCTCTCGGCCGTGTGTCGAACAACAACAACAACAATCCTTATCGATCTTTGTCTTCTACTTGTCACTTGGTTGTCCGCTCGATTGACGTCACAATTGCAATTGGGTATATCGAAAGAGTCTGATTCATCGGCGTCACTGATTTTTGCCCTACTGCTCCGAATCGGCTTCGGATTACCGTCAACAAAGACGAATCTGTATCATTGGCGAACGATGTCACTCTGTCACTCCGTTTCGTCCGTCAATCGTGAATCGTGAATCGTGAATCGTGAATCGTGAATCGTGAATCGTAAACCGTGAAAACTTCTCCGTCCAAGAATGGGTCACACACGCGAACGAGAATTTAGGTGCTATCCTGAAACGCTAACGGATCTACGTGTTAAATAGATCGACTCACCTGCAGTATGTATCCTCGCGTGTAATCCTCGTACGTCCAGCCGAAAGCGGCTAGTAAACGTGTCACTTGCGCGTGCTGCAACTGGTTGAACAACTGATCGAGCAAGATCTTAAGGCGTATCGGTAGTGCGCGCGAGCCGTACAGTACGAGGGATGCGACGTCAAACGCGGCCGTCGGCTCGACACTCTCTGAAGCCGGTCGCCTCTCCTCCTTCTCCGCGACATCGCCTCCACCACCGACACTACCACCACCCTCTCCGACACCCCCACCACTGACAGTTCCTTCCCCACCAGTCGACCTCCCGCCACCTAACACACCCCCACCAACATCACACCCACCACCTTCCCTCGACGCGCTCGTCCTCGTCGCAGTCGTCGTCGTCGTCACCGTGGTCGTCGGCGTCGCCTGCTTTACCCTCCCTCCAACGCTCCTCTCATCCCTACCAGTGCCACGGGGGCTGGAGACGACATCCCCACCAGACGATAGTCGCGCCAACGCTGCAACAACACAAGAGCAAAAGAGACCGGTTAGAAAGAGAATCGTACGGATTAGCGGATGTGTTGGTCACCGTGGACAAACCACCCCCACCAGTCTGGGCTGCCTTCTTTCTGGATATACCTACTATGGAGCTGGAAAGTTGGCGTGTGAAAAGAATGCATTAATCTCATCCTACGTGTCTTATGACTCTGCTTATGGCCTAACTCTACACGCGGAGATTAGAGAAACGTCAAAGGGTGGGAACAGCCGGAGCGAATAAAGTACCCTCTCTTGCCCCTGACTCGTCCCACGTGTCAACTTTCCAGCTCTACATTGCACCTTCCACTATGTATATTCGCCTTTCATCCCACCCTACACCCCTTTGTCAACCGTGTTCCTGTCCTTTAGGGTTGTTGAATCGATATTAGTAAATACAAATAGATAATCCATACTTTTGCTTCGAAACCGAGTAAGTATCGTTCACAGGCAGAGTATAATGATGGAGTTTCGCGAGGGAAAAGGCCCGGGGACACGGTGTTTCCCGAGCGGCCCCCATTGCTTTCTCAGAGACACCGACATCACAGTGTGGTATATAGTTGTCGGAACAGCCATAAGGTCTCGAGGCGCTTTCCCTCCAGAACCGTCACGCTTTTCGCACCTGACGATTCCTATCTCGGGACACGAAAGTTTATGGGCCTTCTTACCGTGCAGACACGCTCGACGATGCTATCGTTCCCGGGTTTCGCGTACGACGAAAACATTAATCGAAACTGTGCGCGTTAATCTTCCTCCCCTCTCTATCTGTAACTTCATCGATCGTGAATTTATAGACTGGTCGCGATTAATCGAATAACTTGCAGGAAGGTTAACAAGTTGCTATCAATGATGAATTGCTGTGATTCTTTCGCTGAATGTTTGATTGCTGGCGACATCTATACCCCTTCAATTTCTTTCGATCGACCAATGTAAAAAATTACAGATATGACCACCCTCTTGTTCAGAGGTATTTTTTAAATTGTACAAACGTGTTCCGCTGTTACACGAAAGGTCTCGTTTGTATTTGATCGATCCTCGTACAATACCGTGACCGAAATCCGGTTGAAATTCGACGGATGGCGTGTTGCAAAACTCGCGTCTCCCAAAAATGCATTTCGCAAATTCAGCTAACGCAACGGACAGCTGTGTACATATATACCACCCTTCCATCGACGTTCGTTCGTCGGAAAATTCGTTGTCGCGAGCAACCATCGAGGTGATTCGCAAAAAAACACATCGCCATGTCGGGAAAAATAAATTGACAAACGTGTTTCTCTTTCGTTGTTATAACATTCGAAAAAAAAAAAAAAAAAAAAAAAAAAAAAATGTATCCTGAGAAATATATTTAATATTTTTAGTTTCTCAGGTGTAATCTGGTACTCGGATCGATGAACACCTGTTCCCGTTGCCCTCGCATCACATAATCCTTACTAATTGCATATATTTACATTTTTATGACATCTATAACACAACTCGGAGAAAATTTCAGAGCGATTCTCAGGAAATCACAATAGAACGTAAGGAAGAAGGGATTTGATTGGAGGGGATATATTCGCTTTATCTTCCCTCTCTCTGTCTACTTCCTTCCTGTTATTTATCATCCCTATCTAACGCTTGTGTCTTGATAACACTTATTTAATGACTTTTTTTTATTAACATGCACCCTTTTATTACTTCAACTTAGTATAAGTGAAACTGAAAAAATCTCAGGCAGAGCAAGATGGAGGAGCAGCTATATCGATCGATCGATCGCCTATCGAAACTCGTTCCAGAAAAACGATTCCATTGCAAGGGTTCCGACGACTAGGTGGCGAGATCGTCATCGCGGTTTAATTAAATCGAAAATCGAAGAGTCATTAATGACAAGTGGCGCCCAATAGCGATGACTCCGTGATTTCTATTGATGCCAACAGTGGGATCGCTGCGAGGGTCAGACCGCTCACGGAGTCGCCAAAGGGCTCGATATGGCACCTATTACAACGACATACCAAGCGTTCTCCTATTACATCTGATAAAACTTTCGACTTCAGTGTTTTTCGAAAACAAAAATCCTAACGTTAACTGGTGCGCTTTTTCACCTTTAAACAAAAAAAGAAAGAAAAAAAAAAAAAGCTGTGAAAGGCCGACACAAGCGGAAAAGGTAGTCAGCCAGCAGGCAGCAGCTACGAAATGGAGATTCGAGTGCATGCATAGATAACTGGCGGGGTAGAGGAGGAACCGATGATGCCGGGACGTAATATCAATACGCCAGGAAGGCAGGATAGTCGCGTCTGATTTTCCGAGCGCATCGGCACGTGGATAATGTTTTAATGGAGTTTGCGGAGTGCGAGGAGGGCAGCACGGCCTGCACTCGGGCCAAGGGTGAAGCCACCAACGGTTTACATACCATTTACTCGCGCCCTGTAACCTCGGGAACCGGCTGTTTACAGTACTGTACAAACTGTGCTCGCGTCGATGCTGTACCACCGACCACCATCTTCTCCGCGATCCTTACTTCCATCCCTTCTTATGATTTCGCGTTGATCGAACACTTGGATTCGAAAGTTCTACGAATTTTATGGGATCTGTTTCCTCTTGCCAGAAAATTTAGACTTTGAAACGTTAAAAAAATGTCGAAACATTTACCTGTAATTTGAAGCGATAATTACTAGCGTCGCTTAGGAATACATTATAACGGGTAATTTCAATGGATCGCCGGACGTCTGCCGGCGCCATTAAATCGTTCGCACAAAGTAAGCAAGAAATCACTTATTATGTTGTTAGGCAGATTACAAGGATGCCGGTTGCGCAATCCTCGGACGACGACGACTTCCTGGGACGAATAGCTAAACACGTCACCTTGCATGAGCCGCGAGAAAAAGTCCAGTCTGACTGGTTGCCTGGTTACTCGTGTTTTACCTGCTCGTTTAAGTGACATTACGCGATACAAACAAGGATAACGTCGATTTCGTGCTTGATTTTTATCGTTCTCAAGCGTTTCAATGGCTACTTTTAAATTATCGTGTGTCGCGTCGTGTCGTGTTGTGTTGTGTTCGTGGTTACGTTTCAATACACACCTGTTCCATTCGATCTTTTAACACCTGACGTTACTACACAGATATACATTTGATAACTTTGACTTTTCATTCTGTATGTCTTTGAAAGAAATAAAAATTTCTGTTATACATTATGTAAACTGTCTGGTTCAGAGTGTCATTAAACCCTTTGAAATCCTACTAGGATTTATAATGGAAAAATATAGTATTCTAAAAGACAGTGTACCTTCTTTTCGTAAAATAGCTTATATTAGTAAGAAGAGTAAAAAGATTCCGTTTGCGATGACATAGCCTGCCGAGTGCAGCTCGCTAAATGGTTGGAATGGTAAAAACACTTGACCGAAAAGAGTTTAATTCCATATGTACATAAAAGCACAGTCAAGAATAATATTGAATGAAATGATTAACATTAGAATATGGCATGTAGCGAACGATTTTCCAAACGTCTTTCGTTATGACACTCGCTATAGAATTCATCGAAAAATCCACAAAGAGCGCGTTGGCGACACGCAACGTTCAAATCGAACCATCTAAATATGGAAACTAAACGTGCTCGACCTCGAGAAAGTTGAAGAGAACGTTTTAGGCGGATACACGCCCCCTTGTCGAAAAGACAAGAATACGTCCTCGCGTGACACTCTTCTCGATCAGAAGAGACGCTGCGTTGTTTCGCAACGCTTCTGCTGAAACAAGACGCATATTACGTAAAGGCCGACTCTCGTCAACAGCCCTGACACGTTACCTACTCGACGCGACGTTTAGATCGATCAAACGTCTCGATCGTCCTTGCCAGGGACTAATCGGTGTTTGTACGCTGCTTGATCCGCAATAAAAAATCAAGAAGAAAGAGAAGAAGAAAAGATAAAAAGGCTCCCATTTCATGGGAGTAGAAGGGAACGTTTCCACAGAATGTAGCAGAGCAACCCCATGCAGAGAGAACGCGTAGCCCCCTGGTTCGCTAACAAATGATAGTTTTGATAATTAGCGGCTCCTTTCGGTGCTCGGAGCGGCGTCCCTTTAACCTGCCACCAGTGTCAATGGACAGCAGGTGCCTGGCCATTGTCTAAAAGTGCACGATAACCGTGGAAGCGCGAATTCTTTTCCGGAAACGCGGCGTGACCGAGCTGTTGACAGGCTCGTTCGAACAATAGGACGAAAGTCTGGCGAGGGTGGCGCAAAGGCGGACGGTTCTGAGACAATGCTCTAAGAAATTTGATCTTTAACGGAACGACCGGTCTATCCTTTTCCTTTGCCCGATGACTGGTGAACGAGAAAATTTCGCGACGATGTGATTCGAAATTTCCATGGCGACCCCTGTTTTCTCGGTTTCACCATCCTTTCGTTACGCCAACGATACCTCACGCAAATCTTTCTTTCCTGTCCTATTCGTTACTCTTCTATAGGGTATTCTTGGCCGATGAATAGCACGGACAATGAAACCCCGTGGAAACGCGTCACGCCCCATGAACAAAATCCCCCCTACACCGTTTTCTAGATTGCCTCTCCAGCTAACTGTTTCACGAACGAATTCGTCGTGTATGTATTTATTTAACAATTCAATTCGATCAGACGAATTTCCTATTACTCTGCGTTATTAAAATCGTCTCGTTTCGAATAACTGCAAGCTACATGCACCGAACGACGCAATTCCGTACGTGGTGTTCTGTTTGGCTATCGGTATTCCATCGCAACGGACATTTTGCTTTCATCCAGCTTTTCGTTTTTCACCATTCCGAATCGCTGGAGTATCGAATCCCCGCGGACCTACATTGGTTACAATCGCTTTTTTTTCGCGCCTTCCTTTTTTACACGCACCGCCAACGAATAGCGCTCCGTTTTCCCGCTATTCTCCGAGAAGATTAGCCCCGCGCGTTGTTGAAAATTCGCGTGGTAGTGCGTGAAAATAAACAATGTGGTAAAACGTTCTCAGTGAAAAAAAAAAAAAAAAAAAAAAAAAATCGGTTAATAGGGTTGCAGGGATCAAAACCGATTAAAATCAGTTCTGGCGCGGGAGAAAAGTATCGATAATGAGTTCCTTTAAGAAGGATCGCTGCAACCTTGCAGAAAAGACAATGCATCCGGCCGCGCGCGGTGCGATGCAACAGCAGCAACGACAGCGGCAGCAGGTATATCTGTTCGTGGCTCTCTCTATACGTATATCGAGGCTGTTTCTCATCCGGAAAGCCGACGATTAGGCGAGTTTTGAAACGTAATGTAGCCGCCGTCACGAGGCCATTTGTCTTGCAGAGCGTCGGTGGACGTCGCACCGCGGGATATACATTCTGTCCCGAAGCAACGAACGAGCTGAACTCGAGATAAAGGAGAAAAGAAAGAAAACGGAGAGAGATAGAGGGAGAGGGAAGGAGCCGCAAAATAATTGTTCGTCGGATGAGTTGGGGGCCTCCAATACCCTGGGACCTATACCCGACACCAGACGACCCAATTCGACGTACTTTTGTGATCCAAATGGGATGAGTCAACGATTGATGTTTCTGCCGGTCTTTCAGGCTCTGCTCTGTTGGATTTTATCGGTTTCGTCCCTGTCGATGGCTCTCGTTTCTTTTCCTAAGGCCCCTTCCTTCCCTAATTTCTTTTCTCTATCCGTTTCAATTTTGCTCTTTTTCGTCTAGTCTGGTCCGGTCTCTTTGTCTCGTACTGACAGCGAACTTCTTTCTTGGTCGTTAGATCGGTGGGTATAAGGTAAAAGCGATTTGGTGGTCGATGAAACGAAGTCTTGCTGTCTGATTGATGACGATATACGCGCGAGGGCGTATATCTCCTTCGAGGCAAGCATCGTGTTATCTTTGTGAAATCTCGAATATGGGATTAATGAGACGTCGAGAGTTTGAAAAGTGAGCTAATGTGGATCATTTATACTGATTTGAAGTTGAAGTTGTTATTATTATAGGTCGTATCGAGATTCCCGAAAACCGGTGGTGGAGACGCGACGCGTACACGTTGATCGCGAGCACCGATACGGTGAAGAGTGGCGGGCACACACGAGGAACAGGTAGAGATACAGACAGATAAAATAGTTGGGACAAGCCGGGTCGACAGGACGGACGTGTCCTGTCGCGTGACGTTCGCGAGAACGCCAAAGCCCTGTCTTCCCTTCGCCTTTGATGTCACCGCCATACCTTATTCTCCCTTATTCTCTTTGGCCAACGAATCACCGATGCACGATGCACGATGCACGATGCCCGTTTGACATTTTCACTACGGGAGACGAGGCACGATAATAATAGGTTTAAACCGTGGCTCATCGTGGTCGCTTGAAATTGTCTGGAAACGAAAACCTTCTTCGTTCGTGTCCCCGTTGATTTTTCCGCATTTCTGATCCGCAACCAGGACAAAACGGACGCGACCTGGATTAACCGGGAACGCTAAACGGATAGGCTGGTGATCCTTCCACAGTGCAGCCTAGCAAAAACAGAAGCCAATCCCTCGTTGTCTGGCCAAGATAAATCGAGTTGACTCGGGACCCTGGCCCAGGTAAGTACCTCCTCCGATCACGTAGCGGCTGGCTGCTGCTACTTTTCCTTTCCACTGTTTGGATAGGCTGACAAATCTCGAGGACAAATTTATTTCTATTATAAACATCTATTGTTTTTCGGAGCTCGTTTTCCGTGCTTAATTCCGTCGGCCATGGGGCTCTCGGGGACTGTTTTCGTTATGACGTTGTTGTAAACTTTTCAAATAAATTTCAATTCATTTTTATGGGTCGCCAATTGAAAAATTACATGTCGATGAACAGCAATCCGAGGGAAGAGGGTGTAAGACCGATTCATGTTGGATTCGTGGTCAATGGGGTCCCCTAGAGAGGCCGGTGACAGAGGAACAAAAGGTTGACCAGGATTCTGCGGGCATCGTAGTGTTTTCGAAAATTCGTAACAGCGGGTACCGATTGTCCTAAACGTCTTGGGTGCCCTTTCAAAGGGAGTCACCCGCTGACGGTGGTATGTTTCGTTGGCAACGATACGCTGTGTTTACCGCATAGCATTCTCAGCCCTCGGTCATCCCGATAATTTCGATAATTCCTTTGTCGTTTCCGTTTGTTCGTCGCTCGCGCACGAGAAAACTTGAAAAGAGGGGAACAACGGCTGGCCCAACTTGAAATTTGACCTATACCTTTTTAACGAAAATTGTTCCCTCGCGCCAAGTGAGCATTCGTTGCTCGGTTTTCCTTCTTTTCAAGCTAGAAAGTTTGTAAAAGAAGTACAGGAAATTAATACAAAACGAAGCCGTGAACGTCTGAATAAAATCGATTATGGACAACGAAGGCCCTATTTCGTCCTAGAATTAATTCGCTGGTCCAGCAAAGCGGGCAAGGGAAAGTTACTGCGGGAAAAGAAACGCGTGTTCGCTAGTTTTTCCCATGCTGGTGGATGGAAACGATAAGAGGCGGGATATAGGAGGACGGCACGCGATCACGCGTCGCTCGGCAAATTGATACGGTCGAATAATAACTTTATCTCGTCTGATCGCCACCTTGAATGGACCGATCAATTCGCCTAACGTCTTTTTAACCCAATTAATTAACGGCAGCCGCCACAGCTAATGCGAAATACTTGTAGTTGACCGGCAATGACGCCATCGGCGCGTCATCCGTCCAGAGCATCCCCGCGGACCGACGCCCCTCACTTCCGCCATCTAATAGATATTAATCGCGAATCGACCCGGTACGCGTCGTTCTCCATCGATTCGACCTTCCGCCAGCGAATCGTTCGATCGACTCCGCTGGCTTCGCTCTTCTTCTCTCCTGGAGTTTTCGACAAAAGATAAAAGCGATTTACCAAACTATTTTAATATAAAATTTTCAATAAAGAAGACCACCTTCGAAAGGGTCACAACCATCGAAAGAAAGATTTATCGAAGGTCAATTTCGCGAGTCTCATTGAATGACGCGCGACTCGTGCGAAATGTCAAAAAAAAAGAAAAAAGAAAAAAGAAAAAAGAAAAAAGAAAAAAGAAAAAAGAAAAAAGACAAGAGAAAGAGAAACTGGCAAAGATATAGAGACCTTACGGCATAATGTCGAACCGGTGGGTAGCCATTGACAGAAACGGCCGTGTCATCCAGTCATGATACATCCCATTGTGCCTCCGAAGGACCTTCTGGGGACTGTATTATCGTCTTCCTATATCTTTTTATTAACAGACCGGGTCCTGATTTCTCCCTGGCCCCCGGGTTTCCCATTGCTCACAACAGACAGAGAAGAAGAGGTCACGGAGGATGTTGCTGCCGATACAAGATGCGTCAGCAGGATCTTGGTTGAAACGATTGCTCGCACCTTAGCTCTCTAACCGACTACAGCTCTCGAAAGCGTAATTAATTCCATCAAGGATGGACGTTATCGTTGCCACTTTCATGGAAGACAATGGATTGTATCGGTCATCGACTTACTCTGTGCTCTATTTCCTACGAATAAGCTCAGGAGAAATTAATATACCACGATGTAGTTAATACGCTCTGTGCGTTAACACTCCATCAACCGGAAGCGAGTTAATAGATTTCTTGATGTTATGAAATTATCGACAGAAAATCAGTTAATAAACCTTAAATCACCGATGACTCATTTGTTGCTCAATTGAAACGCTATACTCCTTTCAATTTTATTATTTCTTACACGTTAAATTACACAAAAGCTATCCTGCATCCACGCGGTCTCGAAATGGTAGTAGTTAATTTGTTAAAATTACCAAGTTACAGGAAGAAGTTGATATCAAATCAAGTGCTAATAGCGTTTCAACACACGCGTTATTCATTTTAATACACGGAAGCTTGCACGTTCTGAAATATCCCCGGAGTCTTTCCTTTAATGGACAACAGCGGTTTTCAATTAGCTGTTTCAAACCCAAGAGCTGCAACAACCGATGCTCGTACGTCGCAAGTGATGAATTGTTGCTTGGTAGTCATCGCGGGCAGGTGTGCAATATTGGTCTCGTCATCGAACGCATCGTGCAATTTCAATTTTCAATTTATTTTCGTTCTTGATATTTAACGCATTAATATTTCAGTAATAAAATTATGCATATTTAAATATTTCCTGTTTAACTATTCACCGTCACAATAGATTCCTTCGCCTACGCGCAGAGGGTTCTATTACGTAAAAAGAAAAGAAAAAAAAAAGAAAAAAACAAATTACAGCAAGTATGATATTGAGTGATTCACGAGAGAGGTTATCGCCAGCTGACACTGACACGTAATCGGGGTTGCATTGTGTAGATGCAACGTTCGCCATCGCAATGGAACGTAATTAGCTGAGAATCTGGCAATTACCGGTGCAGCAGAGTGCAAAGGTGACACGTTAACGGCGGGGTGATTGATTTTCGCGAAAACGCGAACGGGGGTGTAATTTGTCAAGCTGTCGACGTTCCATCTCTTGCAACGCGAGCACGCAGCGTGAAGATACCGATCGCCTTCTTCGGCTACTCCCTCTCTACAACCTGCCATCCTTCTCTTCTCTTCTCTTCTGTTCTGTCAACTTGACAGCCCTCCCTTTCCGTACTTTCATGCCTTTTAAGCGTTTCTTTTCAAATTTCCAACTCTGCCTGCATTGGAAAACACTTGTCAATTTCAATTAGTCCCGAACTTCGTTGAAGAAAGTAACGACACAATTATTCACCCGTTCGCTCATCGAACAAATTGCTCACCATCAAACACTTGAAACTACACCTTACCATAGCTCGTATCGTGGCAAGTTAGGGAAGATCGAGAAACTGCTTTCATCGTTGCAATCATGAGAGATCGATAACGGGTTTACGGGTACCGATCAATCCGTACGGTGCGTGGCAATCCGACGATTCTGCGAATAATATTGCGGCAACAACGAGCGACGGACAATGCATCGGCGAGGTATGCTCGATGAAATCGTCCATTCCTCGTCCCGATTTCACGCGTGGGAACGGAGAAAGGTCGGGAGAGACCGGATCTCGAGAGACACGGTCTCTCTCTCTCGCTCTCTCTCTCTCCGTATCGTTGATCGATAACGGAAGAACAATCTAGGAAGTATAAAAAGAAAAAAAAATGGCAACACCGACGAGGAAACATGGAATCGAGGCTTGCAACGTTATTAGAACAATCGATAGACAGGTGGAGCGTTATCGAGGATACGAAAGGTCGATTCGACTGCGAAATCGTAGCACCTTGGCCAGGATCTCCGCCCGTTTCAGATTATTCCATCCACGGGTGTGTCTCGAAAGTGAACACGATTCTTTTCCTTCCCCCTTCCACCTTTTCACAGAAAACCGATCTGATTCTGAACAGAGAGACGTCATGCCTCGTTAAACACACGATCCTTCGCACCTTTCCTACCTACCTTCATGGCACAGCACGATTAGTTTTTGAAAAAATCAGTCGTTCTTTTAATTGACACTTTTTCATCTTGTTTTGCCATGTTGCAAGGAAAAATGGTTAAAAAAATCTGTCGATCTCATGTTGGAAAAGGAGAGGTGGCAGCTGCCGGCTCGTAAAGGCCATCAAGGGTTCCACGCAAGCGGTCGGCTTTCAGCGCGTCTTTTTAATAAAGCCCGATTCGAGATAGCGCGGTCAGTCGCTTTCGTTCGAGCTGCATGGCGCTAATGGCGCATCGAAAGACAACGGGGGGGCGTGAAACGGGGAAAAAGAAAAAAGCAAAGGGAACGTAAGCAACCCCCTTCCCCTCTGTTACAACCCCAGACCGAGCGACTACTTTCTTGACACCGAGGTAACAACACCAGATAACGATCCCCGCCACACGTATGCGTGCCTCTTAAGCGTTTGTTACAAGCCACGATTAACGTCTGAGATTTCATTAACCCCTCTATCTTCTTTTATATCAATGCGCCATCAAAATTTTTGAACGATCAATTTTACAAAAATAATAATTAATTAAAATGTAAAAACGAAAATAAGTATCGTCGAAGAAGGTGGTCCGAAACGGTTGAACCGAGGACGGAGAAAGCACGTCGGAGGGCTAGGTTTCGAATGTGTAACGCGGGTTGTCCACCGTGTCCCATTAAGGGGCGATAATTAATGGCAGGCGTCGAGGCGGGCATAAATAATCGCATATTATTATGCCGCGATACACGCCGCTGGCCGGGCCAAACTTTGGTGTCACATTTGAATAACACGCCCGCAAACTAGTGCATAAATTTCTAATTACAAGAAAGAGCAAACGCACCGATCACCGTACAACCGAACGAACCAGACCCACCTCCGAAATCGTCGACCGATTTCGTTCAGCGTCGATCCTTTTTAACGTTTAATTAATCGACGCCACGATTATCGTTCTTTATGCTCGGACCAACCCACCAACAGCTCTTTCTTTGGTCAAACATCTCTTAAATTTTCTATTCCTTAATATTCACAGGACAAGCTTGTTTTCCAACTAAATAAAACCACCACGATCCTCGCGATAATTCCGTGGGCGAGTTTGTTATAAGAAGATTGCAGCCAGAAATTAATTATTTATATATTTCTTTATTTTACCGGATTTGAATAGTTTACTGTAGTTGATGCAAATAAGCACGTGTTGCAGTAATTCAAAACGCACTATTCACATCGTATTTCATCTCTATCAAACTTACAACTCTCAAAGGAAATGGAACTATCTCCTCTCGTCAATCGTTTCCGTCTGAACGATGATCCCGTTTCTTGCAAACTCCATTGTTATTTCCCAATCCCTCGTTGTTTTCCCTTCCACGATAGAAGAAAGAAAAGAAACGGTCCGAGTTTTCCGCGGTGATAAAGGCTACCGATGCTTACCGGCAACGATCCGTTGATTAGCGGATTAATTAAAACCGAGGCACGGCCATAATAATCGCTCGTCGAGCCATTCTAATGAAGTTAATTATCGGCCACGGGATCTCGTGAAATCACAACACATTGTATGCAACGCAACGTTACACGGCCACCGGTGTGTACGATGCAAACCTGAGCTTGATTAGTATTCCAAGCGCCGTCTGCTTGCACTATTTATACCCGTGTATCACGCGTTTCTGTATACATACACGCATGCTCCCCGCGTCGAGTATTTATATTCCACTTATTAATATATCCAGAGTAATTGACTGCGAATAACCGGTCGAGAACAATCAAACTACATACATACATACGTACATACATATATAGGAGACTGATCGAAAGGTTGTAAATACTAATGAAATATGTGTCGAATTTTTGAGCGATAGTAAGACACAGCGTAATAAGTAGAGGGAATAAAAAGAAAGGGTAAAATCGGCTTGTATTTGTACTTATCGTTAGAGAGGTTGGATGGCTGGATGGAAAGGAGGCTAGTCGGTGTGGCGATTGGCTTTAATTCGAAGCGGGCGTCAAAATCGAGTCGATGATAGTACGATGGAGTGGAAATGGATGGTTCTGAGTCGATGGTACCGAAGGAACGGCCGCCTGCTGATGTTATCTGGTACGGTGGGAGGCATCTGCCGATATGTATACAATGCCACAGGTCCGCCGGGATTATTACAGCCTTGACAAATTGCCGCGGTGAAGGCCGATCCCGGTAATTACGGGGCAGAGAGACGCGGATATAAGGACCGGCCATACACACCGTCTACAAGGACGTACACTACTGCTCAAAAGTCTTACGACACTTATCATACTTAACACGTTTCACGCTTGCTTGTTTTATCAAATCACTAATTTCATGTGATAAATGAAAGTTTGCTGCCAGTTTTTTATAATCTAAGGAATGAAAGAAAAAAATTAACGTGAAACCTTTTGGTAAGGTTGGCCATTATGGTAATCAAGGTATGGTAATCCATACTCGATTTTCTTGGATCCCCAATTACCATCCTGTCCATCCTGGATCAAAGGCAGTTTCCCGCTCCCGAGGATCCTGCATCTTTCCCATAGAACTACGATATGTACATCGAAAGGACAAGGGAGGAAAGGAAGCCGAGTGGTCAAAAAGAGAGAATCTGGTTGGACGTGCAACGTGACTAGCCACATCTCAACATCCCCTCTTCTTCCTTCCCGCATTTTTTCCATAAAAGCCCCCGGCCCGGATCTCGGTTAATGGTGGATGGCAGTTGCAGGGGCCAGCACGTCAGGTCAGCGCAACAGAGTGCGAGCATCCACCTATCTTGATGAGATCTTGTTTTCCGTGTGATCCCCCGCGGCGAACCGCGATTCGTTCCCGTGTTCCTGTTCCCATTGCCGCTCGTTGGAAAATCATCGACAACCGGCGGCAGCGCGTACTTACTTACGTACAACAGACCATCGACCAGTTTCGTTCAAACGCCGAATATACGGATATAATAAAATGATAAAAAGTTAACCGATACTGATTTTCCTCGGACGATTAGCCCTACGCAAAGTTTGTTTCGTCGCCGAAATTCGTTTCCCAGGAGGAAACGAACGTTTTTTTTTCCCCTCGGTCGGGTCTCTTCCGGAGGATGTTTGCAGGAAGCCTCGGAGAATCAACCCTAAAAACAGGATTCCAACAAAAAAGAGGAAAATAGGGGAAGACTTTACTGCGTCCTAATTGGAATGACAGAGATGTCAATGGCGGCGACGGTCAAAGTGGCCGTAAACGTTGGTTACGGGTGTAAACTACGGATTTTAGTGTCACAGGGGCTTTCCTGGTGCCCCGTTTTTATGGGGTTGCTTGTGTAACCGCCGCCCTCGTAAACTAAAGTGCGTATTAACAAATGAAACGATTACACGGTATGCCACAGCCTATTCTTAACGCTCTTCTTTTCCATTGCGCATCGGAAAAGTACTTGCGGCTAATTTGTTAAGTATTTCAATTTCATTTGGACGATTTAATAGCAAAAAGTTTGAAGTAATAAACGATTCCTCTCTTGCCAATTAATAAATCTTTCGCGTGTTTGATTAACACAATTATGCTGTATAATGTAATTAATTAGTAAAACGTGCATGTATTTGCTGGGATAGATAATGTAACATACATACTATATGTAGTTAATTATCTTGAAGCGTGAGAAATGAACGATATTGTTAATTTTCAATTAATTATAAGTTAAACGAGAATTATATTTAAAGCTCGTATAACCATTAAGGGGAAATTCTCGTCACGAGTAAGCTAGGAAATGCAATTACGCGATATTCCATTCGATTTTCAAGAAACATCTAAACGCCATCATACAACGAAGCATTAATATTTTCCCCGGTCTTTTCTTCGTTCAGATCTGGCCCCATTAGCGTACCTAATTTATGCATCATCAGCGAGCCACAACCCTTTACCCCTTTCCTGCATCCATCTTTTCGACTGAAAAGTTTCTAAAGATTCTCTCTCGGCTACGATGTACGAGGTTCGCGTCTTAATTACGCCAAGAAAAGGCTCGGCACCCCCGTCTTTTCAGTTTCAGGGTTGTGCAACGCGGAAACCGTTCTTACACCCCCGCAACCCCTGCTCGCTCTTTCTCTTTTTACCCTTCTCTCTTCTGGGTGGCTAATAACAAAGGGCCCAATAAACGGTAGGTAGCCGTCCGTTGGATTACCGGCCACCGCCACAAAGCCTGCTATAAATTCATAAACGTGTCGTGAAGTTGTTGAATGGGGGAGCCGAGACGTCGCAATAAGACAATAAAATGGCTCTCAGATTGTGTAGATGAAAAAATCGCGCCCCGGCCTCGAATGAATCTTCCTAGATGCTACGTCACTGCTACGACACTTTCGAAATTTTTTTTCTTCTCTTTTGCCTGCTACCCGTTTCTCAAATGTTTTACCGGTTTCAAACGTCCGTCCAAACGTTACAACACCATCGCGCCAGGAAAAAGGCAACGCACCCTTTCTACCCTGAAACAGAACAATTCTACCCCGCATTTGTTCAATTCATTTGCTCGCCAACCCTTTGTCGGTTCATTTACAATTAACTCCCTAATTTTCTTCCACCAGGTCCTTCGATCCGTCATCGTACGGTTGCCGGTGTTGCGTCTGAGGACGCGATTGGAGGAAAGCGAATGGGGGGTGTGTGTGTGTGTGTGTGTGTGTCACCATAGTTTTCTTATGCTGTTGGATGGCGCGGAGAAGCAAGAGGGTTGCGACGATTGGTGGATTGTCCCTTCGAAGCCAGGTGCGTTCCCTGTATCCTGTGACGTCACTAATCCACCCATCGTTTTTCAGGGGATCGAGAGTGGGTATTGTGTAACTGGCGGGGGATGCTACGCAGCTGCTAACAAGCACCAGTTTTGCCAAGCTTGTCCCTGTGTTACAGAGGGGCGCGCGCAAACCAGCCAGCATTGTGTATGTACACACAGGCTATGCGATGATTCCACGCCCGATGGAGAAATGGCGGATTCTGATTCTTGATATTAAAGTCTCTGCTTTCATCCGTGTTTCATTTTCTTCTTATCGAACCACTCTCGACTTCTTCTCACCCCTCCCTTTTCTTGTTCCTCAGTGATTCCTCATCCAGCAGACCATTCTTCCATTACGGTTATCGATCCGATTCGCCGATTCGAATGCCATTCGAAATTAGACATTTGTACGATTTTTGAAGGTTTCTTTTCCAACGGAAACGGAGATCGGTCCCCGATGGGTACATCTGGAGTAACGTTTAAATCGTTGCCTGCAGCTCATCCCATGGGTTGCACTCCATCCCCCATAGGCTGAAAATCTGTCCATTTTGAATCAGTCGGCCGAGCCGGAGGATATTGGACGTAACGCCATCGTGACAGCGGCAGGGAACGTTGCGAAAGGTTGCACCAGGCCACGGAAAAATGGGGGTTTGTTAAGGGGTGGGAGGGGTTAGGGTGCCTTAATGAAAGAGAGAGCTGAGCTCCCACTCAACTAGTTCTCATCTCTCTGCTTTCCCATGCGAAATAAAATATCGCTAATCACTCGTGCGAGCAGGGTTGCGAGTACCTTTGCTAGACGCCCTTCGTACACGCGTGCATCTGTGTACTTAGTGTCCCACCCTCTCCCCCACCCATGTGTCAGCCGCTGTGCACACCCTCCAACTACCCTCTTTCGCCGAGTCGAGAGTCGTAGTTAGTGACGGCAGAGTAATAACGTCGAATCACTTTGAAAATTTTCATTCCTTCCCGTCGCAGCTACAAATTCCATTTACTTTGTCAAAGTTCCCGAAAGTTTCATAAAGTTGAAAGTTTAACAAATTGTAGAGCGACGAGATTACTTGTATCTAATATCTGACGGTAGTCGGAAAGAAGATGGCGACTTCGAACGGTCCCTACGGTGAATAACGCGGTGCGACGGATGGGGAACAATGGGACGCCACTGTTGTGTTCCGGATTATTATTTCTCCGCCGTTACGGGGATATAATTAACCGACGTTGGCTCCAGGTTCCCGGCCATTGGCTTTGTGTATGTACTACGTACACTCGCCTACCCCAGCCAACCTCCGACCGAATGATTTCATTTCCAAGGGATTTTTCAGGCTGCGCCTAATTGTTTTCGCGGGCTTCGTAAACACCGCGAAAGATGCACCCTTCCTAAAGACCCGACGATCGTTCTTGCTGGAATTTTTTTTATCGCTGCATCGTTGGAAGAGAAGAGGTTAAATTGCAGAATCAGGTTAAAATGGGTGGGTTTCAATCCCAAACAACCGACTAATAAATTAATGGCTCCCGAAAATAGTAAAGTAAAAAATCTTTGTAGACGATCGTGTGACAGGATCCGTTTCTCCACCCTTCCCAGCAAGGACGAACATTTAGCAGGGACGATAAACATTCGAGACACGCAAACGAGAGATCGTTCTCTCTTTCTCACCCTTTCGGAAAGGGGTTCAATCCACCCTAACGTTTCGCTTTTTCATAATAAAATCGTGATGCGGTGTGGCCCGATTGGCTGGGATCGCTCGAGGGGTCCCACAATACACGGTGGGCTTGTCCGTGCCAATATTCGAAGGGGATGAGGGCTCGTACGAAAGAGAAAGGGAAAGAGTCTGCTGTCTCTCCGACGGAGGCTGTCGCTGTGTAAATAGGGCACGCTAAGAGACACACGCCCCATGCATTGTGAGCGCCCTCTCGTCTGAAGGGGCACCCTTCTGTCCCGCACAAAGGGTTGTCCCGGGACCGGTCGTTTTAAAACTGAATTTTTTATCCGGTCGACAGGAAAGCGGCCATCATAGCCGTTCATCGGGCCCCTGTCTTCTATGTTTTTTTTTTCTCTCAGCTTCTCTATGGGACCGTGTCCCTTTTTTTTCCTTTCTTTGACCCGCGACATTCGACAGCGCCGTACGGCTTTGCCTGAAATATGGTATTGTTCTGGTACAGGTTCCCTTGTTCGTCATTTCGCGACACGACTGTTTCTTCCCGGAAACTGATCGTTCTCGAACGAGTGTCTTTGTCATTTTTCATAATTTCAGGTTAAAAATCGTTTCACGTCGGTGTAGTTTTACATTTTGTATTGGAATCGTCGAAGGTTGATTCGTGTCGAGGTGGTCGTAGGATCAGCACGAGATCGTTCCTCAGGGCTAAAACGAGGGTAGGACAGCGTGTTCCCAGTCGGGTCGAGTTCCTCCTTTTTTTTCCTTCTCCCGTGACGGCCTCGAGAGTCCTTAATTTCCTTGCCACAGCATTTTCGCGTGCGACACGAGAATTAAGTCGAGACTCGAAATGAAAAGCCCCCGGCCCGCACGTCCTTTCCACAGACTGACAGCACTACGACTAGTCGACGAGAATTATTTAGGCGGTTTGTTGTTCTCGACACGCTGAATTCGTCTCGGCTGAATTGAACGCAAATCGTAAGCGAAAATGCTTTCAAACGACACTGGACGAAAGTAAGAAAATACGTATACAGAGTGTTTGATAAAAAAGAAGAAAAGCACCTTATCTTCCTGAGAAGATAAATAAAGACATCGAACTAATTTCTGAAGCAACGAACAATGTTTGCGATGAAACTAGGAGCGTCGTGAAAGAGCTCTATAGAGCACCTGTCGGGACGATCGATAGCCGAGAATAGATAAACGCCGTGAAGCGTTCCCGAGTTGGCCAGACATGGGTGCGGAAGTAATATCGAGCTAGGTAGCGATTACTCCAGCCACGTGTCACCTTTCCGGCGACGTTCCAGCCGTTTCACGGTCGTCTGCAAGAAACCAAATTACCGGTCGGAACGTCTGTTTTATTTGAACAGGGTGGAATCGGCGCGTCGAGAATCTCGTCAGAGACTACTACTGTCGAGCCTTGATTGTTTGAAAAGTCATTTTCTTCCTGTACTGTCCCCTTTTGTCGAGAGATTGCTGATATATATTGGATCGTTGGGAATGATAAGTTTTAATTGAAAATAGAATTAATAACGAACTCGATAATTTTCGATTTCCATAACGGACACGGCTACCTAGGGTCTCGACCACGCGTATCCTCGGTGGTTGCACTTACTTCGAAGCCGGAAGCGTGTATTAACAGGGGAAGTACAGGCGTATCCTGGGACGAGCAGCGAAACGATTATCGATAAATGACAGAAACCGCAGATCGCCTGGCGTCGCGTCGCGTCGCGCCATATGTCGGCTAAGAAACAATGTTCTTTCTCTCGAACGATCGACCAGAATGTGCTTCGAGATTTCTACATTTCCGACTTGTTTTTCTATGTAGAATCATTGTATTTTCAAGTTAAATAAAGGGTACTCAAAAAGAAACTGTTATTCCTAATTTTTGCATTTACCTAAGAAAATCCTGTTCCACGCCGCGCCGTATTCTGTCCTATCGTTACTACCATTCGTGAGAAAAGCGTATAATTGTTCCGCACGAGGCGAATAATATGGCGACGTCGTAGCGATCTATGATACATCGTTAATTCGTTTACAACTTCCGCGACGGCCGCACAGGTGAGGATCCGCGTGTTGGAATCGAGAGAAACGGACAGACGTTTAATGAGTTTCGTCTCTGCTTCGTCTATTCGTGATCGCTAATAGGAAGAAAATTAACGGAAGTCTCCGTGAAATCGCGCGACTCCTCCCGGAAGACAAGCGGCACGGTCACGATATCGTTTCAGCTTACCTCTCGATCGATCCCTTATTCGGCCGAATAAAGATGCACGAAGCGGGGCGGGGCGGAGCCAGGAAGCTTCTTCGTCTGGCACGTTTCACGTGTCAACGTGTCACCGACTCGCGAGCGGAACGCCTCGCGCCCGGCTTGTCGAGCAAGCTTGAACGACGCGTGTCCGCCGTCCGCTTCCTGTTCGCGCCGCCTTCTACATTTCTGATATGCTGTTCCCGCTTTTTACTCTATCCACTCGTCAAACTTTTGTCACAAATTCAAAACTTTCAGTCGGTCGATTAACCTAGCACACGTTTGAAAAAGCAGTCAAGGGTCGAGCCACGAAGTGCTCGTAACTCGTAGTGAAACATCACTGCCAGGGACTTTCTTCCAGGTAAAGGAAAGCCAGAACGGGGACAAGTTGGGCGGTGTTTTCGAACGTATCACAGGTGACACGGCATCATCGAGGGGACCACCGTGCTCGCGAACGATGCAAGTCGAATTTTATTATCCTCTGTCGGTTCGTTTCTTTTTTCCTACTCGCTAACGTTTCTACGTGTAAACGACACCGCTTCTTCGCATCGTTTCCGCCCTTCGTCTCGTCGAATTTAGCGGTTGGTCGAGGGATAGAATGCTAGAGGAAGGATATTCCGTGAAGCAACTACCGTTGAATGCATAATAAATGAGCGAACGAGAGGACCGTATTCTCTTGATGCGGTTAACATGGATGGATCCGACGTTGTTCGGATAGAATTCTTTTTTACATTTTGACAACTGGGTAGATTACATAATTTTGCGGATTTAACAAATAGTTTTTTGCATTCTCAGATCGTACGAAGAAATAAAAAATCGACAATGTGCTCGATACGATATCTTCTGAGAAACCGTTTTTCACTGACAAATTGAGCAAGCTGTGTGCATCGATCGCGATTCGTCAGAGACTAATTTGCCTGCTTCACGAAAAAAGAAAGGCAACGGATTCGCAGCGGAGTCGAGGTGAATTCGTCGGAATAAGCCAACGGTGATTGATGTTGATCTTGGATGCTTTTAATGCTTTTATTAACGAACGGCATTCCCTTGTTAATTAGCTGAATCTCGTGTGAGCTAATTAGCACGTTTTGGTACTTTCTTAGAAACGAATGGTAGTTAATGAGACACATAAATGTAGATACGGTAAGCGATGAATTATGCATGAAATCTTCTCTTTCCCTTTTTTTTTAACAATCGTAAAACTGTCATCGCGGATTATCACGACGAAACACGGAATAATTGTTGTATTTTCATCTACGATGACACTATCATTCATTGCTGTTAATGATCAACGAATAGCGTCGTCGAGATATGAATTAAAACAGGTGTTAAAGGAGGAAAAAGGTAATAAGAATGCTACAAACGTTACAAGTCACTCGTTTGTTTCAGCTCATTAAGTGCAATTTGAAAACAAAGGATTACCATCGACTGCGTGGGACTAGATCCATTAGCCGTTGTTACATCTTCATTTCTGCAATAAGATATTCCATCTTGATGCAGCTTTCCACGGTGTTAAAGTACGAGCTATTGACAAGGCTCTTACGGTAGGCTGCAACTTATTTCACACAAGCCAACTAGAATCTGTTAGGATTCTCAGAACTTTCAGCGTAGGTCATTTACGATTATGATAGAACGTCAGGAGCAAAGATCTCTTTCGTCGCGATGACGATCCGGCTGACCCAGATCAGAGGAGCGTGACAGCTGCGGGGGCGAAATACACGCTGATGTTGCGAAAAAAGCAGCGTGGCGCGTGTGAAACCAGGAGCGCGACTCGACGCGTATGGAAATGGCGCGCAGTTGCCATTGTATGGAAATGCGTGCGAGAAGCAACCACTGTGACCAACTGGCTTGGCTTGGCTTGACTCGACTCGACTCGACTCGGCTCCTTGCTTTGCCTGCCAGCTTTGTAATGTCGCTGTCAAGAAAGCGGCGAGCCAGGAGAACCGCCTCGTAAAATCCGACGTACACCTTGTCGAGCATGCCGTTGTCCTGTCGATCCGCGGACACCTCGAAGAAATTATCTTGCTACGACACCTGGGGACACCGTGTTCCCTACCCCCTCACTGTGACGCTTTCGTTCGTACTTCTTCTTCGTTTTATTAAAAATTCAAGACTATTTAAATACGTTGGCAGTGAAACAAACGCAACAGTTTTTTCTCCGTTAACTCTTTCTGTAACTGTACACGTTCGTTATGCTCTCTAAAAACTCTCTCCAAACTCTCACTTTCCGTATAATGTTCACCCTTAAAAACACGCACGTGCTTATCTACAATACTGTAAAATTATAATCAAGCCTTGGTCCTTTCTCTGAGCTTTCGATCAGGGCAGATTCAGAGTTTGATGCATTAAGTCTTAATTAGTGGTTGGTAATGCGAAGGCTAAGAAAACGGTAAGCTGTTTGAGGCTCGTAAAATCAACGGCGCGAGTTGTCGAGCAGGACGCGTAAGATGTCGTGACGTTGTATACGCTTAATGTACCTGCATCGCGCGTACATCTTCATCGAGTGACTCGACGAGTAATTAGCTTGCACGCTTTCTTTTCCATTTTGTTACCACTCGCGCCGAGTTCGCACTACCACTAATCGAAATCGTATCCTTCGTATTTGAGCGTGCTGCAACGTTAGCTAGAAATTACAGGAACTTACCGACGATGCTCTATGCGTTTCGCGGAACTGGCAATTTCCAGCCGGATCAGCAGGCACTCGGTGGCGGTTTTTCACGTGGTCGAAACGCGTACCTGCTGTAAATTACAGTCGCGAGCGTGCGATAAAAGCAGCGAATAAAATTTATACGACGTTTACCGTGTCGTCTTGGAAGATTGGTGTCAGCCGGAATCGAACGAGACACCTCGTTGCGGCGAGAGGTCAGCCCTCTTCATGGACCTCCTGTGGACACCGGGACAGCATGACTGCTCGTCGTAAAAGTCATTTTACACGGCCGCGGGTTAGGACAGGTGAGCAGTGTATACGGGCGCGTTCTTATCCTTATTTTCCAAAGATTTTCATTACAATTCGCAACACTTTCTGTCTCAACGTTGCATCCCACGGCCACCTTGATTTTCTTAAGTGAAACCCTATTATTCTTCTTCCATTGCTATGCTGTTGATGTTGCACGTTGGCCGTTCGTAGGACGTTTCTGAAGCGCTCCTAGGCTTTTAAGGGCAGCACTTTAAACATCACTGTACGTGTATTTCAACGTCGAGAACTGGCTTCGAAGAAATTGCCTTCACCGGTGTTACTTTTACGCGCTGCCACCGCCCTTCTGTCAAGGGAGAAGCAGACAGCTCTCGAGGATAACTATTCCTTGACACGGATTCACCTTTGAACCCGCAGGGGACACGGTGAACCGACATCGAAACGATACGTCTTGCTGTTTCTTTGTCGTGAACGATCCTGTGTGGGTGGATGCGATGCGAGACGCGAAAAACTCCTTTAGGTACATTGGAATTAGTACGTAATATGATAAATGGAATTAGATAAAAATAAAGAACCGCACATGTCAGGACTCTGACGTCTAAACTGGTGTCTAGAAACTTAATGGGCCACAGTTAACCGGACGGAGAGTCTGCGGTAATCAAAGACTTCGCAAATCACGTAATCCATAGAACTGTACTCTGCTCTCTGTCCTCTGACGTTAAATTACCAACAGGTGTTTGAATGCGTATGCAAGTGCGTGCACCGGTAAATGAACTCGTACGTACGTTAACAGCATTTGCATGAGAAATTCTGATCGAACCTGAATTGGCCGATCTGGCAAACACAATTTGTCATACTCGTTTGCTCGAATCAACAATTACAATTTTCCCAGCTGTCCAATACTAAAACACGTTAACCTTTCCAAAACGTTCTACATTTTTCAGTGTTCTCAGCTTCATCCAGTCACCTATTCTTTTT
Organism: Osmia lignaria lignaria; assembly: GCF_051020975.1. Lineage (NCBI taxonomy): Eukaryota > Metazoa > Arthropoda > Insecta > Hymenoptera > Megachilidae > Osmia > Osmia lignaria. Next base: position 14,626,993 of record NC_135041.1, read on the forward strand.
CTATTTTCAGAAATAACTCGAAAACAGGTGCACGACGAGGCGATCGACGCGACGCGACGCGACGGTCTTCCTCGTCGCGGTGCCATTCATAGAGAACTCGGTCAGTCTCAGTATCGGATTCTGGGTATCGAAGGCACACAGAATTCTAGCTGGATTCGAAAGACAAGAGGAAGAAGATGGCTTTTACCAACAAAGAAGAAAGAGAGAAGAAGCTACGGGCAATAATCTCGATGGCTCGCCAATTACGTTCGTCTCGTGGCCATCTGCTCCTCCAGGAGACCCGACGATGACCACTCATCCTTCAACAACTTTCCAACCTCCTTCACCGGTACAGTCTTCCAGACTGTAGGTAGCTTTCGTGGCATTTTTGATCACGAAACGAGGAACGTTGAGCGGAGCGTGACCGCGGTTTGTCAGGACTTGTCCTTAACCTTCTGCGGTTCCATCTTCGATCTCATTCACTAGCCAAGTTTACGAGGAAATTTATGTGATTTAATCAAATATTATTAGTACCTAGATTGGTGACTTTGGTTTCGCCAAACTGGAATCGATCAGTCTGAAGAACTTGTCTCGTTCTGGAGAGAGAAAAGGAATCGATTTATGGGACGTCTCGAGCGTGGACACGGACCGGGACAGACGGTCGTATATAATTACGACGAAATCGTAGTTAGACGCGCAGCTATATCACCGAAAGGCAGGACCGCCGAAAATTGATCACGTACCACGCCGGAGCCACTTTGTCCGCGCTCTGTCATTATCGGGAATAAAAGTCACCGCTACTCTTCGTTGGAATTCCTTGTTGAACGACGACAATCTACTGGCTTGGTTCACTTCTCCAACTATAGTCCGGTTTCGTGGTCAGTTCGAAATTTGTTCAGGATACGGACGAAACGTCTGGACGGTGGAACGATAGTTGATCGCAGATGAAAGGAGGTGATTCGTTCGAAAAATAGGAAGGCGATTAGCATAAAGGACGAAGGAGGATGCAGCTGAGAAAGAGGAATCCATTGTAGAGAGGGGTAGAGGTAAGTTTCGGCCGTCCGTCCGTGTCCGGCGGGATTCGTGGAGCGTGTCGCGTTTTGCGCGATGTCTCAACGACCAGAAGAGTCGGATGTGCCGTGAAAGCGAGGCGGCTCGTCCGATTCCTCGACGATCATGGGGCCGGGCCCTCCTCTTGGTCGCCAGACACAAGCACAGGCGTCTTCGTCATTTTCACACGCCGCTGCGTCGGAATCGGCGCTGCTCTACTGTGACTCGCTTGCGTAACGCGAGCGGACGCGGTCACCCGAGCAGCCACGGGTCGATGTCTCTTCCTTTCCTTTTTCCCCGTTTACGCTGAATTAAGGACGAGACCGGCTCAACAGCCCGATCGATCCTCCTGCATGCTTTCTACCATACTTTCGACCGTGACGACTCGATTCCAGGGACTTTTTTGCCTTTTTTGCCTTTTTTGCCTTTTTGCCTTTAAGAACCACCAGGAGACTTTTCACTCTACACGCTCCTATTTCATATTATAAAGATCTCCCGAGTAGGTAATAGGATCGCGCAATTTCGCCTTACTTAATCACCCGTCCAATTATCTTTCCGCGGTCCCGAGTCTCGCCCCGCTTTCCCGTTACGCGGGAAATTCACGCACGTGCGTGCACGCGCAACAGACGCAGACGCAACGCGTTGCACTGCCTAGTCGGTCGTTGGTTCCAGTGCTCGGAGCCAGGTCACACGATTCCTCCTATACACGAATGCAAAGGATAATTAGGTGAATCTAACCCCCCCCCCTCGCCGAAAATGTTTCTCGTCAACCAGATAACATTTTAGTCGATTCGGATCGTTTTACAGTTGCACGGAAATATTTAATTAAACCAACTGCTCGACTGCTTAATAATTAAGAAAGCTTCGTGTGATTTCTCATTCGAAATGAAACATTTGCTCAAAGATTTTTGTCTTTAATTGTTTTATTTAATTGGGACGTATCGCGTTATGTCGCGTACAGGATCCATTAATTCTCCTTTGTTCACAGTTTATTACACGTGACAGGGGGAAAAAAAAACAGCGTTAAATTCAACGTTACATTGGTTGCACACTGTTTCCAGAAATTTACTGAAAAAAGGCATCAAGGTTTTCACTTCGCGTATCACTTGTCGGTAAGTCCACTTAAAGAGAAAAAAATTAGGACGCAATGTTTCTTTCGCTGTCGTCATCGAACAGAATGCGGTCGAAAAAATTTCGGCAAGAGGAAAGCAGCAGCGTCACTGAGCTCCGTTCCAAATGATACGGTTGTTAAATTTTGACTATCGTCTACGAAAGAAAGCGACTTGGATGATTTATGAGCACAGATCCGCCTCGCGCTCGATGGCTATTCCGCTCGAAACTTTGCGCTTCGCGTTTCCTTCGTATCTTTGTATTTTACGTTACGCACGACAGTTCGCAGCTTAACGAGATCAAGATACACCGGTTCCCGCTTCACAGAACATTTACTTCGATCCATTTCCGTCTCTCTATTCCCTTTATTCCCTCCTCTCTTCCCTCTGTCACCGTCGTTTTCCCAAGTCGTTCATTGTTTCATAAGACACAGCCACCCAGAAAGACCATCTTTTAACATAATTTACCATTCTACGGTAATTTCTGCCTCTCCTATCTCTAGTATAATCATGAATCATAGTGAAATAAATTTATGAGATCGCTTTAAATGTAATGTTACTCCGGAAAGTGGTTGCCGCAGGACATATCTAGTCACAATGGAACACGAGAAAACCATCTATTAATAACAACTATTCTATTGTGCAACGCGTGTATTATAATGTTGAGGAACACTTTTATACCCATAAAAGAGGGTTAAAGATCACGATGAATAAAAAGCAAGTCACACCCCCATCCCCTTGAAACGCACGTTCCTCTCCCTTCGATTCTTCGATCGCGTTTGCTTGGCCACGGAGTCGTCCGGTTTTTGGAATTCCATGATCAGTGTGTGGAAGAGGTAAGACGAAGTAACTCGGCAGGAAAGCATTCTAGACGTCCACTTTCCCTCCTCCGAGAGGATCGACGCGAGCTTGGTCGCGATATTATTAAACGATCGTTGCCCATTTAACCGAAGGCCGTAACTGTGCTTAATTAACGGGTAAGAAAGCGATGCGAAGACAAATGGACGTCACCTAGCTGACTTTTAACCCAGATACCCACGGTATGCGAACCGCTACATTCTAACTATTATAGCTGGACGGGGGTGATTTCATCGCGTACATTAGCAATAATGTAGCAAAGAAAAATCGTGTACACGTTTGAGAATGATGATGATGATTGGAATGAACACGTCAGACGAAAAGGGGCATAATTTCTGCGACAAGCGGAAAGAGAACGTGATAATCAGGCTGGACACGAAACGCTTCTTCGCCGAAATTACTCGCGCAGTGATCAACATCTTGTGCACGGATTGCTTTCCGAAAGAAGAACGGAGCACCTGTGGAGCGCACCTGTGGCGCACAATCTACACGCCTGAAACTTCTCTGTTCGAATAAATACGACGCTATGTAACCTCTCGTCGCCATCACGATTACGTTTCTTCCAGTTTCTTCGTTTATCGAGCCGATAAAACGACGCGACGCGACGCGAGGACAATTTGATTTTTTTATCTCTCTGTTTGAAAAGCTTTAGATTTGAATAAGTGCCTTTAATATAGAACTTGTTAAACACCCCGCGTATGAAGGTACGTGTAAAGGCATCCAGTGGACGGGGCTGTGTAAGATATCAGCAAAGAAACGGGGCCCCCCCGTCCAAGACTTTACGACCGCTCTTATAATTATCTCCAATAAATATCTCCGCGGCACGAGAGCGTGTATCGAAATACTTGGCGGGGTCAGAGGTGAACCGGCTGGCTCCATCTTTCGATCAACGCGTTTCTTTTGGTCGCCCCGTTCTCACTGATAAATTTATAATGTTCAAGCGCGAGAAGCCGGAGCCCTGGCGATGAGCAATGGACTTGCTTAATAAGTCCGGTGACCACACGCGAACGTTCTCTGACCAGCCTCGAATGCAACGACCAACCAATTTTCATCGTTTCAATCTCGATTAGTCCTCGCGATCTAATCTTACGAGTTAACAGTTTTTTCAACTTTTTATAATAATCAACGACTGGTCTACGACTCGAGCTGATATATTTAAAAGAATAAATTGCTACTTTTTGGACACCGTGTAGATAGGAATGGTGGAAGACGAGGTGGTTGAAGATAGGAGCCGGATAGCGAGCCGCCATGCAACCCGCGGAATGAAAATCGATCAGAGAAGCCGGTGCGAGGATCGAGATGATGCATCGATATCAAAAGTTGTAGAGTGGTTTCGCGCTTCGTTCCTCCCTTTTTCTCTCTCCTTCACCCTTACCTCTCTAACCCTTCTTTCTTCTCGTTCACACCGTTCTCCGTTTCTCTCATTGCCTGGCATACTCTTCGTTTCGCTGTTGAACGCGATCGAATCACCGAGGAATATGTCCGGGGCAATTTGGATTTGAATTATTCGCAATTTTCTTTATCTCATTTCCAGGTATACCTACAATATACCTTGCAGCTCGTGTCCGGGTCGTTGGTGGCACGGATCGAATTTCCATCTCGAAACTTTCGAGGCTACAAGAGCGGATATACGTACTATATGTATTTATATATATATGTATACACAAGTTTCCTGATTTTAACCGGTCTCCAGAAGAGGGTTGCTCGCGAAACCGCGAACTCGATCCGACCTCGTCCACCAAATCGTTCTGCTTATCGTTATTTCCTTTGGCGGGAAAATATTCTGCCCTCTCGTTGCTTCGATAAGTAAAATTGCATAGTAAAATAAAAAGAAGATACCGTTTCAACGATGTCTATAAAATCAGAATCATAATCACTTAGACGATCAGGTGAACGAAAGGAAAGAGAAGAACGTGCGATTTCATAACCGGAAGTTCGTCCCGGCCACAGCAGCTGAGCGTAGTAAGGTATCTACGTATACATAATTCCAGTTTCTTACGAATGCCGATGAACGATACCGTGTGCCATGCCGACAGGAAACATACTTTGCGAATTATTGTCTCTCCGCGAGGTTTCCTTTATCGAACAGTCAAAAGGCGGCATCGTTGACAAGTTTTTCCCCAAGGGTGAGGAGCCGAAGAACGCATCCCACCAGTGTGCGATTCAGGTACCGTGCGTGTAACGTTGCAATTTTCGAACGACTAGCACGTGCAGAACGTGCACGGTCTAAGTTACGAGAACACGCGAACCCGATGTAGGAAATTAACGTCGTTTGTAGAATTTTAGTTTCTTTCTATGTACATTTTTTTTTTCCCTTCATCTTTGGTAATTTCCCGGTCTTTGAGAAACGAAGCAACGATATGAATATTAGGGTGGCGATTGCGCGGCTTGGTAGAAAAATACGTTTGCGTGAACGCCAAGTATTAAATAATTGTTACATCAGGCAAAAACAACTGGCGTAAAATTTAGATAAAAATCAATTTCGACAGCTGTACATTTTATAAAATCAGTAGCTCCGGTAATTAAGTCTGACATAAAAAGTTACACATCAAAATCGCGTATTAACTTCGCCAACATGCACGCGTGGATCTTTTTGCATCGGCATCAGTTGGATACGCAGCATCGAATGAAATCGAGTTGAAATAAAAAAAAAATTAAAAAAAAGTGCTATTAATTCCTTGACAGTACGGCGTGAAATGTCGGCCCGATCAGCGTTCCAGCTCGATTTGTCGGCGTTACAGGTCTGGCTGTTTGGTAATTAACCGCGCGGCAATGCGGTACCGCGTCCTGAAACGGCAGTTGCAACATTTTTGCAACCCCGCGAAATCGTCGGCATTCGATCGGAATTCTGTCGAGAGCCGACGGCATTTACGTGCACAGGAAACCATCGCGATTGGAATCTTCCGGCGGCTCCATTTAATTTTCATATTTTCGTGTTCCGCTCGTTTTCCGCCGCTCGACGACGACGCCCCGTCAATACGTTTCATTTCTCGACGTTGGGTTCATCAATTTTAAGTGTCATTTACCATAAACAAAGCTTGTAACGATACAAAACACCTTGAAAGCATATATGTATGTATGTATATATATATATATAAAAAAAAGGGTGGAGAATGAGAAGGGTGAAAGGAAAGGATGATCATGGTCCAAGAAGAGGTGGGCAATTAAACGAGTCGCAGGGCACGCAGCGCCGGCAATTACGCTCACGGACTTGGAACGTAGATTTTCGGCGGTCTCTGACACGCAAGGGTACTCGATATCTTGGCTGGAGAAACTGCTGCTTGTCGCAGGAAGCCAAAAATCGCGATACCGGTTCCCTGGCCCTTACACCTCTGTACCGTACATCGCGCACAAATTTGCAATACGAATTAATTAGGGAAAAGGAGCCGGCGCGCCGCGGCGCTCCGACGTCGTCACGCCAATTAATCGAGAGAAAGGTATGTACAACACAACGTGGCAAGGTTTAAAAGTTTCTCGCTTATCCATGATTTAACGGAGAAAATAATTTGCGGCGTAGCCTGTCCGTGTGTTCCTACGAATTTATTGCAGGCCTCTGAAATTAATGACGATTTTCCAACAATCAATATGTATAGCTAGAAAATTATTCGCCGTTTCTATGTTAATCAGCATAAAAATTCAACGATCATTTGTCAGTGCGTGAAACGAATCGGTTCTCCTTACAAGTAGAAGTCCGTTGGACTAGAAAGATTCGATCTGAGACAAAGAAAAATCGTTGTAGGTATCCATCGTGAAGAAAGAAAGAGAATGATACCGCGTTGCTTGTTTTACATTTCAAAGTGACCGCTATATTAATTCGCGCATTAACACTTTAGCACGGTAACTGGCGTACAAAATCACTTCCTCCTCGGCATGGGAACACCTGTCGAACGATCGCGGCACCATGCAAAACGTTCGATCTCACGTGAGTGGCGGACATTCGCAATCCCGTTCTCTAACCGTTCATTATCGCATCGTGTCCCGGTGCTGTTCGCATCGAGAAAACTTTGATAACGTGTAAGAGAGTCGGGTAGACTCAGGGAAAAGGATTGTTGTGTTTCAAGGGGCTGCATGATGAATTCATTCCCCCGCAAGGGTGCTTTAAACGGCTGCGACGATTAATCGACACGAAACTGATCTCGCCTACGATAACCTCCATGTAATTCTGAATATACACGATTTAATTGTAACTTTGTTGACTTTTCTTGACAGCAATTCTTGAAAAATAACAAAATAAGGTATCTCTCACCTGAGAGTTTCTTCCTTGGTACAGATGGAGAGAGAACGAAGAAACCTAGTTGAGTTAATATTCCGAGGAAAGGAAAACTAATGCTAAACGATAAACGATAAACGATGCATTAGCAGATGTAATAAACGTAAGGGAAACGAGAAAGCGTTGCGAGGACACGCGATGGCACGACTAAAGGGGTCTCTTCTCTCGTAACTCGTAACTTCTCGAAAGCGGCCTCCTTAACTCGCGGCAAGGTCGATAACGGTTCCCGCGTGTGTTCAAAACCGTCTTGAGAAAGGGGTGACTACGAGTACACCTAGGGTTCCGAGGTCTACGCCCTCTTTGGCCGCACCCCTAGCACAGAATCAACGGCTCCCATTCTCCCTCGATCCCCGCCCGGTCACTGACGAGGGGCGGGCAACGAACGTTGGAATGTTTTCGATCTGGCCTATCTGAATTTCATTATTATCGATAAATTGCTTCTCCCAATATAATCGTTTCGTTTAAAAATTGTCCACAATGAACAAAAGCGTCCACGTGAAATGTTTTCCTATCATTAGGGGGATGGATTGAAAAACATCGCGCACGCGGCCGTGTATGTACCTGATCGTTGCTCAGCCGTGTGCTTCGACGATCACGTTCGCTTAATTATTTACGTCTGCTCGTAAATTACGCTTGTCGAACGGGGGTTATTGATGAGATTGTTTCGTAAGTCGATTATAAGTTGCACGCGCGTTTACCGGCGATTAAGTTCGCTCGTACGTGTCGTGCAACGCGTCGACCATTGGAATTCCAGCGAAACGAACGATACTCGATCGATCGATCGATCGATCGATCCTTTTCCAATTCATTTTTTTACTTTCTTTAATAGTCCAGTAATCGAGAACTTATTCAACATTTATTACTTTTCTTTGTTTGTACGAGCTCATTTTGTTTATTAACCGTAATAACGGTGACTAGATTTTAATCATAGCTATTTATCTTTCCCTTCCCCTTCCTCTTACTCTTCGTTACGCTTCTTGCTTTCCCGATCGTTAAACTATTTCAACTGTTTAATGATCTTACAGATAACGAAGCTAATTAAGAATAAGTAAAAATAAAAAGATAGAATAAAACATACGTATCTACTGAATCTATTTAAAGAGGTAGACCACCCGGAGGTGTCTCAAAGTAGGTCATCGTTGGGAATTTATTTAATTACACGAAATAATTACCGAATAAAGCCTCAAAACGCATATTTTTCACAATTTTGAATCGTTTCTTTCAAAAAACCCAATACAAATTGATTTTGCAAAAACGAATTAAACAGAGGGAAAAAATCGAGTGAAAAAGTAACGAAAAAAGAAAGAAACATGATTCAAAATACCGATGAAAAAATACGTTTCATGTTTCGATGTCCGCGTTATCGTTTTAAACCCTAGCTTCCGCTTGCTTTCTATTTACAAACTTCAAACGGTCGGTCTCGACTTCAATTTCACCCTGGCGAAGTTTAGAGTCACGCAGAGGGGGTTAATAAACGCGTCACCCATCGATTACGGTCTACCTTCGATAGTCGATATTCCGACGAAAAAAAGAAAACTCCTTTTTGCCCTCTCCCGTGCCAATTTGACCCTCACCCTCTCATCCTCCGGTAGCCAAGGGTGGCGATATTTCGGGGGTGCGTATTGTGGCCGCGAGCATGCCGACCAGTCGGGTGACTCATTATTTTCGGCTAGCCGTTCTCATCCTTCTTGTTCAACCCCCACCCTGCCACGCCGTGCCGCGCCGCGCCGCGCCGCGCCGCGCCGGTCCCGTTTTCGAGAAACACGCAGGAAAACAGAGAGGAACGGAGAAACGCGATTGTGTGCTGGAATCTCTCGATACGCGAACGACCAACCCCCTACCACCGCTCTGTCCGATTTCACTTGGCTGCCGTATAATAATTTCAATAATCCCGGGACCCCACGATGCCAGGATTAATACTACCTATCCCGATGGCCAGAGAGACCGACGACGGTGATATCGAGGGGTCGGAGGGGGTGACGAGTGGTCCATTGAAAGAAGAAGGGCGCCGATTAATTTCAACTCGTTGCGTGGCTCTGGTGGACGAGGAACGGGGAAGATTTCCTGCTTCCTCGATCAATTTTCTTGTTTTTGCTGCTTGTTTTTCTTTCTTTTTACAATTCGAGGGTGAAACGAGTAGGCGGATAGTCCTTGAACGGATTAATTGATTATCGCGAAAGTTTAGACAGCGGGGGTTAATTGATTTTGGGGTACCTTCTTTTTCTTTTTATTTCGGATTAACCCTCGAACGATGGCGAGTGTTTTCTAATTTTCAAATTCTAACAATTTAAACCGAGTTATTATACGAATACGAAGAAAAATGAGAAGGGGGAGGGGGTAAGAAAACAGAGGCCAGCACGAGGAGGATTATAATCAACGAAAGGAAGCAGCGAATAAAGGGAGGAATCGTTAAAAGAAACGAAGCTGGGGACTCGGCCAGACGAAAAGAGCACTCCGTTGCAATTGCTGGGTTTCCCCCTTCGGAGGAAAAACACAGAGGAAAGAGGGACGGTAGCGACGGGGGATTGCAAAAGAAGAAGCAAAGAAGGAAAAACGAAGCATGGAGTAAACAGACGAACGAAACGAGCCTGGATAAAGGAGCCTTTACCAGGATGAGAATCGATCTGATCCGATCCGATCCGATCCGATCCGATCCGTGGTGGAACAGACGAATTTGGCTAGCTAATTCGCAAAAGAGGCAACAAGGCCTCGGTGGAGGGGGTTGTGCTCGTGTCTCCCGGCTGCAAATGGGATTACGCGGATCCCGCACTTCAAACGCCGTTTTATTCTACCCTCCGCCGACGACGAATTGACAATTGACAGAATTGATACAGCGGCGCGGCGGGGCCACGTGTTCACCGAAAGACCGCCCTTGGCCTCTTCAACCCCCCGTGGAAACATCGTGAAGCGACACCAGCATCACTCGCGAAATCGAACCTCCTTTTTCACCCCATTACCGAATTTCTGGCAGAGCACAAGTTAAGCCAGAAGGGTGGAGAAGGAATTTATGCGAACCGTGTGCTAGAATCGAAGGGTGAAGGGGGATGTTTCTCTCCTTAGGCAATCTTTAAATTGTGCCGGCTGTTACGACGAGAGTCGTAAAAGTTTACGCGCGTTACGCGGTTGCCTCGATTTTCGATGACTGCTTTTCGCTCGAGGCCAATCGAATTGAGTGCTCGCAGGGGGTGTATTACCGCTGTGATGTTGTATCGCGATTTTTTCAGGTCAGCTGAATATCATTAAGGGTTTGTAACGGTAGAATTTTAATTCATGAATTCTATTTCGAAAATGGAAAAACAGCAATTCGATGATGTTTTAAGTAACTGAAAGTAGATTTTCGACTGGAAGGGCAGCTGAAAGTCTGAAAAAGGCCTTTCATACCGCGGGTCCGCTATTTGCGAGCAGCTCGGGTCACTGGAAAGGGAGACGGCACTTAATTAAAGCGGCGAAAGAATCGGCCAAAGTGGCACTCGCTACCGGTCCTCCGTTCCCGAGGAATCTCTACCGCATTCAGCGGCGAAGAAAGCACCGTATCCTGTCGTGATTACCGCGAAAGGACCACGAGTGGATCACTATTCAGACGGTCCTTTGAATAACCTCGGCGAACAACAAGCAACGTATCCTCTTTACGTTGCCAAGGAAACACGAAATTTCACGTGGACCTCGCAATTCTTGTGTATCAATTAACGTGTTAATTAAAATATCTTAAAAGTAGCTTATGCAACACAATATATTCGCGAAGGAAGATAATGAACTTCTCTGGTTTGACAGAGGGTTTTTCCTATGCTTCGAGCAAAACCATTTCGGACAGTCGACCGATTGGATTCCAGGGAATTGTGGGCCGCGAAGAGGGTACGAAGCGATAGAGAAGAATACCTAAAATGAAAGAAAAAAAAAGAAAAAAAAAAAAGAGTCGAGGGAAAAAGAGGCAGTCAGCTTTTGATCGTCGTCGTGGTGGCACGGCGAAAATCCGATTTGTCAGGCAATTTGTCCCGCGACAAAATTTAAATCGCAAAGCGCATTTCAGGCTGGGCCCTCGAGGACGAAGAGAGAGGGGTGTCTTTGCACGCCGGCGGGGATACAAAGCGAATACGAATAATACGGTGGTAAAACGTGGCCGAGGGTGAATCCGAAATTCGGCCGCGTAATCGCATTTCTCGTGGCCAGACACTTTCAGTGACAAAGCGATCGACGATATTGCGTTACAAGGGCCATTTTAACGTCTCCGATGCGAAGGAGGTTACCGGACACTTTGACATGCAAAATTTCACGCTGCCGTCTCTCCGTTGCGATTCTATCATTGAATTTTCTCTTGAAAAGAGGATGGATATTGATATAATTGAAAGAAAATGACGGTGTAATTCTAATACCTTGAAAATGGATTCGACGCTAATTCGATACCTCCATTCGTTAAACGGCAAACAATTTGTTCTTAACGGCGCGGTGCGGCGCGGCGCGGTGGAGTAAAATGAACAACGGGGCAAAAAAGGCAGCCGTGAAACGCTAATGAACGCTCATGCTTCAAGCTTGTCAGGTCGCGAGCAATTCGGTATTCGATCAACGATTAAGTTAATCGGCCCCGGTCGCGAGAACATCCCCTCCCAGTCAAACAATTATCCGTAAACTTACACCCGTTACAATTCATACGACGTCCGGTCACGAACACGTCATGAGTTTCAATAGCCTGATCGTTTCGAATATAACATATACCTTCTAATGTATGGTATCTATCGTAATGGCCGCCACAATTGTTTAAATATTTTAAAATACTTTCTTTTTTTTTTTTCTTTAATATAGAATAACATTTACTGATCGTCTGTGAAGTTATTGCTTCAACAGTCATAACAACTCTTCGCTTTATTATTTTCTATTTTCCTGTCCCCTTCTATTTCCCATATTTTCTAGGGATTTAATAGAGTACCATTCGAAGAATCATCGTTCGAGTTAAATTACGAGCGGGAGACAGGCCCTCTGGCCAGGGATTTGTCCCTATTGTGAGCTTGAGGACGTTGCTTTCGCTATAATCCCGGTCCCCGCGCTCTGTGACACTTGTCACCTGATTTTATCGCATCGTTAACCCTTTTCTGGACCCTGTATCGACATCAACGCCGTTTAATTGTGTATTTATTGCTGAAAAGGAATCTCGTCGTTTACGAGAGTAAGCCACTTTTTGTAGCTGCTATCTAAAAGAGACTAGGCTGGCGATTTCACTATGGGTTAAATTTGTTGAGTAACTCGAAAATTTTCGAGCGTCACAATGTTTCTTCGTTGTCCCCTTACCACTCGTTACACCGGCCCTGTGATTTAACGATCGAAAATTGCGAGACACGGCGAAATTTTCGGCCGGTGTCCCGTTACCGAGGCGAAATTTATTAAAGGCTGCACCAGCCTGGCCCCCATTGTGGACCGTGCCTCGTAATTAAGACCTTTCTCGGAGGGCCGCGCGCTAATTATGATTACCGGCGCGTGCGTGTACAGTGTGCACTGTGCACGCAACAACGCGAGATTCGTAAGCTCTGTGCCCCGGAAACGATATCGCTGCTGCAATCATTTCCGCCTTTTTATTGAAAAACGAGTTGAAAGGAAAGGGAAAATCGAGAAATAAAAACTGATTTTCAGATTATATCATACTAATAAGTTAAGAGGTTATTAACTGTATACGTACTGTTTCAAGCGATCATAATTTTCCGAAAAAAAGTCATCGTCGAAGATTGGAATGAAATATTATTAATTTTTTCTCCGTTGCGGGCAGTAATTTCAACGTCCACCGGGCGCACCTTTAACCCATTAATTATCGGGGACATACCTCGCCTAATGGCTTACATAAAAATCTTACGATGTCCTCGATTAAGGAAGGAAAGTCACGATAACAGTATCGATAAAGCTCGATATACATGGTGACACAAAAATGTATTCGAAGGATGAATAAAATAAGCGACGATACATACGATCGACACGCGATTTTTCTTTACAATTCTAAACCCATTGAATTCTTAATTCAATGTTAAGTATTTGTTAAGTATTTTGCACTGAATTCAGTCAGCACCACTGAGCCCGTAATTTTTTAATTTTTTTTTTTATCACCTTGTACATACCTATATTCCCTAATGATCATATTCGATACGTTCTTAGCCGCTCCCGTCTTGGTCTTCGTTGTCTCCCGGCCAAATTGCTTCGTACAAATTGATATTTACGGGTTATGTTAATTCCCGTGAAACCGGGCCTTTAATAAATTCTGGAATATCAATCTTTCGCCACGTCGCTTCCTCGTACAATTCATTCGATCATAATGAAACGCTCGCACGCCTTGCGTCTTCTTCCTCTCCGTTTCTTTCTTCTCCTCTTCTTTTTTTATGTCAATTATGCAGTCAACTCGTTCCACGGTTGCTGTCGCTTCGACAGCCAAACATTACGAGCGAAAAACGAGGCGAAATTTAATATTTCGCTGAGACTGTTAATGGAGGAAGCGAGGGCTACGACTTACTTAGGGTATCATCGAACAGACAATATAAATAATTTTATGATTTGTGGATACCCTGATGAAAACTGAGGATTCATTTTCTTCGTAATAAAGTTTTAAATCGTATACTATAAAAGGAGAAAACCCGAATGTTAAAATCTTGGAAACAAGGTTTATCGAGGAATGTCGTACACCAAAAGAAATTCAAAACCAAAAACGAATCACCTGTCTCGGTGGAAGTATTAATAAAGATATAACTACCATAAATAATTAATTAAGAATCCTCGAGCAGCAAAGAGAGACGATAAAATTAAAAGGAATACGAGACATTTGGACAGGTTCACCTGTCGCGTAAAAAATTGTATCAAACGCATTACCGCTGTAAATAATTAATTAAGAAACCGTGAATATTACAAGAATAGTAAAGTAGATGAAATCAGCTGTCGTATGGATATTTTGGTTAATTCGAATTACCTTCAACAACGTATCGATAGTTTTGGTGTGTTAAGAATTTCGATCGGCGCGGCGCGAAGAGACAAGAAGGATATAGAAAGAAGAACACGAAGAAGCGATCGTGGAAGGATGTTTCGCAAGCGTGAGCGGTTCGTGCAGAGGCGGCGTTTACCGAGTCAGGCCTCCGTTCTCGAACGTCTTTCGATTTTCATTCCGCTTCTTTCCGCTAATCGTGACTGAGAAGTCGTAAAAAATAAGGTCGCTTTACGAGTAGCCGGAGATGGGTGAACGGATACGTTCGCAGAAGGGCCGTACTCGGCCGTGTCACGGAAGGTGGCGAGTTCATGAAAAATATGCATCACGCGAACCAACCCTCCACCCTCTGCCCTTTCTCTCTACCTTCGCAATCTAGTTACATCTGTGTAGGCGCAAACCGCCTACTTCCTACCTACATCGTAAACCGAACGACCCAAATCTGTCCCCTGTTACCTCTTTCCCTTCAACCCCTATAGATTATATAATTTTCTAAAACAGCTTCATTATCAAAAGAACGAGTGTGGTCTAGCGCGGTAGAGGGATAAACGAAATAAATCCGACAAGAAATGGAATCGCTTGGCCGTTGATGCAGAAGAGAATCGAGAAAAGGAAGAAAGAGGCAGCCGTGTCGTCGGTACAGTTTTTGCCTCCATAAACTCGTTCTTCCTGCCACTTCACCAGGTGGCAAGGAACCCTACCGCCGTCTTACCGACCTCTCCACCTTGGGTTTTACGACTTTTCCAGAATTTTAACGACAGCACTAAATGCCCCCTTATGAATTTTCTCTTTCGATGTCGCCGAGTATATCGAAGCATTTAAAATACGACTCTCTAAACGGTTCGTTTAAAAGCTGATAAAACGTAGAAGGGAAAAGCTGCGATCCGCTGGAATTTATTTGAAAAATAAACTCGGTGGAAAAATCAAAAATGAAACATGATTATTCCGAGCAGTCAGGATGACAATGAAGCACCGTGCGTCGGAATTTGCAGTGTCTCTTTACGCGACACCCATCCAGACCGCAAACGCACCCCGTCAGACACACAATGGAGAATAGAGCCACCCTCGTACGGTCGGCGCGGCGTGGTGCGGCGTTTCGCATAAAAGAGCGAAAAACCGAGGGGCACGTCACTCGCTCGAACACGCGTGACACCAACGCGAATTCCACGAGCTTCTGTTTCTCTCGTTAAATTATTCATTTACCCGTGTCGCAGTCAGAGAGTGGGAGAAAAACACCGGGGTGGAAAAAAACGAGAGGAAGCGCGTTCGCGAGGGGATGAACGAATCGGAGATGGGAAAGCTCTGCGTAATTGAGAACAGTGAATTAATGTAAAACAAATGTTGAGTAAAGAAGAAGATTTGAGAATTTTGAAACATTTAGGTACTTTAGCGATCATCAAAGGAAATGCAGAAGAATTTGCGTCGAAAATAGCAGAGACATAAGTTAAGAGCGAAAGGAAGAGAGGAAGAGGCAAGACTAACACGCCCCAACAATGGCAAGGCAGCACGCTCACGCGGTTTCGCACAATAGCAACGCGCGGCCCGCTGTCAAACCGGTGTCATCTGTCAACTGTAGACTGTTCCAAGGGGTGGCAGACCGTGGAGACACAAATCGCGAGAAGACAGACCCACCACGCGAAGCGTGAACGACAGGAAATCGGTGACATCAGATTTTCGGGAAGATTCTTCCTGAAATCTGAATACTCTTCGAGTTTTCACTTTAACTACTTTAACTACTTTAACTACTTTACTTGAAATATTCTTATACTCTGAAAATCAGCTTCTACAGGATATCTTGATATTCCATTTTTCACCGCAACAACGTTCACCCTCGTCTTCTTTCCCCTTAAAAATCACCTAATCCTTGTTCATAAGGTGCTGGCCTGGAGCCATAGAAAATATAAGGAAACAGGAGAAAAGGCGAGTGGTTCTCTGCTTTAGAAGCAGAGCGTGTCTGTGGGTTCGATAAAAGGCGCGAACTCATCGTAGGAAATTCCGGGCGACCGGAAGCCGTTCGGTCCTGTCTCTGGGAGATGCTCGTCGTCCGCGTAGCGTAAACGATGCAGAGTCATCTCTGTAGCCGGGGTTGGATGGAGGGCCGCGTATTAGCATGACAAAGAGACGCTGGGACGCCTTCTACTCGTCTCTGCTTCCATAGGGGCTGCTGCCTCTCAATTCAAACGCGATGGGCGTATGCTATGCTAATATTCCTGATCCAACGGCGTTAATGCATTATCAGAAGCACCGAGGCGCATCCGTGCGAGCGTTCAGTTCAATCTACGACGTGCTAGCCTCACGTTCAGCACCGATTGTGTCGCCATCATTCACGTCTTCGTTACCGTTACATCATTTTTTAAACTCCAATAACTCCAATAATAATTTAGAATCTTCAGTGGCAATTTAACTCCTAATCGAGTTACGTACGTCACGATCGCAATTAATGGCGTGTCGATATCGTGGGATAAATGTCTCTGCATCGGTATGCAATTTGCATCGAGTAAAAACGTGAACGGCTTTCTCGCATGCACTCTCACTGGTGCTCTGGAAATATGGAGTCTACACCATTGCGTGGGAATTTGTGAAATATTTCTATTCTGAAATATTGACTTCGAGGCATAAAAATTTGATGCCACCAAATAAATTAAAATGATAACGTCAAAGCGTTAAAGCGTCTTGATCGCTTCGAACCGATTCGGTCGACTGAAAGTTTTGATAAATTGCCTATTCGCACGTGCAAACGCGAGAATAAGATGCTGGTGGCTCGATAACGAGCACCGCGTAAACGCAGACAATTAGTCGATGCTAACGATAGGTCGCCTCGACGATGTTTCGACCTTCGCCGATCGCGGGAACGACCGCGTTCAACGATAAGCGACTCGACAAGAGAAAAAGGAAAGTAATCGATTCCACGCGAAAGGAAACGTCTACGATCTTTGATCATCAGCTGGGACAAGTTTCCTTTTTCTTCGCGTTATAATTACTACCGACCCATTAACGTGTCCCTCCGATCAACTTTGTAACGTGGATCGATCTTCCGCTCGGTAATGATGATCGACATTAATTTGGGACGAATAAGGAAGCGTAGAACTTGTATCGCGACTTTTAAACACTGTTACTTATCAAGATTATTTATATGTGATCATTGCGAGTTATCTTTTGTCTTCTTTTTTGAAAATATCTCAGTAAGATTTCCAACCTTACAACCCATTTCCTACGTTATCATTATTACATCGTTATCATATACAGGGTGGCCTGTAAATCGCGATACGAGTGAAATTCTAAAAGATTTCCAAGCAAGAGACACGCGAAAGAATGGTTTCACGTTTGCACAGGCGTCGCTGAAAATGCCTTTCAGTCGAAAGGTTAATTAGCAAATAAATAATTATAATTGCCAGCAGATTAAATCTCTGACTGTGTCGGCAACGAAGTTAGAAAGCGCGTCTCTCGTGATCGCGAGTCGATGGGAGAAATAAAATAACAGGCGGCTGCATAAATAAACGGGACCGTCGCGTGGGTGTGGCATTGTCGACGATGTCCGGTGATCCGCAAAGTTCACGTTTCTCTTTTTTTCTTTTTTCACAAACGAGAGAGATTATGTTAGCCGTAACAGCTTAGGCAAACGCTCACTTTTACTCGTTA
Organism: Osmia lignaria lignaria; assembly: GCF_051020975.1. Lineage (NCBI taxonomy): Eukaryota > Metazoa > Arthropoda > Insecta > Hymenoptera > Megachilidae > Osmia > Osmia lignaria. The sequence continues at coordinate 14,644,844 of NC_135041.1, forward strand.
GACGCCCCACGGGGCCACTCTAGCGACAGTCGTGGAACCACTCCTGCGGAACGTTCGTCAGAACGATCGCTCAGATGTTTGCCTAGCTGAATAACTGCTGTGGAATTTATGCTGAAATTCTTATTGGAAAAGTGTCGTTGCGTTCAAAGCGACAATAAAAATGTTGTTAAACTCGGTTGTCGTATCATCGGATAAGCCGGAGAAACGGAGACAAAAGAATGCATTTAGGTCGCTAATTAACCGATCTTCCATTTTCGAGGATAGGCGTGACCGGCTTTGCTACCTTTGCTCGATCTTCCTTGGACCGTAATGACAAATCCCGCATAAATTACTTGTGGCAAGGACGACCGTGATCGGTCACGCCTCCCTGTCTCTCCTAGTATTCGCAGATCCGCTCTATCGATTCTTCTCGTCGAAAATTACGTAACGCGGACACATAAGCTTAAGATAATAGTTTGAAAAACACGATAGATCTACGCGTTTGAAATATAAAAAAACAAAGTGATCATTTCAATAGCTAAAGAGTTAATAATAATTCGAGACTTGATATCCAATTCGCTACTCACCCAGGTGGCAATAATTTTCAACCGTCCCTAACAGCACCCATTTACTAAAAGATTTCACGGGCCTAATTTCCCCGGCGAAGGGAATTCTTTAACGTGGACGAGAAGGCGCGAATCTCTTAGTTCCGCTTACCTGAAACAGAAATAAGGGCAGAAATGTTAGAGAGAGGTGGTCTCCCGTGATGTAGGGAAGTTGCGCGGCGCGGCGTGGGCGGCGGTCCAGCCGCGCGTGGAAACATTAATCTTCGCGAAGCGCTCGCGGTTAATGAAATCCACGGTCACTTCTGGTACCGTAGAACCACCTAAGGCTGAATCTTCCGCGTAATTTTACACCATCCTCTCTAACGACAGATTCTTGACAGAGGAAAAGACAGCTCGTGGGTGTTCCGCTGAGCTACGCGTTCGCAAGCCACAGATCAGAGTGAAAATTAAAAGTCGTATACCAATTATAATAAACACTTGTTGCAACGAAAAATCACGGCCACTTCTCGAAATCGGGACAATCTCGACGAAAAGCATTATTGTCAACCCTCGGTGTCGTTTTCAGGGCAGGACACGTGGCCAGGTACGCCTACCCTCCTATCGAGTCGCCCCAATTTTCAAGAAAAAGAGGGACACTTGTCGCGGCTGGCTCGATGGCGTACAAGTGCTCGTACCTGAACAGGTGACACCTCGTGACAGTTTCCGGACGAGCGGGGACGGGCCTCTATAGAAGGATCGAGGGTGCTTTCAAAAGATTCGTGTGGCTTTGTCAGCATTGTTGACACGCCGTGCCGCGCCCGCGCCGGTGACATCACGCAAAAGCGTAACAGGATTATCCCCTAGATGGGATTCCGTAGCCAGGAAGTCGACCGCTTTGTCACCACCATCGGACACTTTCGTGTCTAGATGGGAAGATTACGAAGATCCCATTGTCCGTTTCGCTTTTACCGGGGTTTCTATTCAATTCTTTAGACTATTTTGAACCTCTCGTGGATTTATCAACGGTTCAAGTGTTTGAGATTCGCAATACCCCTTCGTGAAAATAAATTTGTTTATTAATTTTCCCAAATGCTGCAGTTTTGAAAATCTAAATTGTTAAGTACAGAAAAGGTACCTACTTGTTGGACTCAATTGTGCGTGATTAGAAATGCAACCGTGATGCAGGTAAGAGCAAAGCGCTTTTCAAGAAAGGAGAACGGACGCAATGCCTCGTCGAACACTATTCCCAATCTTCCCAAAGGTTCACCATCAACAGGGATAAGCAGATAATTACTTTCCTGAAAGCTTCCTTTTCCTAGTTGCCATTTCTAGTGCCATTCAAGCGGGAAGATGAGAGATTCCGAATAAGAAAACGGTGAACAGAGGCAACGCAAATGTTAAATAGTTCTACATTTGTATAGTATGGCTTTATAGTCTTCTCAATATAAAGCCCGACAAAAGATGAATCTTCCATTACCATAGACGTATCGTTGCATCTAAATTGAGTCACGACACGGATACGTTTCTAAGATGACGAGGAACTCGAAGAAGACGAAGCTAAAGAAGAAAGAAGAGAAGGAGCAGGCTCGATGGTGGCGATCATTATCGAAATCAATATGTGCCCTTCGATCCTTGACGGCAGATCGAGTCTCGCAGATAACGCGACGAGGAACAAAGATTTTAGCGGGGGTTTTAAAATTTCGGGGTCACGAAGATGAGATCTGTTCCGTGGCTTTTCGTCTCGTAACAGGCGTCGACTCGAAGAAGAAAAGATTCGATCAGGAAAACGCCTCCCGCCTTTTCCCTTCGAACAACGAGCCGCGATAATCTGATAACGCTGAGATTAAAAGTACCTTCGCGACCCCGTTAAAAGAGAATTTCGAGAATCACCACGTCGCGTCGCGTTGCGTCGCGTCGCGTCGCGTCGACCGATATCTTTGGTACTGTGAATTCAATTTCACAGCGATGCTTGAGGTGGACAATGTGAGTATAGATTCCGATGAGAACCGCTGTATGAAAACCGCAAACCGCGGGCCAATATAATGAGATTTAAATTACTGTGGGACTGTGACATAGTGTCCTTTTTACGAATTGTTGCCTCCGCGACTGGCCAGCAACCAATTAGGGATGGAAATTTGATTCGAAGCCTCGTCCCGAAATAATCGATTATCGCCCGCCGGTCTGGCCAGTTCTCCTTCGGATATTCCTTAATCCGCAAAGAAGATTCCGCGAAATCATAACCGATTCTGTGGTTTTTACGTGTGAGACCTTCTTCACCAACTATTCATGACCATAATTGGAGAATATTCTATGTCCATTCTTTTTTTATCTATGTTTCCAATTAATTTTTAAACTTGAAATAGGCAGCATCCAATGCCGAGTGATCTAAAATTAACCAACCGTTGCAAAAGGTTAACATCTCGTCCCCCTTTTTTTTTCTTTTTTTTTTTTTCAGATTTCGTTCACTCCCATGAGAGACCCTGGCACGCTATGTACCCATTCCAAAGTTATTGGTAATCAAGCCAGGGATCCACGAGCACGTATAACGACAATATGAATTACGGTGGTTCTCTCAGACCCGCATCGTCCTGGCGTTTCGAGCCAAGTGAAACCAGAAGAAGGTAGAAGAAGGTACGAAGAATGAAAAGGAGGAGTGGAAGATATCGCGCTTCGGCCAATCTTGCGAAATTTCCAGCCGAATGATGTAATTTCTGCACGATGATCCCCTGGACCAGAGTCATTGCTTGCTACAACATTCACTAAATTCCGATCGTAACAGACGATGGTTACCAGCCACAGGACAGGCAGGCATTCGCAGTCGGTTATTTAAATTTGATTAAAATTAAATTGTTGTTATTTCACCAGTCCACTGTCTGAGAGTTAAATTTATAATATCAGATAACACGTTGAATAACTTCATTAACGGGTTCCATACTTTTGACCGGAAATATACATCGAGTACTGTGGAGGAAAAAAAGGGCTTTTGAAAATTGCCGCAGGCAAATCGCAATCGGTCGAATGGTCAGGAGTCAGTCACTCTCGGAGAGAGCCGTGGCTCTGGCATTTGCATTTGGCAAATGAAAACTTAACGAGATTTGCCGGAAAATTTTTGCTCTGCTATAACGTGCTTCTCCTCCCCACGGACGTTCTTCAAAGTGACACGTGCCACCCGTCCACCCTGCACTGGCATCGTCTCCGTGACCCACCCCCGCCCCGCTCCGCCCCTCTCTTGACGAGCACCCTCTGCCCTCTGCCCAACCACTTTTGACAACGGATACATTTCGTTGGCACAACAGACCCGGGGCAGTTTCGATCCCGATTACAGTCGCGTACCCTGCAGGGTCATTTCTGTTACCAATCGACAGAAGCATTCCCGGGTAATTGGTTTTTACGTAATGCTAAGCAGCCGGGAATCGCGCGTGGATTTGTTTTCCGTCGGGGTGAACTTGCGATATTCCGATCAAAGCCTCGATCTGGAATTAATTAAATACCGGACTCCTCGATAGGGCGGCTTCTTTTCTTTTTTCACCACCCCCTCCCTCCTCTACGCTTACGACTGTTGATAGCACACGTTGTTGTCGATTGCGAAACTATGGAACTACAATAGAATTGTTAAAAGTTCAAGCTTAAGCGATTAATTAACCAATCAATATTAAATTTCCAACCAAACAGTACGGATAAAAAAGTATCTCAACAGATAAAGGAGAAAAATAATCCCCTTCTTAACAGGATTACAACGCGCAGAGAGGAAGAAAAATTCCGCGAGAAGAGTGTGAGGAGGAGAAAAAAAAGAAAGAAGGTAAAAGTACCCCGATAAAATTCTATTGTGTCGCTGAGGATCGTTTAAGCCTCTTGGTTCTTTCTCGTTTACCCTCGATTCCATCCACCTTTCTGCCACGACCAACCCCTCTTGTCGCTTGTTGTCGCAGGCTTTTATTAGCCTTGCCACCCCCGTTCAGGGATAAGGGTGACTTTTTTATTTCCCCACGACTTGACATCCGTCGATCTCTCTTTTGCTTCTACCACTTGTTGCTCGCTCGTGTCCCGATCTTCCTTGTCGCGACACCGACCACCCCTGCTTTTCTTTCCGTCTCCAACCCTTGTCGTGATCCCTCCGCTGAGTATCCGCTGAATATCCGCTGAATATCCGCTGAATATCCGCTGAATGCGGAATAATATTGTGTTTGCAAGCGCGCCAATTCTATTCGATTCGCTTCTCCATTAACGTTTCATCGACGGCGTTAAAATATGCCAACTTTGTAAACGACAAAAACGAGTCTTGATGTTTGTAAAAATGAAAGCACAGTTTCTGAATGCAGTCACCTGCTCGAAAATCGTGATTGCACGGTTCAGCCTGGGGGACGATCGCGAACAGAATCGAAGGGCCCGCACAAAGCATCGCGGAAGCATCGCGAATGCGCTTCCGGCGAACGGGAGAAGGGGAGAAGGGGGAAAGGGGAGGGTAGTGGTTTGAGAGTAGTAGGGCGCACGTCTACGGACGCACAAAGTATGTGGCCTAAACGTAAACGGAGTTCGGACGGAGCAACCCCCGCGGGGCGTCCTCTGTGATCGGCGTTCCGTGTAATCGGCAAGTATGCAGATGATTAAATTTGCAACATCATCGTGGCAGCCCTAAAAGCGGCTAAAGGGAGGAACGGACCTCCGGCCCCTTTCCTGATACACGCTAGCCGCCGCCAGTTTGACTCGCGGTTTGCCAAAGGAACGTCTTCGGATACGGGGCTTAAGATTTCTGCCGCGTGATTCCACGAAATGGGTTGTCGACGATCAAACGAGCTATCACTGGACCATGCAACATCAACCTTCTGCAGTGATAGAATCTCTAAACAGTCAAATATTACCACACACCGCGTTATTTTCAAACATACCTACTAAACAAACACCAAACTCTACCATAACTTCCATCATTCCCCAGTCCCTCTTTCTAAAATAAAAAAAAAAAAAAAAAACCTAGAGAATTCGCATCCATTAGCCCGTAATACCGGAACGAGTAGCAACGTTTTCAGGGAAAATCCAGGCCACTCGAAATCAAACTCAAACCTGCCGCTAAAACGCGCACCCCCTTTAGAAAGCCTGCCTGCCTCCCAATCGCTCCCGTAACACGTCCAACTTCATCATCCTCAAGATTTTCCCGATCCATTTTGTTCGTCCTTTTGTCCGTACGTCGTATGAAATTCCAGGGACACGTTGCGCATCCACCGAGAAAATATGATATTCTTTAACCCATAGACCTCCTCTACGGTGATTCAGAGAGAAACGAAGCCTAGAAGGACCTAGTTTTAGCGAACAAGCTCTATCCCCTGTCTCTCCCCATTGTCGAGATACTTGTTCTCTCGGTCTCGTGGATTCGGTCCAGGTAACGTCATATTCAATGGGCCAACCAATCACAATATTTTTGACGAGTTATGTCGGCGCATAATGGCCCCTGCCAAAAAAAAGGGGAAGGTTTTTCCGGGCATAAACGTTGCGCCGCGGCCCGGCTTCTTCTTCCTGGACGGACTTGCAATCCGTAGAGACGCCACAATGGTTCGGCTACGGAACGGTCCTTGAGCCTTTAAAAGCACAAAGACACGCCGCGTCCTTCTCACCCCGATATCCCGAGTCTTTGTCGCTCCTGTCGACATCCTGCTTATCCTGCGGCCGTGTGCCATCCTCCCTCGGGAATATAGAGGACGTGGAGCGTGCGTAACGCGCTCACCGGCCCGTGAGTTATGAGGGAAACGCGCGCGATATTAATATTTTGTATCATCCTTGCGAACCGCCTGCCTGCCACCGGCCCTCGTCCTCCTTCGAACAGGATGTAACCGCACCAGGACCCTCGTCTACTGTTCCGCTTTTGTCGTCTCCCGATGCCTTCCGGAGCTACTAGATGCCCAGGTTACGCGTAATTCGTCTGCGATCCTGCTTCGTCCCTTGCCATTTGTCACGCTATATTTTTATTTCTGCATCGTAATAGGTATCATGGAATACGGATACAGATGACAACAGGACAATAGATCGACGACAAAATATAATATAAATAGCTTTTGCAGCCGAGCACGCGAAAATCAGCTTGAAACTCGAAGAGAGGAGAGAAATTGCATTTTCCATGAAAGTTGAAGCAAGACGGCATTGTTCAACAGGATGTTGAAGCATCATCTAAACTAATTGTTGACAGCCGGACAATGGCGAACCGGTAATAATAACTTGCCCGCTGAGAGGCTCATTGTGCCCCAGCTTGGCGTCTTTACCTGGATCCTGGATATAGGATCAAGGCGAACGGGAAATCGTTTCTTTCGCCAGACCTTGGTGCGATGATTACAACATATCCAGAGACACTTGCCACTCTGCGTGATTGCACTAGTAGTAGAAACTCCAGTCATTTCCTTGATCGTCAAGATGCGTAACTTTGATGGAAACAGGAAGTTCTTCCACTTTTCTCTTTTCTCTATTTTTTCCTCTTTCCCATTACCAACACCCTGTTTCGTTTCTTTTTTTTTTTTTTTTTTTTTGTTGTTGTTCAATGTATTCAACAAAATTGAAAAATTCTCAAACCTTGGGTATCAAGTGGCCATTACTAGCCATGAAACAAGTATCGAAAGAGGACGAAGAAGAAACTTGGAAGCCTGCAGACCAGTTCGTAGCAGACAAGAGTATAAGAACGAGGAATCCAATCGATACAAATTGGGAATGCGATGACGTTGCGCGTTTTCGTGTTGGAACGAGCTCGAGCAGGCCCCCGGAAAAATAACGAAAGCCGCAATTATCGGCTCGTTTTGCCGATTTGCGGGCGGCGTGTTGGGTCATTAGGGTGGCAACGCGAAGCTCGTTCGAGCCACGCTCGGAAACAATGGCACCCAGGGTGTCAGAAATAATACAAATAACCGGCCACGGTGAAAGTACTGTTTAGCCCGTAATTTCCTTTCGTGGCGAGCCGGTTCAGAGGGCGGGACACGGTCACACCTTCGCCTTCGTTTCGAACCTCCGCACCTTCTCCTTCGCCTCTCCTCCGGATCGTTCATTTTTCAACCTGGTCCAAAAGAAAAGAACCGATTTCCTACCATCCAACCGACACCGACAGTCATCTTCGCGTATTGTTTTTGCGAGGAAAGCCCGTTGTCATCGTGGCGAACTCGCTGACGGGAGAAAGAGGAAGCGTGACGAGCCCTCCCGCAGGAAGTCGGTTCGTCCGAGTCGAATTCGCTGAAACTTCAACGACCGATACTTCGGCACCCCGAATGCACGCCGATAAAATTTTGCCAAATCTCTCTTCGTGCCCCTTTGTTCCCAACCCCTACGAAGCCAGAGTAACAGATGTTCCCTAACAGCAAAAGCTAGATGCACATATTATTATCGAGGAGTAAATTTTTCCTGGCCCTTCCACGGATCTTACGTGCAACCTGTCAATTAAGAAACCGATGGCTCATAAGGAAAAGAAGAAAACAATGGGACAATGAAACGAAGCGGAAACGAAGACAGCCCCGGATGGAGACGTTACAAAGAACAGAAAATGCCACAACCCTGACACAATTTCATTGGACGTTTAATTTTTACCATTTTCACACTGATAATTGTCAGCTAAAGAACAGTTGGTGTCTTGAGAAATAAATTCCGCTGGCATCTACCATCTGCTCGTTTTCGACTTTTTACTTTATCATCCCATTTTATCTTATCGTTAGTCCGATTGATTCGAAAAGCAGGTTTTGCTCGATCGTTCAAACGAAACATTGAATTAGCGTATCGTTCAATTTACATACATTCCCTGGTCGTTTTCAAATACCTGGAGGGTGAGACGTCGCGTCGCGTCGCGTCGCGAAGAAGGCAAGACCTCGAGGATTGTCCGTTGGAAAAAGGAAACCCGAAATTAAATTCCGCTTTCGTTTTCGAGCGAACGAGACCCAGAATTAAACCCGTTCGCGTCGTTGAAACGGCAGCTGGCCCCCGACGATCATAATATTTGGCCAAGGCAACAGCAATCGAACGTGACCAACAGGGGTAGTTGATTTCGATTTATTAAAAGACCGGTGTCACGTGATCCGAAGAATCTTCGTTGGAATTTGTCGTGTTCGTGGTGGAAGGTGTCGTTAAGCAAAGTGTCGCCTAGCGGCAGTTGCGTGCAAGAATGCGAAAACGTGAACCGACCATTACACGACGCTGTGTCACCCGGAGCGGAGCAATTTCGTCGAAGCTTTGAAACCGCAAAAAGAACACCGAGCCCAGATTCTTGCTGTTCCTACGATTTTTACCTCTTTCATGTCGCGTCCACTAGCTAGCGCGAGTTTAGTTTTTTCCTCTCCCTGTGTCTTTCTCCTTTAGCTGATGCAGAAGCACGTAGCCGTCGCCACTAAATTATTTCGTTCCACTTTTCGCCGCTGATCTCAGCTGGGATGGGAGACGTATCGATGGAACACGATCTGTTATTAGCTTGGTTTTGTACACTTCAAGGTCTACCTGTTCGCGGATGGATGACGAGAAAGATTCTGGTCACGGGAGGACGAGTTTTACCTTGTTGTGAATCGAATTGGGTTTGTAGGTGTCGCGATGGGTCGCTAATTAACCGAATGATGCGAAGAAATGGGGTGAGAACGGTATAGAGTATAAAATAATCGATCGTCGAACTTTCGCTGCGGAACCGTGACCGTTTTATTCCGGGACGGTGATCCTCGCCGAGGTTTGTTTATACTGGGTGGGACAGAAATACAAGAGAGTGTCGTTGGGACGCGAAACATCTGTCGCGGTGAACCTGCTAGGCGTCTCCCGGTCACGCAGCGACTATTTTCGCTCCGGACCAAGCGATTACGCAGCTGACAGTTAGTGACAACCGCTTTCTCGCTCGATTTTCTCATAGGTAACCAAGTTGACAGCGTCCAGAGACACTTCCTTGAAGTCGCTCGTCGTTCTCGACCACCCATGTCTGTGTCGCTCAAACTGTCGCTCGAGATTTCACGTTAAAGCGTCCCGATTCTCTCTATTCCCCAGACAAAGTTCAATATTTACCTCGGTGGTTAATTAATTGGTTCACCGATGACTGACGCTTCCGCTGCGATCGCATGATAGTTGACAAGCAATATTTTAATACGATGTTGCGAAAATAACATTAAACCGCTGATGTGGAAGAAACATCGAGTAGAATTTACGAAGGTAGGAATATGCTGGCCGCAATTCGATTCCAGTAAGGACTGTTACGAGGTACCGATAGGATCGCGATGCTCGTTCAATTGAGGCATTTTTTGCCGGTTTCGGAAAACGGTCCCGGCGGATGCAGATGGAGCCGGTTACGCCGGCTGTAATTAACAAGGCCGTCTTTGTGGTGTTTTGTCGCCGGCCGCGACACGCCGTGACGAGGGTGGAATTTCTCTACGTTCCATCCTACCGTGGACCCAGACTATAAAACGTTCTTTGTGTTCGCGATGCAACCAGTGCCTGCACGCTGCCACCGCAGACGAATGTAAACATTCTCGTGGACCGGCCGAAGAAGAAGAAGAAGAAGAAGAAGAAGAAGAAGAAGAAGAAGAAGAGAGTCCTCGAAAGATCTCGCGCTACAAGGATCGAATAACCTAGACTTGAGGACAGTGAAAGTATGTCAGTATGTACTGCTGAATATTATTCGTAATAAAATTATTCAGTTTGCCGATAAACGTATGCATCGAGCATTTGGGTGTTTGCTACGAGGGAGGCCAGCCGCTCTGTCGAGTATCATTATAATTCGTGTTCTCGGTCCCTTGGTCCCTTGGTTCTCCAGCATTGTAATATCAATGACACGGAAATAGAGTGTTGGAGAGGTGCCGCGCACAGCGAAGCGGTTGTATCAGACCCCTCGTTCGGCCTCTCGGAAATATCCACTTTCGAGAGCGTCTCGAATCGAGTCGAGTCGTCCGACAAGAATCATTTGTAATTTGTTTTTTCGAGCTCCTCCCGCTCGGCTCATCGTTCGCCATGACCGTGAGTTTGTGTACCGATGACACAGAAATAGATGTCGAGAGTCCCTCTTCTCAAAGGGCTGCACGCCTCTATGAAACGATAACGCAAACAGCCGGTAACCGGGCTTCTGAACGATCATTTTTGACGATATATTATCACCGAGGACGAAAGATAGTTAAAAGAAGAAGACTGGTCGACGATAAAGAGCTCGTTGGCAGCGTGGTAATTATTAGGATGGCGGGGCGAGCAATGGCCACCCGTGGCGTCGGACACGAATTCCAAAAGCTGATCGGCATACGTCTCTCGAATACGGGAGGTAGCAAGGAAAAAGCGGCTGGAAGAAGGCAAGGTCGGTCGGCGTGGCTTTGCTCCGCTTTGAGACAATGCACCTCCCGCGGTGACGATCTGTATAAATCGTTTTCGGGGGCGGCGCCGCGGTTTGCGACGCGACAGACGTTCACGAACGACGCGACCGTCTAATTGATCGAGAACAAACCTTTCAGATCAGTGCAATTGTTTAGAAATTAATGACGAAGAAATCGTAATAATATTCGTAACATTTCCATTATTAAATGATCCGGTATACATATAGACGAGAATATTTCTCCAGACAATGAGAAGCACATCTAATATCCAGAACGAATTTTCGACGGGCTCCGTTCCACCCTGGCAAGAAAGGAGGAAAATGTGGCGGAGACAAAACACAATTCATCCTAAGACCAAAAAGACCGCTCGAATGTTCGATTATTGAAGGGATAGCAGGTCGATTTCTCAAAACGAATAAAACTGAGCATTGAAAATCGAGCGAACGAGAGGGTGGTAAGGGAGAGAAAGAGAGAGTCGGTAGCCATTTGTCAGGCGACTCGGAGCGCTACCCTGGCTCGTCCAGCAGGCATCCCCTTCGGTAGGGGCGCGACGATTAAAAGACAAAAGCTTCTCGCCGTGCTTCTTTTCGTTCTTCTCCCCGCCTCGTCGAACCATTCAACCGCAGAAAAGGCAGCAGCACCGGTTTTGTCCCGCCATGGACAATGCTCTGCTGCTCGTTTCGACGTTTCATGTTTTAACAGTGTTTCCAAACACTGTTGCAGGACCCCGGATACATTTAACGTTTCTATGTTTGTCCACCCTTTTGTCCTGACCCCTTTCAGTTTAACCCTCTTTGTTTTCTTTGGTTAATTCTGTAATTTTAGAAGAAAAACAAAACGCAACTGAACATTCGCTAGCCGTAAGCAAGTCGAAGAAGAAACGTTTGGTGACGGGACCGGCGCGGCGCGGTGCGGCGCCCCGTCTTCGTCAACGGCAGCGCAGTGGAAAGCAGTGAGATTAATCTAAATAGCCGACAAAAGGGAAACGAAAACTACCGTGAAAGAATTATTAGAATAATGGTCAGCCGGGGGAGGAAGAAGCGAGCTATGTTAATACGCGAGAGGGACACGAGCTCGCTTGCACGGATACTGCAGGATAACCGTTTCAGAAGATGGCGCCTGAGGCCCTTGGACCCTTACTTGTACGCTCTGTGCCAAAAGAGAATCAGCTGAGAAACAGAAATGATGGAAATTCTTCAGCCACGAGCACAGGGAGCTTTGTGTCGTCGTAGGGTGGGTGTTCCCTGACACGATTGCACTTCTGATTGCCGGTTGTCCAGGCTCGAACTGCTTGCTTGGAGGATGGTTACGAGAAGTAGAGGTTACGAGTAGAGGTTCAAGATTAGCAGCATGGATCACAGGAAGACAGTATCAGAGAAAAAGATGGGATTTTGTATCGATAGAACGGATCGAGAATTTCAGATGACATATTCGCGTCATATTGGACCCTGTTGGTCCAAGGTAAATAGAAGAAAATGAAGTATCGAACCCTGAAGAGTGTTGCAACAGCTCGGACGTGGAAGCAGGGTGGCACGGTGGATCAGACACTCTTGTGGGTGGCTGTACGTGGAGAAGAAGGTGGACAAGTTGAGTCCTGGGTCTCTGAAAGCGTGGGCGGGGCGGAACACGCATAGCTCCCGGCCTCTTCTCTTCTTTTCCCTTCTTCACCCTCCCCCGTCCAGCTTCATCGTCGACATACCACCACCTCCTTCGCCGGGCTCGATGTTATATGTGCTCTCTCTTCGCGTTCGTGCCCCATTCCCTTCCTCTCCGCCAACCCCCTTATCCCGGGCTCCTTTTATTTTATTTTCACCTTGTATCCAGCCTTCCACTACCGTTTTTCTCTCTTTGTTGTCTTCGACCGTCCGCCTAGGATCGAGAATGACGTCGGGAACCTTAATGCTTCCAGAACGTACACCTCCTCTTGCAGGATGTACGCGACCTACACGCGTACGCGCCTCGATGATACTCCATTTTTTTACTCTCTTCCATCGTTACAAATATTATATTACATTTAGACGGAGTCTTTCTCAACCGCAACGTTTGGAAATTAACATTTCCTTAGTTGCATCTTCCATTTTTTCCCGATACCAGATCGAGTCACGAATCGGCGATTCGTTCAGGACGAAATGGTAATTTAGAAAAAAGCGAACGCCAACCGAAGAAAAATGAGTCCGGGTCAACAGATATCGCGGGATAAGGCGTAACCTTTAAAGGTTCGGCAGATCTGCTTAACAAAGTGAAGCAGAGCAGTAACTCAAACTTGGGCAATCCTGATGCACGAATAGAACGAAGTTGCGCCAATTCGAGACCGGTCCTGGTTATTTCGACAGTTGCGCTTTCAAACATCACGAGCTTACACGATCGTGATGTATCGGAGAGTCGACGTTGCAATCAAATGAAATTTTACGACAACCGATGTGTCAAAGAATAGAGAACTACGACAACTTTGAAAAAGACTGGAAAAATACTTCCTCTCTAACCGCGACTAGCAAACCTCCCTTCCTTCAGGGGGTCTCTGACGTAATCGAAGAAGCCCGGCCAGCAGATCACAGATTAAACAACACTCGAGTCCTTCTCCTCGATAATTACCCAGGCCAGGGTAATTGCTGCAATCCGGGAACGGCACGCAGTTACCGGCAGATAATTCAGCCAACGGTGATTTCGAGCCAGATTGCCCCGGCCAGAAGTTACGTTATACGCGAGCACCTCCACCAAAGTTGGAATTGGTTGAGGTAGAAATTGAGAGAAAGAGAGAGAGAGAGAGAGACCCTTTGCTGTTGTTCTCACACCCCTTGTTCGCGAATGCAATCCTCGAGAAATCGCCGTGGATTACGCGTTCGCACCTGCGTGAGGTCGATGTCGATTCGTCACGAAATCGTCGTTCCGCGAGTAAACGGAGGGGATGTTCACCCTTGCGTGCAATTATTCCATACGTACTTTGCAAATACGATTTTATCCTGGATAAATCAAATGGATTGTTTGAATTTCATTTAAAGTCAAAGAAGCGTAAATAAAAGAAGACGCGCGCAGCGAAAAGTTAATAACGTTCGGCGTGTGAACCGAGAAGACAAGTAAGTGGCCTGGCTTCTTCGACACAAGCGGCAAACACGGTAATTTGGCGAAATTTTTTTCTCGACTCTGGAAGGGTCAGAAAATAAAGGAGAAACAACCTAAATACAATGTATTATGACGAGCTTGGTAGAAAGAGGTTCGCGTGAGATATTCCTCTCTCATGGAACCCTATAATTAAAAGCGAACAACGTATCTGTCATATCTCTCAGACTCGTTCGAGCCACTCTAGTTTCATCCAAGCGGATCTTTCTTCTTCGCTTTCACCGTTTCTTTTCTTCCTTTTTTCTTCGTCTCTGCTGCTTTACATTTTACTCTGACCCGCTGTTCTTGCTCGCAGCAGAAAATTGCTAGAAATAATGACGGATAAAAGTCTGTCTCTCGTGTCTTCCAACGTATCTACGACTAATAAATATGAAAACGACTTGCTAGTGCGAAAAGCGGTCTTTTAAATAAATAATGGGGATCGTAGATTTGGCCGAACGGCAACGCACCACCGCCGATCGATCTTTCAGCTAATATATTCGAGCCTCTATCCCTCTCAAGGATAGCAGCCGGCCGAAGACAATATTTTTAGGTTCGGCTTGGTCATCAGTTTGTAATTAAAAGTTCCCCCGATGGGACCGTGGCCCGGGCCCCGTGTCATTATTTTGAACCGCGCGGCGCCAGGACCCAGTATCTCATCCTTCCCTTAAAATACGCCGTGGACCAAGGACCGATCTATCGGGTGTCCAAAACAATTTTAACACTTACCACGTACAAACACTCGAGAACGATGATAAAATAATAAGAAAAAAAAAAAAAAAAAAAATTGAAGAACGAACCTTCGACGTATTCGAACAAAGATTGATTAATGAGTTCAACAAAGAACCATTGTTCCCTGAGTAAATTAAACCTTGGAAATCAATTAACGATTTCGTCACACTTGCGACGTGGTTACGAAAAAAGAAGAAACGTCTCTCCTCGTCTTTTGTCAGCCAAACAAAAAGAATCGTTCAACGTGACTGTGACATTAACGCGTTGCAATTATCTGAAACTGATCGTTCGACTATCTGTATCATTAATCACGAACCGTCGACTTGTTTCTCATAAAAATGATTATTGCTCATAAATACGACGGATCGCGGTCGTATCTTTCCCTCTGGCTGTAATTAATGCCTTCTTTCGTCCGGTTCAATAATTGTGCCGATACAATTTATCAGGTGCGTGTCTGTTGCTCGATTTTGAGGAACAGTTGACCGCGTTGTCGTATGAAATTAAAAGAGAAAAATTATATTGCCAAAGGAACATTCAATTAACCTTCTCAGATCTCATAATTGTTCTTGCTCTTCTGACGTGTATGTACACTACCTACCGTAGGATTTTTAGGTGCGTGTCTAGAGGCATTCTTTAAAAACCGTCTACAGAGATGGGACGGAATGCCGGGGAACGTTTTATTTACGGCCACTGGGACAGTTTTTAATTTGTTCTCCCTTGAGCGGACGGGGTAGAGGCCGGCAGACACGAAGAGAAGTAGAGAAATGAAGGATAAGAAAGAAGAAGAAGAAGAAAGAGAAACTGGTGCTCTCGGTCTTTAAGCAGTTTTTCGACCTGTTAGTCGTTAGAAGCCGAAGAGGCGTTTCTACGGTATTCTGACGAAGCCCGAGGGTCCAGAGGAGAGGGAAAGAGGCGGCCGCTCGACGACTAATAAATCCTTAATTATAATTGCGCGGACGCGTGACGAGAATAACTCTGTGATTTAATTATCGAACCGCTATTGGCGTTCGCCGATCGCCGATCGACAGCCAGCGGGGGTCAACGGGTCACCGATTCAACCGATTCAACCGATTCAACCGATGCATCGGTTGGGGTGGACGAGGTTTTCTACAATTCTATCTCATCTTTATGTTTGTTTAATTTGCCGAAAGTGCCGACCCAAGCGACCCAAACATCCCGTTTGATAAACGATACTATCGGACAACACACGCCAGAGTGGAGGAATATGGAAATTAATCCGTGTCACGCGATTATCACGGTGTCTCTTTAATTTAACGAGCTGTCACATCGATTGTCGCAATCGTGTCGCCTGCTATCGGTCGAGAAGTTTCTTTTTATTATTTTTTTCTCTTTTTACTTGTACCCACTGAGAAACTCGAGTAAACAGATAGGAGGTGATCGAAGCTTTCCGCTCGATGCTTCTTCTCGAGCGGAGCAAACGGAAAAAATCTCCTTGTTTGCTTCGAACGAGACGTTGAGAGCTCGTATGGAAATAATTTTAATAACGCATCCTTTACTTTCAAGAATCAATAATATTTTAAAGCTTTCAACAGTTGCAAGAAGTTTATTAAAACTAACCTGGTTTCTCAAAGCTTTCAGGAGCTTCAAGAATTTTGAACTTTCAACGAGTATCAGAATGTTTCGAAATTCTACGATGATTAAATTGCTTGAAAATTTTGTTACAAGTATTGCCTGTTACAAAGGAAAGTACCGAATGATGTCTATACGTACTAATCACGACGATTTCAAAATCAGCTTTTCAATAACTCATCAAGTTTCGAAACCGTCGTAAAAACGCGTGAGGGCGCCGCGCCGCGCCGCGCCGTTTGCTCGCTTCGTTCACCGTTTCGACTTATTTTCTAGATCATTAGGCGACACCTTTTTTACGGCATCAGGGAGGGATGGTGGTCTCGGGACGGGCCGGTTAATTGCCAGACAGACGGTGAACCTGTGGAGCCCGGGACTAGATTTCTTCAGGGCTGTTGGGCTCCGTGGCCCGAAAAATACCGTACGCGAATTGTTTTCCTACCGAGCTAGAAAGGTAATTGAGAACGGCTCGTCCCAGCGATTTTTTATCATTACCGAGAATTCGGATCTGTCAAAATGTCCTGGGCCCCGCGGTTGCGTTAATTACGGTCCCAAGGCTCCGCCAGCACCGGAATAATTATAATAATCAGGGGACACGCCTCCTTGCCTCGGTTCTCTCTCAGCTTCGTCCAGTCCCTTGCCAACCTACATAGAGACAGATAGTGCTCCATGGACGGTTGTGCTCAGTGACAGGGACACGTAATTATTATTTGCTCGTCCTCGTTTCTTTTAATCGATCCGCAGATGTATCCCGCTGTCAGCCGAGTTGGCACGAGTTGGCCAGGGATTGCGCAAAAACTAATGCGCCTAATCGTTGCTCGTTTCTGCGTTCAGCAATCGAGGCCATATATCTACATATGTATATGTATACGTTCTGGGCAAAGATCGTTGATTCAACCCTTTAGGCGATTCATCGGATAAAAAGATCCGTCACCTTATTCTCTCGGTATGATTTCACCTCTGCTGTCTGAACGCTGATTTACGATGACTGCTCGAAAGCGCATGGAGATCGAATTAGACCGATTTCGAACTTGATTTCGTGACAGATTTAATTGATGCCAGCAAGAGGATTTTTTCTAATTTTTCGGATGTTTCAGAGTGAAAGAGATTGAGATCGAGATTTGTCATGTCTGAAGCGTAAATCGCGTCACGAGTGTGACTGGACGTTAGAAGGCAAGGGGTTAATGAAAACCACTGGGTCCGGTGTCATTAAGGGGCCTCGGTTCTCTTTCCGTGCGCTCTTTGTTTCATTGGCTGGTGTCGGGGGGCCAGGTTGTGCTCGCGAGAGGGTCGAGAGGGAGGAGCTGCGGGGGTCCGAAATCGTCTGTCATCTCCGAACGACTAATGGTCGCTTCACGCTGCTTCATTATATTTTCTAAATGTAAATTCGTACACGGTCCCAGGCTCTCTCTCTCTCTCTCTCTCTCTGTTTCTCCGCGGCTCAACGCCCGCAGGCCGGGGGGGTCCTTATAAAACTTGGGACGATTCTGGCCCCGCCACAAGCGAGCGACGGGGGTGAGAGACCAAGGAGGATCCAGCCGCGGGCTAGAGTCGCGTATCCTTGATTGCAGGCGACAGTTTATGGTCCTGTCTCGTCCTGCGGACCAATTAGCCCCCTAGCTTCCAGGAACTTCCTTCCTCTTTTACGGCTCGGCGTTGGCGCCGAAATTTTGGGTTTTGGGGCTTACGACTAGGTACTTCTTTTGCGGAATATTTTCTCAAGCTGCAACAACCCTCGTCGCAGAGACGTGGTCTCCGATAAGCGAGGAGCAAACGGGACGGAGAAGGGGAGGAATTCGCCGGGAGAAGAAAAAGAAAAGGAAGAAGATCGAAGGAAAGAAGGGGAGAAGGGAGAGAAAGAAAAAAGGAGAGGGAGGAGAAATGGCCCGAAGCGTGGTGGACGATAGGTCGCGGCTATTATCGGGGCCCTGGTCTTTTTGCGAGGCGGACCGATCGGTGGGCCATTGTCTCGAGATGATTGCAACACGTTCGGGGCTGCTTAAAATATAGGGACCGAGGGCCCTCTCCCTCTTGTCTCTGTCCCCTTTCCACCCGATTTACCCTTCTCTACCTCGTCTTTCGAGCTGCAGAGCAGAAGCGAGCCGCAGAGACACACACGGAAGGGCGGGCACCTGTGCCCTTCCTCTCTTCTCTTTGCCGTACTCCACCATGGAGAATATGGGCCCTGGTTAATGGGATCGCATCGTCCCGATTCTCCTGTTTCCCTTCGTTCACGGTCTCCCTTTGTTTTCGTCCTGCCGGCAACCGTGCTTTCGTGCGGCTCTCGATGACGAATTGGATTAGGAGTTTTCATTTTTTTCTTTTTCCTTTTTTCTTCTCTTCTTCTTACTCTACATATATGTAGTAGGATCGAACATGTTTCGGTATACATAGGTATAACTACTAATAGAAAATTCAAACACATTCTAATAATATTAATGAGAATAAATGTAGGTTCCAACGTTCTTCATAGAAAATCAGTCTCTCTACACGATGAAGATACCAAAAGTATTAATACCGATCAATCTCTGTGCTTCGCGCAGACAACGAGACTGATAGGAATGGAAAAAGGATTCTTCTCGTCTATTATTCGTAGAGGAGCTCTGGGTCCGATATTCAATCAGAGAGCAGGGACACGCAACACAGAGGGCGGTACCCACTCTCCTTGCCCGAAGAGAGAACAGGAGGTACCGATTTATAATGGGAACTCGAGACGATTCAAATGGATTGGAGTACTTGAAATTTTTCAATGTTTCGAATAATGTTTCCAAATAACAGATACTCTGTCAGAGTGATAGAAGGTTTTCGGCGAGAAAGAACGTGCGAACGTCTCGTCAACTACTACGTCCTACTCAATCTCACTTGCAAATGCGCTTCTCTGGGGTCTGATGCCGCGTGTGTGGTAGCGTCTTGGTATCGGCCGAGCGACGAGCAGGAGGAATAAGAAGAGGAGGAGAAAAAAAAATCAAGTGAAATAAGGGGATGGAGCAGGAGGAGGCGAATACGCCGCGCCGAGAGCGGGGCCCATAGCAAGCCAATTTGTGACTGACGAGGCGATTGGTAATAAGCAACGGAGGGACTCAAATTGCTTGAGTTTTTCTGCGGTCGTTCATTGGGTGTTGTCGTCGAGGTAGCCCACGAGAGATCTCTCCCAGGGCCTGGTACCGGCGGAATCGAGTAATCGAGCTCTACAACGAACCGAAGCGAGCTCGAACGGAGAAAGAACAAGATGACTATCCTTTACAAATATGTAGGTAATAAATAGATGACATTACACGAAGATCGATGACCGCGTAGATTTGCGACAATACAGAGGGTAATGGTTGTAAGCATCGATACAGGTGTACCAGGTCAGTTTATCAGTGGGGCGGAATTGGTTAAGATGACAAACCACGGTTTGGCCGAGTTATTATTGGTTATTGATCGGTTATTTATTCAAATGAATGCAGATTACCATGGCGGGTTTTCAATGCACGGCCAGTTAGCAGGCGCAATGAATAAATTGCTACCGGGCGCACGCCGCTGCTACTTAACGTCGTTCCCCTTTCGAGCTTCGACGTATGAATGATATCGAACTTAAATGGACGATAGATAAGAGGTATTAAAGTGAGATACTCGTTTCGAGTTCGATCAATTGATTCGGTTGGTTCTTATCGAAAACGATATCATTCAGCCAATGGATCAAGGGTCTGAAGAGGCACCGATGCCTCTTGCGTAGACAATTGCTGTAGCAAAAGGCGTGAATCTTCGTGCTTCTCAAAGATTACTGTTCGGCCAAAAACGGTATCATCCAGCCGGTGGCTGTTACATACCTCTCTCAATCTACAACGAACCGTTCATATCTCTTGACAGAAGTATCGTCGAAAGTATCGCAGCCGAAGCTCGTCCCACGCGCACGAATTAACGGCTCTGCTTCGCTGGTTAGCCTTGATTTATCCCCGGGCATCGGTCTTCCCTGTTCTTTTGTTTCGTCGCCGACCTAACCCCGTCCCCGTCCCCGTCCCCGTGGCTGGTCTATACACCTCGCACCAGCTCGTCCCAGCTGTAATAATCCCGCGAGAAGTCGGGCTAACAAATGCGCTGTTTTCAGTATATACCGTGAGGCCAGTCATCCCGCAGGACCTCACGACGTGTCGGCCATTAGTCTAACCAGGAAACCGGTGATGGAAAGCTTGCCTGCGTGCCGGGCCTAACGCCGGCTAACAAACATTGTTGTGACTTCTACGGGGTGAAACCAGGTATCCGTCATCTTTCTCATCTCACCTGCCTCCCATCTTCTTCTCCTTCTGCTTTCTTCATCAGTTCTACTGCCTTCTTCTTTTTTCCTACGTTCCTACGTTCGTTCGTTCGTTCGACTGTCGTTTCTCCCTACCTTCCTACCTTCCTACCTTCTGGTCGAAGCGCACCTTCGGACGAGTGGGTCCTCTTCCACAATCACCGATGCATTGTCGGGCTAAGAGATTGCCCTCTGTGCTCGACAGAGTTATGCGGGCTGGAATGGCTACGCCTACTTCGAGGCTGGATCGAACGCTTCTGCTATCCATTCTAACCTGTTCTTTCTAGAGCTATCAGGCTTCTTTATTTCTTTCTTTTACGATATCAATTTTGCAACCGCTAGAAAATTTCTATACGATGCCGCGTTTAATGCGTTTCAAGGAAAATTCTTTGTATGTACAATGAACCGTAGTTATCGACGGAAGAATATCTATGTCGTCATTGAGACGCTAGAGTTATTATTAGCCCGGTCTAGTGTGAACTCATCAATTTGATGTCGTGGAAAATCTTCAGAAACGTCGGATGACATTAGAGTTACACCGGACAACAAGTTTAATGTTGATTAATTGTTTAAAATTAACTACATCGGTACTGTAACTTGATTCAGCAAAATTATTGCGTCAAGTTCCTCTCGATACGGTGCATATTGGCATGAATGAAGAGTGTCGTCGATAAATGCAACAAAACAACACGTCTAATTACGAAAACGATTCCCTACTGTGCTTGCAATCTGCACGTAGTTATAAACAAAGTGGTAGCTGTTTAATAATTAGGTATATATGAAAAATTGAAGTAAAAATTTGAATTTTTCCTTTAAAGACCTTTGAAGTTCGAGTATCGTCTGCGTACGATCGGTGTAGAAGAGATAAGGTACGAAACGCGAGCGGAGAAGGACGGAATGAGTCAATAAAGCAAGGGGACGCTAATTAGAGAGCCATTAAAACGATAAACGACGACACGTAGTTGACGCAGCTAGAACGACACGCCGTTAGTTGTGTCTTCTCGGATAACCCCGGTTGATAAACCCGCAACGATACTCTCCGCCATCCTCGAATCGAATCGGTCCGCGAACAACGACGGTAGTGTCAACGCACGTGTCTCGAATCTCCGTTTTCCCGCTCAAACGTCTCGTTCGAGACGTTTGCTGAACCCTAGCTGACCCTTGTCCTTGACTCGAGACACCGAATGAAAGTCACAGAACGTGACAGCAAATGGACGATACACACTGTCGCATGATTCTTGTGACGAAATCCCGAGGGGACATGCTATCTTATCGCCGCGTCCAGCTGCTGTTCATGCGATATACGCATCGGAGGATGTACTTAATGGTTTTGAGGCAGATCAGTGTTCTTCGACACTGGTTTGGTGGTGTTGATAAATTTATCATTTATCTACGTCGTCTGATCGATCAAAAATTTTTTCAAATTTCACGACAAACGACTACCTATCTATAGCCGTCCGTAATGGGAAAAGGGTTAAGGAGGGTAACCAAGTCGACAGAGAATTATTGAAATGCGAACGATCGGTAGAACATCGAAGGCACCGCAATTGTTTCGAAGCGAGAGTAGACTGGTCGTCACTCATCAATATGGAGTAGACGAGTGCCCAATCCGGCGGCAGCCCTTGGTCAGCCCTTTTGAAGGTTACGAGGCGGGCAGCAGACTGTCATTCCTTTGATTGGCTTTTAGAGAGGGCCACCTTCTCCCTCGACCCATTGTTCTCTCTCTCTCTCTCTCTCTCTCTCTCTTTCCAGCCGATGGTTCTTTTAGCTTTAATCTGCTAGCGCTTTCCGCCTCAACGAGGGACAGCGACCTTTTTGCTCTTGATTCTGTCCATTTCATTCGACATTGCCACATGTCACAGCGTATCACTGTGAAATGGTGGTTGCTTCTTCGCACCAAACAGTTCAAATTATTCCTTTAATATTTGAAATAAAATCACCATCGTCCTGAACGCCATCACGCGCCCATCATGGTCACGAATCCTCGAACGAATCAACTTTGAAGGAGGAAGAACGAAAGGGGTCTATATTTCTTCTTAACACCGGTCGTTCGTTGAAACGTACACGTGTTTGACGAACAGGACAAAGGAGCGAAGCTGGTGATCGTAACCGCGTTCAGACTAGCCAGGGTTATCAAGGTCAGCATAGTTAGCAGGTAGGAAGGTAGGTAGGTAGGTAGGTCAGGTAGATCGGTTAGGTGTGGGAAGGTTGGCCCGTGCCGGTGAACGAGATGGTCGCGGAGATGCCTATCTTTTTCGTAGCACGCGCCCGCTACGCGATTACACGGAATCCCAGCAGTCGAAGAAAAGAAACGCTTCGAATGGCGCGGCGCGGCGCCACGCGGATCGAAGACGATGGGAGTTTGCCAGCTGTTACCAGACACCCCCGTCTCGAATCTACCAGGTGTGATACGTTGAAATTGTTGAAAATTTTCTCAAAATTTCCATTCGCTTTCGATAGATATTTTTAATTCCTCGGTAGTGGGAGTTTCCAACGACCGAAGTATGCGTTCACGTGGACGGAACGACTAATGACGCCACGAAGAAGGATGCAACCCCATGCGGCTCGAGCGTGTTGCGCAGTCGTCGGCTCGAACAAAAAGAAAGCAGGTTGACTCAAGCTGGAGAAGGTCCGCGCCCCCTGGTGACATTTCCCATTCTTCTCGGCACGCCATTACCAGGTCAAAGCAGCCGCCCCCGCGGGACGTCGTACGCCGCCTCACCCCTACCCAGACTCACTTTTCAGCTTTTCTCCGGGAATACTCTTCATCCTCTTCATCCTCTTCATCGTCTTCTCGATGCTCGTGGTCATCGATATTCCGTCCAAAGAACCATCATTCTTCGGCTTTCTGCTTTTCTGCCT
Organism: Osmia lignaria lignaria; assembly: GCF_051020975.1. NCBI lineage: Eukaryota > Metazoa > Arthropoda > Insecta > Hymenoptera > Megachilidae > Osmia > Osmia lignaria. The sequence goes on from NC_135041.1 coordinate 14,668,204, forward strand.
TTTTTGTCTCTCTTGCTTTTTGCCTCCTCTTTATTCTCTTTTTCTATCCTCGGGAAATTCGATTCTTTTGGTATTTCACGCGATCCTGCTGGATCATACGGTAGGATTCAAAGAGGGTGAAAGGTGGGTCCGGATTCTGGTAGTGCCGTAAATAGAAGCGTAGACTCATTGATCGATATAATCGTAGGCATTACGAGAATCGCTCAGCGTTTACGCTTTTCGAGCCCGCGGCTTCGTGCCGTCTGTATTATTACGCGGACAAACGAGAATCAAGGGCCATCCCTTGTTGCGTCCGTCGGTGCGATGGAGTTTCAAGCGACTCGCACCGCCACTCGATCGCCACCGACAAAAGCGTTTCCTCTAATTGTAAGCTCGGTTTAGCTTCGATGGATGCGCATTGTGACAGGTGAATGGTAAATATCTGCGTTCGGTGTTGATGGGGGCCAGTGGTGAACACGAGGATAGGGAAAGGGGGAATCAAACGATGATCTTCTTTGTTCGAATCGACTCCAATTATTGGTCGTAACTTTGTTGAATAGAAAAATTTCATGTCACTGATGACTGGTATGAAAAATTTAACCGCTTGGAAGGTGAAAGACAAGATTCGCAAGCAAATTGGCGGTCGGGTATCGGTGTCTGGCAGGGTTAGGGGTGGCCATTAAAAGAAATTACACCGGTCGATCGGGGACTCGTACACTTCCGGACGGTGAGCAGGCCGCGTACACACGCGGAACATTATTCCGAGGGAATGTATCATGACGGCTATTATCGTTAACATGTAAATGCTGTTGGTCTAATGGTGTCTTAATTGAGTCGACCATTAGACCCTCGTGTAACTCGCATAACCTCCGTGGGCTGGCAATATTAAGATATTAGGATCGTTCGTATAATAAAGGTATTAAGAAGACGGGCCATGATCATAACGGGACGTGAACTTGTTTGATTTTATTGACTTTCTAACGAGTCAAGGAACGATTCAAACATTTTTACCTCTTGGTAGCTTAAAGCGATACATCTTTTGAAACAACCCCCTCCCCTGATGGTGAGTCGTGCTTTGTAAATTAATACATTTCAATTTTTAACCAAGTCTTTTCTGAACGGTAGAAAAGTTTGAAGCAAAACGATTTCACGAGGCACGTAGGAGAACGGCGGATCGCCGTCGGCGGTCGTGAGCGAGCGCAACTCAATTAGCGCTCGATAATTAGCGAAGCGACGCACGATTAGCAAGAGACAACGTCCCGATGAGCATTGTTACACGGCTGACAATAATCCATGCTGCTTCTGGCTGGGTTCTGCTCGCGGTCACAAAAGGTGATTCAACAAAAGCACCCTCTTTGTTCTGGCGAAACGAAAGGTCCCGTGGAAAGTTGCTAGAGGCGATTATGACACGTTGCTAGATCGATTATCGACGAATAGCCACGCACTGGTGGGTGCAGTTTTTCTCTTTCTTTTATGCAAAAGCCAGCCGCTTTCTCTCTCTGACGGTGTGGTGCAAGCCAGTCTCCGTGGTCCTTGAATAATGCATGCGATATTCGCGCGGTCGAACGAAATCTACACGCGAGTACATGCGCGTTTTGGCGAGTCCGCAGGTGAAACCGCACGGTTATTAGAATGATTTATACGCGGTGGACTGTCGACTGGAACTCGACTGGAGTCAAGTCGTTTAGGCCGAGGAGTCTTAGTTCAGGGTGCCTCCCACTGATCTTCCTTTTCCTTCTCTCTTTCTCCCCATCGGATTTGCTAAGTCTCTTAAATATAACTAAATATAACCTAAATTCTTCTTTCCTTTTCTTTAAAACAAATCCTCCCCTATGTATCATTCGTCCCACTGAAACGATAAACATCTGGTTCTTCGATATTGACATTTAGCCGAAATTATCAGTTAAAATGCCCGCAACAATTTTGCACATCGGCTTCCAGTTACAGTGTAACAAAGTGGACGTTTCATTTCGACGTTCACGCCAAGCCGGACGTCGCTTGATGTATGTTGGCAGACCTGGCAATTATCGTCGAGTATTACGGCAATAAGCGTGCGTAACCGTCATTGGTATTACCATATACTGTTATTTCCACTCTCTTTCCAGTCGTCTCTAATGATAGCGTTCTTCCACCTGCCACCCTCTTTCGCGCCATGTTTCTTCAACCCCTCCATTTTATCTTTCCTTTCCACTTCTCTTCTTCTCTTTTCTCGCCCCTTATGCCGATTCTTAACTACCTATACCTACACGTGACGTGAAAATTTGCATGTCTCGTCGATTTTGATTTCTATGAAATCAAGGGAAACTGCCCGTTTACGCGATCGTTCTTATTCAAATTTATTTCCAACGTATAACGTATACAATCAGGATTGTAAGGTGATTACCAACTCATCCAGACTTTTATCCCCCGCCGCAATTGAAATTCTTTCAACAGGATAAACCCGGTGAAATCTGGAAAATAGATTTGCAGCATTTTTCATAATCTGGCTCGCGGGTATCCGCTAATTCGCCAACCGCGGATCCTTTAAATAACAAGGTAACGATATTGCGAGCATTAATAACTCCAACGGGTCGAATCCCCGTGCAATTTTACGCGTTCAAACTCTCTTACACTCTCTCTGCGAGCTTTCAAGCTGCTTAACCCGGACTTTCGAGGATTAACAACACTGCGAGCGGCATATGGCTGTTGTTTTCGCTCGGGAAATTTTCCAATCCGATCAACCACCCGGATCCCTGTCGATTTTCATCGGAATCGAAAGCTTTCTATGCCAGTGGAAACGAGTTAAACCTTCTTTTTCTCCCCTAACCATTTACAACGATTATCGATTAAATTGAATTTCATTGTACCTACTTTTGTTTCGATCAAATAAATGTTGATTACCTATCTGCTGTTGAATTAGTTTCAACTAAAGTAGCCACAAGGTTAGAGTAGAATGAGGAAACAGGAAAAGCTTGACAAGAAAGAAAGAGAAAGAAAGAGAAAGAAAGAAAGGAAAAGAGAATAGAAAAATCCGATTCTGCCATAAATTCGTTAGCTCGCTCGGTCATCGTGGAGAGGATGGAACAAGCGCGATCTGGAATTTCCACGAGGGATCGTTACAAAACTTTTAACGGGATTCGAGAGGCGGGTCTCGAGTGTTCGCTCTGCCTCGGCTTTTCACCCTGCAAGTTTCGCGTTACACCACGCTGGCCCGTGCTGAGTGCATGCGAACTTTCGAAGAACAAAATCAATTATGGAACGGTCGTTTTTATGCGCCGTGAGCTCGACCAAGCCTCGAAGAAGGGGTTGCAAGGGGTGCAAGGAGAGAAAAACGACGGTCTGGCTCGAGCCGCGTGATTATCGGTCGAAACTTGCCAACTAAAGTAATTCACCGTTGGCTTGGTGGGCGCACGCGTATTCCGGATTACGGCTGGATTACGCGCGACGCGACGACGACTGACTGACTATGAGACGAATGCTTTCAATCGATGCTGTCTGCCCTTCGTTCGGTCACGATTATGAAACTGGGCTAAGTGAATGTCAATCTCTTGTAATAATCAAGAACCAAGTGAAACTCTTTCGACGCTTGAAGGAAGCTCGTTGAAAAGCAACCATAACGTTCTGGATCCAATTTGCGGAGTGTCTTAGATCGGTCGATTTACCAGCGGATACGTACGACCCGTGGCACGCAACTCTGGACAGCATGTGCTGCCAGGAGATAAGAGAAATTATCGTTAAAAACACGCCAGCGTGTCCGTTGTCGGCTCGTCTCCCAACGATGCCCTTACGATGTAAGCGCTGCCACTTACTGCTTTTTACCAGAACGATTATGCGAAAGGACGATTATGGGAAAGGATTATGCGTTTCACAAGAAACAGGATTAGAAGAAATACCAGGAATGACCTGTTTTTCGTAGCATGTCATGTTTGTCGTGTCGAAGAATTTCATAAATTCTCTTTTTTCAACTCCTCTCTCTCTCGCGTCGCGTTGGATTGATTTATAGAAACGCGAAAGTGATAACGACGAGTGCTAAGCGTGGCACAGAGAACGACGTGTCGCAACGTGCCGCTAATTGCTGGCAGCTCGGCAATTCACGGAAAGAAAACGGTACCACAGTTGCCTCGGACAGTTATTAACTGCGATCGACGCTACACCACTCAACGGGTTCCTCTTTATGGCCGTCGTATGTTAAATGACCCGCCTTCTCACTAGCGTACAACCTTCCCATCTAATCGTTCCTTCCTTCCTCCGCTTCCATAATCTCCTTCTCCATTTACCTACATGAAATGAAAATCTTGAAAGATGACAACATTTCACTGGAAACGTTGATAGAGCGATGCTAAAGAGACTCTAACTAATTGATGTAAAATGGTGGTGACTTTGATTTCGAGAGGCGTCTACGCCAGTGTAACGATGATAATGCGAGCACAAACGGATCTCTGTCCGAGACCATCCATAATACATCGCTCCGGGCACGTTCTACCGTTTTTTGTCGCTGAATACGTTGACGAATGCGTGAAAGGAACCGCGAGCCTTCTTCGCAAGCGGTAAGAGACGATGGCCAACATTTTGCAATCGCGCCTGATTTTTAAGCTTCAATTTTAACCGATCGTCAATTGCGGCAAGCAATGACCAATTTTCAGGAGAAACCTCGAGTATCGTTCGGGACGTTTCGAAGCGGAACGCTTTCAGAGGATGCTCGCGCGAAAGCTGATGAATGAAAGCAGTGTGTGGCTACGTTAATGCGGGAAGCGTGTGTGAGGTTAGTTACGCACCGTTTCACCAGCTCAGGGGTGTTCTTAGCTAACAAGTTGTACAGGACTCGTGCGTGGAACGTGTCCAGATTGGTGACAAAAACAAAGTAGACAGAGGGCCATTTGTGTAGGATTAGTTAGTGGCCGAACCGGACTGATTTCTCAAGTTCAGAAATCTCGAGGACTCGACTGGAAAACTGATCTCGCTTTTTTCCCCGCATTTTTCCCCGGAAAGGGATTTTCTCTGGTGAACCGCTGTCGGGATTCTCGTTGGCGGGCATTTCCTGGGGGACCTGCACTTTGTCAAGACGAGTTTATCCGCAAAGCGATGGCAACGGTCTGTTTACACCATAAAGCTGGTCGTCCGCGATCGAACGGCCGTGTTATATTAGGTGCGGCAAAGTAGGACGTTTCCGAAACTGTTCGTAGTATGGTACGGTGGACGTTCTGTTGCTACCGAGTAGTACATATCGAGCATCTTTCTCCTTCGAGATTATGTATCTTCACGCTGATCCAGTTTATTTGGTTACTCGTGCCGAAGAATTTCCTATTTGGTTTTCCGAACGCGGTTTATTTTCAGGAAACAATCGTACAACTTCCTTTCGTTGTCAGACATCTCGACCTATACTACTGGGCTTATGCGAAAATCAGGTCGGATCGATGATTGTTCATTGTGCTACCCTCGCAATATAGATATCGATAGTTGCGTCAGTAGTCTAGCAGGCGAGCGTGAAACGCCGTAAATTTGATCCATATCTTTCCTCGAACCGCTCTGGCTATCACTCTTCACCGGAGAGTTATCACCTGCTAAAGTGGAACAATTCCTAACAGATGTTTGTCCCTCGACTCTCGCAACTTTTTCGGTAAAAATTTGCTTCGTTAGTATTTCATGTCTCTCGGTCGAAGTTCGGGATTATCATGATTATCACTGTGAACAGGAACGTTTTCTTGCTGTTTCATGTATCGAAAGAGTCGTTTAAAAGTGTCAAGCAGGCAATAATAATTAATGTTAAACGATAAGGAGGTTCATCGAGCGACAAAGAGTGATCGATGTCATAGGCCGGTTGTCTTAGGCGATAACCCCTTCTCGTGACATCGCGAGCTCAGTTATCGTTTCCACGAATGCCACTTGCATACCGAATTCTTTCTCTTCGCTAGACTTTCTACGACAGAGATACATCTCCATGTGTTTTACCAATGTTTTCTTGTCCACAGATGTTTAATAGACGCTAATAATAACTGGGGTGACGAGGTCTAAGCGAGTACACGCAAGAAAGAGAAGATATTTTATAAAAATATTCGATTGTTAAGTAATTGTTGCAACGATTAAATGTATTTGTATCGTGACAAGAGGAATTCCTAGAAACGTAAATGACCTAAAATCTCCTTTATTCGAACGGGCTTCGTCTCATAATTGATAACGGTTAACAAATTACATTTTTCATATATAACATAATCGCGTCATTTGCGTCACACTCGTTGCAATGCCAACGATAGAGTCACTTTCTAATTGACGTTTAACGTGATATATGTTTCGACATTAGAGATTATAATTTCTTAATCGTTTATTAATTTCATACCCTGAATATTTTCAATGTAAAAACTTCACACATGTTTGCAAGGGTGCATTTAACGGAGAACAATCCCCACGGTTGTTCTTCCGGTACTATCTGTTTACAGGAAGACGATATTCTATTAACCGGGGCCAAGTAGTGTCACGTCGACGCAAACGTCCCCGGAGAATCAACCCTTTGCCGGTCCCTGCATAATCCACGAGCCCGTGGAGACGTAGGAAATTAGAGGACCCTCCCTTACTCCTCTCCGATCCAGTGAGGATGATTTAGGGCTGAATTATCAGGAGGAATCCAATAACGAGGCGAACGGAATACGCACCGCAATGAATTAAGATTCGGACCGTACCCTATCCGACTTTGTACATACGATACATACATACATACATACATACATACGCCCTGGGCGATTCGTGCGTTACTCGTTTCGTTTGTTATCAGAATCGTCGTCGATGGGATTAGAAATTAGGGGATTCACGATGAGTGGGTTAGAGTGAGAGAAAAATTGAGGAAACTATTCGACGATTCGAAATCCGCTCGCCTCGCTCTCTCGGTAACACGGTCGTCGAGCAATCACATGGAGAAATAAAAGGACGAAAGTTGTTATGACAGTCAGCAGCGGGCCATCCATCACTGAGATTCGGTCTCCATGGGCCGACCACCGACCAACTTATCCAATATTTAAGGTTTTGTCCCTCGCGGCCAGCCTGATATATCACTCGCATTAATATATATTTGCGGGGGAGATAACTCTGTATAGAAGATAGCGGCGGGAGGAAGTGGCCGTCGCGTAAATGCCCGCCAAGATTCGCTGTTTCTTCGCGAATAATGGATACCGTTTTATTTATCGCGTGCCCTTTGAAAAAATGAATCTTTCTTTCAGGAATTCTATATAGGGTGTTACAGAAGTAACTGCTTGTCATTCAAAGGTAAGTAGCTGAGAACCAATTACCCTGATGCATTTGAAAAGCAGACACGCAACGATCATTAACGACAGCTGTTAAATCAAACAACACCCGAGTAATCAAATGCGCTACGGTCACTTAATGTTCATCGTTCAACGATTCAATTTTCTGACAAAATAAAAATTTGCGTTTCTTAGAATGTCATTATCCATTTCTTGGTGAAATTTTCGAAAAATACCGGTGAGCCAAACACGCAGGGACCACGTTCGCCGGAAGTCGATGTAATTGCAGGGTAACGTGATTATAGGTGGACGTTTAGCGATACGACACAGGATTGCAACAGTGTCTTCGGGATTGATAAGAGAAACAAAATTTTCAGAGGCAAAATTGCGGGGACTAAGGAATTTCAGGGGCCGATTAGCTTGTCTCAGGGAACGATAAAATGCTAATCGACTTCGATATCGCCCTTACGTTCATCAGAACCTTTTCTGTCGCTCTTATTTTCCCCCTCGGATGATCGTTTCCTAAAGATCCTGACTTTATTGCTCGGCAAACACGACACGGAGACCATTAAATTACCGAGTTGACGCAGCGTTATCGAAAATTGAAATTGGTTATAATTTCAAGAAAGTGTTTTAAGAAAGTCCTTTTGAAATTTTGTTACAAATTTGGTCATCGACGCGAACACGAACAGTCGATTACGAAGAGATGCTCTTATTTAAACATCACCAGGCCATAAATATATGTATAAAATTGTCATCGCGTTTCGAAATAACTGGCTGCGAAACGGATAATTTCGCGACGATCGTAAAATTTTCATTTGCGTCTCCGAAAGCGACTACGTTTACGGTAACGCACGGAGACGGCGTAACGAAGTCCGCAATAAAAGATAAATGATCCTCCAAGTAGTTTATTTAGGCGACGTATCATTTCCAGAATTTTATTAGCTCGCACGATCGTTAAGCTAGAAATCACGCGGAAAACTCGTGTTCTCTCGTGTATCCGTCTCGTCGACGACTTCCGTCGCCAGAATCAGCTCTATTTCTGACCCCTACGATGATTATCAAAGCGTTTAAGAAACGCTTCGAATAAAGAACACCTTTGAAACGACGCGAAATTACAATTATTCCAACATTGAACTCATTAGAGAAGCGAAATGAAATCACCAACAATTTCCACTTTGATCCTTCATCTACGGAAGGGTGAGAAACGAAGGAAAAAAATGAAAAGAGCTAAAAGAAGAGTTCTTGGAGGTCGTGACGAAGCCTGGAACTCGTTAAGGTCGTCTAGAGAAAGGGGTAAAAGGAGGGTGGTGGGTTGTATCTCGAAAAGCACCGGACATAACGCTAACGCGGCGCATACAAACGGCCGCTAATGGCGCGGATAGCTTTTGTTGTTTTTAATTAACCCTTTCTTTTAAGACGGCCGCCGGGGTGAGAGGCTAGGCGATGGAAAAGGGTTGAAGGCACTCCTTCCTGCCTTATGTAGACCCTTTCTGGACCCCTTCGAGTCCCGTGGGCGATGTAAATATGCGGGGAATTGCACCTAGGAGACAGCTCGCGCTTCTCTCCTTCGCCAGACCTCCCTGCAATTAAACCTTCATCTAATTAGCTCGACTGATTGCCGGCGTACCCGCGGGATCGACCGGAAAGTGATTCCTCTTGCTCCTACAAGAATTTTAACCTCGATGCGGTTTATATTATTTTACGTATACCTATACGTTGTTTATCGCGAAAAATCAGATTCGCTTCTTTTTAAAATTTTTTTTCAATTTTTACTGCGCGAAAACATAAATGCCACTTGGCGTGTTTATCCAACATCTTCGAACGTGACAGCGATAGGCAAATCAAGTGGAATTATTGTGAGAAGCGTATCGAAACGGGTCTCCTTATCGAACGATTGATAAGTTTATTTTAACTCGCTGGTAATTAATTTTTTTTTCAGTGCTCGCTAAGTAGCAGGGACATTTTATCTTCTGGCCCGATGGCAGACCAACTGCTTTTGTGAACGCGTTAATACGGTAGTGACCGTGTATTCTATTTTCGAAGAAAATCAGTTCGTCAGGCGAAGAAAATCAGTCGAGACGTGGAAACGTGGCGGAGAAGCGTTTGAAACGGACGCAAACTCGGGAGGTGGAAACAGAGAGGACTCGCAAAGAGACCAACGAAGAAGAATGATGTTAGTCGTCGGCGCTTTGTCGCGGTCACGGGGCTGTCAATCACCGGTGATAGGAGGCGACACATTAATCTCAGCAAGAGCCCGTTGACCGCACATCGTCCTCTGCTTCTCTGTGGTCAAATGTAGACCCCACGACCTCGTCTCTTGTGGCCCTTTACCTTTTTGCTCCTTCTATTTTCTTGAAACACGATGCATCTTAACGAGCTAGGCGTTTCTCGTACGAAAACTTTTGTTAATTATTATTTTGACTAACGATAAAACAACTATACCTGCTCCTAATAATAGTCAACGCGTTAAAAGTGTCGAGTCTGCAGAAACTAAACCCCCTTCTCTTTCAAGTAACGGAACACTTCTCATAGATACCCCGAGTTCGATCCCCGTTTCTCCGAATATTCTGGAAAGCTTCGCAGACACGCGAGAGGAATATTCGATGGCGAAACGCGACGTTTGCGAAAACTGACCAGAGCTGACAAATGCCCGAGGAGGCGTAGCCGGACGTGTTTACGAATGAGAAACGGACGGCGGGGCTATCCGCGTTATTAAGCGGCGCGTTTCCAGCAGGAATAGCGCCATTTGTTTGCCCCGATATCGCTCACAGACTAATTCGCGTTTCGCTAGACTGCTCGAGACAAGAAGAAGGTGTTGCCTCCGTTTTCTTGGCATCGTTGATGGACGCGTTATCACGATCCCTTCAACGTCCTCAAGAACAAGCTGTTACCATCTTGACGTAGCCAGAAACCAGACCTTACCCTTCAAAATTATATCCTCCTATAATATCCTTGAAAAATGTTAGACGAAATAATCTTTCGCTCTAATAATGCCTACGGTTACAACTCTATACCCGTATAGCTACGACTGCCCAAATAACAGGGTATACGTACTACAAGTGACAAATGAGGAAAATTTCAAACGTGTTCGACACTGGCACGTCCACCCCATTAAAAGAAAATTACCGAAATTCCGACGCAACGATCACCGTCTTCTAAGAACAGTGAAAAAAAAATGAAGTAACGGTGGTGAACGAGTATGACAGGGTTAAAAGAGCAACATCTGCGTGTCCATCTGCGTGGCCGATTCGGCAGCTGTAAGATGGAAGGAAGGAAGGAAGGAAAGGGTGGCCGCGGGCAACGAAAGACGTCTAGTCGAACAAACCATGGCACACCGTACAATGGATTTACGCGTCTTGGCGCGTACACGATAAATCATTAAAAAGCCCTCGCCCAGAATGACACGCCGCGGCGTCCCGTTAATAAATGCACCGGCAAACCGTGAATTACACCGGATCAGGGGTTGCTCACCCCCTATCTTTCACCCTCCCTCTTTCGAGCGCGCTCTCTCCCTCCTAACCATAGATATCGAAGCGTCGAATCTTCGTGTCGTAGGTTTACACGTGAAAGCCGAATAAATTTCTGTGTAATTGGCCCCTTTAGCGTGGACAGAAATCGTTGTTTGGAGAAATCGCGAGCCGGTGATTTGTGGATGGAAACGATTGCTTCCCGGGAAATAATTATGGAAATGAAGCATTGTTTCTAACGACCGGATACAGACTGAACGAAACATCTGTAGATCGTGACCATTTTTTTTTTCTCAGGTGGAGCGAGAAATTAAAAAAATTTTTAACGTTAATATCGTCGGTCTACCATATTCATTTTCGAAGAAAACGAAACGTCATCCCCGTTAAATCCATCGATTCTTCCATTGTTCGCGTTGATGGCGAAACAATACGCGGACAGATGGCCGAGAAAAGCACCAGTCACCGCGACAACCTTCCTGGTTGAAAGTTTTCCAGCGGGGGTGCATTACGCCCCATTAAGGGACGGGACACGTCGCGCCTTTCAAGACCGAAAAACGCGAGCCTATTTGTTCTAATATGAAACCAATGCTAATGACGATATATCATATTCCCTTCGTAGCAACGAACCAACGTCACTATGAATCACCAGCGAGATGCTAATGTACCAATTTATCTTTGGCTCGGCTTTATTAAGACTTAGTTTTTCTCTGCACGAAGGCAATGCGGCTTTCACGCCGTTCGAATCTCTTTTTTTTTTTTTTTTTTTTTTTTTCACTCCCTTCCCTTGATTTTCATTCGTAGATACCTACATACTCGTATAAAGGAAGATCGATATCGAGAGGTCGAAGGAACACCGATGGACAAGCATGGACGGAGGACCGACAAATTCCAGTGACGGAACGAACGCTCGTCAATCATCGTACGATTTGCTGGTTACGATATCGTACTTTTAAATTTCCTTGAAATATCTCAGTCGATCGATTATCTCTTCTTTCAAATATTTTCGATCGGATTTGAGAGTATTTTTCAAAGCAATTATTCCATCCTGTACCTGTTGGTTTTTCGATCGAAGTAGATACACTTGGCAAAGGGTGAGGCAGCGATCGCACCTCGCGCTTGAAATAGCTCGCGTGGCTACCATATGGGCACGGCACGGCACGGCACGGCACGGCACGGCACGGGCCAGAATGTCCCTCGATAAATCCGGCCAGCATAGAGATTTGTCACGCGGTCGAAAATAGACGCGAAATAAGTAGAGTGAGTTGAAGCGAAGCTGGCTGTCGAACGCGCGAGAGAGACAAACAACACGGTGTCGATGGAAAGGGATGACGCGGTTGGTGGGCCTCGACGTCTCCGCGTAAACACCAAGGCGCCGCGGCGCTTTACGACGCCTCCGGACTACGAGCCGTGTTTAACTTATCCGAGACTTTCTGGCACAAACCATTTTCACTGCCGGCTTCGAGCGACGACACGCGCGTCGAACCGTGCCCACCCTCTCCCAGCCTCGCGACGCATCGCGCCGCGACGCCTTCCGTAAACCGTCAGCCGCGAAAGCCTTTCGAACGCGTTCCATGTGGAGAAAGCTTGTTGCGCCTTGTCAAATCTTCCTGATTTTAATCGAATCGAATCGATGCTCCATCTTCGAACGAATGAAAAATGTTAAATCAACCAGTTTTCTTATTTCAACCATTTTTTAGCAATCAAGCTGACCACCAGATTACAATGAAACTGATTGCAAAGTTTCGAACAGCCTCTTTAGGTGGACACTGTTAAGAATTGCTGTTGCAACTGTAAAAACTTGATGCTCGAGAAGAATCTCGATCGAAAATTACTGGACATAGTTTATCGTGTCGCGAATAAAATTATTGCGAGCAAACGAATCTCGATAGATTCGCGAAAGCAAGATTTATCGCGCAGATATATTAGCCGGTTGGAACTGTCAGCCATCGAGCACGATCAACGTGCACGATTGTCGACCGTGACCGATGATTTCGCTAAAAAATGACCCTGTTTACCAACCAATGAATTCTTGAGTCTGCTGTTATCCACGAACGACCTAAGATCATCCGATTCTAAATTTCCAGTTGGTTACGAATGTTGCGACTACGACTACGTGTGTAATCTCCTTTTTATTACGTATAGTCAGTATCAGTGAAAGGGTAGAACTGGACTGGAGTCGAAATATTTCGCTTACTCCTACGTATTTCCGCTTCCCAGCGAATCGACGTTATCGCTAAAGTAAATAAGCTGCCGTCCGTATCCCGACGTGCTAATAGATTCCCCTAGGAGGGTGCATCTCGGAATAAATGCCCTCCCTAGCGACATTGTTCATCATAACAGCTCGTACAACGAGGGAGGGAGATCGAAGGCACCAGAAGACAACGCGAATCGAGAGATAAATAGAGAAATGGTGCAGATAAGAGGATGAGACGATCCGTGGAACGTCCAAGGTGGTAATCAAAGCATCCCTCTTTCTCCTTTAGACGATATTCGCGGTTGTGTCCCTCCTTTTGGCGAGCACGAGAGACAAATCGCTGTCGGGTCGCACGAGGAGATTGAGCTGCCAGCGAATGCACATTAATCTGTATCAACTTGACTATCAATATTTAATCCTAATCCGGAGAATTGCTGTTCGTTCCGTGGGTTCGGCTGCGACAATATTTTATCGATTCTTACAAATTACACTGTCTACAATTTCATTCACAATATCTACTCCCTTGATTCAGTCAGTCTCTACTACAATAAAATCTTAAGAATCTCGATTAATCCAAGCCTCTCCAATTTTCCAACACTTGCCATTTGTTGATAAGCAGATTATAGAACGTGATTGTTCAAGAACAAGAAGAAAAGTAACAACGTTCCTGTCACTGAAGAACTGGCAAAAAGAAAAAGGGAGCGAAGAAGAGCAAGCAGACAAGTAGTGGTGATCAGTCCGCGACGGGCCACCGCACCGGGTCCACGTCGATTAAAGACTGCTGCGTAACGAGTGTTTCGTCCGATCGTTCGTATAATAATTAATGGCGGACTGTGTGCAGGTAGAAGCAGCGCCGTGTAATAATCGGTAATTACTCACGGTAATTAAATAATGCGTTTATCGCGGCGCGATCGAGCGGATGGGTGGCCCGAATCGCGTTGCCATCTCCACCTAACCGGCTATGATCCGCGGCTCACGACCTTATAAATCTCTTCCATTTTGCTCACGCCTTTCTACCTTCCTTCGAACTACGCTAGTTTACACGGTGTTTCCTAAATTAAAGCACGAATGGATGCAGCGAACGCGGTGAAATGGAAATTTTCGTCGCTCGTAAAACTTGAAGGCATAGCCGAAAGAACTGGAAGCACGCCAAGACAGGCGTTTTCTATCGCGATACTGCGCGAAAACTCGAGGGACTTCCGGGAAGGATATGGTCGAAGGACGAAAGGATCATTAGCGATCGACGGGTTTCACGATGAAAACTGTATTGAAGCGATCTCCTCGGAAAGACAGACACGTCCCGTCGATATAAATAAAGTATACATATCGAGGGTAAAAAGAGAGAAAGAGAGAAAGAGAATCTGACAGAACGACGCGACGCGACGGGTCAAATGAAAAATGCCGAGACGGACGATCAATGTAAATATATTCATGACGTGGGGTGGCTGAGCGGCACGAGGATGCCAGATATACACATACATAGAGAGACTTTTATAGGATGGGGTTCGTCGAGGAGGACTCGATGGCACTTGGACGGCACATAATTCACTCTTTGGCAGCTCATTACAATTTAAAAAGGCTTTTGTCAGTGCTGCTCTGCACCGTGATTTCTTTACGAGCTCGCCACTTGCTCTCGTCTGTCACCTTCGAGACAGCGCAGCGATGCAAGCCTTTCCCTCGGAAGGAGGTGTTCGTGAAACGTAAATGAAAAACAAAAAAGGTATTTCAATAGGAAAGAACGGTGGTGATTATGATGGAAGCGTAATCTGTAGCTTGGCTAGACGAGGGCCATCCCGAGTGCACGCGATGCATCGCGAAGGAATAGGTTAAGGTACGATAAAAAACGTTTAATTGGCGTGGATAGAGGACGTAGATGACCGGTTTACCAGGCACGTAAAGTATTGGAAGAGAACTTGGGCAAATTTTCCCCTGGTTGGCTAGGCTGAATTGCTCGCTCTCTATATTACTAGGAATTTCAAGCATGCGTATCCGGTCTAAGGTTACACGAGAGCAGAAAGAATTTCTCCCGTCGCGGTTTAATCCTCTGCTCCAACTACTATTTATTAGATGCACGTACCCTACCATGTTCTCGATGAATTTTACCCTTTTCAACGCGTCTTTCACGTGCAAGGTTAAAAGATTCTTCCACGGTATAGATCACTTTCTTGGAGATCACGAACACTGTAGGTACTCTTTACCGCGACGAACAGAGAGCAATTGTGCGCTTCGACGTAAACATTCTCTTACGTCAGTGACTTCTCTAACAAAACTTTCTCAACTTTTCAGACGGATACTGTCACGATGCCGATTAGAACGATTATCCCGGTACCGTTAATCGGAACTTGAAAAATTCAAAGGCCCTTGAAATCTTTTAGTCACGAGAAAACCATCTCGAATGCAACTTCTCTAGAGACGATAATTTTATTAAGAACGTCGCCCAAGGGATAATCACGATTTCAAGCGAGGTGGACGAAGATTAAATCGCGAGATCTATTTGTCACGGTACATACCGCTCAAGGTGCAACAAAGCAACGAGCCTCTTAGGCTCACCTCGGACTCGGCTGTGACTCGGCTGTTTCGTGGCGAACGACAAATCGTCGTGTCTGATCTGTGAAGCAGCAAGAGAACGGGCCTTCGACGATTTTTTGCCAGGGCAAACTGAACCGGTCCGTGTCAAGAACAAAAGGGAGCAACGACGACGAGTCGACTGTTCGGGGATTTCTAATTCCAGTCCTACCATAGCGAAAGAGAAACGATTCCGTTGCCGTTGCCATTTTCGAGACCGTTTCCGAGACCGTTTCCGAGACCGATTTCCAGCAATTACAGGGATCGTCTTTTGTACGGGCGATTTTGATGAATGGCCCGGCTCGATTCGTGTCGACAGGCAGAGTCGTCTTACTAAAATGCCGGATTGCTTCGAAATCGGGTCACGGAACGATTCGAACGACCAATCTTCTCCATTTTCGATACCTATTTCAACGATTTCGCTGTTCTTGGAATACTATAGTCCTTTAATTATCGAAGTAGAATGGATTAAAAACGAATGGTTTTCATTTGAATCGTAAGTGGAACGTGTGTGGTCCGCGAATGACGAACTAAAACAGCCTCGTGTTTACGTTTCAAGTCTTGTAAATTGGGTCAACTTTGTTGGGTTGCTCTATCGTAGACAGATGTAAGTACTCATATACAGACTGTTCTAACGTCAAAAATCGTTTAGAATTTTCTTTTATTTTTTTCAACGCGACACAGAAGAATCGTCCATCTATCTTACGTCATAAAAAGAACAAAAAGAAGAAGAAGATATCTAGAGGAAAATGCAACTGCGTTCCCATGGGACGTAGTCGAAGCCCGAAATTGATATGTATTCCACGCCGTACCAGGTCCAATCTATCGCGGGTCAAGCAGTCGGAATTTTAAGCACGATACACACCATCGTACATCGACATCTCCCTCCAGACATCGATAGAAGGGTATTCTGTACGAGTAATATAAGGGGTGTCTTGGTGAAATTTAAGTTGAACGAAATAAAAGTTAGTTACAAGAATTTAAGCAGAGTTCTCATTTAATCCCTTTCCTATTAGCGCAAACTATAGTCGTTATTTGAAACGCGACGACCTATAGTGGAAACGATTACTTAAAAAAATACTACACCCTGTATATTTCTTGAGATCGTTGCAGCTACGAGGTCGGTTCTTCCATACATTCGAAAACTTACGAGGACATAAAGTGCCCACGTATATATGGCCGATACGTATGCATAGACGCGCGTGTGCCCAGCAAGCGGATCGCGTGCGCGGCCACAGAGAAGGGTGGAGCGAAGGTACGGCACTGGTCATCCTCGGAAAATTGAATTTCGTCCCTGAGGGCCGGTCGGATGAAGTATGCTGACAGTTGGAAAATTTGCGTTTAACCGTGTGCACGGTAAAAATCTTCGACATGGATTCTTAAATCGAGGCTACTTTACCCTCTATTCGATTTTATCAGCCGCCTTCGTCCCTTTGATAAGGGATTCAAAATAGTAGGATAATAATAATGAAAATTTCAGGTACTCACCGTGGAGTACCCAGCCGTGATGACACCTGTCGCAGTACCGGATGTGCCGCTTTCCAGGGGTGAACGAGTCGCAGGAACATCCGTTGACAGTGCATCGTATGGACTGCAATCAAACCAAAACCACAATTATCGTAAGTACATAAGCAAGGGTTACATGTATTTATTAAAAAAAAAGTGAGCACGATGAAGATGATGTTAGACGGTAAAAGGGCGTCCATTTAATAAGGATCGGAAGTTTGCCTTAGTGCAGATCCGTGTCGGTTACTGGAAAACTTTTACGGAAGATGAAAGAGGAGGAATCGGTAGGTTTCTTCTTCATTTCCTTTTTTTCTTTCTCCGCTCTTGTTTCGGTTGCAACGAAGCAACGAAGCAACGAAGCAACGGCTGGCCAAGCGTTGGCTGCAGCTAACTCTGCCACGAAGGAAAATAAACTTTTCTGCCGCGAACATAAAGTAATACCCGATCCAAGCGGTTGCCTCCTTTCAGCCGGGGGCACAGGATTGGATGGTGGCTCCCAAGGGGTTAATTTCGTGCCGAAGGGCGGAAAATATTCACGGTTCCTTAAAATCCGACGAGCTTCGTCTCTTTTGCGAGCTCCCTCAGGGGTGGCGTTATGCCAAACGGTCACTCAAAATACCACACCCCCTTTTTCTTTCTTTCCTTTACTCGCCTGCGGCATCGATCCTTTAATCCGCACCAAACTGTCCGAGATATTTTGTCCCGCTCGATAAAATAAAACTCGCCCCTTTAACGAAGGATCCAAGTTTTTCGATATAGCACCATCCCTTCCAGAGCATCAACACCTGAGAAAACGCTATTGCGTCTCGATGTGTCGTGGTGGAGGAGTAACAAGGGTGAAACTGGTTGGTGTTATAGCGTTATAGCGGCGTGTGCCGCTAATATAAAGACAAATGAAGCGACGTGCGAACCACCTTCATCGGCCATGTGTCTTTATAGAGACAGCATCCCAGTGCCACTATGGAACCACGTTCGCGGGAAATCTTCTGTCGTGGGTAAACGGAAGCTGGTAACACGTGACGCTCGACAAAATGTTCGCAGTCGACGAGTTTTATTAGCTTCGCAGCGGGTTATTTATTCGGAACGGCGACAGATTATATGGCGATATTAGCGGTTGCTTGCTAAGGCGGAAGGGAGACTGCGTTCGCATAAAACAAAATTCCTGTCACGCTTTTTACATTCAACCCCTCCAGTTAATTCGCTCTGTTTTCTGATCAAAATGGTAACTAGGGTCTGAACAATTTCACTTCAACTTCTCGTTGCAAACTACAGTTTCAGCGCATAGGGGTGCTTTTTCTACCGCGAGGACACATTTGTCCCTGGTTTCTTTGCATATTCTTCAGGGTTCTGCTGCACTGTCTTCAGCTATCGGTGTGTACGGAAGGCAATAACGTTTTTACGAGCCACGAAACATTTATTGCTGGCTCTCCGCCGCGCTCTGCCGTTTTATCATCTTGTTTCTTCGCTTAATACTCCCCGTTTAAGGACGCCACGAGTAGCTTCTGTATATTTTTCGCAGTTGTATATCTTCCGATTAGACTGGCAAAGACGAGTTCATCAATTTACTGTTTAAAATAAAAATAAAAGTCGAGCCATACTCGAAGCAGCTGATTAATCGACTCGTTTCGCGAACTAATGAAACACGTTCGCGTTTCTGCGCTCGTGTTACCGTTCGATCGAATGATCGTTAGAGAAGGATGTAACGAGGAAAGAAAAATAGAATTGATAGACGGAGCTGAGCGATTTTAAGCTTTGAAACTCGCTTTTTCAGATGTCGGACGAATGAACCTTAAGGCAGAGCTTTAACCCTCTGCTTTATACCTGCTTTGCACTTTAATGAGCTTCTAAAAAATTTTGCAACCAGTCTTGTTGAAATTCTTTCGTTTGATATTTCCATTTTCTAACTCGTTAGGAGAATAGAGTTTTCGAGCCTCGTTGAGTCGAGGGTGTCGATCGATCATGATCAACGACAGGCGGAATCGATCGCTGAGAGGGCTGTTTCGAAACTGGCGGCTGCAGTTAATGTGTCCGAACAAAAAAGATGTTCAACCGCTAATTTCGACGCCCGTTCCACCGTTTTTTCAGTCCCGCGACACAATGAAAGCTGCGTGTAACGCCACGTGGCTGAAAAGCGAACAATCTTCGCACCTTGCGTCTTCTTAATTGGACGCGTACACATTGAAATTTCTTTGAAACACCACGGAAGAATGCGTTTACCAACAAAATCACTTACAGCCAATAATGTTTCGTTGAAATTTTGATAGATTTACTATTCATTGCGATGTTCGCAAAATCGATCCCAACGACTTTCATCATGTACGATCGAATAAAGAGTAGAAGCGTCTAAATTTCACATCGTAATATCTCGACAACGAAATGAAACATGCCTGGTGCACAGTTGCCGGCATGTAATCCGAACGAGCAACAAGCATGCGTTTGGCCAGCCAACAATGGATATTACAACATATCAGAGAACGATAATTAATTGCGCGGATATGGATTACACGAACCACGCAAACGTATATTTCCAATCAATAGTGCCGACGATTGTGGCAGCAATGATGATCATCATCATTATAATCCGTGTGGTGGCACAGTTCTCCACGATATGCGAGCGTATTGTTAAATATATCAATGGGAAGGATGAATTTTGTTTGTAATTTGTTAACGAGGTAAACGGTATTGTACTACGAAACGTGGATCGAGTTAAGGCAAACTCTGTGGAACAATTCGTCTAGGAAGAAATCGCGTGGCAATTTCCTGCTTTCTCCGCTCGAAAGATAAAAAAGAGGTAGTATCGAAAGGTTTCGCACTTGAAACGTAGCAGTAACCTACTCGACGCTACGTAAGCTAAATTTCGAAACCGAAAACTCGATGGCCACTCGGCGCGCACAGGTATCTGCTATAGGTATACGAGCCAATTTCCCAAGCCAGCTTCCAGCACTCTTTTTAATAAAATCCTTTTGCCGACTTGAATAACAACGTTAGCCGACAAACACGGTATTTTCCGGCGGGGCGGCGCGGCGCGGCGCGGCGCCTCGTGCTCGATCTACCTAAAATTCGACATAACGTTCGTTGAATTGCTGCCGATCTGCTCGTTGATTTCAACACCGGCCACGATTCAAAGAGAAACAGACAGATCAGAGATCAGGATAGAAGGAGAAAGTAGTGTTCGGAGGACGACGATCACGTGGATGCGGTATGCAGGTTTGCACCGATGCCAAATCCGACCGTACCTATATGTATATCTATGTATGTATAGTGTAGGTTCGTGTTTAATGAACGGCGGCTAATCTGGCCGGTTGCTAACACAGCCGACGAGAGTGCAGCAGCAACTATCTCGTTCATCGTTGCAAATTAATTTGACCAGAGCGCGAATTAAAGCTCAAGTATAAAGCCTGGCTAACGTTCGTGCCTCGACTCTGAAGCCCATTAATGAGTTCGAGGATTTAAGCTGGCCCGCTGTGTTTCGCTGATCGAATCCATTCGTTTCCCTTTCGCGCCCTATACGATCCTCCCACCTACCCTTTTCCTCGCGGGCTAAACTGCCACTGCGCTGATCCGATTCCCTGCCATCTAAGCCATGGTTACATTCGACGATCCGCATGGATTACCGCATTACACCATTTTCATCGATGAAAATCGAATTGCGATGGCTCGCTAAACGCTTGCTGACCATACAAAAATTATCCCATTATTATATCTTGTCGCATCATCAATTTATTACTTCCGTGCTGCGATTCATCATGTATAATCATCGAGTGAAGTAAACGTTAATCTCTCTGCATTGTGCGCGTAGTATAATACGATAAAAAGAAAAGGTATTCTCAATGGAAGATGATGGGTTGAAATCGGTTGAAATGGATTAAAGTGTCACGTGTCGCGTGTAACAGCAGCGTTTTGCGAACGATTCTTGTCTCGAAGGGGCTGCCATCCATCGACCATTACGCTATTATGCTTCATTTTCGATCGTGGCACGGCACAAGGTGTGGCCGTCAGGATGAAAAGCGGAGTGAAACGCGACGTTACGGCGCGGCGCGGCGCGCGGCGACGAGACTGGAGAAAATGACGATCGATTCCTCGGGGATGGCGACTCAATCGGAAATTGCCGATGGATAGACACGATAGACGAAAACTCGCTCTATTAAATTTGCTTTTTCCCGCTCTCGTCGCGTCGTCGGCAGAGATGATGCCGCTGGCAGCTAAGCTCCAGTCTCCAATATTAGATACATTGTACGCTTTTAATCTAACCAAAGAATCTATAACCGATGTTCCGCACCCCTCGATTAGAAATCTTGGTGAACGCGTGTCTATGTCGGGTAAACGCAGCGGAATAAAATAGAAGGCACACGATCCACGGGGTCGTTCCTCATCCTCGTGCGTTTTATGTGTGGCGGAATAATGAAATGCTAATATTGTCGCGGCCACAATGGCAATTTGCGTGATATATCTGGCCGTTTTCTCGGGTCGCGTTCAAATGTAGCGGAATTAAGTGGCCAAACGGCTGCGGAAGAGACGCGTATTTCGTTGCAGAACGGACGTTTGCCAAAAACCACAAGAATAAATAATCCTATGGGCCTTGTGAAATCTCGAACGATAAAACCTTTTTTTTCTTTTCTACACAATTTCGCGATCACGAAAATTTCGTACGAGAAGAAAAATTGGCCATAAATTAAGGAAAAGCAACGATAGTGGGTCGATAGGTGGTTCGAAAGGAAAATGAAAAATTTGCGGCAGGTCGATTACTCCCTTCGAGAGAAAAGGGGGCGCAAAGATTATTCCGCGACGCAGAAGAAGTAGTCGGGTCGTGGGTCCTGCGTGGACGATAAATATCGTGGTGGCGAGGACAAAATATCGCGAAATAAGAAAGGCTTTACGAGCTGGGTTGACAGACGGCACCCAGAGGAGCACTAAGTCAACGCCTATGCTAACTTTCGGTCTGACCACCCTTCGCTATTTACGACCGATGAAATAATATCACCCCGATTGCTGGCTTTGCTCCGTCTACCTTGAAATGTACCAACATTGCAACGGATTTTTCCTTGCGATCCTTTGAACGCCAGGTGAAAGAGGTGCAATTGCTCAGAAAATCTTTCTCGTGGTTAGTCGTAAGTCTCAATTATTTAGGAAAAATCATGAGAGCCAGAGAGCCGGGTCCAGAAAATTACTCGATCCCTCTTCTTTTTCCTCTTTTGTTCCAGACTCGACCGTGTCGACAGGTAGCGGAAAGGCGGGTAAGGGTGCTTTTTAAATCTCATTATTACAGCTGGTGGGCAACGCGAAAAATAAGCGGGTCTTGGGAGCAGCTACCACCGAACAGGGTGGGCAGCTTAATCCAGCCCGGCTTAACCATGAAACGACGATCGTGCGTGCATTCCGCCCGGCCACGCGCCCTGGATTTCTTTTTTAATGCGATAAGAAGAACAATGACGCGATTTCTCGTGTCCCTCATTCTATTATAGGATTTAATAACATCATTTTTCACTCGCTCACAGCACGAGAATCAGAGATTAAAATAAAGGGCGTCTTTTATTAGAAGGAATTGAATTTTTAGTTTGTGACTTTTGCTTTTCTTTTTCGCATTCAGAGTAAGAGGCGCGAGGAATTTTCAAAGGATATTAAGGATGCGACACGACCAATAAGTTTCAGTGCTCGTGTTCGCCGCGTCGACCGCCCTCGTCCCCTCCGATGAATTATGAACGCTTCGCGGTCTTGTGTTTCTCGCGCGAGTATTGCACGTTCACGAACTCAGCTTCGCGCCGCGCCACGCCGACTGCGCGTGCATCACGCTAAACGAATAATAAACACGTCTACATACTGTCTATGCGTAATAGATGCGACTGCGTTTTTCTCGAATCTACGTATTCGTTTAGTTCAGAAAAGAAAAATAAGAGAAAAGACCAAACTTTCTTTTCCACGATTCCGTGGGCCAGGAACACAGAGGTCAGAAGATCGAGGCGAGTCGCACCCCTACTCTTTCACCAGCAGATATCGAAGCAATGTAACGCCAACCCCGTTGGGCCCGGTCGATGAATGATATATCGGCTCGTAAAAATCGCCGAGAATAAAATATCTTGGTAGGATCCGAGGGCGAAGGTCGGCGTCGCCGAAAGGGCCCCTTGCCGCGGCGCAACGCGTTTATGGGTGACCAGGTACACGTACTCAACGGCCCTCGCACACGTACCCGTAGGTGCGAACATTGTTAACAAGTCCCGTATTTTATACACTCCTGCAGAAACAACCAGTCGGCTGCTGACAAGGGGATCATCCGAACCAGAGGTGCTCCGTTATAGGTATTCTCTTTCCACCTTAACGATCACATTAACGATCATATTTGTTTTTCTAAATAAAATTAAGCCAGATAAAGGCGCCACCTGATTGATTTCCAACGTCCATTATCACGCTTTAAGATGACGTTAAACTACTGAAACATATTCATATTTCTCGGGCAGATAATGTAAATAATTTCTGATCGATCAGATATCAATTGCCGAGACACCATAGGATGATCGCGCATTTACATATAGATAGCGCTGTCAATGTAAATTATTACGTCGATAACCGACGGATAAATCAATTTATTCTCGTTTCGAGGCGTTCCTTTCTCTTCTTTTTTTAAATAAATATTTCGTTCAATAACGCAACACGCGATCGAAAATAAATGGAGAAACAATGTCGCGAGATTTGAGAACCTCCTCGATGGTGGACGGCGACGATATTTTCAAAGGGTGTTACTCGACCGGCCATAATTTCAAGCATAAACACTGATTTGGCACGAGCGTTCGACTTGAAGCCGCGTTCTTTTTTAACCCAGACCGCGTCACGGAACAATGAAGACTGTTTACCGTGATTAACTCCTTCGAACGAGAGCGAAAAGACGAGCGCGGCCATCGATTTACACTTCACCGACCGGATGATTCATTGAACCGTTTCACTTTGCACGTGGTGTGGAAAATCCGCCAAAAAATTTTTTTTTTATCGAACAAACTCAAAACGCAAGAACAAAATCCCTCGTAAAGATTAATTTTGTGACGCGAAAATTGAAAATTCGTTTCCTTATTCAGCTCGGGTCCATGGTAAACGGGGGTTGGAAAGGGGTTCTCAGTTCGCAGACCGACGAGCTCGCTTCTGTTCGGTCTAGTCGGTTTCACGGAACAAGATGGAAGGGGTAGGATGATGAGAGAAAGTAGGAGGACGAGGAAAGAGTGAGAGAAAGAGTGCGTGGAGAGTAAAGCAGAGGAATAAACGGCGGAGAAGAGGTTAGAAGAGAAAGAGGAGATGGAGAGGATTGGAAAGGGGATCGCTGCCTCCTGCACGCTGGCCCCCGGGGGCGGTGTATTGATCCGGAGGCGGCGGCGGTCATCCGACCGCTAATTAAATGCCAATCGCCAACCTCATCCCCGTCAACTTCCCCTGCCGTCGTCTCATCCCCACTATGCCACCCCTTCCTTTATCCAACAGCCATCTCCCACCCTTTCTCCACTCAATTCACCCTCTACTTGCTCCGCACGTCGGGTCTCCAACGAACCCGTCCCCTTTGAACCCACGCACCATCGCCATATCCTCTGTGATATCGCCATATCCTCAGCCCAACCCTCGCTTCTCGCTTCTCGCTTCTCGCTTCTCGCAAACGCACACGTCGCGTCGCCTCGTTTCATCCTCCACGATCCTGGTATGCGACCTGGCTAACCTTTATTATACTCCCTGCACCCCATCCTGTTATTCTCTGCGTAGCTACTGATTCTTTGTGATTTGCTGACCGAGCATGGTGTTTTACGATTTTAACCCCTTTGTTAATAACTGGCCCTCGCGTCGCGTCCATTTCAACCACAATCGTTGCGTTGGGTTGATTTTGTAAAATTTGGCGATTAAATTAAAAGAATTTATAGGGTGGACAAGCGAAGTAAGGATCTTTAGTAGATACAAGCTTTCTCGTCTCCTCGTGATTTACTCGAGTACTTTTCGCACAGCGAACCAAGTAAGCCGGTCACGTCCGAATGGAGTTTGGTGGACTCGAAAGAAATCGAGGGAGAATGGGAGAGAAAAAAACGGGATAGCCAGAAGGGATCAGCTGAGTTCTTCCGAAAGCAAAGTCCCATGGGAAGTCAATCAACCGACCTTTCTTCGTGACTCGCGATTTCGATCCCGCAAAAATTCCGTTTCGTTAAACGTGTCGATAGCTTCTGCGTCATCGATTCCAGATCGCTGAATTGACCGTGTTGTCAAAATTTTCTTAAAATATACAGCGTCACCGGTTTACAACTAACGATAAAACAATCCACGAATAGCCAATGAAACAAACCACTAGAGGTTACCTTGTAAGGTTCCATTGAAGCGTTCTAAAAAAGCATTTAGCTGTTGCTGTGTAGTCGGTTCGAATGGTCAAACGCGAAATCATCGATCGATCCGCTCGATCCAGCAGAGGTCTGGTCGAAGAGGGCAAGCGCGGGTCGGTGGTTTAATCGACCATTAGACGCGAGAAGCCGCGTCGAGGAGGAAACGACGTCACCGGTGATCATCGATTTCGCGAGAGTGGCAGGCCACTCCTGTGTACACCCACACACAACAGAAAGGCGTACACAGGCGAGCGCGAGTACGCTGCCACTATATTAAATCGAAAGCGAGTGCTTCCGAGGCAACTGGCTTTTTCAGAAGCGAGCTCCCATTGGCGGCTCGAGTAGCCCCTTCTTTATTCGAGGCGGTGTTAATTGGCGCGGAAGTAATTAAGAGATGGCCACCCCTCCGTCCCGACAAACCCCTGGCTAACGAGCGAACGCTGCTCTGGGAGATGGCAGCGTCGTGATTAATAACAAGGTCCTCTCCAAACCTTGGCGCGCAGCCTCCGCGTCGAAAGGTTGTAGGTGAAATTCCTCTTCGATGCTAGCCAGCCGAACCTACCCGTAACGTCGCTGTGAGAAAAGATTTTTTCGTGTCGATCTCGCAAACGAGATCCAGTCCAGTGAGTGTCCTTAACATTCCATAGGGGAGAAGAAAAAAAAAAAAAAAATGATTCTACTAAACGATCGATTGTCTCGGTCTGGGGATTCGAAGACGAGCGGCTTCTAATCGTTGCATCGAACGAAATTGTGGCCCCGGTTATTTGGCCGATCGGAAAGAATCGATCGAAAGCTGCAGGCCAGTCGACTCAGTCCGATCAGCAATAGGATCTCGAAAAACGAGAAGAGCTTTATGTAGCTCTGCTCTTGGTCCCGGGGCAGGGCGTAGACATATTTATATATCGATCGGATATTTATGAAGATTCGGGAAGAACGAACGGTGATCCGCATCTGCCGCGCCATTAACCTAACCCAGGCCCCGTAGCTGGGGGCGCCAGGTGTGACCTCCTCGCTTCTCTAATGACGAAGAGCCGCGATAATCCCAACAGCCAGCCGCGTCGATCCCTCCACGGATACACGGAAGAGATTGATACGGCTCGATGGGAACCAAACCTATTCTCCATTTTCAACAATTTCACCCATACCTATATATAAAGTTAGCTACTGTTTATTCAAAGATAAAGATTCTTTTCAAAGGGAAATTAATTAAAACTCCAAATTGAATTGAAGTCTACTCGTTGAGCGGATAGAAGAGATTCCAAAAGAGTTATAAGAGAGCTTACGGAATGAACGGTTAAAATTTTGATTCATAAGCTTGAAAACCTGGTCTGTTAAACGGCGGCGGCGGCGGCGGCGGCGGCGGCCTTAATTTTCCACGTGCACGCTTGTTAACGATTTCGAATGAGTGCACGTTCTTCGTCGAGGATTCCGGAAACGCAACCGATTTTAGCCACGATTGCGCGAATCAACTGAAAGTGGAATGCAAAGATTGTTCGGAATTTACGAATCGTTCGTGTCTTCAAGCTCGATCGTTGCGTTCATTGAAATCGGCCAACTGTGTTATACGGTTTCGTTAGTTTCAAGTAACGCAGGTTTTTGCGGTAGACCCGTTCGTTTGGACTAATTGGCCAACTTAATTTCGACCATCCGTGTGATTGTTATTTTTGAAGATACATATTCATCGAGAAATTTCCTTGGAAAGAGGCAGCAATCGTTGTCTCGGGACCATTTAATGGGCCGGCGTTGAAAAGAAGAGACGTAAAAAGGGGCGAATCACCGATGAAAGAAAGGGTGATTATACGATCTCCTCTCCCTCTCTTTCTCTTCCCTTTATTATCCTTTCTACTCGTTCTTTCGTCCCTTCGCGAAGTCATTCGAAGATTTTGGCTCGTCATTTCCCGTAATGCGATATATACCAACGAAATCTCGAGCATCACTCCGCGGCTATTAATCTATTGGCAGGCATCCAAGAGCAATGCACTTCTCGATATCCATATTCAATGACCCGGTCGCGTCTAAAACTGCTCTTTCTATCGCGGCTCTTCGATCAACGACTTACTTTTCCAGGATAGCGGTTTTCCTGTTGACAATTTTCCTGGTAGGTACAGGGCATCTCGTGGACGACCCTTCGCTGGATGTTCGCGAAGACGAGTATGGTTTCGCGACGATTCACCCTTAGGACGGATGCTTACGAAGCAGACGTCAAAACATTGGTGAAATATGAGGGTGCGGCAGCCGGAAGATCGATTCGTCGAGGGACCGTTGGATGAAAAGGCGAGTGCTTGGTCGGGCATCGACGGAGCTGGTTCGCATTGTTAAAAGCCCGTAATAGATTATGCATTAAACGGCAGACAGAATAGGAGAGATAGCGTAACAATGGATCAACCGCTGCTGGCCCCCTCGGGGACTCCGTCGTACGTCATCCGTCGATCCTGAGATCATTATTATCCAGGGAGTACACTGCTTCCTTCCTTCCTTCCTTCCTTCCTTCCTTCCTCTTCGCGTTTCATCGCGATCGAAAACGCATGTCACGTTTCGCGATCCGTTTCGAGCTTTTGATCGACCCTGTAGAGCTGTTCCAGTTTCGATTGACAGGGAAACGTGAGTTTTACGAAACACTTTGGATGTCTGACGATCACGGCTTCAATTACAAACTTCCTATTAATTCGTTTAGAAATCTTTTTCGAGGGAGTTCGTCAATTTAATCGGCTGACCAGCAAATCATTCGTACTTATTTCACGAACACTGTCCCAAACAGTTACTTAATCTCGCTGCGTCTTAATGCACTGATACGCTCGAACAAAGGTATTCATACTTTCGGTTACATTCTGATTCTAGTGAAAGCGACGATGATTTCATGAAAAGGATTCAGTAACTCGACCAATTTGCACCATAATCGCGATTACCTATGACTTGTATTTTTATAAGTTTCATCATTCTTCAAGACTTCAAGCAACATTATCATTCCATTGCTAACTATTCCCTGAAACACACTGAAATTATTATGTTATATCGTATCCGAAAAATGTCCCCCGACTCCTTGAATCGCTATCGATGGGTAGGCGAGAGAAGCGCAGTCTCGCTCGAATTACGGGCCATTTCGTGGTCTGCTGGAGGAACAGGGCCGAGTCGAGCGCAAAAATAATGCATGTAATCTGCTCCGCAAAACCGTTTGACCTCTCGTCTCGGGGTATAAACGTCTAACCCTAGCATTACCAAAATCTGCTGGTCCACGATTCAAGGTGGTTTCGAACGAGGGGACAAGAGACGAGATGAAACGAGACAAGGACAAGTGCAACGACGAGGAAGGAGGAAGAAAGACGACAGGATCAGGAGAATTACCGAAAGACGACGTGACTCCATATGTGAGATATTACACGACCATGTAATTTCACTATTACGGCTAATCTGTTGACATTAGAGAACAGTCCGGCAAAATTGTTGGGTCTCCAAATCGGACCCGATGTCCGTCGCGCTATTATGTTAAACAGTTTAAACTATTCTCTCTAAGCGGCTTCAAACGACCAACGATTATTATTTCGATCTTGTCTCCCTCTCATCCAGAAAATCGCTTCCAGAAAAAAAAACAAAAAACGAGTGACTGTCTTTAAAACGCCCCTCCTCTCCGCCAGCAAGCTCGGCAAGCTCGGCAAGCTCCTAATCGTCGTCCTCGGGGTCCATCCTAGACGGAGGACCGATCAGCGCGATCCATTACGCAAAATTGTGAGTTTAGCAAAGATGCGTCCCCCGTTTCGATGCTAATTTTAAAATATTTCACTCCAACGGACTAAAAGTTATTTGAATGGAACAAGGACGTATCAAGAGCGTTGAATAAATAAAAATTTCTGATAATAAAACGGTCGTTACCTTTCGCATACACCTAATAATAAGAATGAGAATAAGAAATGGTTGAGCGATCGGTAAGTTTCGAAAGGAGGCAGCCGACAGCTGGGAGACGTGCGCGAAACCACAATCCACGAGATCGAAAACCGCATCCTCTTCGTCGATTTCATTGTCCGGTCGTTACGTCACCCTTGTCGCTTCCACGAGGACGCGTCAACTAACATCGATTGTCGACAGTCATCGGGGACGATTGAACGGCGCGGCGCGGTGTGCCGCGACCTTCGCGCAATTAAAACCCCTTGAAGTTTCACTGGTCGTCACGATGAAAACGGTTGACAATGTCGACGTGCGATGAATGAGCTTTTAATGTAACAGACTCCGACGAAATCTTCTTATGCGAACGTTCGAAACCCGACCGTGCGTCTACAGGCTCGTTCAAAATTACGAATTCGTAAAACTATTGGTGAAATTCATGGAAATGATGTATTGTAGTGAGATCGCATTAATATTCAAATAATATCTGCTTATAATTGCGTTAAAATATTTCTTATATAACTGGTCGACTATCCTTGAATCGTCCTGTATCTATCAAAGAAAGCGTCGAACGTGTCACCAGGATGCAGCGAGCGTCGACAACGCGGAGGAATCGATGATTAATGATTACGAACGTTTGCAAACGCGACAAAATCAAGCTGTGGGATGACGCTTAATAACCGTTCCTGCAACCGGGCGTACATGTCCCCGATAGTTTGGTCGCTAATCAGAGACGCGACGCGGCCCAAGATTTCGAGGAAAACAGGCTTGACGTGGAAGACTCGGTTGGATCGACGTTTATGAAGCCGCTTTGACGTTTCCCAAGCCGATATTTCGCAGATGGCATTTATTAACTTCTCGCGCGTTATTTCGAGACGCGCAGCTGCCTTCGAAACTGCCATTCCCTAGTGTCTCGATGGATAGAGACGAGACTTTGATTTTCACAAGTTGGCATTTCCGCGATGACAACGTTCCAACGTTCCGATGAAATAGAAAATAAAGAAAGGAAATATCTAGTTCTGTTTCTACCGTGGAACGCGGCTCGGAAATCGCTTTTGGTTTCAGCGCGTATGCGTGCGCGTCGGAAACACACGGGATGAAACAACAATGAACGCCATCGATGTCGGTGGAGGCACAAATTACAGGCGATTGCTGGCATCCCTCGAAATCGACGTTCCAGAGGGTGACAAGCCAGCTCGAGGATTCTTTCTTGATCGGCCAGAAGCAATGGCGTAGGAACCTATGGATTCATTTTCTACCATTTACTTGAAACTTTCTAAAAATGATTACAGTTCTGATATCGTTCTGATTGATTGGTTTCAAAATTAATTGTAACTTGCTCTTGTGCCAGCTGAAAAATCGTTCGGAATGAGTATAATCGCATTGGGAGCAAAAATTTGATTAAGGTTTTAGAGTGGAAACGATTAAACTGTAGAAAGGGTGTATAAATTTTCGATAAAGTAACAAGTGTTTTCCTATTTTTTTCAGAATCTTCTACAAATGATGGAATGTAGAAACGTTGAAAGTCGACGAGAGCCTACGCCACTGCGAGAAAGGTACAGAGAATAGAAAAGAAGGAGAGGAGTGTGAAGTGTGAAGACGGTTAGGGACTCGTTAGCCCGAATGATAAGTCGGAGCAATTTCACAGCTTGAAGCGCCGACAAAACGGCCGAGCTACAAGCCACTAAGGCACAGACTCGACAGAGAGATTCCTTCTGAAACGTTATTCTTTGCCACCGTTCCAGTCGAAATCGAGGTGTCGATTGGACGGCCACTTTACACGTGGAACCGGCGCGGCGCGGCACGGCACGGCGCGTCTGATGAAACGCGATTAATCAGAACTGATTTTTTGTCCTGCCAATCGATGAAAACTCCGAGTTATCCTTCTCCGTTTCACGAGAATCGAAACACGATGATGATTTTTTGAATTCACGATCAGACACGCGAGATCCTTGAACAGGTAATCCTACAGATTGGAATCCTTGCGCAATTCGACGAATTCGCGAGATTAATTCGCGTTGCGAAAGGTGGAACCTTGATCCGGGATTTCGTGTCCTGACTGCCAAATGTCCCGACTGACTAGGAGACTGACAATGAGAAGGATACACGTATGTCGAAACGTAATGTTGGATGATTTTGAAATTAATCAAAAATAATAATGACATTTCAAGTATCAGAACCATAATTAGAAGCTGATTCAACTTCGTTGCGGTGCGGTGCGGTTCGGATCGAGCAGCCGTTTTCACGATCAACCATAATTCTCCGCAAGCGCGAGCTTTCTAAGTGTTCTGGCATTTAAATGGCCGATGGCGAGCGTGTCCATTTAAATCGGAGCCTCGATAGGCGGAGATCGAACCGTCTGCGCTGGAATAACGAGCATTAACGAGACACGCAACAAAGATTGCTCGCAGGGATCATTAATACGCGAGAAGAGCCGTGTTGAATTCTCGTCGTTTAATTGGAAAGCCCATTTCCAGCTCTAAAGACGAGCAAAGGCACCGTCCGTCGATCTACTTCGATCGACGAAACTTTACCAGAACGGTAGGTAAAAAAAATGAAAATTCAATTTTGAAAATGGAACGAAGAAAAGGTGGTCTCGGGCTGACTGGTAAGTCGCATAAACCGACCCCTCGTTATCCCACAAGGAGAAAATGAAACAACGAAATCTGAAGGAGAGGATAAAGAGAAAATACTCGTTCTCCTAGCAAACTAGAGAAAAAGGTGGACAGAGAGGGAGAAGAGAGGCAGAGAGAGAGAGAGGAAACGGAACGAAGCAAAGTGCAGATCGTACTCGTCGTCCGGTTGCCAGGCAACGCGCTAATTAGCCCACCCAGCTCTTTGGAGTGGATACTCGAGGGTACTTGGTAACCTCTCTCCTCCTTCTCTACCCCCCTTACACACCCTGCGTGTCTCCGTTCCTCTCTTCGTCCGTCTCTCGACACCGGAACAGTGACATCGTGCCAATCGGATGGCTAATGCACTGGTCAATCCTGAATGGCAGCAAATCATTGATCGGCAATCAACGAGAATCGACTGATTTTCCAAACGAGTCAACGATACTTCACTTGCCTCTATCAGAATTGACCCTCCCACTATAGGAGTAAATCAATTGAATTCTCTATCACATTCTAAGATTAACAAGACATATTAATTTGACTGTAAATGATGGACAGTTTGATTCATGGGTGGTTGACTTAAGACTACGAAAGTTAAATCATCAAACAGGTTGATGGATATAAAGATCAATAAACTGAAAGAAATTCTGCGTTTACTATCTATCGTTGAATCCTGAAAACCATTAACTACGACGAATCAATCGTTGAGCAAAACGCGCTTCGCAAGTAGATTAATATCAAAAGGGAAAGGCAGAATATGTCTTGACATATTAAACGTCTTTTACTTCATTCCTGCGTGACATCACCGACTCGATATTAAAAGCATGCATTTTCATCATCGAGCCTTTCCCACGGATCACCAACGATGGGTGACACCTGTTCTTCTCGACGCTGACATCTCTCAATGCATCGCGTGTGTTACAGCATGGTAATAATATAGATAATGACACATATGATATGAATTCGTATTGTTCTCATTTCCTTCTGATATTTCTCATCGTTTAGGAGGAAATTCGAAGGGTGCTGTCTTGTTCACACAAGGCATCTTCGCAGCCAGAGTGATCCTCGCGGTCATTGTTTGTCCTTCTGGCCCTAAGCAAATGCGATCGTGGCTATTAAAGGCAAAGTGCCACAGTCCACGGTCCACGATGTCGAGTTTAGCGAGTTTAGCCTCCGGATAGCGTGACAATGGTCCTGTGATTGCCGTAAGGAATCCCATAGGAAGATGGGAGGCTGGAAATCGAGAAGACAGCGAGGTTGCTCGAGGAGGGTTTATTTGTCGAACAAACAGAAAATGCGAACGAGGCGTTGGTCGAGGTGGAAAGGGTAGAAAGGGTAGAAAGGGTAGAAAGACGAAGGAAGAGGAGAGTAGGTTGGATCCTTCTGAAGGAGTGGAAGGAAGGGCTGGTTCGGTTCGATTGTTTATCTTGCAGCCGCAACAGAATATTCTTTCGGTAGAAGAGAAGCACGCCGCGCCGCGCCGCGCCGCGCCGCGCCGTACCGCACCGGGCGCCCGACCTTCCCTCTTCGCAATCGCAGCTTTGACAGTTGCTGACGAGTCCATCAGGGTTCGCAGTATTTGCATGTTTACGAGCTAGCTGCGTGTTCTCGCGGCCGCACCTGTACGAACCAGCGTGCGCCTCTGTCTTCGGGCGATGCGATGCTTCGAAACCTACGCCTCCTTCGCCTCCTTCTTTAGAACCTCACAGGCTATTTCTCTTCTCTCTTTCTTTTTCTCGTTATACGCCACCTTCTTGTATCGTTTTGATTTTTCAACCCTTTTAATCATTACATTATGTACACGTTGGATAAGAGCTCGACACTTTTCAACGGTCCTTTGTTACGCACCAACGCCTCAACCATTGAAACCGAAAGCACGGACTTGTCAAAATCGAGGACCCTCGATTCTTTCGGAATCTTTCCACAGGTAAACGCAGCAGCGAACAATTCTGGCTAAACGACTTTAGAATAATAGTGTATTCCTCTCAACAGCGATACTTTTCCAAGTGTTTCCTTCACGATTAGCCCTGTGGCTTAAAAAAGGACGCGACTTCGAACGACACGGATGATCTTTATTTAGGGTTGGCAGAATAAACAAGACACCTAAACGACTCGTGGCTTTCTGGCGTTTCCAGCTATGGCTTAGCTGGTCCGTTCCTATGTAAATAAATAAATAAATCGGCGATTTCTCGAATGGCAATGAGCAGGAAGAAGACACTGGCCGAGAATCCCGTCCCGTCAACGACCAGACGACGATTGTTGTTTTAAGGGTACGAAACATGACAGGTGCACAATGAACGGTGATGCTGCAGGTGCGAATGGGTTTGTTAACGATGGAACCCGTGAAAGTCGGAATCTCCTTTCTCTCGATGACCGACGTTTGTAATACGAGACTTGCTTCTAATACCTCAAGTTTCACTAGAGATAGCACAGACGTTGAACTCGAATATACATATAATATAATCTTCACAACTCAACGCGTAGGATGAAAAATCTAAATTAAAATACCAAGTTTTAAGCAAACCCGATGGTCTTATAGCGATTACAGGTTGACGGCTGGTTGCACTGGTGCACCGATGCACCGATGCTCGTGTGCAATCGAAATTCCAGCGGCGTACAAAGCGAGACCGGCATGGCGAAAGCGAGAAAACGCAACGCGCGACAGCGTGTTCGCAGCGATGATTCTTACACGGACAAATTTATGCTCGAAAATTATGCTTGGGTTTCACGCACGAACCCGCGGGGCAATGCGAATCGACCATCGTCACGCGCCATTAAGATCCTTGAGATTCGATCGCGCGCAATTAGCGACGATCGTCTATTAATTACCTCGCGATTAACACCGATGACGCGCCGCCGTGTCCGCGTTCAACTCGTGCAGGTAATTAGTCCCGAGGAATTTTACGAGTAACCCGTTCTCCCTCCCACCTCCTCAGCCTCCTTTCCACCTGCAGCGTCGAACGGTACCTTTCGCTTGGCAAATTGAATCCATCGAACGCTCGACTGCCAACAATCGGCTCTGATTTGCCTGCTTTTCACATCGACGATCCGCGTGGGTGCGATACCGTGTAATGCACGGAGGGTGAATTTCTTTTTTTATCGATAAATCAGGTTATTTCTTAATAGTTGAACAGCAAGTACGATTGTTCCGTAGACGAGCAACAACCGGATGACAGCGCGATTCCGTGTTCAAAGTGTTGCATAAGGGGACAGGAAGAACAGGGCTGGACCACACAGCTCGCGTCGCGTTGTTATTACGAAGGGCGTCACCAAGGCATTCAGCTTGATTAATTATTATTGCCGCTTCGGTCACATTCACGAGTCGGTTTATACGCGAACACGACATTGTAGCCCTATAAGGTATACGAGCCTTCATAAACCACGCTCTTCCAATTCTTTTTTCCTCTCTCTTTATTCGCGATTGCGTGCCGAATAGAATTTTTAAATCTTCTTCTTTGAAGTTATAGTCGAAGTTATTTTTTCGTTTTATCGGTAAAATTAATTTTGAAAAACGTAAGTACAAGTCCGTTTAGAGAGACTGGTTTTGTTTAGACTGGCTTTTTATTAAGCAGAGATCGTAGTAGGTAAGCCGCGGGCCAGGAAGAGCACGTTGGAGCTGATGCAGGCGAGGATAAATGACGGCAGGGAAAAAGGAACAAAAAGGGCGTCGCGTCGGTGGAAGGGTTGAGGGCCGAGAATAAGAGCGTAGTAGTGTGGGAGGACGCAGATTACGAGGCTGTCATTCCTCGTATAAGGCGTGAAAGGAGAAGCGGCTGCACCAATGCAAATTTCCCCACAGGCTCGGCGCGGCGGCGCGGCGCGGCGCGGCGCGGCAGTCAGCGTGACAGTCAGTTTCGTTGACAGTCGTACGGTCGGCTGCGTTTGAACCCTTCTGTGTACGCGTTCGTTCGATGACAGCTCGTTTAAGTGTGAGACCGACCGCCAACCTGAACGTAGATTTGCATTAAACGTCATCTAGGAGTGTTTGGAAATGAACATTTACCCTCAAATGAATCTGCCGATAGAAAAAGCATGGGGAAATGACGAAAACTCGTGTGTGCACCATAGAGAGGGAGGTGCACGCTCGTGCTTATCGATAACGTGACCAAGCGTAATGCGAGCATCGCGAGCCAGCATTATCTGAAATGCACAGCTGCCGTCTCTCACACGGGTCCTCTTTGCAATGGGCAAAAACACGGAAAACTCGAAACTGCGATACTGGCTCGCGTGATCACACGTGTGGCATGTTAATACACAATAAGAAATTAAGAACGTCCGAGGTTCGGGATTCGCGGGCTTCGGAAAATCCATGTATTGGGTAGATGCATCCGTGTGTTGCGAACTCGCCTGAGAATTGTGGGTGTAGCTTAAAAACGACCAATTCCCATCAATTTAACAATTAAGATAATTTCGTTTCGTTCCGTTGCTGCTTTATTCTTTTGCTATTTCGGAACGAGGCGTTGAAATAAATTTTTCTCCGTAGTGAGTGAAGAAAAGAAGCCACGTTGAAGGCAAAGAAGCTACCGTGGAAGATTACTCGTGTAAACGTCGGCTAAAAATCTCGATAATTAATGATAGATAAGAAGGACGTTCCACGGATGCAGGTTGGAAAAGTTGGCCGCATAATCAGCCCTGAAAAAAGGACGTTT
Source organism: Osmia lignaria lignaria (assembly GCF_051020975.1). Classification (NCBI taxonomy): domain Eukaryota; kingdom Metazoa; phylum Arthropoda; class Insecta; order Hymenoptera; family Megachilidae; genus Osmia; species Osmia lignaria. Next base: position 14,704,605 of record NC_135041.1, read on the forward strand.
CTGAGTAAACAGAGATTCGTTTAGCGTGTTCGGGACAGCTACCGGTTCGATCAAACAACCAATGCCGGTGGACGAGCAACAACGAAAGGTTTTTCGGCCTTTTTTCAGTAAAAAGTCATGTTCGAGGAAAGAAGAGGAGACGAGTGAAACGCGGCCGAAAAAGGCAAAGCCCGGGAGCTCGAGACACGTTAACGACCCTGTAGGTGCTAATTGCGGTGGCGGCGAGCCAAGGCTCCGTCGTTTCTCGACGATGGGATTCGGGGACAACCGAGCTAAACAGTTGGCCAAACAGTCGGGAACCCGCGGACCTTCTGGCTGCCACCTAAAAGGGAAAACTCTTAACGTTCACCCTTTAATGAACACTCGGGATGGATACGTTTCGTGAACCCATCGACGAAACGTTTGGAAACGAACAATTCTGATTTCTAATAAAGGCAAATAGGTAATAAAAATAACTGCGGTAATCCTCCTGGTGATCAGTAGAAGGAGCTTCTCGAAAATGAACTGAATTTTCCATTTCTCAGCCGAGGATGAAAATCAAAAGCTCATCTAGATCCATAAGCAAGATTACCTTAAGAGATTTGCAACCCTTTTGTCAGAATACGCCCTATACTCTTGACTGACAAAGCGTGCTTTATTAATTATTATTAAACGATTGCTCCGCTGAATTATTACGTCCATTAATCAGGCATTAATCCACGAAGGGGAGCACAACTACCTTTCCGCTTCGTTTCTCCGTCAAATTAAAGCAGCTTCGACAAAGCGAAGCTGTGCAACAAACACGCCACTCCGCTACACCGCGCCACCACGCCGCGCCGCCGCGCCGCCGCGCCGCCGCGCCACCGCGCCGTGCCCGTTACGTGTGATTTTAACTTAATTAATCTTCCGCTTAATGACCGACCGCGTAACCGACCAACGAAAGAGATAAACGGTTAACCATACATTCGTCCAGGCCAGAAATAGTAGCGATACCATCAATAAAAGCTGCACGATGCTCGATTGCGACTGTTCACGGATAGAAAGTAACGTTAACGAACTCGATCGTTTCAGAACTTTGTTCGCTACTTAACGGAACACTTACCCAGAACTTACATAATAATGGAAATTATCTACCCATTTTGTATGACTATGTGTGTGTATCGTTGTGAAACAAAGGAACAGTGCTCAAGGAGGACATAGTTTTTACAGAAAAAGCATTCTTGTATTGTCCTTTTTTTTTTTTTTATTAAGATAAAATAAATTGCTTAAAATTCTGAAATAATTAATTTTTCACTATGCTTCTACCAAGTAACTTTTCACTCAGCCTTAAAAGTAAGTCACGAACTTTTTTCTTTACTATCCGTGTAAGTTATAGATAAAAGTAGCAGGTAACAGGAAGCTTAAGAACATTCAAAGAGCTCTGGATCTGTCAGAATTTGAAGAAACTTTAAGAAAGTTCATGGCAGCTTTTCCTTAGCTTGTTTTCCATTTTTCCAGATGCTAAGGACCGAGCAACGTGCTCAAACGACAAAAGGAAACTCAGACTCTATCATGAATATTCAAAGAGAATTTTGCATTTATTAAAACAACACGGGGAAAGAGTTTTATTCATGCTGCTCGCATAATTACCGACTCTATCTGAATACATCTTTGTACTCTCGATAGCCAAGGAAACGATAAACAAGTAGCCTAAACAAAAATACACTTGAAAATCCAAAGTACTGCCGGAGAAAAAATCAAGTTCGATGGTGTATGTAGAGAATTTTTCAAGATTGATGTTGTTCGAGCTAGTTAGAGGTTTTTAAACACCTCCTGTCTTCTTGCTATCGAGTTTGATCTTAATAAAGAAGATTATAGTGTCAGCGATAACTGTAATTAATTCATTTGCACGATCGCGATCAAGGTATAAAATCAATATCGATCTATCTTTAAGAAGTCTTTGAAAATTTATGCAATTGCAGTAGCGTTAATTTTATTAAAATGAGATATAACATTTCAATATCGTTCAGGTCTTTCACAAGTACCGGGTAATTATCGTTCATTAAAATTATCGAGTTTCTCAAGAATTCCAAGACTTTGAATCATCGACGAAGTAATTCAAAGTTGTATCAGAGAATCTGCACGAGTATCGAATACTCATTGCAGGAGACTATCGGTGCAAAAGAAAGAGAAAGAGGAAGAGGAGTTCCAGGAAATGAAAACGCAACAGGCTGAAGTTCAAGGAAAGAGGAAAAACGGGACCAAAAAGAAAATAATTCGCGTTGCGGCTTACGCTTCGTTCGCGCTGGCATGGCCGGCTGTAATCGCTCGCGTGACACACCTATGTAATATATAAGCATCGTACCGTTTGCCTATTTGCAGTATTATGACTGGCCGAGATCACCGATCCGATTCTAATCTCGATCGTTTCTTTCGTTTCCTGTGCTTACGTTTTCGCGATCTGCCAGTTCGCGGTGCTAACGCCATAAACTTATTAGTTTACCTGGCGTAACGGTATGGGCTTTCGAGTACGCCAGAGAAGAAGGTAGCAGAGCAAAGTGCGGAAAAAATATAGAAAAGTATCATTTTATTTTCAAAACGGTTCGCACGGTTCGCACGCTCGATCAAGTGTTATTATGTTAGTTTCTATTGCGTAATAGCGATAAATGTTAACAATTAAACGATCTGCTCAGAGGAGAAAAATTTCATTTTACTTTTGACATAATTATTACTCAGAAAGATCTTCTTTATAGCCGACAGAGCAGAATGTTGCAAATTATTTTTCAACGTTAATTACAGGTTCATGCAACCTCAGCGATCCAAGCTGGCTAATTATAACGGAGCAATCCGTTATAAAAGTAAGCGGCTTTGAAATCCAAAGGAATTTGAAAACGGGCAATTTCGGCTACGTTCGATCGGGAATCGTTGGACGACGCGACGTTTCCTTAACGCGGAAATACGCTTGCATACCGATGCATTTCGATCGTCAAACATTATCGGCTCGAACGATCGGTGCGCACTGTGCACCGACTTTCTCACGGATCGACGCGACGCGACGCGACGGGTCTGGAAAGGACGCGTAATCGAGTGGAAGCGACGCGACGCCTAAATTAATGCCCGACTCCTCGTTACCGGGTTGGTTAGATGTTTGACGGACCTTTGATCCCGAACGGTTAATTATCGAATTAAATGCCAACATATCAGATGGAGAAGTGGAAGGAGTGATTTCTAAAGCGTGACACCACGACGCGACGAGATCGTACGTGTTTAGGCCTAAGCGTTATGCAAGCGTGACGCGTCTGACGGAAGGACGGACGTGAAAAATGATCGAGAGTCAGAGGTGTACCGAGATACGTAGCTGGAGGTTGCAGTCATTTTTTTTCTTTTTTACTGTAGATACTCGGGTAATCGATGGTCGTTGCGTTAGTTTTTTGACAGGAAGAGAAGGTACACGGTCTGGCTTTGGTTGCGAAGCTGAACGATGATTAACTCTTTCGCTACGGTAAAGTTCGATCGAAAAGCGATCGTACGAACCACTCAGGATAATCTAATTATTAATTATTTTCTAAAAATCCAATCTACCTCTCGCCTGTAGATAAATAGCAGCGTTTCAGTGTACCTACAAGATAGATAATTCAAATCGAAATATCCTTCATTAGAAGCGATTCCAGAAACTTGTCTCGTTACCCTGCAACCTCCTGTTCCGCGCGATGGAAACACGCGAACGATGCGATAAATCAAATACATAGATCCTGGCCTATACCTAATTAGAAGAGACGAACGAAAGTGTACCTTTTCTTCGGATCAGAAACGTACGAAACAGGAAATTTCACGTCGCAACGGTCTCGTAGCTAAAATTGATTCGCGAGTGTAACGCCGCACCGCATCGCGGCTCGATTACCTCCAAAAGGAGGAGCGAACACGCGAATCACGCATCTAAACGCGATCTAAGCGGTGAGCGGGGTGGAAAGGGGTGTACCTAGGTAGCAGAAATCAACTGGCGAAAGAAGGTATGACGACCGATCCCGATGCGGTAATTATCCCCGGAGAAGAGAAGTCGAGTCGTGCGAGAAGCACGTCCTCGTCTCTCGTTTAGCCGGCTCGACCAGCTGCTCGACTGCACCTAATTACGAGCAAGAACACTAAACTGCAATTAACAAGCCTCCCTGACCACGGTATTTTGTCTTATTGCTCGACGCGTCCTACCTCCGTCTTTCTTTTTAGCGGCTCCCTGAACGTGCCTGTTGGATCGATGGCTCACCCTTCGGATACGATGGAAAGAGAACAGGAAATCAAGAGAACGCAACAGTTAAGACAGAAATTCTGATAACAAGGAATAACGCGTTTCTTTCCGCGTCCACGGCAAAAAAGGTAAGTCACGATAGGCCCATTGTTCGCGGGCAAAAGTGAAAAATGCTAATATACGGCCAGGGTGGCGCAGGTGTGAAGCCGCATATTTAAACATCTTATTATACATACTCGTACAGAGGGAAATCGGGTAACGTAAGACCGCATTAATTTCCACCCACGGATTCAAACAATGACCTAAGGTCGAACGCACGGTACAGTGCTCATTAAAAGCCGGGTGGTACCGTTTCTCTCTATGTTACTCCACCATCAGATTCTAGCTACTTTCCATCCTTTCTCCCTGACTGTTAGAGAAATACATATTTGCCTATCAGGCGGCTTGTTTCGCAGCCAATTTATCCAATCCAACTAGAAAAATGTTAAACAATGCTAACTTATCCACTACGATTCTATGCATCCTCAAGAACTAGACTGTCATAACAACTAGAGATCGCGTTTCGATAAACGTTTCGATTCGAACGTGAATTAGCCCTAATCTAGAAAGTGGATTAGTTTAAGTAGAGAAAAACAAATGTTCTACCTAATATAATTAACAGTTTTCTAGAAAACTAAAGAGATAAATCATTACTGGCTCATTTATAACGCAGGGTATCAAATTGTAGCCGCAAATTAAAACGTTAAATGCTGGTATTCTTATTAACTGTAATTATAACGTGTCGTGCCACACACATCCGTTTTCACTGCGTCAGTCAACGTGAGCAATGTAGGTAAGTATGACAAATGTCCCAAGACTTTGAAACGATAGTGTGCATGCAGAAAATATAATCGCGAAATTATTATACTCGCGAATCGTGCGAGAAAACGTTCTCATCGAGCTTCAAACTTACCCGAAACGGAGCAAAAAATGAGAAAAAGAGAAAAATAGAAAAAAAAAGTTAGTAAAGTCGTTACAAAATCATTGCATGATGCTAAACACCTTGTTTCCGCGCAGTTTTAATTACTCTGCAATTAACACCGTCGTTGCCGTGGCTGTAATTCTTCGTCGAGTTTCGAAACGAGCGTTAACTCCCAGCAGAGGGGGCCGTCATAAATTCTAAAATATTATTCACCGCCTCGCTTTGCCTCCTCCGTCAGAAATTTATCTGGTCGATCGGGTCGAAGGAAACATTAGCTCCACGCATCAAAATCCCGCAGAAATTCCAACGCGACGGCCGCGAGTCGAGCGCAGCGACTATTAAACCGTGTTTAAGTTAATGGTTCCCACGAGAGGTGTCAGTCCTCGGCTTGATTGATCGATCGAAGGAATAAAACAAAGCCGAGCCACCGTTTTTTTTTTTTTTTCTTTTTTCACTTTCTCGAATAGCAATGTGTACGCGATCCGGCGCTGCGCGGCGCGGCGAAATGAACGGATGAAATCATAGGCGAATCCTAGATCGAGCGATTAAAAATGTGTCATTTATCTTAAATTATAGGTATCAAGGTGCAGCTATTAAAGATCATCTGACAATAAGATTGGAGCTGAGGAACGATCACCCACTACCCATCAGCTCATCCTCCTCGGCATCCTATTTCGTAAGAGCAATTCTTGCGGCAACAGTGGCAACACGTTATGGTTGTTAAGCCGATGATACTTAGGCTTGGACGCGTGTCTCTGCGACTCGAAATAATCGCTCGTCCCTCTGAATGGCCGACAAAACGTCGTTACCGTGCAGTCCTTTCGCACCTTAATCTTTTCGAAAGAGCCGAACGATCTGTCCGGCTGTTAAGTCGGCACGGCTAATGCTCGGAGATCTATTAAACCGTCCGTGACTGGCGTAACGCGCGGGCTTGCTGCGCGATTAAATTAAAGAATTACTAGTGAAAAATCACGAACCGCGAGAAACTGGCGTTGAAGTATGCTCGTGCGGATCTTGCTCAAGATGGAATTCGATCACCATTTTGCCGGAGAAGCGATGAAAAAATCCTTGTTTCTCGAAATTACACAGTAGCAGATCACGATATATGTATACAGTTAGTCGACGTAATTGCTCGGGGCTACTCTTAAAGCGGCGCGAAATAAGTCGTAAGAGTATTTACAGGATGAATGCGTAACGACTCGTCGTTAGCGAGGCAGAAACGAGGAAATAAAGGATACACCACCGTGGGTAGAGGAAGGGAAAGGACATTTGTCAACGAGACGAAGCGGGAGGAAAAAAGGAGATCGGACAGGAGACGGGCTGGTCGGTAGTGGCCGTTTACACGAGGTTCGACTCGTCCAGGACGATCCTGGACGATCCTGGACGATCCTGGACTCGTCCTCGATGGACAGGTCGGAGCACGTGCAATTTAGCACGGCGCCATTACTCTTCTCGCGCGTCCCTTCGTCGAACGGGACAGAGTCTAATTGCGTCGAGCTGTGTAGGGAAAAAAAATTTGACGTTGCTCGTTAAGCATCCCGCCAGTATCTCTAGCCCCAGGGGCCTTCAAAGGATCCTTCGGTGCTTCTTCGACGCCGAGCGTCTCTACGCGACGAGGCTGCGTTTCCCACGAGGATTCTCGCCTTCTTCTTCGCTCCGTTTCGATCACCTGCTGGATCGAGGTCGACGGAATTTTTAAGCAGTTGCTGCTTTTTTGCGTGTACGTTTTACTCTGCGTCTTCTTTCTTTTTCTCTCTTTTACTCTGTGATTTAACACGCTACTAGAAGTCTCGAGTTTTTGGATGATCCATTTATGTAGTAGCTAGAATAGCCGCTCTTTAGATTAGTTCCAAACCTGTCCAAGTTTCACAATTACAACGACACACAAACCTTTTCTTAAAGGTAAAATCAATATTCAGAAGTAGGATGGCTCGCTCGAGTTTCCATCGTTCCAAGATCTACTACATACTAGGCAAACGAATCGAATCGGCTCGAAAAGGAAAAGGTAATATTCTCACCGTACCAGTGACGAGGGAACAATGACGGCATTGTGCGGGATCGTTTAAGGGCGTACGGGCGGAAATTAGAAATCTGCGTTACAATGTATTGTACATACGTACGATGTTTTCGATCCCACGAGCCGATTATCCAACTAAATAAAGGTCGTCTTTTGCGTACGTGCAACCTCCTTCGTCAAATCTAACTAATAGAAGAACCACGCCCAGCATCCGCGCTCTTTGTACACCTGTGTCTTTCTTTCTACCACGCTGGTTAACCTTTCGGGTGCTATCGTTAAACAGAAATAGAAAATTGATCGACTCTGATGAGCTACGGGATATCACAAAAATTTCTTTATACCTCTCTGCTGAGATAACGACTGGGAGTTTGCTAATAATAGTGTCCAAGTTAGTAAACCAAATTCACCCTCGTTCAAATAAATTTGGAGCTTTCTATAGATACGAAGCATCCAAAGAACTTTAAGAATTCGGACGATTTAAAGTATCAGAGTGTACTGATGATTGGTCAAAAACTGTTTCGATACACGTGGGGTGTTGAAAGATAAATCTGCTATCTGATGATAAATCTAAACTGAACATGTATAATCGAAAAGATGTTAATGTCTTTACACCACGAGAATTCCGATTAAGTTCTACTTGCTTCTGGAATGTAACAATCTTGAAGAAGAAGAAGAAGAAGAAGGTAAAGAAAGAAACGGTCCCCATCGATACCCTTCAGTTTCCACACGACAGGCAATGTCCTGAAAGCGCAAACGTTTCGATAGCCCGATAAAAGTTTACAAACTCCCATCTACCAGTTTCGTTGAGTATCATCGATACCCGATGGAAATCCTTTTAAATTCCTTCAAGGGGCGAAGGAAAAGAGGTTACGAGTAGTATCGAGGGTCGATCGAGACCTTCTCGAAAGAGTCGAATACCAACTTCTCCAACTCGCGATTCGAATAAGTATCGATATCAATGCTTCGTTTTCCCTTTGCGTTGATCACCTGTTAATTAGCTCGAGAGCAAATATTTTCTTTCTCAATTTTTTTTTCTAATTCTATGGTGTAACGATATCTAGAAGTATCATCGATGGATCTGCATGGATCGTCAGTTTTGCAAAACAGCTAAAAAAAGGGAAACATGAAACAAGCCGTGTTGTTCATCCCGGCTCATCCCGAGGGCCAGCACGAAACAATGGACTCTGTAATTTTCTCCAACGACGACGTTCCCCGGGTCTCTTTTCACGCGCCACCATACTGCCCTAGGCTTCCAGTTTTTCTCTCGGGTACAAAAGCTTCCTCCTCGATCGGCACAAAATTGAGCGATCAACGATTTACGCTAAAATTGCACCACGATTCGAAAGAGTTTCATTGTTGGGACATTAATAGAAAGAATTTCTTGGTATCATTTAGAACACCTGTGATGCATAGCGGTAGGTAATCAAAAGATCAAATTGATCTACTCGTTGATCAAATAAAAAAAAAAATAAAAAAAATAAAAAAAATAAAAAAAAATAAAAAAAAATAAAGAAACACTGTTATTTTGTAACAAAGAGAAACATTTTATAGCTTCAGCGAACGATAGGAAAATATTTTTCCATCGAGAACGTGATTGTCTACGATTTCTGCAATACACTGGGAACCGTTGTTTTCCGTGTTCAATTTTCGAAAGCAAATCAATCGCGTAACCGAGTACGGCCACCCTTGACGCGTATTAAGTACCGTTACAAGCGCGGATCCATTTCTATAAAGCTGGCAACATTTTACCCGCTGTCGGAAATATCGGCGAGTTTCAAGTAAATAAATCGAGGGGTCGAAAAACGGTGGATCGTTGGGAATTGGCCACGCGTATTCGACAGAGATTCGACACTCTCACGTCAGTCACTTGAAAGTTGTAAAACTATTCTACAATAGTATAGAATAAGAGTAGCAGGTTGATCGTGTTAGCGTTCGGCGAGTCAACGAAGCTGCAGGTAATAGCCGAGTATGCGCATCGAAGTCTGGTCCATACGGACGCGAAAGTCACGACCTACTAATGAACGATTATGCTACAATTTGCCCCGGGACGGCAGCTCTGGTAATTTATTAAATTACAGTGATTCGTAGCGGGGCTCTGGGCATCCGGTAGTCGCGCGCGTCCTGCTCGTCGCTTTTCCATTTCGATTACGAGATCGTGCTCGATTACAAACGCAACTCCAGGGAATCGGTTCCCACCTACCGAATTTTAATCGATTCACGGATTCGATGCCGATTCCAGCTTTCGATACTTTTACGCGTTGAACGGTTCGTGTTGAAAAGTAAAAAGTAGATAACGATAGAAGAAGAGAAGCGAAAGGAGAGAGAATTATTATCGAGGGTATTTACGGGAATTCGCGACGGAATCGTTGCGTGTCCGGTGCCGATGCAGTCATAAACAAGGGGCCATTAATTTAGCCACGAAGAATGCCCAATATCCTCCGAAAGCTTTCTGCGGCGATGCACCGATAGGCAGCTAACGCCCGGATAAAATAAGTTTAGGGCCGTGAAATTGGCAGTAATTTTACAAGCCATAACGATCTACTAAATCTGTAAAATAATTAAGGGCGCAGATGTTCCAAGCCGGAACACCGGCTAACGTATCCTCCTCCACCATGCACGCCTACTACAAGTAAGTACAAAATCGGCTTTACCCTTTCAAACGCGTTCGATCGTTATACCTTGCCGATCGTACTAATCTTTTACATAGACACCTTCGATTGGCTTCGATTTCCGGTGAAATTAACGATTTAGCCCTTACGTGGATGATCCATGTCGATCCGAAAGGTTGCGTATCGCCGCTTACCGATCTTTTCCACGTCGCGTCGCGTCGAAGAGGAGGACGAGCAGGTCGGTTGCCGGTCGATTTTTTCGCAAGCACCCGGCGTATTATTAATGGTGTCACGTATATGCCCGGTGCGAGCACACCGTCTCATCATGGACAGTAACCCAAGGCACAGGTAGATGGCGAGATTCCGCGGGAGTAGCATTCTTTCCGCTGATAAGAAACGAGGATACGCGGCAGGTCTGGGGGCCACGGGGAAATTACGGGGGTCGCGGCAAATTTAATAAAGCCCGAATTAATGGATCGGCTGTTAGGCCTAAGAACGTTTTCCTGTACGAGCCGGTCGGTCGGTCGGCCGCGCCGTCCGTTCGTTCGATCCGCTTTCTCTGCCGAAACCACGGGGGATGGATGGAACGGCATCGTTCCCTGCACAATTACGCAATATCCCTGTGTTATTACCCACACGACCCCGATCGACAAGCGCGAAAAGGTTATTAGTTAAAAGCGGCCAGCATTAATTCGAAACCTTATCGGTGCATAAACATGGCAGCGCGTGACCGACATGCAGATGCATCCACCTGATCAGATGAACGCGTCCCCTCCCCACTATGGAATATAATGTCATTTTCAGAAACTTTTTATTTAAACGCATACGTTAGCGGTAATGGTTCGAATATGCCCGTATACGTATATGTAGTGAACGATTTTCAATTACACCATGCCATAAATGGTAGATAGCAGTAACTGGAACGATTCCATTATTCAAATTAGTAACTCGATTTTATCAGGAATGCTTAAGAATGATCGTCGACGGCTAGAATAGCAAAGTGTGTTACGCTTTGATCAAGTTTCCAGCGTAACTACGTTATCGCAACTGTGTTACTTTCGCCACAAAACTGGTCGCAAAGGAATGTAGGTTACTGAACTTGCAAATTCACTATTACCATAAACTCAACTGTTCGATTCGTTTTTTTTTTCACTGCTAAATGAATCGCATACTTTCCAATCTTAAGAACACTGGTGATATCATATTTTGATCTTGAACTTCAGTTTATACTTTCTTCTTTATACGATCCTATATTATTCAAGCAACGAAACGTAAGAATCTCTTGGCGAGTTTTCAGCTAGAATGGAGCATTGTCGAGATCGTGGCGGTCGTGGAGAATCTCGATTTTTCCAAGAGGAATTAGCTAAGGACGACCACACGCCGCGCCGCGAGCCTCGTAAAAGAGGCAAACATCGCAATCAGCGTGTTTCTTCGCTCTGCGCTGACGAACCGCGGAAGGACCAACACCAAGCGGACAAGGACGAATTGCAAAAACAAGATGGCTAACGATTCCTGACTACCACATCTTAATGTCCGGCTGCTCATAAATTTGCTTCTCATCCTCGGGATTAGACCAATTTTCTTATTTTTGCTAAGAAAATAAAGTTGAATCGTATCGCGAAGCATCTCCGGGTATCGGCTTCCAACTTCCAAGAAATAATTAACGAACCGCGATAAAACGTAATTCTGTAGGTTGGATGAAGGAACGCGTTCATAAGTTTAGTCGGCGACATCGAACGCTAGCTAAGAAATGACTGATTAGCCTAGTCGTGTTTCAGGCTTGGCGAGAAAGAGGACAACAAGATCGGCAGGCTATCAGTCAACGATTGTACGTACTTACGTACATACGTACGCGCGTCTTTCAAACGATGATGACGCTGATCGTCGAGTCTAGCCTGATTGTGCGGTTGATGAACGGTTCAAGAAGGACGTTGAACCGTTCGCGACTTGCATTGACTGATGCGACTACTCGACGTTGATTCAAACTTTCAGCCAACTGCGAATGAATGAACGATCATCGAACGTTTGCTAAATGGACGATCGATTGAGTTGTTAACTCTAGGAATCCCGAGGTGTTTAACATCGACTCAAGGAAGGGTCATTCCGTGTCCGTATAACAAGTGTTAAACACGCTATTTCTTTATATTTAAAAAAATGAAAAGAAACTATTACAATGGAACTCTACCTATCTACATAGGTATATATGTAGATACAAGAATAAAAGAAGATTGAAAGTAAGAATCGATAGGAACGGATGCGTGTATCCACGCACGTTGAATTAACAGACACGCTAAATTTAGCAGGGAGCCAGGGAAACGAGATTAATAGCGCAGACCAGCCAGTGAATTAAGGCTGATCCGTATCGTAAGGACAGGCCAAGTTTGATACCGAAGGGCAACGCGAGTGCAAACGATCTAATTAAACGTTGGTGCAATTACATTTCTACCTTCAACCGCGATACGACAGTCCGACGAAACTTTCGAAACGCTAATTACTTCGTTCCTACTTTAGCCGTTTTCGAACGCGGAAGAATACCAAGCCCCCAACTGCAGTCCCCTCGCATCGTTTCGCGATTTTAACGTCGATCTGTCGGACCCGTGCGATTTCACCGCACTGCACGAACCTACCAGAATGTTTTTAACCCTTCTTCGCGACTGATTCATCAAACTGAATTTCATGCAAGTATCAGATAATTTACCATAGTATTTGGAATTTTAGCTATTTCCTGAGACATTACGAGAAACCCAATTAAAATTACTCCTCTTTGAATCAGAATGCGCCAATTCTACTCTTTGAATTCGGGATGAGTCTTTCAATGAAATAAATAATTCCTTGATCTTGATTCAATTTTCCATGGTTAATGAAACGAAACGTAAAGCGCCGCGGCGAGACACAGCGGACGTTCGCAATCTACGCGTAAAAAATACGGAAGTACCGACCGACCGAGGGAATATTTTCGTAATAACAGTAATTAGAGATTACGTTCGGGGGACGATGGTGTTCCCGTGAGCGGTGAAAAGTGGTTGGTCGACAAAAAGAAAAAAGAAAACGAATATATTCAACAAAAAAGTCATCGTCATTAGCCGTTGGTCACCGGTCGTCGTTGCCTCGTCACCGCGTCGGTCTCTCTTTGAATCTTTTTTCTCTTTCTTTACCTCCCTTTCTCTGTCGTTGCTCGGTAAATGGTTACACTTAATGATTAGTTAATGATTTTTTTTTTTTTTTCTTTTCATCCTTTATTAGCCGACATCTCGGCGACCGGTAGCAGGATTCCTTTCGATGCATGCCACACTGTACCGCCGTCGAGTTCCGCTCCCCATGAAATCGTAATTGACATCGTGTAACGCGAATTTAAGCGGCAATTAAGCGACACGGGTCAAAAGTAACGAACGATAAATATCGTTCAGAAGGTTTTTGAATTTCAGTCATGCATCGTCGCTATTGTTTCTCGTCTTTCATTGTCTCCTTATAATTGTAATTATTTCGAACACGATCGTTTCATTTTGCAAATTAAACTGAAAGTTGAATCGACAAATCGAAATTAAGAAAATTCAAGCTACGCAGCTGATGGTAGTTGATCGTTGGACAGAAATTGAATAATTGGCTCGCGACCAATTTCACGCTTTTCTCTCAATTCACGAGTAACGCCCACGCGTTTGCTCGACTTGCTGCTACGAAACTATGAACAGCTTATTACGAAAGGTGTCATCGCATAAATTTCATATTGCTCAACGTCTGACTCATTTTCGATATACAATTGACGTTTATAAAATGCCTGATAAAAAAACAAATCGACTGCTACTGCCATTTTCCATCTCCATGGAAATCAACGTGAGATGCAGCGACGTATTACACGTTACATAAGATTAAGCGTACGATAATGAATAACATAAGTACATATTACCAGTCGAGAGAATTTAGCGATTCGTGACGAAGAAGAAATGGCTGGCCATCTAGCAGGTTAATATAAACTGTTAATTTAGAAAATTGGGTATTAATTGTGTGTGCGAAATCGCAAAGTTTTGAACAGCTTTACTTATAACAGAGTAATTATACTTTGTGAAATTTGACTATTTCATCCGATAGTTGAATAGTTTGAATGAAAAGAGAATGAAATACAGAAGACAAAGCGTGTGAATGAAAAGCAAATGAAGTCAATACATCAAACCTATTGGTGGCTGTAACAGCACAGTATAGAGGTATAGAAGAAGAAGAAGAAGAAGAAGAAGAAGAAGAAGAAGAAGCAATTTCTCATGAATCAATGGCGAATTAGAGTCGAAGGAGAAACGCGTCGATTAAAAGTGGCTGTGCAAGTGCATGGTAAACCCATGGAGAAATCATGCGTGCCCATTAGACGCTCCTATACTGTGTCGTGCCCTCGTTGAAACGTTTCGATCGATCAGCTGCAACGTTTCAACTTACGTTAGAAACGATCGGGACTACCAATTCTTTTTTTCTTCTCAAAATAAATTGCCCGAGCTATCGATTGCATCCGCGCACGATTCTAATCGTAAGGTTCAATGTTTGTAGTAGCCCTTTAGACTTTCAATTACGTTCGAGAATAAACATAAATAAAAGCTGGACAAGCGTGGTTCATCAGAAAACGATTAATCTGGGAGCCAATTATTTACGAGATCAGTCTTGAAGCTTAACATTAATCAAAGTTAGAGAAGATACCGTGTTCTTCCTCTTCAATGCCAGATTTTTAATAGGAATCTCGGTAGAAAATTATGATAGACAATCGTTTGTCTAGATCTACGTAGAATTCTAACGTAAGTGAAATAATCAAAGATTACGCGTAGCTGTACTTTAAAGGGGAAATTTGACAAAACGTATCGGTGCATTTTCAAAAACGCAACGAGAAGCGAGTCGAGCTCGTCCAAAGTTGTTCCCTCGGTTTCGTTCTTCACGTGGGTAGCTGGATATAAATTATTCTTCGGCTTGCCAGCGCGGCGCATTTAATTGTGACAACGAGATTGATCGCTGCCGCGACTGCTCGGCCCGAGTACGTGCCATTAATATCGCGGGACACGATTTACGCGGCTGGATAATGATAATCGAGAAACAAAAGTCAGTGCATTGAATACGATGGCCGGTATAGGTGCGTTAGCGTGGCATTATTAAGTATTATATTTAAATCATTTGTTGCACGGCAGATTACCGCTAACGAGGCACCGCGAGAGCGTTCCTTCTAACGAGCCACAACACGCCCACGCGATTTTATCGTTTCAGGATAAGCATCGTTTCGATATTGACGAATGACTGCATTCGCGACACCCTTTTCCCACTTATCGATCGTGAGAACCGATAGTGTTTCATTGTCGCAAAGATGTAAATTGAATATCGATTGCAACAACTTTTCTCTAACATCGTTGCTTGTTAAATCTTATCTTGCTTATTAAATATAAATGTTCTCTGAAAAGGTTTCACTCACCGTGCATATCGTTGGAGTTTGCCCATGGATCTTACTGCTGTCGAGAAATTCTGGACCCTTTGACGCATCCAAGTGCAAAGTTCTGGAGGATAGAGGCGACGAAGTAGGAACACTGCTGGCGTTTGAAACATGGTTTGTTGGAGGCAGTGGTGTACCAAGAGGGAAATCTGGTCGATAGAACCACGTTGGCCACTGAAACATTAAATCATTCATCTTTAATACGTCAAGAAATTAAGTACCAATCAATTTAATCGGATAAAAAATATATGTCAGTATCCCTAAAGTGGTTAACACAAAAAAAAAAAAAAAAAAAAAAAAAAAGTCGATACCAAAACGGTTCTACACATTAAAGAGTCAACTATCATCGAGCCCATTCCGTCCTTTTTTCCGTATCGCTATTAAACAGACTTCTTCACGCTGAAGAAAAAAGGAGCATAATTCAAGCCACTGTCCTCGAGATATTTCACGAGACAATTTCTCCCAAAGATAAGTCGAACAACATCGCGAAGAAAATAAGGATCGGGTTTATCGAACCCTTTCAGACAATCGAGACAATTTTTCCAGAGGGTTGGATCGTTTGCCTGTCATCAAGAGGCGATTTCTTAAGCGAAAAAAAGAAAAAAAGAAAAAAGGGGAAAAAAAGAAAAAAAACGGACCCGTCTCGAAGTCTCCCCGCGTTCCAACGCGCAGATAAAGCTGATCGTACCGCGAGCGTAGAGCAGGCATTAGTGTCACCGAGTGAATATGAAGCTCTCTAAGATAGATGACACATGCCCCTGACCCTGTAAGAAGCGCACTCGCTTCGAGGTCACTGTGCGTGTGGTCCATTGTAAACTGTTCTTATAAAGGGGGCCCGAGGTAGACGGGATGAAAAGAAGCCACGATGTTCCGTTCACCGTAGTACGTAAAGACCTTTTGATCGCCATTGCTGGGCACCTGGACCAGACGACACGAATTCCTCGCGATTATTCCATTGATGCATCCGGACAAAACGTTCGCTTTGGTGGTGCTCGGACCCTATTGCACGATACAAACTACACCTACAGTGAACAAGCGATTCTTTTTAATCTTTCATAAGATTTATTTTAATTCGTCTTCCATTGATTTTTCAGAAAAATGATGAAATAATATCAACTGATGTTACGTCAAAGATTATAGGGGGATAATATCGGATGTTTCAGTTATTTTCGATCACGGCGCGGCGATCGAAAATAAAGAGAAGAGTCGATTGGTCACGACAAGAAAACGGTGGAAAATCAACAGCGAAGGCGAGCTGGAGAGAGAAGAAGAGTATCAGGGTGGTCTGGCGAATGTCTCTTGTCGTTGGCTCGCGGGAGTTAACGGCAAAACCGAAATAACAAACTCCTAAACTACGTGAGTTAACGCTACCTCGTCCTACGTTTCGACGCTTCTGTTATTTTCTGTTCACCGCCGGCCATTCTGTACACCGAACAGGAACAGTTTAGACATACCGCACAGAGGAAATCGTTTTGCCGACCTTGCTAGAAACGTGGCTCGAACGCTGCTGACGCGATTCGATTGCACAGAAACACCATGTCCCACTTTCCTGCTTTCTCCGTAAAACTTAACAATTAGAACAAATTAAAAAATAGCTCGTAACAGGAATTATAACAACATCTATTATTCCTTTCTGAAATCCAAACAGAATGCCGCAGTGATACATATGTACATACATATTTCAAAGTTTAATACCTATAGGATTAAATGAATCGAGATAAAGATCCTTGCATCGGCGATATCCGAACATGCCACGTGTAATATCGGCAGCCTATTTTTGTACGAGTTAGGGGAAACGCGGGGCGGAATTGTTCAGATTCCATCGTCACGAATCACCGAGATCCAGTCAGCTGTAACCAAAGTAGAGGCTTCGCATGGATCTTATCGAGCCGTGGAAAAATATTTGCGTTATAATTAATCACTGGACCCCTCTGCGACGCTCTTACGACAGAACTCTTCGCCTCGACTATAATCATGATCTACGAAGCAGCTTCAATGTTCCACCCCCTGCACGATGTTGTACCAGTCTTCTGAAAATAGCGTTCACCGACGTAATTCTTCTCCCGAAACACGATTAACGTTTACTAAATTGCTGTCAGACGCGTATTCTTCTTTATTAACGAACGCTTTGATGTTTTTCAATGATAACTCGTGCTAGGTATATTTTGCTTTTCGCTATAACGTTCAAATGCTTCAACTTTTGTACTTAATAAAATAAAATTTTTTCAGACAATCAATAGTCGTCGCTTAAGAATCATTAAACGGGCTCAACGTAATTACACGGCTGGACAGATTGCACGTTGCGAGATTGCCGCGGTTATCGATCGCGATCGACCAAATTAATTCGTGGGACCAACGTGGAAACCAACGAAATTACTGTTCGTAATTTTGACATATATTTTTACCATTAGCCGCGTTTGAAAATAGGAAAACGCGAGTAGACGAATGGAATTCGTTTATTGAGCTCGATTTCACAGGACGTCAAGATCGCGGTACGTACATCTTCGTGGTGCTGTTCGAGAGCAAAAACGTCACCAATCACGACGCGTCACATGCTCGACTCCAGATGAGAAGTCTCGACTGATTTTCTACTCTAATCGTAGCTGATTCCGCGTACCACGACGAAGAAACGCGTGCCACCGTACAAAAAGGCTGGATTCCGTTGCCTCGTTTTATTTCCTCGTTCCACCGAGGAACATTTGCTCCGAGGAACACTCTGTCACATTAACCGACCCCGTCTCCCGGATCTTCATCCACACTATTTCCAAGTGTGAATACGCTTGCAATCACTTTCTACGCTTAATCAAAGTAATCAAACGAAAGAATTTCTAACGACTTAATACGTATGAATTTTGGGTAAGACATTAAAGATTTGACAAAACGCGTGGTGTATTAAATAACTGAACTGTTGGTTGTTGCGCTTGATCGTCGAGATATCTTCGAGATGTGGAAGCAACAATCCCGACAGCTGTGATAATTAGTCTGAGTGCCGTGTACGACATGCAACGAAGAGGAAACCGAGCGAGGTACGTGTACAACGTACATCGACGATCATTGCGCCTCTCCATCATCGGCGTCATTAATACATTGCCGGTGACGGGTAGAGTTAATCTTGTCTGCCACGAAAAACAATCGACCGACTCGTCCGTAACTTTCGATGCACCTCGGCGGCGCGGCGGCGGCGGCGCGGCAGCGGCGCGGCGTCGCGATACAAACTGATGCATATTTTAACTATCCATAATCCAAATTCTATTCTATTCTCTATTCAAAATACTTTCGCATAACGTTAAGTATTCGTAACAAACGGAATGTTACAAATAAAGTTACATTCCGCTCAAATTCATCGCAACAAAAGAGTTGAAATTTGGAAACAACCTCGAGGAGAGGCAAATATTTCCACAAATGGTTTTTGCAAATGCGTGCACCAGTGAAGTTTTACGAACGACCCTTTCAGTTCATGCAACGAAGGTTAAACTCGATAAACGAGCATGAAATTCAAGAGACAAGGAATTAATGAAAATAAAAAGGAACAAGTCTCTTTTGAACGTTCCAGAGACAGCATACGCAAGTGTGCGTACAAAAGTGCGTTTCTAGGTAGAATTTTCAATGGAGTCTGGTTAAACAACCGGCTAACTAACTTTATCTGATAGACACTCAAGCAGCCGGTGTGACATCAACGCAAGGCGTCACACTCTCGTGACTGCGCCGCACCGCGCCGCGTGTCCACGCTCGCGCAATCCGCTTCAGAGTCGACAGGCGCGCGCGTGCGACACGCTACGCGCCGCCCACTTCGTGTCCCGTAATTACCAGCGACAAAACAACCTGGCCATCCGCGTAACCTGACACAGCCAATTAATTTGCATAAAACGAACGATAACGGTAGAGAAAGATTTCTTTCACGAGAGTGACGCTCGCACGATTCATGTAGATACTTGATAAATAAATCTCAACAATCAATTATTCAACCGTGTACAATCGAGCTTGCGAGGCAGAATCTAACAAAGAGCGATAACAAAATAAATGTACCTAATAGTGAAAAATTGAAAACGAGCGAGTAAATAAGCTTTCCAAGAAAACGCAATAATTCAACGAGTTAAATTCTAGCTAGCCTAGTAGGCAAAACGTAATTATGATCTTTCTCCAGAGGCGTGTGGGAAAAGTCTGGTCACCTGCGAACGTAATCAATCGACTAGTTTCTGAGTCATACCTGGTGTACGTGCTGCGATTACTTTCTGTTACTTCGACCAGGAGAAAAAGAAACTTGCGGTTGTTGGTTAATTAACACTCGGATATATTATAGCAATTACGACTTCTAAGCATATAAATGACTGTTTATATGAGAAAGATATTAATATGGAATTTTTCACCTAACCGGCTTTAACTCAATATGTAGGTACTTTTAAGTAAACCATCATCGTCGCGCCATTTTCCATCTTTATTAATTCCTAGATATTCCATAAAAGTCTCCTTACGCATCAAAGTGTCTCACACGCAAGGGTGAATACAGTTTCACTAATTCATACCACAGCCTTCTATTGTCTGACCATTTGTTCTGCGCGTATAATGTAATATTAATCCACTTTAAGAAGTAGAGAGAAAATTCTCACTATTGGTGGCAAGGAAAATGAATAAAATGGTAAATATCAACGCGTACAACATGAGGTTGTATGGTCGACAATCGAATCGGTTTTGCCCCGTTCTTATTTTTCTTTCTATCAACGCTTCCTTCTATGAAATTATCGCATTTTTTATTTAAGCGGACGCGTGAACGTGTCTAGGGAGCGACGCCACGCAACGCAAAATGCACCTCGACCGATGGGTCGCTGATGTAAGTCACTTGCCTTCTTCGAGTATAATGACCACCTTGAGGTAATAACAACGAATCACCCCTAGACTACTTCCTATTGAACGCTTCCGTCCAAGTGGAAATGTCTTTAATAAATATATCGACGATATTGCACGCAACACTAGAATAATTATGACTTTTCTCTTTTAGAGAAAACAAAGCGGTGTTTTCTATGTATGTATCTTGTTCGTAATGCCTCAAATATTTGTTACGTTTGCAAGGTTTTTACTTTAAATTGTACGACTTCGTATCATGTTGAATCAAGTTCACCCCTGAGGCGTTCAGGGATTGGATCGCTCGCATGTAGCTATGTCATGATCGGGTATCGAACGTCGCAACGTCATTGCAACCCCATCGTCGCGCTAACGAGCTGTCGTCGACGTTACGCTTCTCCACGAGCGAGCCCCCTAATACCGTTATATTCCACCCCCCCTCCCCTCGAAATAAACTTCATTTCGGTCGCGAAGCTGTGCAACCTGTTGAGAAAACGCGAAAATTGACGCACGAGGGATGATCGAGAACGGATGTCCAGGAGAAAAGCCAATTAAAGCACTGAACGCGTCCTAATTAACTCCTCAATTACGCGGTTCCCCTCTGATTTCGGGGCAAACAAAGAAGCGGAGCTGGTTTCAAGAAGCAGGGTCACTGGCAACAACTCTCCTGACTCGGGCCCGTATCATCCCCCGGGGCTCTAGGTACACATTATAATTGCGCATATTAAAATGGCGTCACGACTCCACCACCCATCCATCCATCCATCCATCGAGCCAGCCAGCCATCTTTAATCAATAATGGAGCATCAGGGACCATGACAACAGATACCCTTTCCCGTCCTCTCTGTCTCCTGGACCCTTTTCCTCCTGCCTCGCTACTCTTCGAAAAGGGTTGCTTGCCTTTCTATCCGAGTCTCGGCATTCTCCCTTCGTGTTACGTATACACGACCCTTGCCTATCTACCCAAGAAATTCTGGCTATTCTATCCCCTTTGACCCATCGATAGTGAACATCTCGATACTGTTGCTATCCAACATCGAAAAGGGTGTTTAAAAAAGATAAGCACCTTATCGTGCAGCAGTGGGACGCGTTAAAACACGCATGGTGTTTCCACTAGATAATTCCCAACTACGGAAGAAATTCGAGAAATTTCGCATTTAACAAATTGCGAGCTATGGACGAAACGATTAAAAAAAGATTCTGTAAGTATTCTTTAAAGCGTTAAGTTACAATTGAAAACAATAAATCCGTTTATTTCACGAAGAAAACTACCACTTATACGCCTGAAAAGCCGTCCATTAAACGCCCACCAAAAACCTCTACTCCAACAGGTCCGACTTGATCGCGAATATCGCAAGACTGGCGAGCAAATTCAGGGAAGATTAAATTGCAACCGTTCACCATGAAAGCTGTTCGACTCTGTTCAGCCAATCGTCCGTACTTCCGGTTGATCCTGAACGAGGGATCCGTCCAAGGGCAAAACGTATAGGAGGTCGATCGAGCGACGAAGGTGGCCGTTGGTAGAAGCTTACCAACCGTAACGCCGCGGTGTGCGTGGCACGTGCGAAACGTGCATTCGTCTACCGTTCACGTGCGTGTCTTATCCCCGCGATGGTGTGCCGGTGCACAAACACACCTGTCAACGTGCTATTATACGTCCGGTACTTTTCTTCCACGCGTCCTGACATTTGCGGAAATAATGGGCCACGTTGATGTACGAGCTTCTTCGTTGCTTCGCACAAGCACCGCAATAATCTAGCTACCGTTTACCATTTGCGGTGGAAAAATATGTGCCCGACGACGTACACCTTCGGCAAGGTTTACGAGAAGATCCTCCCGAGTTTAATCGAGTTGTCGTCGATTAGAAATGACAGAAACATACATGACAGCTTGTAATAGCCAAAACGAGTGTTACTTGTTAACAAGATGATTTAAATTATTAAATGTGGCGGTATTCGATGAATTAATTTCCATCAGGGGTTCTAATTGCAACAAAATCAGCGGAATGCAAGATAAACGAGTCGATTGTAAAACACGGCCAAGTGAACGTGCTAAGGGACACGAAATTAATTAACACCTGTGGCCAAGAACAAGACCAAGCTGAGAGATTATCGGTACAACGTCACACGCAAACGCAACACCACCGCAATCTTTCCACGCGTAATTATGTAGTGTTCTCGATATGGTGAGCTTTAGCTGGCATATATCATGCAACGTTATTAATGGAATTTATTAGCGGGCAAAAGGCTGCCGAATGGAGCCTTAATCTATCATTAATTCAATATTAACGAGTCAGCGCAGCGGAGGGAGCCGGAATATATGAAATTGATTTTAACACTTGATCTTTCGATCGCTAATCGATCCTCCCCGCTTGATAAATCAATTATTTACTACTCATTCCGATTAACAGTCTACTAATAACTGAGCATTTATGATTTTTCGTCACCGCGCAATTCATACGTAATTTCAGGTGGTGATAGATCGAGCTCTCGCGGTAATAACGCGGTAGGGAAGCGTAAAATCTCTGAGCAAGATCATGAGAGGACATAAAAAGGCGGAGGTTGAACGAGTCAATCGATAAGAGAGAGATGGAGAGAAAGGGCAATGCCGGCCGTGTGTGTTCACCCGCAAGATGGGTCGTGCACTGCGGCAAGGGATACGAAATTAATAGTGTCTATGCGCGGGAACAAGACGAGAGCGAGGCATTATCGTCCCTCGTTTGGGCATTGGGAGCGTGTAAAGGCATGATGCAGAGCCGAAGCGGCACGGCGCGGTCCAGCTCAAAGCGACGATCCACCATTGCCGGGACACGCCAGGGGCGCAACAGCTTGATACATCGTTACACGCTGTTCCTTCCATATGCCCTTCCACTCTTTCTTTCTATACTACATTACAACCTATTTCTTCGAATCTACCATCAAACGCGTTGATTTCTCTTCAACACACTCTCCTTCGGATTATACATATTTCTCTGTGAATTAATAAACTAATAATAATAATAATAATATCGATGAATTGTCTTTGTTTTCTTCGAATGCCTGAACACCCTCGACCAAAGGCAAACCCGGCCCCTCTAATACGATCTCAGGATCGACGGGACGATGAGCACCGTAAAGCTTGGTTTACACCGCCGCGGCGAGGTAGACCGCCTACGCGATTCACCCGCTCTTTAAATCCTCCTCAGCCTCTGTAGGGTAGACAATGTCGCGCGCGTGCAACACCGGCCCCGGGCAGATGAAGTCGTTCCGGATCCCTCGCGGCGCGGCGATGAGAAATTATTATTCTGCCAGAGAAGCGCGAAGGACGCCGCCCGTGAACCGTTTCAACCCGTAGACACCGTCCTTCTATACCTACTCCGTATACCAAAGTGTATACCAAAATATGCTAATATGAAAATTACTTAATCGACAAAACTACCTAATTTTTTCACAAATATTCGCGTTGAAAATCGAGCACGACAGCCTGTTTTATGGTAGCATCAATTATTCTAATATCTCAAGCTCGTAATCCGCATGACCGAGGTGTCAGCGCTCTTCGGATTATAATAATGTTTACCATACGACTAGGACTCCACAGGCATTTAATGGCCCCATAAAGAATCACCGGGTCGTGTTTGACCAGCCACCATATCTGCTCGTTATAGCGAGAAGGTGAGCGTTCGCGGGAACTTGGTGCAGCTGCTTGTGCCTTCTCAAATATCCAGTATTCTCAATTTAATAAGATAAAGATTAATCACTTAATCCTTTAGTTACACTTGTACAAATACTGGACTCTACTATACCGCCTTTCTTGGTTAACCAGAGACGCAAAATATTTGCAGACTATTCGTGACAAAACGCGATCGGAGCATAGGTAAGTAAGTACCTACCTATAATTCATTAACCAGCGAAATGATTTAAATCGAAATGATGTCACGTAGGGGTCAGAAGCGTATCCCCTGTAAATAGCATCGATTACTTTAATGGCCGTGATCATAATGGCGGGGTATGGTGGAACGCTGGCGGGTCGGTATAGGTGTCAGCGATCGTAAAGCGTAGTGGCAGCCGGTAAACGGCCGTTCCGTGTCTTTGTAACGTAATCGGCTAACAGCATGGAACGTTAGTCCACGTTACAATAACGCTGCTTGCACGCTTACAGGCATCGTCGTCGCTATTTAAGTGGCCTCATAAAGAATCAATGTATCGTGCCATTGTCCACGGTGCCTCGACGCGTAAACCCTTTCGCATCTAGTCGAAAAGCCTGTTGCGGAAGAGGATAAGAGGCTTTATTATTAAAGAAGGCCCGCAGAGCCAAGGAGCCGATGAAAAGTACCGATTGCTAGCGACGATAACGACGATAATACAGGCCTTCCACTAGTATTTCCAACCGCTGAACACGAGACGGGATACGAGCATCCTCGTAAAACCGTTCAACTTTTCTTTTCTTTTTTTTCATTTCGAAACCTAGATAATTAGAGTGTTCGAGCATTTATGGTAAAAGCTTTTCTTGGCAAAAGTGGCATCGATGAAGAGAAGTTAAAGGATTAATAGATCCAATGACAATGACATAAATGCTAATTCATTAGTGGGTCAAGCTACTTTCCACGAATAGAAAACTGGAGGATACGATACAATGAATCGTAAGATCCGATATCGTTACGTACCGTGCTCACTGTTTAACAAGCTGAACATCTGTAAGCCTGGTAGCAAACGTACAATTTTCTCTCATTTATCTGCGTGAAGGATAAGTTCCGCAAGAAACTCTTGTTAACAATAGCATATCGTTTTCTCTGTATCCTGCCTAAGAAGAACGCTTTAATAATCTAAATTATCCTCGATAAAAGAAGTGCTTGTTCCGGATAGAAACTCATAAGTTCACCTCTAAACGACAGCCTACTTTAAAAGTCAAGCCAAAAATAGTTAATCCTTTAAGTATCGAGTTTAATTTCCCATGATGACTCTAACCCTTTAGAGAACTAAACGGGTTCTCTAAAATGGGGAATACGCGTTCGCATGATTATATAATCGCTTACAACGCATAGTTTGTCGAAGATTGCGTCTAGCGACGTCAATATCATGCGGATGGACAGACAAGCACGAAGCTTCGATTATTGTGTGAAAATATTTGCTGGCGTGCGTGCTCGATTGCCGCGGAATGCACGCATGTTACCTCGTAATCCGGCAACAAGACGTTTCACGTGACCAGAAGGGAAGCGAAATAATTGATGAGAGGATAAATTTTTCTTCCTTTTATTTTTTCAAACGCGTAGCTTTCTCATTTCTCGATGATCAGCGACCCCCACAGCGTTCGATGCGCTAATTAAATTCCCCTGAATTGCTGTAATATCATAGCGTGCGTCGCGTCGCGTCGCGTCGTATGAAAACGTATTACCATTACAAATTTCGTCACGATTCCAGACTTCCTTTAAATTTAATAAAACCAACCTAATCAGCTAGCGGTGAAAGTAATCTGAATTGAAAGGAAACGAGGAGGAACGATTGACGAGAAAGTGACGAGTCGACGAAAAAAAAGGGCAGGATAGATCGTACGCGATGAGGAAAGAAAGAAAGAAAGCGAATCGTCACGCTACGTCAAAAGGAAGGCATAACGAAGAATAAATAATTAGCGTGCGGCTTTGGGGATGCGGTTTCAGAGCACGCGCCCTGTCGTGCGGCTGTCGACGGCTGTCCTTTAATAACAACGTGGGGGCTGTTACCTGGCTGGGCCTTTTTTCGCGTGTCCTGCGCTAATTCTGGCTAGCTAGCAATCGTTCCAATCGTATAGGATACTTGTGATAAAAATTTCAATTTAATTCAAATGCACATAGTTCGAAATTCAAAGGATCAGTGACACGCGCTTTTCCTTTTAAAAGCGGAAACACCTAAAGCGATTGCACGTGGTTGAGTGAAAAAGGAAAATGAAAAACTGGGCTGAAACGCTGGCCATTAATTATTCATTCGGTGGAAAGTGACACGTAAAGCCACGTGATTACACGCCGTATCGAAGGGTGGACGAGCGTAAAGAGGGATCCATAGGTCAATGTATTCTCGTTTAGCGGTAATAACACCGAGCACGCGCTATTTGTCGCTAACTCGTCGCTTTTCAATGGAAATGCCACGAGTACCGTTACAAGTTACAAGTTACAAATTACAAGCGATTTTCTAATAAAGCTCGATTTTGAGCATCCAATTTCTGAACATCCTATACAAACATTATTCATAAGCGTAACCGATTTCCAAGCTTTTTTGCTGTTCAAAAACTACTTTCTCATTTGCTCTTTATTCTGCCCGAATCACCGTGACCCCCCTCAAGCACCAGGAACTTTTTCTTCCCGCGTCCACTCAATTAGTGGCTGGTCCTCGAGTTGACCGTCGAAAAACACATTGTACGAGCCGAGTTGTTTTCACGTGGATACGAGACGAGACAAGACGAATCGCTTGCCGTGTTTCGAGGGCGCAACGCCATGTGTTGTGCTCAATTGGACGCCCTTCAGGTAGAAAAACGCGTATCGGGGCCCGGCTTGTAAACGCATCTGGCGAGCGGAATCGCTTCGGGCCCTGGCCCGTCCGCAGGCGTGCAAACGTGTTCCTTTCTTTCCTCGTTTCTTCCTTTCGACGGTGTTATTTGTAAATCGACGAGGTTTTACGTTAAGTAACGCGCCTCCCAGTCGGCAGGTTATACTTATACGAGTCCGTTTAGCATCTCAAGCTCGTCGCTTTTGAACGCCTCTGGCGTGCAACCGGGACATTTCCTACTCCCCTTTATTTTTTCTCTTCTATCCATCGTGTAAAGATCGCCGAGGAAAGTACGATTAATCAACGAGAGAAGTGAAATTAATAGGCGTGAAATCTGTAGACTAGTAGAAAGACTAGTAGGTTTCAAGTTAACCTGATCATTTAAATTAATTCGTATTGATTTTACTTTAATTAACTAACGCTTACATTAATTACTTGCACGATGATGTATTGAACTTCGATTACCATACGATACAATACGATACGATACGATACGATACGATACGATACGATACGATACGATACCACCTTAAGACACGAGCTCCAATTTTGGAAAGCCCAATTTCACAAGCCAATTTTGAAACCTTTAGAAAGCACTGAAAATCGTGATTGCTTGTCGGAAGGATCATAAACCATTGACCATTTTCTACGATTCTTGTTTGGAGAGTGGAGGGAAAAGCCGAGTAAAGGGATCGGCTTCGATTCGATGCCCTTATTCGCTGCGGTTGTACGTTACGCCGTGTTATCTCGATACAGGTGCGTGCGTCCTACCGCGGAAGATGAACGGTCCTTGGAGAAAGAGGAAACGGTATGCAGATGAGAGTAACTATTACCGACACTTTTGGCGCGGAAACGTTTCTTCTATTCCCGAGATGCGACTGCGACCCGTTTTGGAGCGATCTACGATACAGGGATTGCGAAATGCGTGAACGAACGCCAAGCTTCGCGGTTTCATTCTCATCGTCAGTTTCAACCTGACCGGATAATTTCTCTTCCTCTGAGCGAAGCTCTAGCCGCACCGCGTGCAATAAATACGGTAGCCAATTAAACCCTGACGACGATTTATTTCCTGGTGAACGTCCTGCCTTTTCAGATTATTTCATCCTGTCGCGACTCTGCATACGTATTTCCTATAACGAACTAACACGTCCGAGCGTTTATTACGAATATATCCGTTTATTACCCCCATTAACAGTTCGCAATTATCAGAGAAATCATTTTTGAAAAGGAACGCACAACACAGAGACAATACAGAGAGCTGTTTTAATGATTCGATATCAGAATGATCGTTGATCATTTCTTGTTCATAATCGGGCCAGTGCAACTCTGTCGAGGCACGGAGTCTTTCCCCCAGGCTCCAAACCGACACGCCACGCATAATCACTGTAATTTCGGTCACGGACCGGCGTCATTTTTACTCCAACGATCGTGAACTTTCATTCGATTTCATTAATGCCGCGAGTGTACCCGAGGCAATATTCCCAGGTCGTGCGACGATAACGCGACGTGACCGACAACGATACTCCAGTACCCGAATTACACCGGTGACCATCGAGGGATTTAACGCGTTAACCATTGTGATTTAAACCACGACTTTTCGCAAAGCCTTCATGCTCTTTTTCTCTTTGTCTGACCAAACCACGAAAATGTTGGACGTGCGCCAAAGCAGTGGGCTTGCCACCACGGACAAGTGAAATATTGCTAAAATATCGTGAATTCTATTGGTGAGCCCTCTTACATAATACATATAACCCTCCATCTTTTTTCTGTTTACACAATGAGGCAGAAATGATCAATGGATCATTAACTTAGAATACAATTAAAACTGATTCGCGAGTAAAATCGACACGACGCCTGATGCTTCCGCGTCTCGAACAAAAGCTATTCTTCGCCTCTGTGTCGATATTAACGAGTTATACTTGGAACTACGTCGCAGTGAAATAGTTTAACTGGGAAACGAGAAGCTGCCTTTAGGTTTCGCACAATAAATCAAATATACCGTCTTGATCTAATGTTTACGTCCTTTTTGGAACTTTTACATTAGATATCGAAACGCATTTGTACGTTTATTTAATAAAATGAAAGAATGAAAAGGAAAAACTCACCGACATCGACGGATGCATCCCACGAAGCGCAGCCCCGCTCCACTTGCGCTTCCTGTTTTGATACTGCGTGCTCCTGTAGTTGCTATTATTCTGATGACCAGCGTACGAGGAACGTGGTTGCATCGAGGGTCGAAAGGATGCGTAAGGCATCGCAGGATATCCAGTGTGTTTACTATGATAATCACTTATCTCGAAACGATGAGGCTCGTGATGAAGAAAAGCACCGTCACCAGGTACACTAGACACTCTGTATCGTTCCTGTTCCCGTTCCCGTTCCCGTTCCCGTTCCCGTTCCCGTTCCCGTTCTTGTTCTTCCATTTTATCCTGTCGAGCTCCTGGACCAGGAAACGCGGGAGGCAACATCGTTGGCCCGTAAAAATGCGGGAACCCATAGGAATTTGGAAAAGCACTGGTAGGAGGACGGTATCCTTGATGCTGCGTTTGACCAGCCATATCATGATTCACTTCGAGTTTCGAGGGTGCGATTGACTTCCTGTCGTAGCGATAGTCGTGCTGATACTCGTCCTGGGGCTCTCGCTTTACCTCAAACATCTCCGTCGACTCTGGAGCCTCGACTTTGACTGTGACGCGAGTGTCAGGGTCGCCCGCGATGTCGGTCTTCATGGCAAAATTCTTCGGCGACTTGACCCGTCCAGGGTCCCCTTTGCAACCACCCACGCTCGCCTGCTGCATCCTCGCGATATTCACGCGCCGCGTATCTTCGACAACCTCATCGCGCGGTTAAAACGAGGGACCTGCTATCCGGTGCGCATCATTCACCGAGAACGAATCGGTCCTTACTGAGGAACGAGGATATTGGGTAAACAGTCTGCGCGGTGTACACAAACTCGAGGCGTGTACAGTCATAATCTTTTCAGGGCCGAAGATCGTACAGGTGTAAGAAGTCACTCTCCTTCCTTCATTTCATCGAGAAATATAAACAAGGAACATCCGTGTTTGAAAAATTATCAATTCTTCTTCGTCTTTATAATACGAAGCATCGTTTGCAGGGTAAGCATCCTTACATGATCATCTTCATAGGCGTCATCATGGTGTAAAAAAAGAAATAAGAGAGAGGGAGAAGGCAACAGTGATTGCGAGCAAGCGGACAGAAGCGTTGAGCGGCACGCTGTCGGTTGGTAGAAGCAGCGCTCGTATAGCCAGCTCGATGCTTTTCGGTCGAGTGGAGGGGGGTGAAGGTGGGGAGCACAAGGGCGGCGTGACAGTTTCCGTGTCACGTGTCCCCCGACCTTAGGCCCCGCCTACGACTCCGATTTTCCTTCGGTCGGATCGTTACCTGGCCCTAGCGGGCACCCTTTCCACTTTCGTCATTCGTCGACTGTCCCTAGGACGAGTCGCGTGAGCGGGAACAACAAGGAAGAGAGAGAGAGAGAGAGAGAGAGAGTGGGTTGTCACTTCCAGCTGGCTCGACGCGACGCCACGATTATTCTCCCTCTCCTATGTGATGTTTCGAAACGATGAGTCGCCGTCGAGCGTGAAACACCGTACGCGAAACAACCGGAGTCGCGTTTTCACCGTCTTCCGCGAACTTTTTACGGTACACTGGCTCCGAGAGTGGAACGGCAACCGATGCTCGCTCTCGCACGATCACAAACAGCGAGAGGGGATCGAAAACGGTTCTCGACGCGATCACGACGATATTTCGATATTTCGATCGGGGACACAATTACAAGGGAAAAAAACACCATATCGGTTAGAACGCAACGAGCATACGTAAGGATGCCGGATTGCCTCGGCCGAGCTGATCGCGTACGTCGTACGAGTTTCGTTCCACGCAGCGTGAAACTCTTGGCGGAGGTGCGCGGCCACCACCAGCCACCGAGAACGCACGAGTCTGCCCGAATACATCCGAGCTCCGATATATTTCCTCTACCTACGAAGTCGGCCGGCTGCCTCCCGCTTTATACACGGCCAGACCCACTTTGTGGGTTCACCTTTTGTCGAATCTACCCATATATTCCTATTCAACGTGTTTACTACTTCTTATGATCTGTCTACGAGTTCCTTCCCTTATCTTATTTTCGTTCGTTCATCCGCCATACTTACAGAACGAATCGTTGATCGAACGTAACCCCATCTCTTCGAAGTATCGCTTTTTCGTTTCAAAGTGTTTTCAGAACCATACTTTCCGCAGTACGTAACTGTCTTGAAGGGTTGGAATAGTTTTCTTCGAACAATATCGATTCTACCATGCACCGCCATTGATTCCACGCTTTACCGTGAATTCGACCATCTAACGTTTCGGAGTAGATTCGTCTTCCTCGCTTCTGTCACTTTCCATAATGATGATTTCTTCGATCCTTCGTTACTGCTCTTTGTTATGTTACTGTTCCTTGTACACATCACTATAAAATGTCACTTAAAATTCAATAATATTCAGTTTGTATGCAATTCTGAAACGACAACGCGTCACGGTCACTACTTGGCGCGTTTTCGACTTTCAACTATCGCAGCGCTACGTATCGAGCATTTTTGGAATCTATCGATCTACGCGGATAAAGAAGGATTCGATTATTATATAGGTGTCACTTCAGTCGGAATGCTTATGGCGGTTCGAAAAGTGCGGTGTTTCGCGATTGTTTTTTCTTATAACGTTTTCGTTGTTCTCCTGTGTTTAATTATCGTCCTCCTAATTATCGTCACGTGTCACCTGGCTTCGCGGCTTCTTCACGGCTTCGATCGTAGGAGTATCATGTAAGTTTGAATCTAATTCTTCTTTTCATTCGATTAAAGGGTGCCACGCTAATAAAGATGGTGGCAATGTTTATTCCAATTTCCATGCTAACGATTACTCGATATTTCAAACACGATAGACCGTGTAACAAGAAATAAATTTAATAGGCCATTTTATTTGATGAGTTTGTTCTAACTTAATTACTTGCCAAGCGTTGTTGTGTTAACGGAAAGGAACATGGAGCGTAAGAGGTTAAAGAACACTCCCATTCCATTAAAGTATCATTAATATATGGCAAATAGCGTTCGCAAGAAGAAACTTTGCGATTTATACTAAAGAAACGAATAGTGCTTTGCTTCAAACGTCATTTATTCGTCGTTCGGGCGCGAACGTGATCGCGTTTAAAAATAACGTTCCAGCGATTGTTCGAAGCGAGTAGTCGATAAAGAAAGTACCTGCAGTTGTGCCACGTAAAAGGGGAGATTTATCATTTCTGATTCTGCGTTACCCTTCGCGTAGCCACGGTTACGATGAGAACCACCGTTTGCGATTCTGTGTGCGCCGTTACACGATATATCAGATTACATATCCGTTGCGTCATGTAAATTGATACTTGTACATGACTGAACACCACGAGCGAACATTTATTCGAGTGATAAATTATCGTAATGTCGAACAGTCACGCTTTCAATTCCAATTTCGCTAACTAGATCACCGGGCATCGTTCGAGTCTAGTGGATGGGAGCTTAACTCGAGTTAAGTAGCCGCTAAGAACATAGTATATTACATAACGAAATGCTCTTTTAGTGTTATTTCCGCGAGTAAATGAATCACTGAAAATGATCTATTTTTGACAAAACTAAATAAACACAAAATGGATCTCCGCCATGTTCATCGGTCCTTGAAAAAGAAGGGCGTTTTTGGACCGCCATACATTGTTGGCAAGTAAGCTACGCGCATCTACCTGTGCTCCGGTTTCGAGACAAAAGGGACAGAACCCTCGAACTCCCTTTTCTCTGGACGTCGATAGTCGGAGGCGAGAGGGGCGCAGCGCGGCGCGGCGCGGATTGAACGCGTATATATGTACGTGTATGCACTTTCGCAGCGGGATGACTAGTGAGAGAATTCAATTTTCATCGTCGTTATCGTGGCTGCATCTTCCACTCAGCTCTCGTCCCTCGTTTTTTCTCGGCCGGACATCGAATCTTGTGCCACGCGGTACGAAAGGGATGACGATGGCCTGTCGTTCCGTCGAGCACCCTTTTGTTCTTGAAATCTTTGCGTCGAACCTGAGAGCACGTTGGTTGGTTACTTTACGACAAAAAACTTAATGGAGCTGATCACACTGTTCGGGGAATCGATTACCCACGGCAAGTTACGCTGCACTTTATGAAACCTTGAAAAATTGCATCTCTACTTAATTACTTGTATGCTTACTTTGTGACTCTAATGAACGCTACGGTGCATTTTTATCTAGCAACTTTGAACAATCATCTCAAGTTCTTTCATAAGCATCCTGGCACAAGATACTACCTACGCTTAATACCCGCAACGTAATAAATTATCAAAATCGTTTAATAGAACAGAAGCACGCTGTTCGTTTCAAACTTATCGCATGTCATCCAGTTAAAAATCCGTCGCGATACAACCGAAAAACGTCAGAATCCTGATAACAGTTTGACAGTGACGTATCGAGACGAAAAAATCCGGAACGAGATTGGCCGCGACCTTTAAGCGTGCACATCGATTTTTCGGCCCCGTTTCTGCACCCGTCTTTACGATAACGCGGTTTCCCGCGCGATAAACACGCCTCGAGCGTAACGATTATATATTTTACCAGTCGAACAGTGTACGGACGGGCCCTCGTTACGCAATCGTGCCACGCTTCCCAGCTGTCCGATCAGTGGTTTCCGAAGGGAGCCAAGGGGTCATGGTATCGTAGGGCAAAGAAAAACAAGCCTACGTCAATCGTGTACATCGATTACTAGCTTGTTTGGGTTACACGATGATACACGTACGTCATCGTAACCGGGGGATTCTCGAAAAATTAGCCCCCTGTCGCTCTATCACTTAATAAGATAAAGCGAGCAGGATTACAATCGTTCTTTATGAAAACTCAATATAGCTACTAACCTAGGTATATGGACATAGTATAAGCATTCGGTCAAGAGCCGTCTGGGTATGATAGAAGCAAAGTCAGTAGCCAGTGATGCTATTCACAGAAAGGCGAACTCTCGAGCCCACGGCTTTCAATCTCGTGGACGATACCCAGAAGAGCAGTCTCACGCTTTGCGAGCTATGTACAGTCGGTTCTTGCGAGCAATCTAATTTCCAATTTCTACCCGAAGGACTCGGATCAAATTCCAACCTGCTACTACCTGCTAGATCCCGCGAACCTGGTGAAAGCTTGTAATTACCAAGCCGGTCAAAGCGAATGTCCGATGGTATGCCCGCCGATGAAGAAGAAGAATTTTCTGCGCGAACAGAGTCGATTCTGCGAGCGTTTCCTGGAGAACGAATCGCGAATGGGCGTGTGTCACCAGAGTCCGGGGACAGATCGAACCAATGGGAAGGTGGGAAGGCGTGGATCCGTGTGGCAGAGGACAGCAACCGGACGACACGGGAAAGAAGGGGACTCTCGAGCGACACGAGCCGTCCCTCCGTCCCTCTCGACTCCTCCGCCGCGTTTGTATTTGTGATCACGGTCACAGAATCGTCCGGTCGAGTAGTGGGGTAACGGCGTAAGGGGTCGAAGGGGAATGGAAAGCGTAGGGGGGACGACTAGGTCCGCCCATCGGACCGATGGTAGGGGACAAGCGTTGGGTGCGCGAACTACGGCGCATGTGGCACCCGCTCCTACGCGTACGAACGACGTGTAGCAGAAGCGAACTTCGAGACGAACGGATCTCGAACTGTTAGCTATTTTCGAGACTGAATCGAGAACCGAATAGAAAGGAATTTCTTTATTTGTTTGGTTTAGAGAGGTTCAAAGGGAAGACGGGTTCGAGCTTCTTGGATTAATATTTATGTTTTTGCGTTTAGTACTATACGGTGCACCGTTCGCCGGTAAGAGCTCTTCTTACTTACGTGTTGCTTACTGTGTCGTATTGGGTAGGTATACAGGGTTTTAGCGAAAATAATAAAATCAAATTCTTATTTTTCAATTAGAGTGAATTTGAATCTATGATAACTTGCGTGTTGCTATCGTAACAACACCTCCCTCGCAATCTATAGGCTTCTCGCAAACTTCTCTTCACAGAACATCGTAAGACTTTTACCTGGTACAAGATAAATGAGGAAAGTTACTCCTTTCTGCTTGAAAAGCGATTCAGTTAACAGGTCAAGCGTTGAATTTTAATCGTGCGCGTAGTAAAAGGAACGTAAACAAAATTTGATTCGACACGAACGATCGCAAAGGAATTTTCTCATTGCAATGGTAGAAAGAAAAAGCCGGTTGGCCGGCGATGCAAGGCGGTGGAAAGATCGTTGGACGATTAGGAGATTTTTCCAATGGAAACTGCGAGCGATTCGCAGTGATCTCCTTTCGTGCGTCAAAAGCAACATCGGCTTTGTAACGAGTGGGGCGAGCAGGTTACGGAATATCTGTCGGTGGGCACACACGTAGACCATATTCTACTCGGTAGCTCGAGTACCTACCTACCTCTCTGGCTATGCGCATAAATTTCCTTACGGGGCTTCTTCGTCATGGATCGTGACCACGGACGTCTGCTCGAACAAAATGACCGCTCGCTGAAAGAAAACTGCACGTTGAAATAAGAAAGAAGGAGTAACAACGAAACAGGCAGAAAGAGAGGGAGCGTTGAAATTGCCTTTTAAAAATGCACAGGTTCTCGTAAAACTTGGACTGGAAAAATTATGCATAGCTGCGCTTTTTTTATGCAAACCGAGAGTCGCCCGTTTCTTTTTCCTTTTTACTTGTCTTTGAAATTGCGAACATTCGATTCGTATAGACGGAAAATCAGCGTCCACGAGGGTTGTTGGTTTGACGAGGCTTAGACGGTTAACGTGTCTCGAACGATTGACGTCTCTTAATTGTGGCTTTTCTCTTATCTACTGTCACCCTATCCCCTTGTTCGCGTTAAGTCTTAGGATTAGTCTCTCTATCACTGACGGCCCACGTCGAGCTCCTAATCTTTCCCTCGATAGCCACTCGTATCGGGAGCTTATTGTATCGACCGTTTGGTTTAGCGCTCCATACATTCCTCTAAACTTTTCTATTTTCTCTCTATAACAATTAACGCTTTACCGGCAAAAAAGTCATATAATCGACGCGACGGTATTGCCGTCGAGTTTCTTTTGACACTTGACATTAAAAGTCACGGTATTCGTGCAACTACGTCTCCGTCACGTCAGGTTGACGGATCGGCGTGCGCACTCAGGAAATTAGGCAATTTCCGGGCCGTGCTCGCTCGTGTCTGCATTTAATAGCAGCAGCAGTTACCAGGTTCGGTGGAGGCAAGCCAAGACGACGAGCGGTATCGTTAGAAGCGAGTATAGGTACTCTTTCGTCTACCTACTTACTTACTTACACTCTTCTACGCCAGACGGTCGTCCTTTGCTGGATCGATCGCGCCTCTTGCCTTCTGCTCGTCGCAACTTTTTAGAAAACAGCCGCGAACATTTTCTTATTAAAATGAACTTGATAGTTGATGCGTAATCATCGCTATATCGCATAGTATGTGTACGTCCTCGTAAGTCGAGTAAATTATATAACGAACGTGACCAAAGTTAGTAGCTGTTAAACAAGCGTCTTCGACACGGCAAGAAGTTGAGCCTCGATACAGAGTGCAAGAAACAATTCTGCAGCAACATATCCTGCCATTAACCGTGCAACACGTGATAAAACGTAAGGGAAAGCTCGAACTACTCGCGTCCGAGGCGAGCAACTATAATCTGCGACAGTGTCGTGCAGGCAGGATCGTTAGAAAAGGCGTAATGGAGCCCTGTGCACACGGTGGTCGGTGTTGATAGCCCGGTATGGTGAGAGCGAATCCTGGGGTCACCCTCGGGGTCACTAATGACATACGCAGCTCCGTACACGCAGGCTCGCTCTCCTCACATACTTACTGTAGGTACGAGTCTTGAAGAAACCAGTCTCGTGGTTCGTCGATTCGCTACTTTTCCATCGGCTCTGTTATGAATCAGGATCGAATATCCCTCGTTATTATAATTTACTGCTCTTATCAAGAGTCTTCAAAATATTCTTGGAAGTTGACAAATTACCACGATCCGACACGAATGTTTAATCAACGATCCTGAAAGGGGGATAAAAACGTCTAGTCTGCCGTGGCGGATAGCGCTGACCGTCCCTTTTTCCGGGTCATTTAGCCTCGTTTAGACGAGCAACGCGAATGAAAACTGCGTTACACGATGCCAGCTAGAATTTCTGAACAATGGTATGGCGTCGGGACGCACACCGATATCCGGCATGGATAGGCGCGCAAATAAATGCCGTGGCAGAGGAATCATGCGCGCATCCCATACGAAACGCAAACGCAAAAGCGAAACGCGAATTGGCCTCATCAAAGCGAGCAAACAATGCTGGATGCCGCCGATGGCTCAACAACGTGTGGTTAGCCAAATCACCGTACGGCACGTAGCACACCGACGCACCTTCGATGCTGAACAATGCTCGATGCACCGACCAGGCACCGATCTGCCTCATTTCTCTCCATTTCTCTCCATTTCTCTCCATTTCTCTCCATTTCTTTCCATTTTTCTCGTTTTCCTCCTTCCTCTCACAGTCAGTCTCTTCGTCTCTACGCGTGCGTGTAAGACGATTACGTCCGTTTCAGAGATTTTCTAACGCCTCAATCCTTTCATATTATTTTCATCTTTTAAGCAACCGTAGAAAGGGCTTAACACTTGACGCGGATAATTATAATCCGAGGCGTGAAAGAGTATCGAGAAGATATTTCGATGAGATTCACATGTAGTCGAAGCCAGTGAACCGTGACTCTTCCGGAGTCGTAACACGTGTTTGCCTGGTGTTCGAGGCGCGAGCCGATAATCTTCCTTTTGTTTGTTTCGTTAAGCGTTTTATGGGATCCGATCGATAGTCAAACGCCGAGGGAAAGAAGATGCATTTGACCCTTTGCAGACTAGCCGTGCGAATCTTACTTTTCCAACGCGATTGCTCTTATCTAACTAGCATAATTTCCTTTCGTTGCAAGAGTTTTCGTTGTTCGACACACGATACATATCGATCATCGAAACGTACTCCAGATCATCCACATTTATCAAGCAACGAGCAAGTCTCGAACGATCTCATTAAGTCTGAGTTTCCATCGATCTAGGAAGCGGACGAGTATAATCCAGATTCTGCTCGTGGTTGAACGGGTCCGACGATACATATATAATCGAACGAAAGGATGGATTTGAAGAAAGCAAAAAACGAAGGATAAAAAGTACCTAAAGGCAAATACTCGCAGACTCCCCGCGAGGCGACCCCGGCTGACTTCTAGCAGACATTGCGGGGGGTCTTCTAACGAGCCGTGCAATTAACATTTTTATTAGACGGTTCTTCTGCGCTGATCTCGACCTGCTCCACATGCGAACGTCGATACTCTTCGACGACACGAAACGACTTCCTTCCATCTGCGAAATTAATTGAACACGTTCAAATTGTGCTTCCAAGAAGAATGACTAATATCTACAAGTCGTTAAAACCGAACGACTTGAAGAATTAGATCACTTTGACTAGTTAAAAGGATACCTTATTTTTGAGAATTTATTTGCAGCAACGTTAGCTTCGAAATCTTGAATATTTCCACAACGATCCGTGCTTAACAAACTACCCTTTTAAATCTACGAAGCTTCTCGAAAGCCAGATTATTCATTCAACACCTTTAGACGGGTACAAAGATGAAATATTCTGTACTCAAACACTTTTGCGCACTATCTCCGTGAAATTCGTTCTTCTCTGACTTCGAAAAACGGCTAGGAAAGCTGAAAGAGCAGACAAGCCGCTGATGTCGATTTTTAGAAAAAACGCCTCTTTTCCTGGCAAAAAAAGTTTCGTTTCGTTTCGTTTCGTTTCCTTCGAAGTTTTTCCCGAAATTTTTTTCCTCCAGTGGTTGCATCATGAAAACTCCGTAACTAGGTGTATCTCTGTACGCAGAAGAATCTGGTTTCTTCTTTTTGCCACACACGAAGAGTCAACGGAGCGGACGAAAGGATGGTCGGTGGTAGTGGTGGTTGTTCGATCGCGAGGGGTTGGCGAGAGGGTGTCTTTCAGACGAATCGACTCGGGCCGCCGGAAACGGGCATGGATGCAACTGTTACTTTTGTTTTTAAGCATTCAGAGGCCGACTTAGGCGGTGGTAACGGGTACTACACGCACGGGTTCGCGGCGAATTGAACGAAGAGGATACGAGACACGAGATACGAGATACGAGATACGAGATACGAGGCGTAGTAGGTAGGACGCGCGCGGGTTGAAACGTAAACGTAGAAAGAGGTCCATTCAGGCATTGAGGCAGTTGAACCCTCGAGCAGAGGCCCTTCCTTTTATACATGTTATATTCGTCGGGGGGTTTTAGGCAGAGAAAACTAAAAAGCTAATTTACTTTAAAAGTATCCGAGAGGAGCGAGCCGAGAGGAGCGGTTCATCAAACGGGGCTTGCCTTTTGAAAAGGCAAAACCCAACCCCCTGGGCTAA
Source organism: Osmia lignaria lignaria (assembly GCF_051020975.1). Classification (NCBI taxonomy): domain Eukaryota; kingdom Metazoa; phylum Arthropoda; class Insecta; order Hymenoptera; family Megachilidae; genus Osmia; species Osmia lignaria. The sequence goes on from NC_135041.1 coordinate 14,743,659, forward strand.
TGCAGCCAGCGACAGATTGGCGGTGGCCGATTCTCTGCTACGTTTCCCTTCTCTATCTCGGACGCGATACACCGGCGAATGGTCATTTCGCTGATAGCTGAAACCGATAGCGAAAATGTCCAAACGTATCGGCCGTGCCGCACGCACGCATAAAGACGTTTCGCGTGTCTGTTCGTTCGCTGTGACCGGCTACGATGAGACACAACGGATATGCTCCCCCTCTGCTTGATTTTAAACCAAAGCCCTCTCTATCCCTGTCCGGCTCTGTTTCAACTTTGGGAATTCGTTAATTAATGGACTACCGGATTGGCTGAACTATGGTAGCCTGTATTTCGTGATAGATTCGTTGCTCTTTTAGGCGCTTTGTAATTTTCTAATTATTTTATGAGCTGTTTGACGTTGATTTTAAGGGCTATTAGGTAAATTATTAATTTCTGTCGAGGAGCTCTGACGAGAATTGCAGTTGCCCGTAGGATGACAAGACGGGACGGGACGGGACGGGACGGTATGGGACTGTTTCGGTCTCACTGTAGTCACGGCCGTTACATAGTCGACGCGTTAAACGCGCCATTATACTTGTAAATTCCGAACAATTAGCCGTAATCAAGCACAGGAAACCATCGCAACTGGGTACGCAATTATTTTTAAATAAGATTCCGCCGGACTGACTGTTTCGTAGGACTCGGAACGACCATGATTATTAATCCGAGCTGGAGAGAGATCGTTAGGTAGATTACACACCGGACGTTGCGCGGCTCGTCGCCTCGTCGCCTCGTCGCCTCGTCGCTTCGTCTTCCCTCTGCCGCACCGCGCCGGTTTCGCCTCGCAGCTGCATCTCTTTTGCTTTGACATCGCGATCATCCTCGATCCTGTTCCGTTTCCCGCTCGTTAACGTGCCCCTACTCCACGAATAATTCATGGATTCGCTTACTAAGAAAGTGCCAAGTAATTGCATCCTACAGAGATCACCTCGACGCCGCTGAAACGCTGAATTCGTTCACGAATATTGATGCTAATTACTATGTAATTCACCACCATCGACGCGATTTCGTCCGGTTCAATCCGTTCTGGACCGTTCGTGATTTTTACGACACTCGATTCCCCTCATTTTCGAACTTTTCTCCTTTTACAATCACTTGCTTTTCACTTTGAAGCAAAATGTCGCAAACGTGCCAAAGTAATTGGCAAAGTAAAGTGTTACAAGTACCATTTATCTTGTCGCGAAGAATCGTGAGAAGAAGTATTAGGTATCTCGATCTTAGAAGGATAGAAGAAATTGAATTCAGTGGCTAAAGTAATTCCACTATTGGCTTAGCGTAGAATTACGTAAAAAAGCGAAGAACAAGGGAAAAAGTCGCGAACGGATGTCTGTCACTGTTGTTTCCCAGGGTGGCCGATCAACCAGATCGTCGAAGGATTCGCGAAAGTTTTAATCGACGCCCGGCGCGGCGTCTCGGAGTCTTCTTTTCCCTTCGATGACGAAGTGGCCCCATCCGCTCCATGGCCGAACAACTTTGATCCTCCAATCGGCCCTAATTTAACAAAAACGCTGGCCGAGCTGACGGGCGTCGTTTCGTGAAATTGAAATCACCAAGGATGAGAGAGCTTTTTGATCTTTCTTCTTGAGGCTGAAAAGGGCAGAAAAGCAGCGTATAAGGCTGATTATCGAGGAATCGCTTACTCTAATTTCTATTCAACAGAAATATATTTTACGGAAATGAATCTATTGATATCAGAATATCGGTAATTTTTGCTTGATAGTCTCTTCTCTTTAACGTCGACAAACCCCATGGACCAGAATATCGATCCCACCGCAGAGTATACCCCACAGTTCTGAATTACCCCTACGTAGGAAAGCAGAATGACGTCACACCATGTACGTATCCCTTTTATAGGTCAGTATGTCGATTTTCCAAGCGTAATTTCTGTTATTCTCTTCATTTTTCAATGTTCCATGATTTGACGAAATTCGTGGCAAGCTATTGATCATCGATAACAACTATATCGTGCCGATGAATTCGGTACTGACGATGAAAAACATTCAACGCTATCTGTTTGTTGTATCAGCGATCGTAAGACGGGCTGTGTATTGAAAGGATAATCAGAAAATAGGGTCTGTCAGCGTGAAACAGTTGGCATTGTATCGTCAAATAATCGGAGTCCGATAGCCGGGAAAGGCTGGTCCGTGCTAGCAGACATTTCTTATCCCGGATATCGATTGCTCGCTTCCCAGCGGGAACCCTCTAGCGTCGAGCACTATAAGAAGGGCAAAGACGAGGGTGAAGGGTGAGAAGAAGGGTGTTCTTTAGCTGGGGCGGTGTGTATCGCGGGGCATTACTTTTATTCCGTGTCATTTGAGCCCACACTCGCCCTTCGACGAACACGAGCCACGGATGCAATAGATTTCTTTTCAAGTGCTTGTTGGCCCTCGAACCGCCACGACGACGCACCACCGAGCACCACCGTCTCGTCTCGTCTCTATCTTTTACTTCTCTCCATCGCGTCGTCCACTTCCTTTTGTCGTCGTAAATTCGAAATGGGTTGTTCCATGCTTTTCTTCCCTCGGATCTGTAATTAGTTGTCTGGGAAAAATGTATTGGAATTCAAGCCTGATGGTTGGAATCACATGGCAAGTTATCGCGATGCCGCTTGACAAACGGTAGGTATCCCATAAACAGTCGTTTTCCAGGCTCTGCTCTCGCCCGGCTGCGGTATAATCGTACATTGGAGCGTGTTGCATATTTGATGGTCTCGCATGCTCCACGATCGCCAGAATTTTCCCCGGTGGATCGTGGCGGGCTGGTCATAAGAGGCCTCAGTGATTGAGGGTTAGGGCAGAAGCCGATATGCTCGACTCCGAGCCGAGCCTCGACTCCCGTACCGCCATTAACTTTTCATCTTTATATAATTCCACGGTCATAGCGGCTCGGCAGCTCGTGCTCCTTGCAGCTTTTTCCGGAACGCGCGCCGGAACCGGCCGTAATTGCCGGCTATAAAGATCCGCCGAGATACGAGCCCTCGTTACGAGATTTGCCACCGCTGGGACCGATTCACGGGACGACCGTCTTGCTTCCTTCCCGTTTCCTCTTTCCTCTTTCCTCTTTCCGTGTCCTACCATTTGCGTATTCAACGTTGAAAACTTTTACGAGCGACGTCTCTGCGTAACGCTAAATTCTTCTGGTAAATCATTCGCCAAGCCATCGCGTCGATTAAACCTTCGTTTATTCGCACGACGTCTTTTCCGTCTATCACCTTCCTGTATGTATTCAGTAATATTATTAGGTAATAATATCGACATAAGGAGAGAGTTTGACACGTTTGTATCAAATTCAATTATGTCACGAATGCATGGCAGTCTCGTTAAAGGCAATCAGGTTCGATGTTTTCAGACCTTACCCATTTTGATGTCAATTTACAAAGAAAAAGAATCGAATAAATGATTACAGAAAAGCTGTAATCTTCTCTTCCAATAAGCCTTTCGGACAAGTATACTTTCATGCTGCAAAATGTCTCGTCCGCAAAGGGTTAATAAGACGCGTGACGGGCCAGAGTTCCAAGTACCAACCGCCACGACAGCTAACCTATCGGAGAGTTGAATAATAAATGCACGGGACACGGCTGGTCACGCTACCAAGGAACACTAGCTTGTCACTCGAAATGTCAGACGGAGACGTCCATTGGGCCTGCGGACTACGGAGCCTATTAATTAATGAACTATCCGCCATTGTTGCCAGATAGCAAACATCTGGCCGACGTGCACGACCAACGGACATTTTCTGCGAAGACGTACCGCACGGCGCGCCGTGCTACCGGTGGCATCCTTGCTAATTATTACCCGCGAGATTAGCCTTTCAACCCTTGGGAAGCGAAATCGCCGGGAAAATCATCGGTGATTTCAATTACCCGCTTGATTCGTTGGCATATGATTGCCACGATCCTTCTCTCCAATTCTCGAATCCTGGGTCAAAGGACTCGCTATCGCTAATATTTCTGCAACGATGTTGCCAACTCGAGGATGCAACGTACATAAACGGTTGAATGGAAAAAAAAAAAAAGGGAACGATAGATATAAAGGGAGGTCTGGAGGCGCAACAAAACGCTTCGCGATTTCAATTACCCTTTCGCGACTAGCGCGGTTGGTAGATCGCATCTAATGTCGACGGTGCAGGGTAAACGACACCGGAAACCGGATGGCCCCCGGTGCAATTCCTAGGGCGGTTTTGCGATACGTAGGATAGGTAACCACGAGGCCGATTCTTCGGTCGGCTTATTCAATGAGACCTTGGGACCGTCATGCGTCTCGAGTCAGCTTCCGTGAGAAACACCGAGGACAAAGTGTTTGCGCTACCTCTGTGCTGTGCGACTGATGTGTTGCGTGTACGTACACGGCTATAATGTATGCAGATTGCCAAAGCGGCATTGTGTGGCTGCGATACGCTGGTAATCACTTTAAATCGCTTCGAACGTACAGGCTGACTCACAGAAGAGATACGCATCGTGAAACACGTGAAGAATTTTTTCTATCAACTATCTAGCCCAAGATTCAAAGAGATGGCGAATTGTAGGACATCGTTCGTCGTTTAAACTGCAGGCAAGCCGTAATGTCTCGCGTTTGTCAGAGGTGAGGCCGAAGTAAGTAGAGGGTAGGGCTCGCCGTGGGCTAGTTAAACTTGGCAAGGGACTCGGATACCGTTGCGTTGAAGGAGTGCTGCGGCAAGTCGTGAGGCTGGTCGCCGCAGATTACTTAGGTAATTGGTAAATACGAGGGTTACCTTCTAGTTTTCACCAAGGGGTTGCCGTATGGTATACGGAGGCTGAAGTAAGATGCCTCGCGGCTTCCCTCTACCCCACATTTCTCTTTCTCTTTTCGTCTCTCCTCCGTACCTTCTCTCGCAGGATATTCGCTTTAAGGGGGGAAATGAGCCTTAAAATTGTTTAAAGCGGTCGGAAGAAGGGTCCTGCTGAATCCCCTTCGCCTCGCACAAGCCTTGGGGAAACCTCGACACTTGCCGCGACGCGACGCGGAGATCTTTCCGATCCAGCGTAGCATGCGCCGATAAAACTCATTCGACCGATCAACGCGATTCTGACCATCTCTTGCATTTGCAAGTATATTTTCGTGTATCACAAGTATCAGTTTCGTTCAGTATCAGTATAAAAATTGCACGGTAAATTAAATATCGGTTCATGCATTTTTACGAAGCATTTCGGTTACCAGAGTAGGTATAACCAGAGGGTAGCCATTTATCAACTATTATACATAGGTGCTATTTCGATCGATTGAATTATATTATAGTATGGAAATTTTTTGCATTAAAATTGATACCGTTGGGAAAGGGAAGAATTTCAAGACGTGTTCGCAGTTTTCATCGCGTCGCGAGGAACGTCAACACTTTGAAGCGTTATCGTCTCGGTGGAAACGGAAAGGATTACGAAGGAAGACGGCCGGCTTGTAATTTTGTTTTCCTCGTCGAGGCTTCCGGCTCGGCCTCTTAATGAATAGTGATTAATTGCCGGTGCTCTGAGACCGACTCGCTTCCATTAAGCCCGTCAGAGCCGATTCCGTCGAAATAATTACCGGCACTCGGCGTGCGCTCACGCACGCACGCGCTCGCTCGCGCCTTCTCGCACACAGCCGGACAAGAAATCGCGGCAACCACCATTCTTCCTATTCGTTCCCGAGCGTGGCTAATTTTTTAATTGCCCCACCGCACCGCGGCGGATAGAGGGAACACGCTCGTGTGAACACAGGTTCCGATCACTCGTCAACAATGTATCGCTCTTTAAGCACACGCGATCGTCATTGTACTCGCGCCATCTCCACGATTACTCTCAGTTCGCCCGCGATTACTTCCGCCTCTTTCCGTCTTAACTCGTTCGAGTGTCACACGAGCCATCGTTAGTTTGCCCAGCAATTCATTCGATAAGATGATCCTCTTAAAGCACAGCAGGCCGGATATTTCGGCGCACGAGAGGGTAGAACCGGAAGTAACTCTGGATAAGAGTGTCCCTCTGGCGTATATTTATACACGTTTCACTAGAACTTGGTGCCATAGTCAAGTGTAACATTATCCTAAGTTATTATATTCTACGCAATTAAATAGCAAGGCATGACTGTAACTGGCTAGTGTCAGGCAGTAGTAACAGCAGTAGTCGGTGGTCAGACTACTCGGTCATACTACTTGGAGAAAGAAAGGTATGTACGCGTGTCGATAGAGATAGAGGATCGAGAGCAAAGCAGAAACATGGAAAGCAGTATGGTAGAAGGTTGGTGGTGCACGATCGAACGGTATTTTATTTACGAGATGCAGCTACGGCTTGCAACGATGATGCAGCGGGCCCGTATGGGTCGTTTTCCAGTCGAGCGATCGGGCCGCGAGTAGGAACGCTCCCAAGGATCGGCTCTCTAAATAACGCGCACCGGTAATAAAAGGATAATGACCAAAGAGAGCGAGAGACCGGCACACGATCCTCTCTACCCACCAGCAGAGAGAAGGCACCGAGCAGAACCGATATCGCAACACGCCCGACAAATTTATATTACACTCGGACGGAGTTCGTGGCTTTCGGTAAAACTGCGCTGTTTTATGGCTGATCCTTGGAAGTCGTTACCCTCGCAGACGTGGAATTATTCTCGACGTCCTCGCCACTTTCTCATCCCTTGATTCTTCACGGAGTTCGTCGAGATGCCCTTCGTCGAAACTTGGATGCCTCCACTTATGACCCATCCTTTCGATCGACTCGATGAAATCGAACTTTCTCTAAGCTCGAAAGTAAAGTCTCGCCTGTACGAACGTGTTTCTGGGTGTACAATCTGTTCTGATCCCTTTTTTCGTTTGCGTATGCGCATACATACATGTCTATGTATCTTATAATCGGTATAACGCTCTTCAGCATTAATCTTGAAATAACTATTATTATGTCTTAACAAACAAGATAACGTTGTCAAATAGCAGTACGTTTAGGTGAATCCACGTGCGCTCCATAAGAGCAGAAATCGATGAAGTAAATAAAAGGATATCAGTCGTTTTTCTAGCTAGACCCGTATTAATTATTAGCCGTATCTGCCGCATGCTACGAATGCAATTTTCTCGTTAAAAATAATAAATACCTGTTGCGCAGCAGCAAAAAGCGCAGCTGTTAAGTGTGCGCTCTTCGTGGCCGGCTCTCCTTTAGAGGTTGCCACGGAAAAATAGTCATCGTCGACATGGATAACGGGATCCGCCGCGTTTTCTCATTATCGCCCGGTATTACGAGGCTATTCATTCAAATTTACTCCGATTCCGAGCGGGAATAAACTCGGGACACGCATACCAGTCTCGTGACTCATGAAATTATGGCGACTCAATTAACTTTAGCTCGCATAAATTTTCTACGACTCGGTAGGTGCAGGTGGATACGTTGTCTGGCAAGAATTTAATCCACTGTTCGATCTGAACCATAACAAAATAGGTAGTATCATTGATTAGGACGTGGAAAATCTAATAAGGTTACTAATACTCAGGCAATATCATTTTTCTTTTCACTCTTTGAAACGACATTTTTTCGCTTCAGACGTTATTGCTTCGGAAGCAATTATAAGTACGGTAGCCCCGAAGAGAATTGAATAGCTCGCGCACATCCCGTTCATCGGTTCGCTCTATAATTGTTTCGACGATTCGTTAGGGCTTGCAAGAGCCAAGCAATTGCACCTGCTTCGATTCTACTCGCTTTTTCTGGCCTTATTCCAATCAATCTCCGTGACCCGAAGCACGCAACCTCGAGCTTCGATTGATATGACCCACTCCCTTCTCCCCCTCGCCTCGGTTCAATCATTTCATCCTCGACCCTGAATCTTTCACGCCTAGCTAGCTTTTTTCGCGGCTCGAGATATTAGTCGACTGTAGCTGGTAGTTTGGTCGATCGTGGGTGGAGATCGTTCTATATGTATCTCGTTGAATTTTACGACGTGTGCTCTCATTAGGGATGAAATTACGTCGTGTAGATTGGAATCGAATTGATAGAGGTTGTTGAGGAAATAGAAACATCTTGTTAATTCGTTGTTACACATCCTGGTGAATTCTCATATGCAGAAACAGTTGATGCTTTATCTGTCGGAAAACTCCGAACTCAGCCTTACGCTTTTCTTTCGCTACTGTTTTCCTCGTCGATTTGTAAAGACCATTCCTCTCTCTTCCCACGCGTTCAGTCTCACAGTTTTTCACTTATTTTCACACGCATACATCAATTATCCATTTGTCACGCACTTCTCAAGTATCTGATAAACAAACGTAACAGTAGACTAAACTAAGGTTTGAATTACGTTCACGATGAGCCCTGTATTATATTAACCTTGTGCATGTTTTCAATTTCATAAGAGAGCATCACAGCCAAAGGGTAAATTCGCAATACCGCAATACCTTTTCTTGCTAATTTGAAATCGTATCCGAAGGAATAGCAATGTCCCACGCGGCAACATGTTTCTCCCTAGAATGACATCTCGTCCGCGCGGATACCACGATCGCGCTCGAAGCAATCACCATAGAATTGCCAGAAAAGAAGCAACGCGAGCGAAGAAACCGACCGCGTCCTTACAATGTAGCAGCAGGGTGCATCGTGTAGCGGTGCAATTACCTCAGGCCCGTTTGCTTTTATTCTCGCGATCGCTGGCGTTCGTCTCGTCTCGTCTCGTCTCGTCTCGTCTCGTCTCAGCTCAGCTCGATCGTGCAGCGTGCGAAAAAATCCAGGACGGTCGGCCGCTACCGATCTGAAAATCGTTCCTGTAATCGCAGGTTGCACGGCGATGGCCGTGCTTCAAGAGAAACGGACAGTTTGAGAGAGAGAAAGAGAAGGAAAGAGTGCGTGCTCTTCGAAGCACAGGCACAAGCGACAATCGCTGGTTCCCAGCGGGTCTGGACGACCTCTCGGCCTTTGGAGAACGGCCGCGCCCACCGCCTCGCCGACGATTGCACCGACCGTTGCATCCACTGCACCGACTGCACCGACTACACCGACTACACCGACCGCACCGCCACCGTACGCTTCTCCACCGACTCCGCTCGTCCAGCCACCGAGACCAGATCGCGGCCTTCCTTTAACGTCCTGCCCGTGACCTCTGCTTGCCTTCCAACACGGCCGTACACTTTCGGCCAATGCTTTACGAGCTATGGTGTCGATACGTTGTTGGGAATGCATGGATCGTGTCGAACGGCTATTCTTTCTGCGGATCAGCGGCACTAGAGTATCGGCATTGAACCGAGTTCGTCTGTTTTACAATTATTAGGTATTTTAATAGTATCGATGAATAATTCATCGTTTTCAGGCAATTTTAAAATCATTTTGGGAGGCTGGAGTATGGTATACACGTTTAAACACAACGCGGTAATAAAATCATAGGTGGTCAAATAATTATCAACACGGAAGCTTTTAATTTTATCGATGTTCAAGGATATGTTATGTGCAACCTTCTTAGTTACACTGTTGTTGTAACAACGATGCAGCGATCGATTCTAAGCATCTACGCGATGCAATTTTCCAGATCTCCGTGGACTTGTCGAACAAGGTACCCGCGATTCATTATCGATACTTGCTCGTCCTTTTTCTCTGTTTCGCTGCTAATGATCGTAACTTGAGATTAAGTATGGGAAAATATATGTTTCTTTGGAAACGATGCAATTTCGATCGCGAAAAATTTCTATGAATCACTGGCCAAGCGTTCGCTGATGTAGTTCCACAAAACATTGTAATCTTATAGAAATTACAATTATTTAACGAAGCATCAGTGATCATTAAAGGCAACTCTTTGAATTACTTTGTTCGTTTTCACTGAAGATGTTTTAATTTTAATTGAAAACATAGGGGTGGTAATCGTAATGGAATGGTTGAAAAATTCCATGACTATTATGGTATTGAAAAAAATGTAACGAAACTCGTTTCTGTGGGAACATTGTCTTTCTCCCGGCGAAACGTACCGAACAATTCAGCGATTGAAATTACAATTTCGAAATCCCGACGATTCTGATCGATTGATGCTTTGCTACAGCGCCGCGAGAAATAAAGCAATTTTAAAACCATATTTATTGAACGTTCCTTGCAACAATCGTTTACAAATTGCGTAGAAACGATCGTCGGAATTGCTATGCATTTGGTGGGTCTCTATTTCGCAATCTCTCGACAATTTTCGCAACGTGATTGACACTCATCGGAAAGGCAGTCTTTGGAGCAACCAAAACACTAGCTCGCACTATTGATGCAAATATACACTTTAGGTACTAATATATTTACAACAGGTTGTCATGCGTATACGTTAGGAGGAAACTAGGATGAAAAATTCTAATCTAACAATCGCGATTACCTTTATAAATCGCGTGTACTCGGTATCAATCAATCCCTAGGATAGTATAAATCATATTCCTCGAAACAGCCAACTTAATCAACCATTATTGGCAAACTGTTGGAACAATGCAATATGAATTTGTTCGCTTCATTGATATCAGAAACAGGATACTAAATAGAAAATTAATAGTCATCGATGTTACAAAGTACCTTTCGTTTTGATCAGCGACACGTAATGGTTACAAATGGCTCGTTGCTTGAGAAAACGTAGAAGGACCAGTTTTCCAAGAGCGTTGCTCGCTGACTAACGACGGACGTTTGGTCATTTCAACTTTATTGCAAGGGCGTTCTCCGGCGCGGCGAGACGAGGGAGACCGCACGGTACTAATGCATCGTCAAGTGCTAATTACAGACTGCGTTGTGTTTCCTGGTAGTAGCGGGGAATTTTATGAAGGCTGCAACGCGTATCGTTCCGTCGTCCTCCCTTCGACGGCTTCCCTCCCCTTCGAATCCTGCACGGTCTTCTGCTTGGTTACGTGGTCAAACATCTTTCTACGGTTACATCATTGCTACTTTGTATCTTCGATGCAGAGAAGCAACATTCGTGCCAATAAAATGTTAAAGTTTACCGGTTCCAAGCAAAGATCCCAAGAGACTGGTTTCATTTATAGAAAAAGGCAAAGTTGCTTAACAGATTTAAGTAATAAAATTTTCCAGCTAATTCTTCGTGGGTAATGCAGAAGCGAACATCCCCTGTATTAGTGCAAAGTGACGGGTGTCCAAGACGGGGTGTAAATCCGAGTGTAGGTCGTCCGAGGGGAACGCGTTCTAAGAGATGCCTGGCATTCGGCAAAGGGCCAGCCGTACTGACCGTACTTCATTACCCAGGAGGGCCGACCAGCCTCCATGGGTCATCCGTTATCATTTTTACAACTGCCGCCATTCAACAATGTCGAATAAACTCCGCTAGGTATTGCAAGCCGAGCCTGGTCCGCAAGGGATCCAGAAGAGGAGTGCTTTTAAACCTATCGATCCCATCGCGTTCTCGTGCGATAGCCAGTTGACGTTTACCTTATTTCGAATTTGAATCGAACCGAATTTTCGATCGTTTCGCATAGGTACTTGAAGTTTATAAAATAGGTATCTGCAAAGACGGATTCTTCTCGAACAAAGAAGAAGATCCGATCCTGGCATGCGTATGTATGTACGTACACCACTGTAACGAGAACAACGAACTCGGCTCGTCTTACTCTCTCGTTCGTCTGTTCGTCCCCGGGTGTTCCTCCCTGTTTCTGCTGGCATGGCAGTTTCGAGAGGCTGCCGTCGAGTCATTCGTTACGAGGCCGCGAACAAGAGCAATAAACGTGTCGGAGTGCAGTAACGGGTGATACGTACGACGTGAACCCCGACCCCCTTCGACCTTCGCTTTATAGGTCTACTTCGCCACGACCCCCCCGAGACTCGATTTGTCAACTCGTTAGTGGAACTCGTTTAACCCCGGGGCCACGTTCCGTGCCATACGCGCTGACCGTCTCTACCCTCTTTGTTCTTCCAATAAGATTGCTTCGAGTTTTCCGTCCCAGTCAAACGTTGGAATTTACCTCGTGTCGTGCGGTCACACTTATCTATGTAGCTTATTTATTCGAATCGGTGGCTGTTTCCAATGGCACCGCGTAAATCGTCGCCGGTGTAATTTCACGTGACATGTTTATGATTTTAGAGATGAAATAGAGACTATTGGATTTTAGTAAGAATGAACTAGGCTAAATGGGACATTGGTTATTCGGAATGCAGTTAGACACAGGTCTGTTTACGAGCGTGCAGGGAGGTCGGATCGAGATTTTTAGTTGACGTAATCATTTGGAAATCAATCAAAGATAAAAGTGAAAGTGCACCTGTCGGTAAAGCTACCTACTTTCTAGATAGGAATAGGAATGGGAATAGTTAGAGGATATCTTCGAATATCTTCGAATATCTTCGAATAAGAAAGGATACCCTCTGCCACTGTAAAATGGCTCGAGAATGGTAGTCGAGTGTATGGGACGGGGTGTTCCAGTTATAACGGCCCTGGGTGCCACGGTGACGGATGTCGGACCGTAAGCCATTACACGGAATAGAGAGCCATTGGTCACTCTGGCGGAACGTAGGTCAAATTGACGAATGGTAATGAGTTCGCCTTGTTAAAGCGACTACGGTTCCGTAGCTTTCGACCCCGACCCTCCGCGTACGGGGTCGTTTCTATTGGAATTAAAGCTCGATAGAAGCCGTGGCCGCACCTGCCGCGGATGCGCCCACCACCAAGGGTTGCACCGAAGATTCATTTGCCGATGCAGAGATTAACGGCTCGAGGAGAAAATAAAAACATTACGATTTTCGAAAAGTTACCAACTGCCTAGGGACGTTTTAATTGCAGTCGCAAGCTTTCTTTCTTCCTCGTGTTTTTATTTTCAAAGTATTATATATATATTTCTCTTCCTTGTTAAACTTGAAGTACGAATATACGAAAGCTATCCACTTGACTATTTTAGAGGAAATAAAAAAAGTTGAACGCGGCATGTTCTTAAGAGGTTGCAGAACCACGTCAAGCTGGTGACCAGGCGTTGGCGATAACCAACGTCCGCTCTCTCTCTCTTTGCCAAAAATATCCTACCAGCAGAGATAGGTAGTACTCGCTGAGCCCGAGCTGACGCGTTTCTCTGTATTAAAACCCTCGAACCAGTCTTGAACCAGTGGCGACACAACGAATAGATATCTATTTTTCACGAAATCTTGTTAACAACAATTTTACTTTGGCGTAAAAATTTCGTGCCGTTGATCGATTTTCTTATTTCTCGTTGACCTGATATTTCACGAAGGTAGTGGCATTCGAATAGGTCGGTATAGCCAAGGTACGTAGAGCAGGTAGCAGTACGGCGAGATCGTTGGAGCCGCAATCCAGTAGGACGTGCCTTGATGCGCCGTGGTGGCTCGAGATACGTGCGCGAAGATGCTACTTCTTCTGTGCAACTAGCCGGGGTAATGCTCGGGACCGGCTTGCCACCGCGGCAAGTGCATCGAGAGCAGGCTGCAACCGCCGCCACGCCGCGCCGCGCCACGGCCCCGAGATAATTTGCCCTCCAGAAAATAACAGGGTGGCGTACGGACGCCCGACGAGCGAACGACCTGCACCGTACCGACCCTCCACCGCGCTTACCTCTATCTACTTGTCCGAGGAAACAACAGCTAGAGTCTAGAGTCTAGAGTCTAGAGTCTAGAGTCTAGAGTCTAGAGTCTAGAGTCTAGAGCGAATGAAAGAGAAACACTCGATATCGCTATTATCTTGCACTTCTTCCCATTCAATCCATCTTTCATGATTATTCTCACTCCAGTCTACTTATTGTTAGTTGAAAAAATCTCTCGAAAATAGTAGACAAATCGAAGGAACTTGAGAGCAAAACGATTCACGATTCCCGATTCCCATGAGCCGTACAATTCACGCCCTACTGAAACAATTATGGACGAAAGGGTCAACTGTTGACACGTGGATTGGACCAGATCGCACAGCTGACCGGAGCAAGTGTCACGCGTCGCGATAGGGTTTCCATAGGAGAAAATCCCCCTGGGAAATTGTTGGGAAATAAAGGAAAACTCGGACAACTGGCCAGGCTCGAGTTTACCCCTAATATTAATTTAATAACGTGGAACGCGAACAATTGACAGGCAATAACAGGCTGGCAATCAGGCGACGTCCGCCCCACTAGTTAAGAACCCTTCCGGTTGGTAGATCTCGAAGAAGCTCGAAGAAGTAGGGTGGTTGGCAACCCTTTCACGGATGTCACTCGAGGCAGCGGCGAGTGCCTTTGCTGCCGCACAATGCTGCTGGTGGTTGTTGTTCTTGTTGATTTCATCGCACGTTCACGACCCTTCGGGAATCGAGAAGGGGTTGGAACGACGTAAGGATTTAAGGGGCGGCCTATTATTCCATGAGAAACCGATGGAATTTCCTTCCTCGAGGGCGACTCTCCCCGCGATGGTGATCACGTACTGCCCGTTGTAAACAGAAAAACGAGAGTCGCATTCGATTTTTAATATTCTCATTTCCTTGTCGGGCGTCGCCTGCTCGCCTTTCATGAAGTGGTCTGCTCCCCTCTGGATATATGGGATCGAGCAACGTTTCGTCCCGTCACTCGAGATTGACAGCCCTCGAGAAGACAGCGACCGAAAAGGGGGACCGAGACTGTTGATACGAGACGGAGAATAGCACGGTGAAGGCGTAAGCGACAAAGAGAAAAGAGATAGGAGAGGTCAGATAGCGAGGCAGAAGAGCGAACGGGCCGGTCTGATAGGAGCCAGAAGCCGGGCGGCCGCGCTTTACTTGGAACCGCTTTATCATCTCCTCTTAATTCGGGACTTGAAATATTTATACCGTCGCGCGTCGGCGGGCGGGGTGACCTCATGACACGCTCTCCGTCGATGCCTGGATATTTTTTCCATGGCCGGTTCCCGCCTGCACTTTTAACCCTCGTCTAGCGTTATAATTGAATAACAAACAACTGGTTATATTCCGCTCGACCTGCGAGCACAGTCGCGATTATTCCACGGGCACGGTGAACATCGCTCACGGCTAAGACAGGCGGCAAGGGGAGACACAGGAGGCTTCCGTTGTCAAACGCATTTAGTTACTACAAACGGGAACTTGAGAGGATACCCTCGGGCCGTGTCGTCGAGACTCGCGGAGCTTAATTACAGCGACGACAAGTCAGATGTAACGAGATGGAATCGAACGAAATAGGTACGTCGCTTCGTAATTCGCCATCTCCAAAGATACTCGCGAAGCTGGTAGAAGAGCAACACAAGGGTGTGAAGGGGAAAAAAGAGTTACTAATGTTGGTCACGAACGCAGAGCGGAATCTTTTCCAGCTGCCAGCCGTCTTTTAGGGACGTATCCACTCGCTCGTAAAATCTTTGTCCGTGAAATTAATAGCATCGCATTTTTCTCCTCGAGTCGAGAGACGCGATTTGTCCAGAAGAAAATTTCTTGGTAAACCTGTGCGAAGTAGTGACAAGTAATCGCTTCGAATCTCGTTAGAAGTTTGTGAAAATAAACGCGTTTAAGAAATTCCTTCCCTTTGAACTTTTGCTGTAGTTGCGAGTTTTTGGCAGACGAATGCCGCCGGAACGTTTAATTAGAAAGACGGGGCTAGCAGCGAGAGAAGAACGGAAAAGGATCAGCCTGGCAGAAAGTTCAAATGTAGGGACATCCAACGAAAGGAATTTACGAGGCAGCCGAGAGGTTCGCGCAATTCTAATAAAATATACCGGCAATTAACTCCCTAAATATTCTCGCTGCGAAACCTCGTGATCTATAGAGGCCCGCGAGCCCAGCTTAAATTACTTTGAATCGCCATTTTTCAGGGGGCCATACGATTGCCTCTGTGACCCCGTTGCCAATTATCGCGCAACTTGACGATTTCGCGTTCGATCTCGTTACCTTTTTTTTTCCTTTTGTCCAACCTTCGCGTTCATCGAAATCCCTGGATTTCGGACACAGTTTACAGTCTGGCAACTCTTCATTACGACCAATGAAATATTTTCTTTCCACGGGACGAGAAAATTCTTGCGTCTTCTGATGTTTGAAATTACATAGAACGTAGACCAGTATCGATCAGATGACTCGACGTATCTCTTCAAGATTCTCTGTTAAGGTCCGAAAGAAGAAGAAAAGGAAAAGGAAGAGCAAGCACAAGCAGGCTAAATTGCTTCCGCCGACTCGTGATCGTCGCGAGGAATTTTACCGAAGATCGCGGCTCTCGCATCGACTGCCTTAATTGCGCCTATTTATGCCCCTTTGCTTCCGCTCGGCTCCGAAAAGTGCTACGTGACGTGTTTGCAAAGAGAAAAGACAAGAGACCGGACGAAAGCGAGAAAGACAGATAGCCCGGCCCGCTAATGCCCTGTGCCCTCAATCAACCGTTCTATCGGCCTCTTCTCTTCTCTTCTCTTCTCTTCCGCGTTTCCTGCCTCTCTTTCTGCCATCCCGACCACCACCACCACCAGCCCCTCGACTCTCACGAGCGTATTGATCTTTGGGGGCGCTTTGATCTACCAAAGGGTCCTAACCCCTGGTCCCTCCGCCCTTTTTCGCAGACACACTCGTTCTCCGACGTTCGTCCACCAAAGTCCTCCTGCGATGCCAGCTTGGCACGTTCAACACCCAAGTTTAACCATCAAGAGTTTCCCAGCTCTTTCCTGTTTGCCATCGACGTCTTCGCCTTCGTCGCGACCAGAAGTGGCCGCGTAATTAGAAAAATGAGTTAGCGCCGTTCGAAGCGGTCTAGTTAGCAGCCCTCCGCTACTACTGCTTCTCTTCATTCTTCGAAACAGAGAAAAGATCTTTGAACTGGAAAGAGGAATTTTAGCTGAGGTGGCGGGTACGGTGAATTTTTTTATTTTTTTTATTTTACTAATTTTACTAATTTTACTAATTTTAGTAATTTTAGTAATTTTAGTAAGTGTAAATGTGAAAATTCATTGAAACATCAGATGATCAGCCTCGAGGAATTAGGTAAATCGTGTGCAAATGGGTAGCCGTGACGTTCTCCGAGACCGCACGGTCTTGGGTCACGCAAAATAGCGGCCAGATATTTGGTTAAATATTAATGACGTCGTTAAAACAACGCATTTGCGGTTCGTTAAGCGAAAGGGGCGCGTACAACGACTGCTCGTTCGAGGGCTAGCTTCCATAGCAATTCGGTTAAAGCACCCTCGCGATACCAACCGCCCGACACGTTCACCTTCTGGGATCCTATGCTTCTTTGCCGCACACCGCTTCCAATTTCACCTCAATTACTGCCTTATAATTACAACTTCCGACCATTACAACTCTTATAATAATAATAAGTTTTATCAATTACAAAATCCTTCTCAACCTTTTTTTCATTATCCTTAAGCTTCTTGAAAAAAGAAGCACCAACGGTCCTCGATAAAAGTAGAGGTTAAAAGTGACGGGAGTTAAGGGTTGAGCAACCCCCCGTAAGAGGCAATCGCGTTAAAAACAGCGGATCGACCCTCGAAAGCAACTGGTCCCGATCGAAGCCGCCACTAAATTCAAAAGCTAATCTCGAGCCGAGAGTCCGCTGGAAACGCCAGATCCCTGGAACAAGAGGGTTGTAGCCAGCGATAAAACTGTTCGCCTCTATGTAAATTCCCTCGTACTGGTGTTGCCTCCACGAGATTCGTCCTTCTGACAAGATTCTGCTTCTTTTACTTCTTTTGAAAAAAAAAAAAAAAAAAAAAAAAGGGACAATGATGGGCGTCCAAGTCCGATAAAGTTGAGCGGAAAGGTGATATTTCAAGGGTGGCCCGCCCCCGGACACGGGCAGCCGCAAGTTCCTTAGGTCGTGGTGAGTAAGTAAGCGAGTGGACTAGTTAGGACGGCGTAGGGACAAGCGGCATAAATTCTCGAAGAACACGAGGGATGACCGAGTTGCACGCAAAGTCCCACGATCCTTTCTCGACCCCCTTCAACCCCTGTCTCTCTTCGTCGATCGTGTCTCAACGTGGCTGCACTTTCTTGTTTTTATCCGACTTGATCGACCTAAGGGTGGTCGAGTCCGAGCCCCGAGTCCCGTTTTCAAAGAGATTCGGGTCTTGATTTACTTTTGTAAAAACTTTGTCATTACAATCCTCCTTGAGTTGTGTAATTAACGAGCGATCTTTTTCTGCAATTAATGTTCCAAGACGTTCGAAACAGTCGAGGAATGTCTCGAAGGGATACTCGAGCACGCAAAGGTCGACAAGGGTGACAGGGCGTTAGAACGTCACAGAGTGGACATTCTCGACACATACCGATCGCTTTCGAAATACCAAGCAGAATCACTCCAGACGTTGTCCTTACCGAATCCTTTGGACAAACATATTTCGAATACCAAGATGTCCTCGAGTTCCACTAAGTTCGTCCTTTCGGTCCTGAGATTGTTCCGTGATCGATCGCATCAGGAAATAGTTTTCTCAAGAAACGTAAATCGCTTCTTTAAAGGGGCTGAAAACGCCTCTAACGACACTTGGGTGTTAAGAACAGACGAGTCTTTAACGTCGCGGTGAATTACAACGATAAATTTGATTCGAGCCAGCCGGTCCGTGACTAGAAGTTATTACGAACAAAAGTAGAACTCGTTTCCACGCTGCCACGCCAGCAGGACTGTCATAGAATAATACGGGAATGCGATTGTAAACGTCAGTCGACGACGTGGCGGTGTTGATCGATGGCCACCCGTCAGTTGGCACCACTTTTAATTAAACCACCCTCAAGATTAGCTCCCCTCTTCTTTTCCTCCTCCTCCTTCTTCTTCTTCTTCCAGGCTCGACTCCTTGTAATTGTTTTAAATCTCACCCCCTGCCCGGACAGACGCTCCCTGCTGGCAGTTTAGCCAAGAAAAAAAACCGCAGCTTGTCAGGGTGACAGATTCGCCGGCTTCACCGGCTTCACCGGCTTCACTGACATTTATAAGCTCGTACAGGCAAACGCTTCAACTGATTTCTCTACTTTCTCTTCTTAATTTGCTAAACTCAGATTTTCCAACGACTCTTCAACACTTTATTTTATCCGTCGGTTCTAATTGAATAAAATAAACCCTCGTTTGTTAACGAGGAACAATTTATGCAACTTGATTAGTAGTCGCACTTATCTCAGTAATGTTTAACCTTTCCTTAATCTTCGCATCTTAGCTCGGCTACCGTTCGTCAAAACTACCATTTTCCCATTCTCCGTTCTGTTACCGTATCCGGTAGAAGTTAGATAACCGTCGGTACCTACCGGCGCGGCGTACCTATCCATAACGTTCGTCGAAACATTGTAACGGGAACGCGAGTCGAGATGTATGGTAATTGTACGTGGCTAACTTACAGACTCGAAATGGCCCCAGGGCGCGAAGTATCATCCAGCTTGTATCACTGGCGCAACATCCGGCCGCAGACACTGACAGCAAATTCGCTAGGTAAAATCATCCCCCTCTCGTTGCCTGCAACCAACACCAGAGACAGAGTTCGAAGTTGTTCGATCGCCTGCCTGCCTGCCTGCTTGCCTTCCAGGGAGAGTTCGTCTGACGCCGACGGTATACCCGTTGGTAAAGTTCATGGAATTTTTCTTACTCGTTAGTCGTTAGAGTGTCAAATGACGATGAGTACGATCGTTTTATTTTTAATTGAAACTTCTTTAGCTTTTGCCACACGATTTCGGCAAGCTTCTCTCAAGTGGTTGAGAAGCTCGCCCCAATCGAGAAACCGTCAATAGCAAAGGACGTTAATCGAAGCAATGCTTTGATCGTGACGCAGCAATGGAGCCAGAGGGATATCTGGTGGTGGTGGTGGTGGTGGTGGTGATCAAAGAAGCGTTAGATAGCAGGGTTTTTCGTGGACGAGGTTGGCTGGTCGAGTGGCGGTGTTTATCGGGTACGTCGAGGACGTTGGCCAGATGCCTGTCCAGTCTATTTTCGTCCGGTTCTCTCGGTTACCTGTCTCGTGTTCCCTCGCGTCCACCGCGCAGCTTCCCAGGGGCTGATCGCGAACAATAAACACGCCTCGTCCCGAATTCCGTGGAATTTCGCTCGGCAATTCGTTCGATACGGCATCGCATCGGCATGGCGGCATGGCACCGAGACGCGCCTGCTGCATGTGCAACGAGCACACTGCTCCCAAGACGCCACTTCCGTGGCCTGCACTCATCGTCAGCATCTTCTCGTTGCCGTTCCTCCAGAATTGTTCGCGGTTTATGCACGTCAAGAAACCGTGCCGCCAATTCGGTGCAGCTACCCAATAGTCTACATAGCGGCAGCAATTTACCCTCTGTAGCAATGTTAACCCAGGCCACCGATGGTCAGACTGGTATTTTTGGGGGAGAATGCGGTTTCCGAATGGTTCTTGTTGTCTAGAGCGATAATTGCTTCAACGTGTTTTCTGCTTAATAAAAATACGCAACATCACCTCGAATAATAAATTTTCAAATTTCATAGAAAAGAAATCTACACTTTAAATCTATAACACACTTTCTGTTCTTGATAACATATAATTAGTCGAACGATCTTCTCTTCAGCTGTTCGCGTTCACGCTGCTAGCCTTTAAAAATTTTAATCTTCTCTTCTCACGATCAATTGCCACGGATCATTTGAAAGGAGCACGCTAAAGCTTCGTTCGTGCAGCGTGAGATTCGAATCTGTCGTAAAAATTAATATTCGGTTGGTCAGTAGCCGGTATACAATGTATCAAACGAGCCAGGTAGCCAACAGGAAGACGGCACTAATAATTTACACGCATGTATCTCGCACGCAACGATCGTCCATTGTTCGCTATTAAATAACTGTAACATTGTTGATGATACGCTTGAATCTATAACCGACACGAAAGCACATCGCTGAATGTATCCAGATAATTGGTCGGTGAAATTATACGTGTCAAAACAACCTTTCGTTTCGTGACGCGAGATTCTGTTGTAGTTTCAAAATAATCCTGCATGTTCGCCTGAAGATTCATTTTATTATTCATTCTGGATATTCCAGATTACATTACATTCGAGGCGCTGGTCATTGGCGTTGACCGTCATCGCAGTAAACGCGTTAAATAACACCGGGCAAGAATGCGTTAAACAACTTTGTTTAAAACTTTCAAACATAAACGAGTAGTCTGTCCAAAGTGACTCACCCCAGGCGAGAAACAATAAACCACTCGCGACTTTCACAAGTTCGACCTAAACACGCTCGAAGAAATTTATATTTCCGTTTGAAAAATGATCGCGGAGAAACAGAAACTCGTGAAAATTGCCTTTAAACCAGAAGAGCTCTTTAACAGGTTCGCGTACGAGTATATCTTTTAAAGGACGAACAGAAGAATTTAGATTTATATAAACATAGCGAGAAGAGAAAGTCTGTGGCTGATGTTATCCAGCATCGGGACCCCTGTAATTTTCGCGTCTCACGTCTTGGCTCGTTTCGCAGCCGGAAATATTAAGTCGAACCGTTTTACTTTGTCATCTCCGGTTCATCCCGACTGTCAACGGGGCTGCATTATGAATGCGAGGCAATTTAAAATTCATTAGAAGGCGCGGGTACAGCGTCTGCACCCCCTATGGGCTGTCGCTTCGTCAGCCGACAAACTCTTCTTCCCCCCCCCCCCCCCCCCCCCCCCCCCGATGGAGGGGATAATTGTTCGTCACTGAACTGCTGCCTCGCGGAATAAGAGATGCCAGCCAATCTGCCCATCCCTGCTTAGTCTCTTGTTTATTTAAATAATGCACGGGGGTGAGCTTGGAAATGGATGACTACAAAGCCCTGAAATCCACTCGCGAGAACAGGGAGAAAGACAGAATCTCGTGACAACCGAGGGAATCCACCTGCCATCTTGAACAACATTTAGCTACCACTTTTCTGCTGCTCGTCGCGTGTTCCGCGCCATGAGGTTCCCTCTTTTTACATGGCTTGCTTTGAAGATCGGTTTCTTCTTTGAATTCTTATCTTCCTTTGAAGCGGTTCGAGCGGTACGTTATTGTGCTGTGGAGAATCAAAAATAGCTTACAGCCAGCGCGTAAATTTCTGTCAGGTTAAACGGGTAATTTATTTCCATTAATCAGGAGTCTATTAAATCGTGTCTCCATGGGGTTAATCGACTTGGACTACACGTTTCGATCCGTAGCGGCGTGAAATTCGAAGCGGAGAGCCGGGCCATCTTCTTGTCGAGCCATTTTACAAGTGTCGTCGTGGCGGCGGGCTAATTTGTCAGTTGTCGAGTTAGCGTCCTCCAGGGGATTCCCCTTTCCGTGGGCCTACCCCATCGGGACGGTAATCAACCGGTGAATATCTAAACTGCAGCTTCGAAACTCGTCTCATCCCTCGAACGTCCACCCCCTTCGTTCTCTCATTTATAAAGAAGAGGCTACCCGAAACGGGAGGTGCGATTGATCCACCCTTGAACCGTGTTTCGCGTCCTCCTCTACTCTATTCTTCGCTCCTACCATCGAGGCATACGAGGTCATGATACAATTTTTATTTCACTTTCTATTATAAAATCGGTCAAAATCAGAAACGACGTCTCGAATTCTCAAGGGTGGGTTTCGAAAAAAGGAGGGACCGAAACGGGTGATTTTAAAGCCAGAAAATTCCTCGCTGGCTTCTAAGTGAATTGAAAATAAAAAAGAAAAAGGTGGTTGGCCGTGTAAATAATGTCCAAGGTTCGAAGGAGGCCGTGGAGGGTGGCTGAGCCAATACTTTTCGCATCGGGATCGCGCAAGGGTTGGGGCAGGATTGTTATTCGTGCGGCGTAGAGGCTCGGTGTCGCTTTCACTAGAGTCGGTTACTGATAAACGAGCGGTTTCACCCCCACGCGCTACCCCCTAAATGTAAACTCACCCTTCTTCCTCGACACGCTTCGAACGGGTGGCAAAATCGTTTTCCAACTTGAACGATTGTCGACGACAGACCCGGGAATTAATCGTCGCGATTCTGATCTGCGGATCGACGACAATGGCCTGTTAATCGTTCTTAACTGGATCGAAATCTATACCTACTATACATATGTAGTTCTCGAGAATTTTATTTTTTATTTTTTAACCTTGTACGAGTTGGCTGCGAACCCCTGTCAGAAAATTCCTTCGAAAGGAAAACGTACGATTTACGAACTCCAGTCTGGAAAAGAAAAGGTCGTACGCGACGACGAATCGCAGGACAAAAGCAGTCGGTGGTACGTGAGCGGCTAAAGGTGGAACGTCACGTTTTCCCGTAGACCTCCGGGGAACGATGTCTCAAACGATCACGGGGGAACCACGGTGGTAACGCACCTGCACGAAATTCCTAGCAACGGAAATAGTATCGACCCCGTAGGACGTGTAGGGGACTTGTGCCGGATCGCGAGGCCTGTGTATAGCCGCATAGCAGCAGGACGATAAGTTTGTCATAGCCAATTTATACAATTGGCATGGCGGCTCCTCCGCTATTTGCCACTGGGGACTCACGAATTTATGGCTAATGTCCCACCCTTCGTTCCTCTTGGACCGGTGAAAAAAAATAACCGCACGGGTTCCGCGAAGGAACGATGGTACGTCGCGAACGCTACCCTCAACGATGCTTCAAGTAGAGAAAGATATTGAAAACGTCCTCCACCCTTCATTTCCGTCAACAACCCTTCACTCTGATTTCAATGTTTAATAAGAAACAACCGATAGGAGGTACTCATCGTCCTTAGAAAAACAAAGGTGACAAAAAATTAATCCCCCTGAAAGTCCGAAGTCAAGGGGGAGAAATAACCTGGATTGATATCAAACGGAAGAGGATGTTTGTTTTGATTGCGCGAAGGACACGTCCCCGAGCAGACGTTCACCCTTCTGTATGATCCCCTTGCGATTGGTATTCAAGCAAGGGTGGATCCCTTGGATTCGTGTAACAGCATCGAGGACATGTGTCACCGCGGACGATAGGTGCCAGTGGCCGGAAATAGCTGTTTAAAATTGCATCGACCGGGCTACCGTTAAAGGCACGTGCGCTTTTTTAATGTCCCGCCGAATGCTTACGATAATGTCCTTTAAGCTTTTATTAACGGTTAGCTGCGGTACGTGGGCCGAATCGCCATGGCCATTCGAATGCGACATCACGAACCGACCGGCGCGGCGCGGCGCGGCGCGGCGCGGCGCCCTCCTCGGATCTCCTCCTGGGAGATCTGATAACACGTAAGACATTTATTTTTCCTGGGAAACAGGAACCGATTCATTTTGCGTGTAATCTTTTTTCGCCAACACTTTTTCACGGCGAACATTTATCAGAAACGAATGTATAATACCTATTTCGATCAATTAAAATACTTCTATTGCTTCCAACTATTTTATTTGATAAAATAAAATTTCGTTACATATTAGGTACATTAGTTTGCACTTAGAATCTGCTGCTTTGAGTTCGACCGCGATAAGTGGGCTTCCATATTTCGTGAATTTCCGACGAAGCAGATGAGCCAGGTGAAGCGGTGTCTGTAGGATTCATTTCTTTCCCCTTAGTTGAGGGGGAATCTGTAAAATCAATTAGCTTCCACATATCAAGTAATAGAAAATAGGTAAGTGCAAGTTAAGTACTTACGTTTAGGTGCTTTACGAATTTTATTCTTCAATTGTCTCCACAGCTTTCTAAACGTCCAAGTATGCTGATAGTATGGATCTGTTATTACAGTCAAATTCATAATTGCTTGAAATAAACATTATTTCCAAGAAATAGTTACCCTAACCTTTCACTGCTACGCGATCTGCATTTTCGAGTAATTGAAAGTATCTCACGATATACCTTTGCCTCAGCATTACTTTATGAAGAATTTAAGGAAATTGGAGGGTTTGGATGATGAAAAATACAGGAATGTAGAGTTTCCTTTTACGGCACCATATTTAAAAATTTAGTAAAATTGCATCGATGTTTCATATGTTCTTTGTTTTTATTATATAGACAGGTTCATAATAGAAATTTTACCGTATTTCTTTTCCGGAAGATGCAGGAAGTTCGAAACTCAAAGATGAATAATTCTTTTACCCAGAAATAAGAGCAGAGTCTTAAAACCGTCAGTCATAGCACGATATATTATTGAATAGCTTCTAAGGAAAGCTTTTTATCGTTAATTATTTTAACGAAACTTGGCGCGGCAGCTGTATGCGCGCATCGCAAATGCAAAACTTGCTCGTTGCAGTGTACTCGTATTCAAGAAATTTTGCTTTACTTCTAAAAAATTCAAAGTTCTTTACTCAGTCGATCCAAGATATGTAGTACATATCTATGTATATAAACGCGTTCCCTGTTATTGAATTATGTAATTTTATGTTGTTGAAGCGAATCCGTAAGCAAGATGTTTGCGAGGCAACGCATACGAGTTTAGTGGTTTCGGATCAATAAGGAGGCAATCGAAAAGAGAAAGAAAACTGTCCATTATGGCATTAAGCTTCGCGGAAGGGTCCCTGGTCTCATGGGGAGAAAAGTTTTGGCAATGATTAACCGGAGTCCAGGCTGTGGCTTCGATGAGTCGATGGAACTCGCGTGGGTCGATTTGCTGGGAATAATTATGTCTCGATGCCAACTTCTTGATGCGAAAGTTACGTCTACCATCGCTTTTCCTAGCATTCTCTCATTATTTCAAGGCAACGTAGTTGCCACTTCTTTTTCTTCGCTGAACCAAGCGACAAAACGTATAGAAAAAGTAGAGAAGCGAGTTAGGAAAAGCAGACAGTCTGATGAACCTGTCAATGAAGATCATTGAGAGGTCAATCGAGACAGAAAATTCAGGAAACGTCGACGATAACAAAATTTACCTAGTGTCACTTGTAGCGTACGATTTTCGCAATTTTTTAATCATGCTAAGGGGACATTTTGGTTCCTTCGAATTGGTACGAGCCATTTTTAACCCTGCGTTTAGGAGAAATTTATCTGGAGGTAAGCCATTTGTCAATGGTATTGCTTAAAATTTCATACAAGGTGATTACAAACCGAGTGTCGTCGAATGGTATCTACTTATGTAAGAAATTTCATTCTTGCAGCGTCGATAAGATATGCAGAAGACAAAGACAAAAAGAAAGCTGACAATGTCTTCTCTTGGTTGAAAGACATCTTCAGATCTGGTGAGAAAATAAAGCCTCCTGTAACCAAATTTCGACTTTATCGCTTCAACCAAATAAATTACAATTTTTTTTTTTTTTTTTTTCTTTTTTTTTCAATAATGTTCAAATTGAACAACGCGTGCGTAAAATAATAACTGTGATCGTGTAGAGCAGTGCTAATGTAACGCTTTGTAGACGATGGAATGCAGGAAGCTCGAAAAGTGAGCATCAGTGGTGGTCCAGTGACAGTGCTCGATTATCCGGAAACCAACGAAGCGAGTTTAATAAACTTGAAATTCGATCAAGGTTCCATCGAGTACAGAAGAAACTTTTATGACCCAAAGAACAACAATATCGATTATGAAAAATCCCAGCGTTTTTCTCCTCGTCACCATCTTCTGGCTTTGTCTGAAAAAATAGACACTTCGATTCGAACAATAATGGGCTGCACTCCCAGGAATACTAAACCACCGATTCGAGAGCCAAACATGCCTGAAAAGCAAGAAAAGAAAGACGAAAAGAAAGAGAAGAAGAAAAAGAAGCCTGTAATACGCATGGAAGGTGGTCTCGGTGATACCGATCAAAACGATCCGACTCTGAAAGCGGAAGGTACCCTTCACGATAACTTGGACATAAACTTACGTCATCAGTGGGGTGTCAGACTTCCAGAAGAGGTTGCAAAGAGTGAAAATATGGAACTTCAGCAGTCAGTGGGTTCTGGTTATCAGGTTCCTGTTTACGACATGAAGAATTTACAATTGACCATGAGTTCTTCCAAGGATTCTGAAAGTATAGACGCGAAAACAGAGGGACAGATGGAAAGAAGAGAAACAACTCCTTTGAATAATGCTAAGCAGCTAGCAAAGAAATCTGAGTCCTCGAAGAACGTGTCTCCAGGTATGATGACCGAGGGAGGCGTTGTTGACGAAGACTACAACATTCCTCCAGGGACACACGTCGACGCGGAGGTGACAGCTTGGAAAGAGTTAGTTCTGAGATCGAAAGTGCCCGTGGATCCTTCGAAAGAACAGTTCATACCAGAGGATGGAAGACAAGCTGAGATGCTGTCTATAAGACCCGAAGCACCGCGACCAAAATTAGACGTGCAGGCTGTGCCTACGTCTTCTTCCAGCGACGAAACAATGAACGAAGAAGAGGATGAAGCAGAATTCTCCTCGGACGATCGCACCAGCTTCAAGCCGGACATTGCTCGTGCCGGAAGTGGTGCCGATGTTCAGAAGTTGGATAGCAAGAAATTGCACACTGGATCGACATGCTTTACGCGAAAAGGTTCTTCTCGAATTCTTGATACAATCGACAATAGTGTAGGTTTTGTCGCCTCGCAGAGGGCGTTAGGTAAGTGACACACGCCGATTTTTATACAACATTGCATGTGTCACTTATCAACCGTCTCTTTGTCAGATTTTTCCACCAGTACTGACAGTGGCTGGGAAAGGAGCGATCAGAGCACCGCGAAGGAGACGGAACCGGTACCCATCGCTGCAGAAGTACAAGCGGAAAGCAGATTTGATCAGAGGTCAAGCGACAACACGGAGCTCGCTGAGAATCCTTCTGACAATCAGGGAGTGAATGTCGAGGGTCGACAGGAGACAACGGCAAACTTTGATCAACAAAGACAGGCAGAGATGGACCAGGACTTCAGAGACAGTTTGAACAGCATTGCTGATAGGGAAATGGACATGGAGATGTCGATGAATAGTGCGCGTGACGAGGATCAAAGTATGCGGGAAAATAGTAGAATGGCGATCGATAGACAGGATCAAAGGCAGGCGGAAAATGAAGGACAATTAAGTTCTCTGTCCGAAGATTTTCAAGCCAGCTTCGATTACGCGAGTACTCCTTACGAGGATGACTTTTATCCTACGTACGAGTCCATGTCTTTGGAAGCTGTGCCAGGTAATGGGATTCTCTAAATCTACCGAGTGTCTTAACAACGTTTGTAGTACGATCACGTGTGCTTTCTTTTAGAAAAATCGATTGTCAAGAAAAGCAAAGAACCTCTACAAAGCACCGCTGCGTCGAGTGACGTTCAAAACGACCAAGGATACGTTAATCCTGCGGATGAAATGGAATACAGAGACGAAGAATACACTTCAGATGGAAACTATATAAGAATACCCGGCGATCCTTACCCATACAGCCCAGAACATTTTAACAAATGGAGCAACAATGAAACCACAAAACCCGGGGAAAAACTGGCCGAGATTCAACCATCGGTTAGAAAACTCCATAACGATGCTCATGTTTCAACGTTGGGTGGGGCACAGGGTAAAGAGGTGCCTAATTAAATTAATTAATTAATCAATATTTGTCAGCTTAATGGAACTTTGTAAATTCTTTGTAAATGAATATTGCTGAAATTTTGTGATGTATTACTTTATACGGATTTTGTATCAATTTTATATCGTTTTGATAGATAATAAAATGGAAATAAACAGTATTGAAAACGAATATCGACTCGAATGTTTGATATACATAAGAATATAATTTTATGAAAAACTGTGTTTCCAAGTGTGTTTTGATTGGAATGTATCTTTTCTGTTGATTATTAAAAACAGATATTCAGGATGCGAAGGAAAATGAGAATCGTGAAAATGATAGTTTGACGGAAATCATACAGCCAGATGATGGTTCAAAAAAGTCTGCTAAAACAAAGGATGATTCTGCGACGCACGGTGAAACCATTGAACCAGACATCGATCGTCCAAGTTTAGGGGTGAACAAAAGCATGGCGCAGCGTTATATTGTAGTTGGTAAGTATTATATTCGTATTTGATATCGAAAACAATGTTAAACATATTTTCTAGCTCCGGGCAGCCTAATTCAAACACCTAAAACCGCGTCAGACGAAAATGAAAAAGAAGATCATACATTGGAAGACATTCATGCCCTGAGAAATGAACAGTTGTCGTGTATGTGATTAATACGTAACAAAATTTCTTGATATTATGTACATATATCATTTTCAAAGCGTTGGCAACTACTTGAAAGGTTCTATCAAAACAATACTATCATATGATTTTTTATTCGAACGTTTCTTTGCAGCGGTAAGCAAAGACGAGATTGAAAAAATCTATGAATCGAAGAATTACGCGTATCTCCGAGCGGAAGAAATGAAAAATTTTCAGTTGAATTTAAAATCAAAATCGCGTACGAACGAGCAAGAAAATTTTGCCGAAGAAAATAACGAATAATGCAATGGAATGTAACAGAAAAAGGAAAACACAATTAAATTTCAGTATATTGTCTTTCTTTGAAAAATTTAAGGATGGTATTAACGTTACGTTGGTATTACGCAAATTGGTAGCACTGTTACCGTGAACCGCTTCAAGTTCAGGTTCGTGTCAAATCGTATCGAGATCGGACGTATCAGTATCAGTTCCATTTCGTGTCTCGTTCAGTGACAATATCATATCATATCATATCATATCGGTGTATCGCAAAGGACACAGAATACAGAATACAGGTTATTAAACTCACCGCCTCGATCAAGATCAACATCAACATCGTCAAGTGAACTTCACGATTCAGTCCGCGTTACCCTCGTTCGAGGTTAACATATCGCATAAACGTCGCGTCGGTCGCGTCTATTTGTTCGCGGTTTGTGAATCGCGTTCTAAATTCAATGTACGCATTTACGTGTGTGTGAATAAATCTGGACCCACCAATCGTGCCTGGATTAATTACGGTGAGTCTTCTTTATATGTATGTAGAAATGATGTGCCGCGAACGAGTTATTGTCACGATTCGCGGAGAATGCGCAGAGTGTATAATCCGAACGAAGGTTTAAGAGTTTCGCGTTCGTTGGAATGGCGCATTAATGGCGAAGCCGACACACCTGTCGGGAATCGTGGTATAAGACAAGGGTGTAGGGTTGGGATGATAAGGGAGAGGAAGCGGACACGTGTACTTAGGTAGGCATCATGGGATCGTGGAGAGCGGTAGTGTCGGTGTTATTCGTGCGAACTATCGACCTGTTGGCGAAGAGATGCGTGTCTACCGGTCACGAACGCGTCCGCGTCCGCCTGCTTTTGCCCGGAGGCTGTTATTTCACCGACGGCAAAAAGCATCTTCCGAATCGTCCACCCTATCTAATCATTCAAATCGTGGCCGTCCTAATCGCGGTATACGCAACGCTGTGCCACGGTTCATCGGTCTTCTTTGGTTCCAGCTCTCTCCACTTCCACACACGTCAATAACGCAATAATGCTAAATTACCCCCGTCTCTGATTGCTCTCGTGCCAGCGTAACTCGTCCTCTCCTGGATAGGTTCCGCCATTTTTCTTCCTTTCCTATATATATACCCGTGCTATCGTAACAATTTTACCCTTAATTAATTTGAAAACGCAATCAAGCACGAACGCTTCCGGGTTGATTCTTAAAGTTTATCGGTGAACATAAACCGCGATAATTGCTCGTATTCCATGTCGTTAAAAAAGGATTAGTTTCGAATGAAATGGCGTGCGAGTCAAGCTATTTTTCAGGGATTCTTACTTAAACACCGATGATATTACGAGAAGATAGATATACTCGGCGTGCTAGCAACCGAAACGAATAGGGTTAAAGATACTATTTTCACAAAATAACTCGTGTTAACGACTGCCGCTTGTCTATGGTCATCATTAACGATTAAAGCGCAGCTCGGAAGAGAAACCAGTTTTCTTACTGGAAAGATTCGGTATTTTTCATTAATCCTGTCCTCAATCGGTGAAACTCATCTGTAGGGAAAAACTCGATGCAGTGAATTATGTCGGATCGTTTTTCAAATGACTTAGAAGTTTCGTGACGCGAGGTATAGGCGGAAGGAATTTATAAAGCAACCGGATAGATGCGAGCGCAAAGGAAGTTAACGCGAATGAAATTGCGATTGGCGGTCTCGCCAACTATTTAGAACTGTCCAAGGTGGCGTGATTACGCGTGGAAATCAAGAGCAGTGACGTTATCGTTTCGCGATTCGCTCCTCGGGACGTCCAGGCCTCGATACAACTTGCTTTCTTTATTCGCGAGACTAACGGCTCCGCCGGAGTAACGAGTTTCGCACGATCGGCCAACGATGATTTCTGCTTCGAGAGCACTCGGTCCACTCGAGAACCCGTCCTTTTTTTACTCTACCGTTCTTGCAGATTTAATTAAACTTTTATTTTTCTCCGGATTTCAAAGTGTTGAAGATCGATCGGAATCGAACGGAATCGAACGGAATCGAACGGAATCGAACGGTACCGTTCGATTGGATTTTTAGGATTATTACCGCGATTACGTGCGCGAAAGTGGGACACGAACACGGTAATGAGTTTATTTGAAACAACTTATTAGGAAGGTCTGTTCCATTCGTGACAAAGATAGCAGTTCCGAGTGTTTTCTGTAATCGTTAATTAATTCGATTCGAAAGCGTTCGGTATCGTAATGTTCAAGTGCATACGAAACCCATAAAGGCTGAGGTTTAGCCGACAGTTAGCGGGCTTGGTCGAGGATTGGCATTGGTAGCAGACGTGGTTTTATTTACGACTAGAATCGCTGACTGCTCCGGGTTCGCTCCTCCTTGACCCCTCTTCTTCTCCGTTTTCTCTTCTCGTCTCGGGGTTAGAACGATCCTATCTGCGGACGTGGCCGCGGATCATTCCCTTCGCAGTCTCTGCACTATAAAAGATCGCCCTATGGTTGTATATTACTCACGCCAGCGTGTTTTCACTTGGCGCGGCGATCGGTCCCGATATCATAACTCCTTGTCGTACCGTCGTTCAACCAGCAAATCTACCCGACGACCAAGCCCTCCTCCTCGTTGCGATAGCAATTCCGATATACGTATGTAGGTACTCGGCTACCCTATAACGATTATTTCCTTCGTAGTTAAAAAATTATTTCGAAGGTCGCCGAGATATTGTATGTAGTAGCAACGTGTTAGACTGTTAGACCATCCTCGAGGCAGCCGATAATCCACGCCGGTGGCTGCGATTATTCCCGTCGACACACCGAAATAGATGGTTTACAGCCTCCCTTAAATACGTCAACGTTTATGCGTGAATTCCCGAAAGTAAATCGACGAAGAATGTTTTCATACGACGTCCGCCTCGTCGCGAACCGAAGCCAACTTAAACGTTGAAAGCGTTTTAGCCTTCCAGCCTCGTTATTAATAATAACGCGAACAGACCTTTTGTTTACGATGTCGTGGTGTCTTAAAAAGATTTCTCCTCGAAGGAAAGTGAAAAGAGTTTGATACTTGTTACAAGTAAAATCGAATGTTTCTTCTTCGATAAACCACGCTCACGTTGTTCCCTCTTATCAGCTTTAATTTCAAAGAAAAGTAAAGAAAAGAAAAGAAACAACAGCTCCAATCTACTTGGAGTCCCTTATCTACCAGATCGTGCTTTCGCCTCAGGTACGAGTTAAGGAACCCTCGATGCTTCTCGACAGCGACACCACGGTCCTCCCATAAATCGTTTTCCACCACCCTCGAGGAATCATGGGAAAAGACACCGGTTTGCTGTCACTCGTCTGGGAAAAGCTCGTTGTTTTCTTGTTTCTCTCGAATTAGTTTGAGTATTTAGCGATACAGAGGTTGTTTCATCGTTCGCACGTGTTATCGATGAAAATTAGTTAAGAAAAAGAGCCTTGTTATCGGCGTAAATTTAGGAATCGACGCGACACGACGCGACGCGTCAACAAGCGTCGGACGATTCTGCCCGCGGAGCTTGTGCGTTTCGTTTCGTATCGTATCGTGGCATGGTCTGCGGTTGACGTCGATTAATCACGCGGGTGGCTGGCTAAGTGTGTGCGTGCGTGCTGCGGGCAACGACGTGTCGGTGACTTGCAACTACGCCCGCCGCCTATCATATTAACGGGTAATTGAAAGATATCCGGCCGGAAAGCGGCACCGTGATTTTTTGTGATGTCACTACGAACAGCGTGTCGGTGAACGGAGGAACGGAGGAACGGAGGAACGGAGGAACTAAGGAACGGTGCGCCGAATGATCGCGGGGTGACTTGCACCCATTCGAGCCTCCGTCAGCTTGCCGAGACGCTTTCGACCCTTCTCCTTTCTCTCCTTTCTCTCCTTCCTCTCCAAAGATTCTTGCTTCTCCTTGATTTGTCTCTGAAGCGATCGCGATCCGAATCGACCCTTACTACTTCTTCTGTGTGCAGAGTAAAATCATTATTGAAAGAAGGACGATTGTATCGAGATTTTCCTGTTATTCGTCGGAATTGTTTTCTCGTTAACGGGAAGATGAACGAAACGACTCTGTTTTCATCTCCAGACATCGTGACGAACGTTCGCTAGTAATCGACTTTCCGAAGATCGAACGTCCCAACTTTTATTAAACTCTTACGGGTTATCCTCCCCAAAGAAGCAAAGAGTAATTATCGTTTCTCGTTTATCGTTGTTCGCGTAAGATTCTTTGATGGTTGGAAATTTCAAGTCGATGAATCAGTGGAGGAACAGTGCCAAGAGGCAAAGTCAAACAGACGTTTATCTAATGTGTAATGGCATAATTTGCGAAAGGGGCTTAATCGCATCAGTGTTACTTGGCCGTCCAGCAGAGTGGAATAAGCTGATCGTGTCTCAGACTTCCCTCTGCCTTGCTGCTTGCTTACCGTTCGTCCGTGGAACCAAATTACATTACACCGTAAAATCATTAGAGACTCGCGGAACCGTGATTAATCGCTCGACTGTCGCGATTTTAAACGACAATCCATGAATTCGATGTATTCTTTTTTTTTTTTTTTTTCATCCGGCTTGCTCATAAACGTAGTTTCTTTTATCTGATTGTGAGAAAACGAACGTGTAAACAAATTGTTCTGGAAACGGAGTAAAAGCCGTTCCTCGAACGAGATCGTTCTCCTCCCAGCATCCCTCCCGATGTCGTGACTATAAACAAGTCGTCGAAATAACGTGGCAGGCCTCGGCAGCTGTTGGCAGCGTGCCTCTGTTGATATAACTTTGACAAAGTCGTTGACAAAGTCTCGGTTGCAGGCATTTTTACGAGCCCCCCGGCCCATTAAGTCCTGATAAATCTCTCGGATCGTTAGGTACTATTTTGAACCGGCCGCGGCGTGAAAACGTGTCCTCCACCTTGTTCTTACTCATCGTTGTCGATTCGTTGTCTGTTTGTCAATCCGGTGGCCAGCAGGAGCAAACAAACGTTCCTTGCCACCCGTTACGCGACACACGACCGTCTTCAGCCAGCACGCGCCTTCTACGCGACGATTATTAATAGCCCCGCACCGACTAACTCTTTCCTACCGCCTCAGGGATGAATCGAGCCGGATCGTTGCTTCTGCCAGATCTTATCTCTAGGGCTGAATGCTTGTCGAGCTACTGTGAACAGGGACAAATTTTTAGGGTGCTAGGTTTCGGATCATCGCTGTCTTGTTCGAGGTTGCTACAACGTTTCATTGGAATTTAATCTATGCGAGGAATCTCCTGATGGTGGAAGAGTCTTTCCTTCTGTTCTCCATTAATGTATTATGGGAATTATGAATGGATTACCTATCTTACGATAACGGGAGTTAAATTTCAAGTTTCGAGGGTGGTGAGAAACGTTGCTCCGTCAGTGAAGTACGCCCCGAAAGTTAAAATTCCATATGCTTAGAGGGCCGAACCATAAGGTATGTCGGTAGGAAAAGTGAGTTTCGCTCGTACATCACACGAAAGTGGATGAGTGTTCGGCTTTCCGAAACCATATGCTATCATTGCTCTAAAATAAGGCGGAAACGCGTATGTACCTTCTTTTCACTCTCGTTCCATGAAACTAATTTACGAACGAACCGGGGCGACACTCGTGTCAAACACGATTAGGAAATTCTCAGAAAAAGCAACAGGAATATTAAATCCTCGCTACATTTCTCTTTTCAGATGATGCCCAACGATTCGCGACAAGATCGACGATGCAAAACCACGGAATGCTCTCCGAAAACTCTCGCTAGGAAAATCGAAAGCTGCATCGTAAGGTAAGCAGTAAAGAAAAAATATGATATAAACGTCGAAATCGATGGAATCGCGGGAGTTTAGTCGATTCTTCTGCGGCGAAGAGGGTTGAAGGGTCATGGATCGTTGACCATCCTCGTAGCCTAAAGGCATTCGTTGATTACCGGTCGTCGAGGAAAGCCAGGGGATTTTAATTAGCTGCGTTTGCTCTTCGCAAACACCGGTCAATCTGGCTTCCATCGCACGCGTACGCGCGCTCCGCTATCATCCCGATTTCAAAGTAAAAATTCTAACTGGATGCTTTGATTTCCCGCTACCGAGTCAACACGAGCTTCTCCGTTTCGGATTTGCTTCGTGAACTCGATGGAAATGAAAAAATTGACCGTTTTGATAAGTTTTCGAGTCGCGAATAGTTGTAGATAGAAAGATGAAACTATTCTTTCAAAGTATTGCGATACAGTCCTGTACATACATACATACACGTGTCCGTTACAAGCATTAAACGTTCGAATCTGAAAGGACTGGCAATGTCCATCGCTGCATGTGCATCGTTCAGCCGGAGGAAAAAGCAGTCACGCTTGGCGCATAACTCTGAAACACGAAGAAATCATAGAAAGGGTAAAAAGCGCGTTTCATACTTAAATAGAAGATTGCGATGGTAAGAAGCCGGACAATTGAAGGCTGCAAACTCACGATTGGTGGCTTAACGTAAGTACATTGTAGGTTGACAAAAAGCTTGGCGGTCGTTGGAAAAGGATGAACCGTTAGACGATCGCGTCGAGGCGTTTTTCGTAGCCGATTCTCGTCGCAGGAAACGGTTTAGAGGTGACGAGGGTAATATTTCAAAGCTCGTTGAGAGCCAGACGAGGAGCGTGCACGCGGAATGCTGGGAGTCGGGAGTCCGGGAGTCCGGGAGTCCGGGAGTCAGGAGTAATTTGAACAAACGCACGACAACGTCTCATTTGTCACGAGTGTGACGCGACCGACACTCGGGCCCTCTCTAACGCGCTGGAAATACATACCTGCGATGGACACTTTCTTTTTCATCTCTGCATGTTCGTTCGCGGAGGAATTCGATCGTAATGAGCTTCCTCGTGTCAAAGGGTTCTTGTCGCGCGACACCACGAATGATTGAACGACCGCCACGCCGCGCCGCGCCGCGCCGCGCCGCGTCGACTTTATTCCGAGAGACTTAAAAATATCGAAACAGGATTTTGTTGCTAACTCATTGCCTTCCAGCATCGAATGATCGAGGCTTCGTAGAGAAACGTTGCGTCCTGATGTTCTTCAATTTTATTCTTTCGCGTATTATTCTTTAAATCGAATAAAAAATATATAGTCAAAGGGTTAAGTAATTTGATGAGTAAAATGATAAAAGTAGAGGTGGCAACTTGATCCATCCATCCATCCATCCTATTCTCGGCGAAGCAAGAGAGAAAGATTCGAGGGGCGTATCGCGGAGAGATTCATCGAATAATTCCTGTCCGTCGACGGGACATGTACAGATCAGAGTGTGACGGTCGTGTTCCTCTTGTCGGCGACAAGTAATCCGGAATCAATTACTGGCTGGCTCACAGTCCTGAGCGACTGCTACGAGCATGGGCGGAAGAGAGACAACCCATGGGACGCGACGACCTTTTTAGAGACCGACGATCATTAATCACCCGCTTTTTAGCTCGAAATTCCCTCGCGCCTAGTTTACAAAACGAGGGTCGACGAAATCGCCCCGTCACCCACGACAAGGGTGCCGCTTTTTGTACTTGAACCGGTGAACAGCCGACCTGTCTTCCGTATCGGATCGCTCTTCCTTCGACTTACGTACGACTTTCCTACGATTACCCCTAGCATGCTTCACTTACAATTTCTTTAAGCGTGATACGCGCTATTATTTTTCTACTTATTTCGTACGATTACGTAATACCCCCTAATAAGAAAAAGAACGCGATTCATAAATACACAAGCAGTTTGACCTTGTTTTCGCATTACCGAGCAACGAACACGCAGCAGAGGTGAAAGAATTTTTCCTTCTCGACGAATCTCCGTCGATCAGTCACTGTAATTGATACCGTCCTCCTCCAGACGAATGTTAATACGAGTTCCAAGCGTAGAAAAACTGGAAAACAAATTGAATCACCGGGGCACCGTGTGCACATGGAGCGAAAGGTCGCTCTTCTCACGGGGAACTCGAGCTGTGTTCCCAGTACCATGAACCATACGACGATAATTAAGTCCTTCGAGCGAATCCTCCTTGTTTTTTTCTCTTGTCTCTCGAAAATTAGTTGCAACCATTCTCGTTAAACGTCCTTAGCCGGTTGATAGAATGCGCGCATACGGTTGACTGATAATCTTGAAAAGGTGAAAAACGACGTGTCGTCGATGAGATTTATCCCGTAGCTTTCTCAAGTACGAGCTTACAAGGCCGGATAAAGCCGCTTTACATAGCGGTAGACACGATTACAGTATCGATCGTGGCTCGCTATTTCGAGTATATTAATGTCGGTTTGATAAAAAAAAGAGGAAAAGATTCGAACGATTTGCGGTCGAACGGAGGTGGTTCCGCGGAAAACTCGATTTCAGACGTAATGTCGACCGCAAATCGTTTTCGTTCGTTCCTTCCTACGAGTTGCAACCTTCGAATCGATTCGATTCGATTCGATTCGTTCTCGGCTCGAGAACGCCGTTGCTTGTCTTCAGCTTTTCTCCTCAGGAACAAGTCGAAGCAACGACGGCGACGCCGACGCCGACGCCGACGCCGACGCCGACGACGAGCTGAAGAAGAGTCGACAGTTATGGTGAAATAACACGTTACGGTTGGACAGTTGGTCAGAAATTGTGTTGGAACACGCACGTTCCGACCCAGACATATGTTTCAGAGCAGTCTTCTTTCACTTGTAACGTCACGAAATCAGCTGCAACTACCGTTTACCTGTACGTGTCAATTATATGTAATTGCCACTTGCTTTGCACGCGGTTAGTGATTATTTCGTGACACGGTAATTAAATTCTTCAGCTGCGGAACTCACCTTTCGTCGAAGCTGTATCAGGGAATGGTCAAGTTCCAATTGTAGGGCCTTCGAAGAAAGGGGTGGGATAATAAAGAAAAGAACAAAGAATTGGATAGAGAAGAATCGCTTTATTTATCTTGCAAATTCCTGTAAAAGAAAAAAGAATGTCGCGATGATTTAAGATCGGTTTACACGAATCGAAAAAGTCGCCTGGCATCTCTAGCTGTCAGGGATAAGGACTGAAATAACAGAGACGCATTAGCAAAGTGGGAGGGAAACTAGCGGAGCGAGCGAGAGGTAAAGAAAAAGTAGTAAGAAAAAAAGACGAAAATAGGGAAGCCACCCAGGCTGTCGTTGACGGTGAGTTTAACGGGTACGTTAATGCCTGTCGGCCAGCCTGGACCTCGTCCTCTATAATTAGCCTGTATTGTGTTACTCGCGAGCGGATTATTGCGCTCATAAACCGTTTATAAAGCTTTTTCGTGCCTTCTATACCACGATCGCGTTTGTTGTTACTCCTTTCATGAGTATCTGGACCTAGCTTAGACTGGATAAATTGCTTCCGTTGGAAATAAGTTGGATCCGAAACATTTGCGTACAAGTAAAATTGTCGCGACATTAGAAAGAAAATTGTTTTCGTGCGAATCGACCGCAAGGACCTGAAGATCGGGTAAAGCGAAGTGATCACTTTGCGGACAGTGAAACAAGATCGCGGACACTTTTTGCCCCGATGCGATGGTTATGCACGAACGACCATGTGCGCCACGCGCCTTCCAACCAATTTAGAATCCTCTCGTTTGTCCTCCTTCTTCTCCCTATCACCAGGTGATTCTCTTTTATTTCGTTGGATAACGGTGAACGTTGCACCGACATCATCGACCGATCTACATTTGAACCCTTAACGGCTTAACGGTGTCCGATCCGTTTCTTTTATTCCGTCTGCCTTCGAACGAACGTCCGTGGGATCCGTGAAATCCATCGATAATATTATATACAGGGTGTAACGCAACACGTGGGAAACGCTTGGAAGAATGGAAACGTCGTTCGAAGACAATGAAGCTAATACCAGCGCACACGTTCGATTTTCCTTTGTATTCCAGTTGGCGAGTTCTGACTGATTCTATGATAAACGATACATCGTTCAGCCAATTATTCCCTCTACATATGTATGTACACCGTTCAGAGTTTCGAGTTGATTTCTCCTGCGAATCGATTAACCATT
The DNA here is from genome assembly GCF_051020975.1 of Osmia lignaria lignaria. NCBI lineage: Eukaryota > Metazoa > Arthropoda > Insecta > Hymenoptera > Megachilidae > Osmia > Osmia lignaria. Next base: position 14,782,727 of record NC_135041.1, read on the forward strand.
GCTCGAGATGAAACGAGGGCGCAGGTATTTACCTTTTCTTCGATTCTTATTTTCGCACCACGAAACGGTTTATTTCCTTATATCCGATAAATCGCTCAGAAACACCGTAAAAGGAATATTATACATAAATTAAGGCCTACTTATACAGCAATATAACGACTCGAATACAATTCTGATTACATAATTATCTTGCTGTCGACGTACCTCCGTGGTGGAAGTAGGTAGAATAGAGCAATAAATTTCGACGAGTACAACGGAAGTTCGTTTCCCTTCTTAACGCACTCCTGCTGCTTTCCTTCTTGATGCACCGCCCTGAGAATTCGCGAACCCTCTTCGTTAGAATCATCATATTGATCGCTCCCATTGCTCAATAAAATCCTTCGTGCTTTTCGATAAAATTCAGAATTTAACTGAAACTTCCATCGTCGAAAATGAATGGTACGTACAAGGGTTAATTTGGACGTTGAACTGTTTGCAGTAATTAAATTACGCGGAAAGCAAAGCTGTTGATTAACTACCTAAGCCGGTACCTTTAATGGATCCTTTATGAATGTTAAGTACCAGCAACGTTTTCTCATGACAAAAAGGAGGATTTATAGGAAGATTCAGATGATTAATCCTGAACCGGTAGGATGAAACGCTTGTTACGTAACTATGCGGCAGAATGAAATATTTGTTAAAAACAAGTGATAAGCTGTGCGAGCGTTCCTGCGCCATTAAAAGAAGCTACCAGCTTTCTCGCCAACGCGACGCACGGCTGATTAATATTGCGTGACTAATTAACGCGAATAGCAACAAGTTGAACGCACAATTATTAAGCAGCAAGAACAAGCGTACACGCGGGTCTTTCTAACTGCATATAGCGAAGCAATGGCTTGAACGGAACGAAGTAGAAATTACAGCGGTAGGTGATGTTGGCGTAACAAGTAACTAGAAGAATCCCGATAACGGTGAGCTCGTTAAGCTCGAAGAACGACAGTTCCGAGTGCCAGTGTGGGACCGATGCGATGTGTTCGCGGGTAATAAAGTCGCTGAACGTCCAGCCAGAAGTGGGTTTTGTCCTGTACCGATAATGGCGGCACTTCATCAAGCTTCCTCGACTCCGTAGCTGGTAGCCCCTCTTCCTGCGGGACACGCGCGTCTACTCGTTGCGCCTCTCGCGTCCTTCGTCCCGTAGCAGGCCATCTGTTTCCTCATTACCGGCCTGCCAGTAAACCACCCCACCGTTCTTCTTCCACCCCCTTCACGCCTCCTCGTCCCACGGGTGATACATCGTGTTTTCTTATTTGCCGGACGTGCTGCGGGAAAATCGTCCGAGAAAATCGAGTGATTTGTCCGGGAGGTGTTAATGGTCCAACCGTACGCTCTTGTTTCTTCTTCCTCTGCTCAAGATGTTGTCGCCCTCGTTCTTACGGTGTTTTCTTCCTTCCCTTCCCTTCCCTTCCCTTCCCTTCCCTTTCAGTCACGTACAATGCTCTATCGATTCTTTGCCATTCTTCAAGTACCTACTGTCTTACGATGATTTCTTTCTCTCTAAGGTATCATTTATTCTCATTCATCCGAGAAAAGCTTGGTCGATTTTACAAAAAATTCATTTATCTCGACGCTCAGAGAAACATTTCATCCAACTATTTCGAGGATGACGACAAGTTTGCCTAGCGAACGAGGGTGGTAGAGGTAGCAGAGCGAAGAAGCAACGAGAAAGAAAGAAAGGTATACGTGCCGCGTATACCATAGCAGAAGAATATCTTCGGGAGCCGTGAACCTGTCAATAAGGTGGATTCCCGAGCTGCTTGTTCGGTAGTGATGGCCTAAAAGAAGCGCCGCTTACGGAACGCTGCTGTAGAAAGAGGAACCGTGAGTTGATCTCTCGAAGCGAGAAGAAGACGAAGAGATAGAAGAGGTGAGTGGATATGGCTGGCCCCAGAGATCTCGGAAGCTCGTCTCACCCTTCTCGAGGCGGTGCGGCGCGGCGCGGCGCGGCGCGGCGTGACTTGCAGCTCGATTTCTGGCACACAGAACTGACGGATACCCGGTCCGATGCTTTTCTTCGAATGCCGTATCGGGACACGAAGATGGCCGCGCGCTAGTCATTAGGCGGTATCGCGCGAGAGATCGTTAAGAAGCAGCCTGTAAAAGGAACGCGTCGACGCGACCTCCTCTCCTCCTTCTTCATCTTCTCTTTCTTCTTTTTCTTCTTCGCCTCTGAGCTTCCTCCGCTTTCTATCCCGGTGACGTTATGTAATTACTGCCGATGAAATACGCGTCGATCGATGATACTCTTCGGATCAAGAAACTCTTGTCTGATCTGTCCGTTTAATATGTTCCTTCTGATACACCGAACATTCTTTACGTTTCTTCGGGAGGCCAATCAACTTCGGGGTAGTTACTATGTAACACAGCTTGGATATGAATGTTTTTCTAAAGGAAATTACTATTTTTAAACGGTCGTACAAGGGAAAGTAACAATCGTATATGAGAGTTTAGCGAGCAACCAGTATAATCGATGATCGTACCGAAAGGGTTAATGTCGTCGCGAAGGAATGCCAGGTAGTCATCCATCGTGTATCCATCACCTCGATACCATAGCTTACAGCATCCAGTGGTTGTATTAAAAAGAAAGAAAGAAAGAAAGAAAGAAAACTGGTTATATTTTTATTTGTCCGTTGTGTTGGTGAAGAGGGACGAAGCATAGGGCCGTGACAAGAGGCGTAATTACGCTAAACGATTTCCGAGCAGGCTCTCTCGCTCGGACTTGCTTAACGATGGTAACGATGGCGGTGGCAAGAAGGATAGTCCCTGTCGTGGCCAGCTTTCAAGAGGCCGTTCCACGTCCTTGCCTCGTGTGAATCGGAAGATTAGCCGATTCACGGCGAACCACGACGATTTCGTTCTTGTATCGGTCGCTCGAGTCCACCGGTTACGGTGACCGCCGCGCCGTGTAATGGAACGACCGTTTTTCGACACGCTTTTCTTCCTCATCGACTCGAACTTGTGCACTCATGCCGTTACACCCATACGAAGTTAACTTATCGTTAGAATTTTAACCCCTTCGCCGCGAGAGAAGATTTCTGGCAATGACACACATTGTTTCCGAAATTAACTTGAACTGCTAAAGCCGCCTACGGCACAGGGCAAGCTTTAAACGATAAATCGACCCGAAGAGTCGTGGCCTCGCGTGGGGAATATCGCGCACGACTTTTCATTCAACACGGTATAATACACCGAACATAATCGCGCGTTAATTCGTCGTTCTGCTACAATGATTCTGGAATATCTCGATGATCTTCTTTTGGATTTCTCTTTTAATTAATACTTGGACGAAATAAGAAGGTAACCGCGTCATTCGACGTCGCAATTAACCAGCATCGGCGATAAATAAGCAAAGGGCAACTCGGCACGATAATCGAAGTAACTGAAGGACGTATTAAAATCAGCAAAGTAAAACTCTGGATCGACGATCAGCCTCGCGGATGCTTCATTAGCCAACTTTAATTACAGAACGACCACAAGATCGTTGTCACGAGAACAGGATGGTGACCGGTTCAATAGACATCGTTCATCATCTCGATAGCAATTATCGTAATTAATATCGGCGTAGCAATCGTACGCGTGGGTATCGCGGATACGATGATTTTTCTTCCGGTATTACCGTTCACGATTAACACTTTAAGCTTAGCGATAGCGATAGGATGTAAAGGGTGAAATCAGAATCTTAGCAAGGTCGTAGTTAGAGGTGAACTGATGACAGTCGTTGGCTGTAAGAGTCGGCGAGGTCAAGCAGTCGAAGCGATAACATTAATCCGGAAGGGCGAGATGGCTGGTGGTCGAGGAAGAGCAATCCCGATCTCGGCTGGTCGAGTTGGTCGTGTATAAAGCAACAACCCCGTGGAATGGACTTGGAACTCCTCGCTTACCCTCCTGGACACGAGCTGTCGCGGTCTGTCCCTAGACGGGATGTGGTCGGCACCCAAACCCTCCACTCTGTTCCCTGTGTAATTTTAATAAGCCATATTACGAGCTCGTACCTACAAGGAAACAGCTTCCTTTTGCGCCGGACCAACGCGTCCTCCCCTCGTTGCACGTCTTTCGGATAATTCATACTTTGCTTAAATCAGCTGGTTTAATGCAACAAAGCATTATAGTTTGATAGGATTTCATTTTGATTATTTCTTCCTCTTGCCATGAATTTCAAATTTTCCTTTCCTTCTTCTGCGAGCCAGCGGAGAATGAAAAAGGAAAAAGGAAAAAGGAAAAAGGAAAAAGGAAAATGAAACAATTTGGAGGGGTGACGACGGATTGATTAGCGGATTACGCGGCTCTTATTTCATTTGGCCAGGACTCGAGGGTCGTTTGGAATAAATGGGATATCGCTTTAATGAATTTCCAGCGGAACGTCAGGAGGCGTCATCCCCAGCGCAGAAGGCGGTTGTACGAGGATTAAGTAGGGCAATCTGTGGCATTTTTTTTCTCGCAAACGACCAGATTTTTATGCCTAATTAATCGCCAGAGTTCCGAGGGTGGCCAACGAGGATTAGATACCCAGTGAAATTCGCGCGATACCGTCTTTCGGTTGGGCTGATTTACTGATTTCTGTACTCGATTAGAAAATTATTCTTTGCTCAATTCAATTTTATCTTTGTTTTATCATCGATTTTTAAAATTGATTAATTAAGTTTTCCAAAAAAAGAAAAGGGTTTCTTTCGAATTTATCAATGACGCGAAGTAAGCGTAGGACAAACGTTTGGTAGCCAAGAAGAAACTGCAGGAGCCCAAAGTTATCCGCGAAGTTTCGAGTGCAGAGCTAGTTGATTTATCGGGCTCATTACTGCCAGGAAAGAGGGAGGACTACAGGCAACAGCCACCCCAGCGGCGTGTTTTACAAGACGGCATTAATTGCTCGAATTAAATATGCACCTCTCTCCGTGGCGTAATTTATTTCGGTTTCCTTAAGCACTTTAAGTCGTCGGGAACTCGCCGCATCGCAGACGCTTTCCACGGACGTTAATAATGGCTTCTTAGGATATTAATTGACGTTGTTCTTTGTAAAAACCACCCCTCTACTATCCTTTAATCTTGACCGTTAACTCTGCGTTCTTTTCGAACGACTTCTGTCTATTGTGCTTAAAATGTTTGTCGTTCGTAGTATGTAAGAAGAAGTTTAACACGTTAAATATTGTTTCAGGAACGCGTTGGACGAGGAGCAGCGAGCACAGAAGGCTCTTTATCTATTGAAAGCGCGTGATCGTCGAATCGCCGTTTTGGAAAAACGCGTTGCAGAATTGCAAAACCTTGCTGACAATATACACGAGGTCAGTCTTCGAAAATCCTCGAGTATATTGAACCCTGAACGAGACAAAGAAGCTGTTTCCGACTTTAGAAGCGAAAGGTCCTTAAGAACTGACGACGAGACCGAAAAAAGTGATTCCAACTTGAGCAACACTGAAAATTTAAGTAAAACATTGGACGAAGATTGTGACACCGTTTCTGGAAGTCAGATAACGGTGCCAAGATTGAAATTATCGAAATCCTCTTTATCAAATTCGGAAAAGGACATCTTCTCCACTGCGACTAACTTTTTGGTTGAAGGAAGAAAGTGTTCTGCTTCAAGCATATGCGTTTCTGGCAAAGATCGAACTTTCGAAAATGCAGCTCTGCAGAAAGATAAATCTAGTAAAGAAATTGTAGATTCAAGAAAAAGGGAAACGAAAGTTGGAGGATTGAATGACCAAGGGAAGATCGATGGAGTTGAAAAGCTTCTTTCAGAAGAGAAGAAAGGTGGTTCAGTTATGTTTATGAAGAATATCGAAGGAAAGGTTCGAAAACGATGTAGCTTTCCAAGGAGCTCCGCGAGCGTTCCGTGGATTCGAGCGAGGCACGACTGTTTCCGGAGGAAGCTTCGAAATCTTGAACTGAGGAACGCAAAACGAGTGGAGAAGCTGCCTATGGGAGACGGACGTGCGACCTGTACAACGTACCGGTGAGTGAAACGTTCATTTTTATTATGTTTAGAATAAGGTTGGGAAACACTGATCGATCAGTTGCGGCAGGGAATAATCGAGAGTTCTCGCGCAGCAAAGGGTTGAATCTGATCGGTGTGCGTCACGTAGCGGCCGATTTTTCCATGCGCAGACATGAAAATGCATGTAATTAGCTGAAATTGATGTTGAGCGCGAGCACGGCCGCAATTTTAATCGGCTGTCGTATGATAATTACGCGTGGCGGGCAGCCCTCGACCCACGCCGGATAAATCATCTCTCACTCTCGTCGTCCGCTAGCTCGCTCGCGCCATCGAAAGCCCTGCAACGATTCCCAGGTATTCATTTACTTCGTATTAATCAATGCGTGAAATTGATTACGGCTAGCCGAGACCCGTAACGAGGGTTGCCCCCGATCGGGACGGGGAGAGGGCAAACGTTGCTTGCGTTGGATGGGAAAAGAGAACCACTCTCCTGAACTAGCCAAGATCTGCTCTACGTTTTGCTCCCGTTAGAAGAGCGAAAATTTTATTTTCACCCCCGATTTCGAACATTACCTACTAGTTGAACGTCTACTTGTTGTCGTTATTTTACGAATCGCATTTCCCGTTTGAATCTTTAGTAACGAAACGGTTAATATCTTATAGGTACTATATTTTTCATTGGTAACCTAATATCGACTACGATATCGAACGTGTAATTAATTTTCTCGTACGGTTTCCTCTGAACGTAATTAATTTCTGCATACGTAATTGCTGTTGATACCGTATATATTTCTAGCCGTAACAACGTGCTTCGTATATTAGTAGGTAACAAGAAATCGATGTAAAATCATAACCACCCCTTGCAACGATAAAAAGTACTTTCGTACTTGCCGTGGTTATTTCAGTAGTAATCTTCGAAATTCAGTGAATTTTCAAGTAGCTGAAATTTAAGATCCGGCCGGTTCAAATCCTGTCGGAGATATCGAAACACGGTCGAAGATCGTTAAGACTCGATTAACGGAACAAGCCGGTCGTATTTTTGCTTTCTCAACGGGTGTCGCAAGCAATGGGATCGAACCGATCGTCGTCACGACTCGACAAAGACTCTCCTTAAATCGTCGAACGACTCGCGATCCGTTCTACGATATCCCGGCATGGCAGCAGCTGGTAGGCACTTGAATCCGCTCGGTTAAATCGTCGCCGGTGACGAAATCGCGTCGTTTCGGACGCCTCGTGACAGCCAATAATTCGATGACCTATGACCTTGGTTGCGCGCGAGTCGAGTCTCGATCTAAGAGCAAGGGTTAAGTAATTGTCGGAGAAGATGGTAATGATGCAACAGACATTCTTCCTTCCTGCTCTGAATGGGATTCATAGCTACAACAATAGACCATTTCCTTCAAAATATTAACAGAATGCGCGCGACGATATGTCCATGTTCCCATCGAAGAAGCGTCTCGGGACGATATCAGGTTTCATGAATAATATCTTTATAGGTCGCATAATGTAACAATTAAATTACACGCGTGCTCGAGTCGCAAATTGCTCCTGGTCCCCTTATTTACATTATCACCTGGGGTATTTCGCGTTGTCCACGACGATGCCAACGATACATCTTGAACGAGTCTCTCGTAATTCGGCAGAGTCGCGGTATCTCTTTTCCTCTGGATAAGCGTGGTATCGGTAACGAGCGTTATCGTAAACGACTCACCACGTCAAAATTAATCCCCCGTCGTCGAAATTCGACTGGTCCGGTCGATGGAGTTTCAAACCGGACGCACGCACGCACGCACGCACGCACGCACGCACGCACGCACCGTTGGTTAATTGACGACGGTTCCGGGAGGAGGGAATATTATGAAAATGCTCGCGTACGCTCGAGCAACGGCGTACCGAGTCGTTTGCGTAATTCGTTATTGCATACGCGAAACCGTCGGTATATACGGAATTAACGAGCGGGCCCATTAAATTTAACGACCGTTGACTCGCTTGTCCACGTGGATGGTCGTCGTCGTTAATCCGATCGGCAGAACGCCATCGTCTCTTTCCTCTCCAGCACCGTACAGATTCTTCCTTTCTTTTCAACTTCTCACCGACAGTCGCTTTTCCTACTTTCAGTATCATGTTTCATTTTAGTTCGCTTAATTTGGAGGAGTAATTGTTCTTAAATAACAATACATTCGCCCCTTTACAGTGACGTCGTTTCACTGTACACTGTGTACAGAGTCCCATTCGCGTGTGTTTCTCTTCTACTTATACCGTCCAATTAGCAGAATCTCGGTGACACCGTGGCGGACATTAATGCGGAGTAGCATCGGATAGAGAGTCGGTGACAAAGGTAACGGCGCGACGCGACGTGTGTCCAGCAACGTTGATCGAGCCAGTCGAGAAAACCGAGTGGCATCTTCACTCCGTGCACGTTTCCCGTTTCTTTCAGCCTAGCTGCCGAACCTCCAATTAAAGTTGCCAGTCGTGGCCAAGCTGGCAGCGTGTTCCTTCCTTTCGTACGGTTCGATTCCGAGATTCGAGGAAACAGATAACGCGCCGCGAAGAGATCGGCCAATCACCCTGCACGGGACAGTAGTGTCTCGTTTCACCATAGAGTTCCTTCCATTCCTTTACTTCAGACTCTACAGTCTCTACAGTCTCTACAGGCTGTTTTACCAATGAAACCGGTCGAAATTGAAAAGATTATCCCGAACGCTATGCAGTAGAAATCAGTAGTAGAGGTCACCCGCAGTAGAAGCACAGTGAAACTAGTCATCCACGATAAAAGTTTAACTTTTAACTTTAATTAGACGATGAAAGAATTGAAATTCTTGCACGTCGCTTCATATACTAGATCCTTAAATTAACGATCACGAAGCGATGTCAGCAGACGGCGATCAACAGCCACTGATACGTACACGAAGAGACAGCCTTTATCTCCTTGTTCGGAGATTAGCGATCTCTTTCGGACGTCTCTTAACGAACGAAAATGACCGATGATCGGTGCTTTTATCACGTCCACAGGGGCAGTCAGACATCGATAAGCAACGATTTGCATAACCGCGTCCGCGAAGACGTTGATACGCGTCACGCATCTCGCATCTCGCATCTCGTATCTCGCGTATATGCAAACCGAAGTGTTCGAACTTATCCACAAGCTCGATCGTGATTCATCGATCGATCCTTCTCTTTCTATCTTCAAAGCTCGTTCACCGGTAGCCGGTGATCCTCTTACTTTCACGTTCTCTTTCTCCCCTTAATTCGCAATCGGTCAACTAACGAGAACGACGCCGCTGGCGCTCGACGAGTAAATTACGCTAGCGAGTATGTACCAGCCAGAGATCTGCCTCTTCAAGGTCCGCTAACGGTCCACCGTTACCAATGGCAATCTGCTTGGTAAGACGGAAGCTCGAAGGACGAACCGTTCTTCCGGATTTTTATTGTTTTCAATGCATTCCAATTTCAATGAAACGCAAGTCGCGTTGCGCACACGACTTTATCTTGAAGCGATTAGGCGGTAGAGAAATGGAATTCATTTCGTTGCTGCCGTATTAATTAAGCTTTGTTACTCAAGTACGCTGCACTGGATAATTATGGGGTCATCAAGTCAAACGACCTCATCACTCGCATAGCTGGTGCAATCTATAATTAACGAGATGTATCATCCGTTCCTAATATTTAGATCATTCTCCGATAGCCAGTGATCCTTTTTAATTGCTTCAATTTCTGTTGGTTAAACTTAAAATAAAAAAAAAAAAAAAAAAAAACACTTGGATCAGGAAGTTGGATCTATTTTAATTAAGTATTGCCGCTAGCAATGCAACGGGACCACTCTGGTTAGCATAGAACGAGGGAGGATCGGTAGGATCGTAAATCTCGAGGCCGTTTCACCTCTTCGCGGAGTCGTGCGAATGCAAAAACGACACGGGACGACATTGTAATTTTAAACGGCCGCGTACCTATGCTTAAAGGTTGTACAGTCATCAGAGTGTAGAAACGATGCAATCCAAAGGGTCTATAACCCTGGAAGAATCTCGTTTTCCTGTACCTGTCTCGAGCTCGTTTCGCATACTAAACGCGCGATTCTTAACCCATTTGCCTGAGAGAAGCGGATATATCCGTTCATTTTGCCTAGCCGTTATCACGGAAGCGGTTACATACATATGTATATCGGTGCGCGCAACTTGATCATAGGGATTTCTATCAATTTCAGAAGGCGATGCTAGCGATTTTCGAAAAATAAGATAAATTTTCAAGTTTATCATCTTGATGGTGTAAAATCAAGAATGATAGAACTAATTTGATCAAGTGTAGTTATCCGGGCAAGGACAATGGCCACGCTACCTTCACAGTGAAACGTTATACACGATTATTTCGAGCGATATATCGGCCCCGTGAGGCTGGCTCCTGGCAAGACGGTAAATGGACCTTTCGGGAGATCGAGATAGAGCTTATTGTCCCGGAACGACGCCAGGGCAGGTGTGTACTACGTTTAACAAATCGACCGTCGTTGAGGCCAGAGACTTTTCATTTCTCTTTTATACCTTGATCAATTCATTTAACTATCCTTTAATTCGTTTACATTCGTTTACAATGGTAACTTATTCTTTTTCTATAATAAATAAATTCCCTGGTTCAGGAAAATTAATGCGCGTTATCGTATAGCAATTATCTGCTGAAAAGAATTTCATCGCCTTCCCTTCGAACCAACCTGTGCATAGTAGATCGTCTTGATGAAAATTCATGAGGATATTATTAACGCGATGTATGAAATTTAATATTTGCTCAAGAACAGAGAGAACGGCTACGATACGCGAGCTAGAAGATGATCACGAGTGCCTGTTCCATTCTTCCAGCCGCCTTGTCACGGGAACCAATTAAAATCTGGATAAACTAAATCCCGTTTATTCGAGTCCATGGTGCACGATTAATTCGTCGCTGGCCAATTAAACCAACCGATACCGACCACAGCTAATTTGATCGCGATTTACCTCGAATCGGTATCAATTACCCGCTTCCCTCGCTAATTAGCAGCCACGCTCTTAATTGATTGGCAACGTGTTCACCTTCGGCAGCTAAGTAAATTCGTGTCTAATTACTTGGTGAAAACGTTCAATCCTTTCCCGCTTATTAGCTTTTTCACCCCATGATCGATGTGCTTTAAATCAATCAAATTCCCCCGTCACTCTACCATCTTTAAACCGTAAGAGATTGTTGGGTGAAATTTTTTCGAAATTGCCACTTTGCTGATCTATAAAGATATATCTGAGTTTTTATGGCGAGATAAACGCGAGATAAACGCGAGATAACGGGGTGAATACTGTAATAACCCGGAAAGTTTCTTGGCGGAACGGTTTCGGGCGATTTTGGACCACCAACGAATCGCTCTTTATCGTGATCGATTTATGGCTTGCGCACTTGCTCGGCCCAATGAAATTCGATCTTCAAAGATATCTGGATGGTATTCGAAAGCTCACGGGTGAGAAAATGAAATAACGAAGCAGCCGAGGAAGCTCGGTATTTTCTTTTCAACTCGTCAGAAATAAATAATCAGTCTATCTAATTGTAAGGAAAGTTTCTTCAAGACATCCTGAAAGTTCAACGTTTTTCAAACGTGAACGCGCAGCTAGTTGTCAGTGATCAATTACAGGGAGCGAACCTCGGTCACGCAGCGACGAACAAAAGACAATGCGAGGAAAATTAAAACTGTCCACAGCGATGGCAGGAATTGATTTCGCGGCGCAGCGCAGCGCAGGTGAGCATCCAGGGGGATCGGTTGTTGGAAAAGTACAAAGTAATCTAGCTCGGTATGCCGAACGCCGCGTTGCAAACCGATGCCGCTCGACTTCACTGCTTTCACGATAACGAGCCACCGTCTATAAATCATAGCCGAGGATCGTTTCCGTGTAGGCTGAAGCGAGTGGTTTCGCGCTCGGAATTTTCTGCCACGGTGATGGCTCGGTTTCTTCCAGCTGGTCGCTTCGAAATTCAACCACGTGGGTGTTACCCTACGATTAGTTAAGTAAAAGCTCGAAGAATAAGTAGAACTCGATGACGGAAAGTAACGTACAAGACAGGTGTATGTATGTACCTACCGAGCAGATGTACATATTTTGTAACTGGCGGCAAATCCATCAGCAATGTATTTAAACGATACACGGTTCGTAAGAGGGTGAAGTCGATAAAATTAGCCAAAGGAGGTTGTAGTTTGAAGCGAACGGTAACCAATTGAAAGCAGAAGACGCAGCGGCAACAAAGTGGCAAAGGATAGGATAATCCTGGAGGCAATTCGAAATGGAAAATGTCCGTCCAGTCTGGAGAAACTGGCAGGAGACGAGCGTGAAAGGTGATTGTCCAGCTGCATACACGGCTGAACGCTCGACTCTACCTATCTACTTTGGATAACGCGCGAGAAAGTTACAGAGCTCGGCCGTAGCAATTTCTGAACGATCGTTTCACCGCAGCAGAGAACAGCGTACCATGCGGCATCGTGTCAAATCGTGGAAACGCAGCCGCGATTTTCCAGGTTACATCGCGAATCGAACACGCAACTTAGGCAATTTATGCGGCGTTTTTTCAAGGTAGAAAAACGCATAAACGCAGTCCAGTGAAATTTCTTTTCGGACAAAATTCGTTGAGTTTGCTCGTTTTACGGGCGCGTATCGTAAGATAGTGGCGTATACGCGGAGCGATTTATCAACCGGAGACAGGGAACCAGCTAGGATGACTGGGACGTTGTTGCAAGGTCCGCGTGCAATGCACCTGAAACAAATCGAGACCACGGATGAAACTTATCTTGCGTGGAGGAAGCTTCGATCGCGATCGCATAAATCCAGGTCAAATCGAATGACCGAAGATAACGCGAATCGCTTATCGTGAACGAGCTGAAGGGAACGAATTACAGGTTTCTATAACGCGAAACAGATCGTTTCTTTTTACGATCGATCGAGAGTGTCAGTGAATTTCGACTGGTATCCGAATGGCTGGGCGTTCCTCGTGTCACGATGTGTCGGTAGGAAAATTTTTCAAGATGTTTCATGCGCAGATAACGAGCGCGAGTTCAACAAGTCGGACGGTAAACGTGTATGAGTTAATATCCAACAATTTACAACAGATAAGAAGTACCTACCATACATATACGAATTTATAGATAGCGGAAGGTGGAGTAGTTATGAAAAATCCGAATAGTTGCTCGTGCAGCCAAACAATTTTTCACAGCTACTTGGACTAAAAAGCAATCTAGTGGAACAGGAATTATCGAAAGAAATCAATTGGCCCCTTTCTTTTGCTGTCTCGTGGTTATCGGCGTGTCGCTGTTGTCGAGGATAAAACCTCAAACGTCTTTCTAACGTTTCATTAAATGCCATGTCATTACGTCTGCTCGATTAGTTTTCTTTCATCGACCACTTGTTCGTTCCTCCATTGTGCTAAATCATTCGAATGATCAACTCGGTCGATTAGTCTTTTTCTAAGCTGCATATTAAAAGCGAAACGTTTGAAACTGAAAAATTGACTAATGGCAAATCTAACACACTTTCGAACAACTCACCCCTAAAGATCGATCGTCCGATTTCTGTTCCTCTGTTATACAATAGAAAGGTCAGTTTCTCGAACAGATGTCCTTGGACGATCGCGGTGTTTCGTCGGCAAATTTATAAATTCCTGCCGGGACACAAAGAGTTTGTAGCAGGTCTGGCAGCGTGTTGTTGGTACGAGGTATGTACACGCGCGTCCTGAAAGCCGACAAGCGTGACGGATGAACAGCAACGCGGGTCAAGGAGACACCACCGCTGGTTCCAGGACGAATTTTCTGTCGCAAGTCGTCTAGATCGTAAACGTGAAATCACTGGCTACGGGGTGACAAGCTGACAATTTCCCATCGCGTTCGGTTACATACCGACGGACGGAGTACATACATAATTGATTCGGTCCGTTTAATTTCACGAGAATTATCGAGGACGAGGGGTGAAGGGGTAACGCAAGTGCCGCTAATGGTTATAATTTACGGAAACGGGACTGGTCGGCGCGGCGCGGCGCGGCGCGGCGCGGCGGAGCGCATAAAGCACCCGAGAACACGGTTCATTATTCAGAGAGTCTTGCTCCACTTTGTCGAGGATTTTCGCCGGGAGGTGTCTTCCTCCGCCAACTTGCTCCGGCCTCCATTAAAACTTCCGCTTTGCCGACTATCCCAAGAAATCCCTTCGTCTGACCCTCTATCGTTTTTCTACTTAACTCTTTCACGTAGAGTTACATCGTCGACAAGTTGTTAAAAACCAAAAAAAAAAAAAAAAAAAAGAAAAATTGCGCTATTATTTGAACCTTGAAACGTCAAATTTAATGGGAACACAAAAGAAGATTGCGCCATTGGTCAGGACAAAGAGGACGAAGCTGATGGACGATCTCTTGTAGCTCGTGATTGAACCAGCTTCGTAGGTACACGCTCGCGTGTCCTCCCTTTGTCACGGACGTATTATATATATTCGTACAAACTCAATCGCCATTATTTCCTGCCGCTCGCGGCCAGTGTAAACCGGTTATCTTGATTTAATAACCGTCGATGTCATCCGAGTCAATCATCGGCTACGATCACGGTTACAACGCCGATGCCACTCGTAAAGAAACAGGACGACAAGGCTCCGGTTTTCGTGTAACCATGTTTTGCCAGCTTGTCTACGACGCAAACGCGAACCTTGGCAAAACGAGACAGCAGTTTCTTTTTTTTCTCTCTCTCTCTCTTAAAAGGTCGTCTCTCGTAAATTTCGTACAAGGAGTACATATCTTTGGTATTTGACAGCGGTACGATTCGTTATGAACAGTGTTATTGTTGGAGGATGATGGAAATCAAGGAGTTTAGCTTTATTTCTTTTTATTAAAACAGATTATACAGATGGTTGGTATTTATTTTTGCAGAGAATAATACCGTTATCCACTTTTAAATAGAGAAATCTAACTCTGTGATGATACTTTTTTAACTAGACTCACCTGTACACCGTGTACCGTCGAATTAATCATAATCATAATCATCTTGTTGCATCGCAACGTAACAAGTTGACGCTAGAAAGGTATAACGTGTTCATTGTCGATTGAACAGGTTCGATCAAGCCAACTGGAAGATTCTCCTACCGCGTAGAAAATCTTTTCTCTGGTCGTTGGACGCGGACACGGACGCGGACGGACCGGTGTTGATCGAATCGAGATCTCTAATCGACGAACCGTGATCCACCGCACACGGTGACTTTTTTCTAGGAAACAATGTATCCGTTGTGAACAGTGGACCGTCTGATGATATCACGAATATCGGTAGGACCTGTTCCTTCCTCGTATCACGGTATTTCCATCTGAATTTTTATGTGTCCTTTCCTTACCTTCTGAATCGATTAACCTTCCTTGATGATCGATCGTCTCTTCCTCTATCTTGTCTCCATTTACTAGACTATATACGCCTCTTTAGTTCGAGTAGATTAACTCTGATGGTTAAAAAGCCGAGAATATTTGTCGATGATGGATTATCGCTTCGTTTACGAAAGTTGCGTTGAAGAAAACTGAGTGGGAAATTATAGTCGTACGAAGGTGATAGAGATTGATACAGGTAATCTATACCTAGATCATTTAAAAGTGTTGCTTTTTAGAGGACTCTTCTTACTTACTTACAATTAGATGGCAATTACAATTGGATGATTCCAAGAGCGTGGTTGGAAATTCTTGAAATTCTCTTACGCCAAGTTGGAAGCTTGGAGGTGAAGCGTATCCAGGCACAAAAAGCGTCGATTTTTCAACGTACCGGAAACACGTACGAAAATTGTGTACGGCGATGCATGAAATCGCAAGAGGTACGGGGTCGTGTAGCGTGTTTATCGACACGAACGTTATCGCGGTCGGATCTTCCGCGAAGAGCAGCAGTCGTTCGGGTGGTACCAATTTGTCGTTCCTTTATCAAGCGTCATCTGATGGCGATCCGACACCGCGCTCGACCGAATGCAACGTTACCTTGAAGTGACACCAGACCGGGCCACAATGGGAACAAAGCGGCATGGCGTCTTTGCCAACGGGTTTTGTTTCATTCCGCTGGTGGACAAGCCGCGTTATTTGTCATGCATTTTGACCCTCGCCGATTTCATCTCGGATATTTTTCTCTGCCTCAACCGCGAATTCTAAAGAGCTTGCACTCTCTCCACTGCCACTTCAATGTCCGCCAAACAAAAACCGTCTTCTTCGCTCGACGATAAAGACACCCAGTGGCGGCGTTTCACCTTGTCGATAATTTAATTTTCCTTTTCCCATATTTATTATATACCTATATATGTACATACCTGCATACGTCAGAAACGCGTCTGAAAAATAAAAAAAAAAATTGCCTGACGTTGTTTCCTTTCGAAGCTCGTTTTCAGTATTTTATCCAACGATTTCTTTATCACGAAACAATCTTGCTCGAATCACGCTCAAGTATTTAATTTTCAACAAGTTTTCAAACGCGATTCAACAATTTCTTGATCACGAAAGCGGTTGCAATTTGATCGGAATCGTGTCGCTGGGCTACCTAATCTTCGAAACAATTTTTAAGGAGTTAGCCAACGACTTCTCTCAGTCACGGAACTGTTTCATTTCCAATAGGGAATAATTTAGCCGACTGTTTCGCGAATACCATCCAACGATATCCCGATCGCAAAATACAGAGTAATTTGCAATCGGTTTTGAACACTCGATGTATGTATAAGCATTCAAGATGAAACTATATCAGCGTAAAGTAATTTCAATTTGTTATCAAACATATTGTATTATTGTAAATATAAAAAGGCATAAAAAAGAGGAAGGTAGGTAGGATGAGTAGGATATACAGGTGGTGTTTTTGTAAAGGAAGAGAGGGAAGGCGTGCTGGCGGCTCGAGCACGCGTGCTGCTCGCGGTTTCAGCCTGGAGGTAGCGGTTAATTGGCATATCAATCCCGGAGGAAACGGGAGATAACCGCGTCGGCGAAGCAGAGGCGATCGAGGTCCCGCAGGTTAATAAAGTTACACAGCGGCTCGCGGCCGGGCCGATTAAGCGTTTCGGCTGACGTCAATTAATCGAATATGAAAAATCGCGATCTCGAGCGTAAATGATAAAAGCCGCAACCGTCCTCTCCTGGCAACTGGATTCCAGCTTGCTTTATATAGGGTCTTCGATAATTGCTGCTCTAACCGACCACCAAATATGTAACAATATTCGTACGCATCGTTAGATTTTATTTAATTTTCCTCGTTTCATGGAAGAGAATTAACCTTTAGTCTGACAGTTAACCCCGACACTTTGGAATCGTTTGGAGACGCGTATTGAGACCACGAAGCGTGTTGGAGGCGTTTAGGGAGCATAAGCGGCCGAGTTTGAAAATGTAAGAGGTTGGGGGGTACGTTTACGCGCACGATACCACGTAACGAGCAATTGGCAAGGCGTTTTGTTGGCCGAGCTAAAGCGAGAACACCAGGGTTGGCCGGGTATTTTTCAGTAATTACCGGTATCACGCGACGCCGAAGGTGTTACTTGCTTGCAAACCTACCAACATACCCTCCTGGCCCGGCTTCCTTCCTCCTTGACCCGCCAAGCTATGCTGCTGCGTTCCGTCCGCCGCTCCCCTTTCATCGCAGACGGCAGTTAAGCAAAACTTGGAAACTGCTGCTTCGTCGTTCGCATGACTCCGATAAACGATTATGCTTTTACGGACTAACGCAGGGCTTCATTACTGTCTCATGGCACAGACAATTTTAACTACACCCTCGGCGACGTCGTTATGCTTCTCGAAAAGGTGTTAAGTTAATTGGCCGAGTTATTCGATCGAATAGTGGTTAGGTTATCGCAAAAAGCTCCTATTTACCGAGGATTTCGTTGGCCTGGAAGACGCGTGGAAAGTGAGCGTGGATCCTTGGATGGTGCGATCAATTTGCGGAGGCGCGGATATCACGGCTCGAGCGGATTTGCGGCGTGATCGACGATGCGTGACGCCGTGGAAGACCACAACACAGAGAGGCCGCCAATTGCGTACGCTCCACTTTGCCACCGGTGCACCGGTGCATCGGTAGGCAAGAGACGAAAAGCTTGCATGCCATCGGCCGTCCTCTAGCAAAGTATTTCGTTAACCCTTTCAGTGCCACGAATATTCTTCGGATCACCTAGAAAATTTCACTTGGTATATAAAAACTATCCACAAGCCGGGATAGTTAAGGATAGTTAAGGGAAAGTGCAAACGCGCCTTCGAACGAACCGACATTCTCCTTGCAAAGAATTTCATAAAAATCCAGAAGGAATATCTAGCATCGCGTTTATTTTATAACCACAGCTATGCTCGTCAACGTTTTTCCTTGACCAGGAATCGCGAATGAAATCGACCGAGCTCGATTAAGTTATTTCCTCGATGGATTATTCCTTAGATGGATGATGGCAAAAAAAAAAAAACGAAAATTGACCGATTTCAGGTAACCGAGCGACAACGTGTACGAATGGTGCACGTGCACCTCTTTAGTGGTTTTCGATTCGCCGTCTTCTTCGGTCTTTCATTCTTATCCTTCCTCGTCCATTCTTGTTCACCCTGTTACATCGATTCACCGATTCACCGATTTATCGTCTACATGAAATAACAGCCTGATCTAACAAGCAGGAATTGCGATCGGAACAGATGCTTTTTGAATGAAATTGGATTTAAGATATCCCGTTTCCGATCAGTTTTGCTGATTACATCGGAATATTGAAAATCGAGCCTCATCTCGAACCAGTCTCTCAAGCGATTAAACAAGAGCAACCGGGAAGATGCTAAAGAGCGATTGGAAAAGGAGGAAGAAAGCCCGGTAGAAAAGAGGAGCTGCTGCTAATGCATGCGTGGAAGCTGATACACGGCAGCATTGACAGTTTTTGTCCGGTGTCATTATGACTGGCGACGGCACAAAAGATTTTTGCTAGCGGCAACCAGCCATCCGTAACGAACGCTGCCGAAAGAAGAAGAGGGAGCAGGGAAAAAGAAGCAGGAGGAAGAACGATGATGAAGAGGAACAGGCGGAAGAAGGATCACCTGGAACCGCTTCGAGAACGAAAGAAAAGACGCCCGTGGGACTCTTATCATGGCCGAGCAATCGGTTCGAGGCGACACATACGCTTTGCTCGCTTTGTCTCGTGCACGCTCCAGCAAATTAATACGGAAGAGTAGCCGAGGATGATCGACCGTGCCAGAAGCGACCCGTACGTGTCTGCTTCGCTGGATGGAAGATCTCCTCGAGAGGAGACCACGTTGAAATACAAGTTTATTGCTCCGAATTTAGTCGTCGATTATTATTATTATTAAAATATCGGAGATCAACGACCACACTTATTTATCAAACTGAGTTACGATGTCCGGATAAATTACTTGGTAACGGGCAATTCTCCTTGTTTGCTCTATTCCCGGCTACCCCCTAATCAAGCCGACGATTGATGCTGCGGACACGAAGCTTTCTTAGACACCTACGAATGGAAGGAAATTTTCAAAAAGCGAGATTGATCGCGAACGAAGGATGAAAAGGACAAGATGGAACGACACTCGCGGCATCTGCTTGGCGATTTTGACAGTCGCGCTGTCCTGTCATGATGAATGAAGGACTCGCAGAAGGATCGACGTTATCGTAAATCTCTCTGAGTCGGGACTATTGTGAAGTCGCTCGTCATCCGTTTCGATCTTGTCGCGCCGATTGAGCGAAGTGAGGTCAGATCGCTATCAGACCGAACTCGATTCGATTCGATTCAATTCGATTCGATTCGAATTCCGATTAAGACCTTTTATAACGCTCGTAAATGTCGTGCAAGGCTGCGAAATCGACGGGAACGACGTCCCCGTGAACTTTCGCGTTTCTTTTTCCCGAAAGAACACGCGATCGCTGTGCGACGTTATTCCGAATTGAATAATAGACCGAGCTACTTGTTCATGTATGTAGTTGCAAGTCGAATCAGGGCCGTGAAGAATGGTCGATTTGTCGCCTCGCAGCAAGCTTCGAAGAGACTTCCGCTAGTCGCAGAATCTCCATTCGTTGCATCCTGCAAATGATAGATTCTTCTCAGCGGGAACTTGCATTTACCGTAGTCGTCGCGCTAATTCCGAGGAAATGCGGCTATCGAAGCACTTCTTTCCGTTCGTTCGTAGAATAAGGACGGAGGTTCGTTAACCACGCTCGCGAATCAAGAAGACCGAGAAACTTGGATGCACAAGTACGAACAGCAGGCGTTCTCGAGTAGCTAGTTTGCGTTCTCGTTATTTCTCTTCGCGATGAACGGCCACGCGAACAGCTTTATTATCATTTCTTATGCGACGCTTGCAATTTCGATAAATAGCTCGCGTACATGATAAACCACTTTCAACCGAAACACCCTTTAAGTAAAGGGTAAAAGTGTTCTAGTCTATCCTGTTCCATCTATTTGTAGCGACGTCGACATGGTTAGATTATCGTGGAACATGGAACGAACAGACACCAAGGTTAGAAGCTGCGATCGAGCTAAGTTCAGTCTGGTCTGCATATCGATTTAAAACAGCCGTGATACCCCTAATCGTAACTCTGACGAAATCCTGTTATATCCTCCCCTGCTCGCACATCATCCCTCCCTCTCTCTCTCTCTCTCTCTTTTCAAACTTTTCTTTTCTCGTTGCTTTTTTTCTAGCACCGCGATATTAACGACACCCGGTAGATCGTAATTTTGTCATCCAAAGGAAGGAAGGGGTTGCTCGAGCGTTTTCTAAGAAGCAGCATGCTTTTAAGGGTGGCTCGAACTAATTGCATGCATTTTTAACGGTGATACGTCGTAATCGCCGAACGGTATGATGGAAACGCGTGCATAAAGCTTTACGCTCGCGGCACCCCCGGGAAAACGATCGACCCACTCTCGTACTTTCTCCTCCCTTTTTTTCTTTTTCCTTTTTCCTTTTTTCTTTTTTCTTCCGCGTAACGGCACCCAGGCTGCTCTTTCTTCTTTTTATTTCACGGACAACCTCGTGGAAAGGGTGAAACGGTAACAAGTAACTGCGATACTTGTGACTGACTGAAGTTCGCCGAGGGTTTTTTTTTCATGGGGGTTTTGAGGGACTACTACGAGGTATCAATTGTTTTAAACCGGATTCGGAAGAACGGGGGATTTGTGCTTTTAATGAAAACTGTGGAATAGTAGCTTAAGGGATGAAATTAATAGCAAAGGGTGGGATGATTAAAGGGATCTTGAAATTTTTATGCTTTGCAGAGGGTAATCCTGTCGTTTTCTTAACGCAATTAAAAGGGTAGTATTTTATTGCTGTCCAAGTATAAACCTTCTTGTATCGTAGAATAAACAGTGAAGAAATATGTTGGATAAAAGTCGATGTCCTCGGTTTCACAGTTGAGCCGTATAAATCGTGGGCAGGGGGGATTTTAATGGACATTGATGTATCGGCGATTCGAAGACGGTCCGAGGATCGTCCCCACGTGGCGTAATTAACGCCGAGCTGTCCGCACAGCGACTTTTAGCCCTTCTCTTGCAGTCGCGAACCGGCCAGACTGACGTCTCACGGCTTTCTGGTGTCCTCGTATTGCGATACGCCCATCCAACCATCGTCCCTCGACGTCGGCTTCTTTTCTTACGACCCTTCTGCTCTCTCGGAAGCCTTATCGACCTTATTACGTCCCGAACACCTCCGGTTACTTGGATCACTTAACAAGTAAGGCTCTTGGCTTAAATCCGTTCTATCCAGATTGTTTCCTAGCAAATGTTACCAACTATCGTAGAAAGTCTACGCGATACGATATTGCGTATTATAATATTATATTATAATAAACGCAAGTCAGCGTGTTTGCGTTAACCGAATTCTCACTCGCGTTCGAAGGGAAGCGAACGGACGCGCATCCCTTGGAAAGATTCGACACGCAATGTGCTTTACGCAATTCATTACTATCTGGTCTCCGCGTCATTTGTCTCCGTGGAATAATCGACCAAGTGTGTTCGGGACGCGAACGAAACGAAGCGGACAGACAAGTGGTTGAGGAGGAAGAGCGAAAGATGGCGGACAGGAGTGGAGAGTAATGGGGACAGTTGGTGCACAGAGTCAACGAGAGGCTAGCAATTATGTAATCGCTGTGTCATTGCGTTAAAGTAATTCCATTAGCTAACGAAGGAGAGGCAAAGAGGAGCGAGTGAGGAAAAACGTCTGAGCTTCGAGAGGTGGGTGATCTGACCCTGAACGTTGGTCGCATTGTAGGATGGGGTCACGTTCACACCTTACGTCCATCTTCTTCCTTCTGTCTTCGATTACTTCTATCGAATCAATCGAATCGAGCGGTTTTAATGCACTGTCGAGACTGGCGCGAGTTGCACAGTCACCTCGTGCACTCGATTCGCTTTAAGAGGCGGATCTTGATCAGCCTTCTAATCTGTCAGATGGAGATAGGATAGATTTTTCTGCTCTATACGATAGGTTTTTTGCAAATCAAATAAATGAATTTGAATTGCGGAATGGGTAGACGGATGGGTAGGGCAAGGGACACGCACGCGTGTATAGGAATATGGGTAGAGGAACGTAAAGGACATGACGCCGTATAGCAGTCACTTGACAGCTGTCACCTTGGCCGAGGGGCGACAAGACACGGCGAGGCAACTCGCGGTGATTCATGCGCCACAGGGGGTCACCAGGATCCGGCGACCTCCTGTCAAGGATTCCTTCGTCGCATACCACGCGCCGGAGGTGACATCGCGGCCGACTGATTTAATCGCGGACACTATGTGTACTCGCATGGCTTTCGGGGCCGGACGATGCACACCATGGAATTCGAGTCGCCGATTTACAAACCCCTATCTCATTCTTTTTTACTTTCTTCCTCGCGTCGTTTGCGTCTGTCGAACAACGACGATTGCTTGTAACCCAAGTTCTGATGGATATTCCAAATTCCCTCTTGCGATTATGATCGAGAAGCTTAGCCTTTACACAGCAGCAGCAGCAACATATTAAAGAACTATCGTCTAGTACACTTTCGAGTTTATTCGTTCAATAACGTTCCTCTTATCTGAGGTATCTGAATCGTTTCCTCAAATCACTCCGGAATGCGATTCCCCCAATTCTTTTAAACGTTACACTTAATCTTTACAACTGTGCGTCTACGAGTGTTTCTGACATTCCATTCGTAAGGGTCATTCGTAAGAGTATACTCGAGTTCCCATGAGTGTATCTCGATGAGAAAAGCGACTATGCCTTTCCTTATCTGTGCATCGATTTGCGTAGCGAGCGATCACAAAGCGAAGCAAAAGGCTTACGCTCATGAAACTAGTTCTATAGAAGAAAAAGAAGAGGAAGAAAGAGGAGGAGCAGGAGAAAGGTGAAAAAGTTCCCAGGACTCGTTAAGATCCACCTGTGTTCTCGCGCCATTGCGTGTGTACATACATACATACATACATACATACATACATACACGGAAGAGTGTACACACGCGTGCACGTGGTCCTGCTTGCCTTGACCCGCGGGCTATTACTCGCTTCAGCTAGGGTTGTTCGTCGATCGCGCTACGATCCTAGCCCTGAATTAACTCGATCCAGAATATTTCTCGTGTCGAGAAGCAGGATGCTGAGCAACGCTCGGTGAAATGTCAAAAGCTTCCCGTTATCGCGATCGGTTCCAGGGAACAATGTACTATAAAATAAAGAGAGTGTACGAGGGGGCTAGTAGGACGGGTCAGGGTACGGAAAGCATCGGACACGTCCACGGATTGCGAGACAATCCGTTAGCTACATTGCCCTCTCGGAGAATCGTCCGTGATCCGAAACGTCGTTGCACCTTATTGTTAGTTGGCTGCGATCAAAGTAGCTCGTCTGTTTCAGAGTATGATTGTCTAAAATAGCCAATTCCTCGGGGCAATGTACGTACATATATATTGTAACCCAACCGTATCACATACGAGCTTTGAAAACTGATCATTAAAGGAATGCGAAGCGAACCATTTGTAACGGTAAATGGTCGCACTCGATGCAGTGACTCTAGTCACGAATAAAGGAGACAGGTCTCGAACTAATGTCACGAAATCACGTGAACGGAAGTGGCCGACGCGACGGTGACACGGAAAACACTTTGAACAAGGGGAGAGAGTCGCTTTCTACGGAGTGGCAGGGTCATCTCGGTGCAGAGACACGACAGCTGCCAATCGTGAACGGTCACCGCACGATTCCATTGTTCCGCTTCAATGAGAATTCTTCTGGAAGCTGCTGATCGAAACTGCTCGTTAAACGATCCTTCAAATTTTTCATGAAAGTTCTTTCATCGAAAGTAAATTTTTATGTATTAAAAAAAGAAGGGACGACGCGACGGTAAAGAAAAAGAGACGCTTCTGTCCACTCCTGAATTACCATACCAACCGGATTATCTTTTCGAGCTGGGAAACATCTCCATCGTCGAGGTTCGCGAATAATCCGATAAGCGAATTAAGATTAGCAGCTTCTGATGAGCCGCTAAGTGACTATCGACGTTTGTGTATCGACCTCGACTTTCGGTGACACGAAGCCGTGTGGACATCCCATGGAATTGATGGTCCCTCGCAAATCCCTTGACAGCTCCAGTCTATAATCGGGATCGCTTCCAGTGTTGCTCCTTCATTTACGTCGCGACATTCGATATTTCTCTTTTAAGAAAACAACAAGATGCAAGAATTTCTTCTCGAGTGCCTAATTAGCTATCAATAATTTTCAAGCGGAACAGTACGGAGCGAGATAAGAAGGTCGTCGACCAGGCCAGAGTATGGAAGATGCGGGTTTGATAGGAACGATCACACAGCCAAAGGGAGCGGTCGGTTCTCCTCTATTTCCGCTATCTTGCTACCATGTCGCCGCGTTCTTTCGGCCCATAAGTCTCTCTCGCGTACCGTCTCGCGAAATGACCGGTATTTATCTGCGCGTAAACGCGATCTCCCCGTTTAATTGCCGGATTTGATGCAGCCCAGTCGTAACGAGCCAGTCTCTAACGAGCGTGCTCGACCGATACCGGATCGCGATCTCGCGATTCCTTCGCTTTTCACCGACTTTGAACACCCGCTTTCTACTCGGGGGCCGTACAGATTCGAGTGTCACGCGATATGTACCACGTCGATCGCAATCCTCGATATGCCCGCGATTTAATTCAGAATGATACGATGGTCATCTGTAATGTTCATCGGATGATTTTCGAAAGTTCTGCGCAAACTTTTACTCTATTCGTTCCTGACCGATGTATAATAATCTTTTCTGAAACCACCTGTAGCTGGTACCCAAATAAATACCGGGTTCAACAAATTGTTCAATCGTCTTTGGAAGGGAAAACGTCTGACTTCCTCGTCGAACGGGTTAATTAATTCCCGGTATCGGCGGAATCGATAAAATCGCGCGGCACGGGAACAGTCGGGCACTCATTTGAATATCATGCCCATACGAATTCCTTCCGCGAGTCGGTTGACCGAGCCGCGAGCGTGGAAAAGCATTCGCCTGGCGAGTGACATCGCTCGATCACCGCTGGCTACCGGTCCAATTATTTCCGGACAATTAACCCGAGACGAATTAACGAGAAGGGGCGTGAACGAGCCAGCAGGAATTTCGTCGTCGTTATGGGAGGATTTAACGACGCCGCCAGATCTTTCCAGCCAATATCGAAATCAAACGTGATCATCCGACTTATCCACGCGCTTAATCGGCATCCTAGATTACCGAAATTAAGTACTCGAGTTTGGTCGAGTTCGACGGTCGAGGAAGTTAAGAAAGGCTTATATAGCAAGCCCCGTTAGAAGGTTATCAGAGCAAACTAAAACATTTAAATACTCTCGGGTGATTCGAGATTGGTCAGCGATGACACACCTGCATAACCGTATCTTGCCCTCGGGCTTACGCATGCATGAGCAGGGAAAATGCGACCTGATCGTGGAATCGTTGAAGCGAATGTTGCTCTTCTACTCGTGAGGAAAATTGTATTATATAAAATGTCGGTTTTTGATAGGTTGAAAGTGTGAAAAATGGAAATTTTCCTCGTCTATTGGTAATACGATATCGTCCGCTGTTTACGTAATGTCGCACACGTTGCGGAGGAAAATTATCTTGGACGTTAATCCTCGTTGCAGCGCACCCACGTCGCGTCAGGACATTTCCATATTCTATCGCGATAAGCCGGCCCTGAGTGGCCGAGGAAAAACGAGACACGGGAGGAGCTAAGCTGTTTGCCATTTTATGTCGTCGTCCCTTACTCTTTCTTTTTTTCTATACCCTGCCTTTTGTTACCAGTTACACGGATGCGTGCAATTTAGTCCCGACAATATTAAATCAAATTGGAATTTTATAATGTTCTAAATAAAGTAATAACAGAGGCGTAGCGAAGGAAGATCTAACTGATGAGCTGAAAACCGTGTCTGTCGTCTTTAATCGTGAAATCAGCTGGTTCTTCTTAAATTCCGAAATGCCAATCATGGCTTTTACAGAGAATCGAACCGGTTAATTATGCTTTCACGTTCGCTATAGCCTACTGATATTGAATAATAAAAAAGGGCAGAGACTTTCATTGGAATATTTGCTGGTAATGAAAATGGCAGGTGTCTACCGGTTAAAAGGGGTACCGTTACGATAGAACAAAGTCGACGCTTATTACGGACACACGCGTGTCGTGAAGGAAATTAAACTGGCAGTTCTCACTGATTAACACTTCGAGACTCGGTGTGGTACTTAATAAACGCTACGTGTCGACGCGGAACGGTGATTAATGAGTATGTACTCGGTCGAAAGTTACTCGACGACGACGCCTACCTTGCTTGACATCGTTCCAACAAAAAGCTGGATTCTTGTGAAATCGCTACAAATATCGACGCGTTTCAATTTTTATCTTGTGAATGTTATTACATCGTCTAGCTTCTTGCGTTTCGTCTTTAATTCTTGAATAATCCGTTACTTTGTTCGTTTCTTTGACGAGTATTTTTAATTACAATCCGTGGCTTTCATCGCCTAACAGAAACAAATACATATGTAACAAAGATTAATCTTCCAATGCAGATTAGGTTAACGTTTTACAACTGACCAAGGTTTCGTTCCATCTTTTTTACAATGTATCTATGGAGGCAAACGTACGAATTAAGATGGTCGATACGAAGGACGAAAAAGGTGTCGTACGATCGTAGAGTTTATCGTCTAAAAAGAAAAGAAGTAAACCTTCCATTACGTGTACGCTTCTGCGAGGATAATTAACTCGAAGAGACTGCCATCCTACGGTAATTATGACCAACTGCCATTATCGTAGATTATCCTCGCGTCCGGCTTCTTACATAATCTCACGGTTAGCACCGATAAACTCGATAATTGTCAGACAAAGCATCAGTTTTTGCCTACTTTAACGTACCGGGCATCAGTGATTTTCATTTTTCCGTTGCACTTCCTACTTCGCGAGTCTACTGTACTTCTTCTTCACATTTTACGTTTAAAAATGTACAGAAAAACGAGCCATCAATCTGAAACGCGACTCGGCAAAAGTCAGAATTTCATTTCATTCGACGCAAATATCCAAGTCTGTGAATCGGTGGTGCACAAGAGTGTAGCAAGCGAGAGGACAAATGGAATTCCAAGCGGTACCATCGATCAAACGAAAAGCCACGAGGGACAAATGTCTCCGGGCGACTAGGCTGCAAGAAAGGTTAAGGTCGTCGAATCCACCGCGGATAGTAGTTAGTTAGTTCCTCAAGGAACTAGCTGCAGACTGTGCGAAGCGTAAGCTCGATTGCCTTCGGTAGTTAATATCAAAATCTAGTACCAAAGTGTAGACATCATGAGCGTCGGTATCAAAGCGGTAGGCACGATCACTGTCAGTATCTCGAGAGTTAATTGCCCGGCAAGAGTCAGAGCAAGCTGTCATCCTCGTCACTTTGTGTCACAATGTCCGTTAACTTAATCGCTAATAAACGTGAGACGACGTGTGGAAGGTTGCAGGTGTGCGCACCTGTGCGACTCGCTTCTGCTCGACTTGTGCGATCGCTTCACGCTTAATAGGTGTCGTTCGTACGGTGACTCGAGGATCGAGGATCGATGCGAATCTAGCCGTGAGATTGATTTACGGGCACGACTAGATGGTTTTTCAAAGCCGCGCATAAGGATTGCTGCCGTCTGTTTTCTTGTATCTACAGTTTCGTTGCGCATCACCGTTTATTTAACGCGTTCCCTTGGTTGACGCTTCCGAGAATGATTAAATCGAGTCGAAAAGTGTATTGGTGTTGGAAAAGGAGGGCCGGAGCATTAAACGCGAATCAGCGACAATTGTCGACGAAACGAGGCGTAGTTACCGGGCCATCGAGGATATTAAGCGAGGCTCGATAAGAAGCGAGACGAATGGATTAGAGTTGCTGACTCGCCTCCCAAGAAGCGAGCCATTCAGCTACGGTGACATTCTGCCTGGCTACTTCCGCGCGTAATTCAGCACGACCAATGCGTAATGCGCGGTTGAAAGCGGGCTCATTTGTTACGTGGCAGCGTGGACACAAAGGGGCCCTTGACAATGAAAAAGAGCAGAGGAATCTGAGACGATTTCGATCCTTCCAGCCTCTTCTATCAGTTACTTGGAGAAAAATCTCATTGTCAGTAATAATTTGAAGCGACTGCTTCAGTTTTTCAAAGTACCTACTAACTACTACGCGTAGCTGGCAAGCGTTCATAGGTGTAGATAGTTGCACGTATCGTCTGCGCTCCAGGCACGACCGATGATTATCTCCACGCTCGGTTTCAACCACAAAGCACGCCAGTCCCACGCACGCCTTGTCGAGTTATTAATCGCCACATAATTTTACAATTACAAAGGTTAATCCGGCGTTTTCACGCTCTTCGAGCGTCGTCGTGGGTGCTGCGACAGAGGCCGAGAATGTCGCCTTCTCGCAACGAGTTACATACCTACTTCTGACGAGTGGACTTGATCCTATTGTCTAACGTTGAAAGCTCGTCGCGCGAATGATTAATTGACTCCAGGTATCGTTGTTTTATCTCGAATTTGCCATTTGCCAGCAGGCTCGATAACAAAAGGTGGTAAAAGGGTAGAATAGTTCCGTGCTCATTGTCTCTAGTTACGAACGATAGAAATTCCAGCGTTCGCGTGTTTGTCTCGATCGCTCCTTTCCCGATCTTGAGCACCGCAGCATTCCATCGAAAAGTCAGCCCCTGTTACGTGAGAATGCACAGATTTTTGTCACGTTTCACGGCTTATTCAGGAATAAATCATTATTCCATCGAGCGAGGAAACTAATTCTCGTCTAGTGCCTGTTCTAGTGCCTGTTCTAGTGCCTGTTCTAGTGCTTGGCTGATTGAGAATGCAACGCTGGAAACCGCTCAAGTTTTTCGACCTTTGAGCCAGTGAGATCGTTCGATCCACTGCTTTCTTCTACGGCACTGATTTCTTCTCGATTTATTATAAATGCACTTGGAAATATGGTGTTGCACAAGTTGCCACTTGTTATCTTTCGGATAACAAGAAGAGGTTAATTGTTGATGACAAAGTTTTAAATCCACGTAGTTGGTATAATTGTTAGGTCTTGAAGATTAGCCGTGTTCAGTTGATATCGTTCAGATCGATATCGTTACTGTTCGCTTCAGTTGTTCTAAGGGTCCGGGTAAAACCGGCAATTACTTTTTGCTGCGTCCAGTCACGCCCAATCGATCTGCTCGATAATATAGCAGGCAAGTGCGGTGTCTCATTAAAAGACAACGCGGTTTCGAGTGCTATCCGCGGGAAGCTGAAATTTCAGAGATTACCAATGCGGAATCAGAAAAACGAGCCGTATAATCGATACCTCGGCCCAACAGGGCTCTGATGATCGGATCATTAATTGGACCACCCTGTACAGGACACCGCATATAGGATGTTTAAAAACTCTTTACTGCGAAAAAAAGAAGAGAGATCAATTCCCCGGTTCAAGAGCCAATTAAAATTATGGAGCAAACTTTCAATGTAATTCGAAAGTCTTAAATAACGTCTTTATACCGCCGTTGAAAGCAACGGAATTGCTTCCATTAATTTGCGAGTAATTATATTGGGAATCACTGGTCAAACTGTGTTCTTCGTTTGGTAGGTTGTTAAAGATCTGATAAGTAATTATCGATACTACGCGAGTCAGAATAATTAAAAACGGGAATAAAGTAGCCGGTGGTACTCGTGAAAGAGCCTGTAGAAACGCGGAACATGCAACGGTCACAATTATGTACCCTGGCTAACGGTGGACACATGGAAGAGCAGGATGAATCAATGTCTCGGTAAGAGCGGTGGCAAGCGTGTCCTGGCGAGCTTCGAAACAAAACCATCACGGCTCGTATGTAACAGGTCGCAGAGAAGCGAAGCTGGTGCGTGTGTGCATCGGTGCATCGTTGCACCGCGCTGCACCGGGGGACGTTCTCGTGCTCCGAAGAGAAACTGCGAGAAAGAGCCGTGATTCTCGTCGCGACGACACGAGGGCCGCCGCTTCCGCGTTGATATCCTCTTTGCCAACCAACAAGACACACGTGCACCGAGCAGCAACCTTCAAGTTGCTCGAGACAAGTTGCTCGAGCAACCTTCTTCCCGTTGCTTTTCCGATGTGGCTCATTTTCTTTACGGGATACGGAAGGGGACCGATCGATTCTGCTGGGTCGGGTCTTCCCAGTCGATTTCGTTTAATCCTTAACTCGTGAAATCGAGACCGCGATAGGCGTAGAAGCAGTCTGTTGCGGCGCGGCGCGGCACGGCGATTCGAGCAACCGATCGGTATCGGGCAGCGTTATTTCTCTAAGGTATCTTGCTCCTCTATATCGTCCTCAATGTACTATTAATCGTCGAGTCTCTCGGGTAGACGTTCACCCACGCCGGGAGCCGAGCCGGCCTCATTAAAGGTAGTCCGACGCAGAGAAACGCGTGGCTCCGACCAGAAACACCAAGCTTGCTAGCTCGTTGTCCGCTTCGGGCTACTTTATGCATCGCGCGGAATTACCACGCAGAAAAGTGTGCACGGATAGTTAAGGCGTTCCAATATTGAGTTACCGTGCCGGTACACTCTCAAACGAACCAGCGAATTTACGTTCACCAAGTACTCTTGCTTTCTTCCCAGTCCCTTCTGTGACTCTACGCTCCTCCTGTTCTTTGCTACTTACATACATTGCTACACGACAGTGTCCCAACATATTATCTTACATATGTGTATTAACGAAGACAAAGTGTACCAGTTTTATTTTTTCCTTTCTTTTTTATTTTCATTCGACAGGAACAAATGGCGTTCTTTATTAAGGACACCGGCACTGAATGTCACTTTTTCTTATCCAATTCATTTGAAACTTTCGATACGTCAATTCTAACATGATAAATGTTCCATGTCTCAAGGCTCTTGTTTCATTGTTTCGACCTATTAAAACTCGCCTCTTTGTTTTTCCCTATTGTTACCACGAACGTGGTCGCATAACACCTCCGTTTCAGCGTGTAGATTCTTACAGGGTGTCTCAAAAAGATGTTGACGCAACATTCCAGATGAGAAAAAAAAAGAGCACCGTTTTTGAAGCAACCTCTACCTATATTTCTCTTGGTTTCTTCCTCCTATTCGTCGTGTCTCTCCCTCCACCTTTTCTCCGGCATCGTAACGACACAGGTGCTCGCAATTTCCCCGTTCAAGTACAAATAGTCGTCCTTTCTTCCCTTTATTTCCGTTTGCGCGGTGAAATAGCTCGCTGACAGAACAGTGGCGAACGTTGCATCCAATTGCAATAGTTTGCGCGGTGCCGTAGTAAGGACGAGCCGAGCCGAGCCGAGCCGAGATCCGATCGAAGAAACCGCAAATGGTCTGCAGAGAAACCACGGCGACAAAAGGATGCGGGCAGCAGCAGTTTTTAAGGGGTTGCGCGAGCACGAGCTGAGAAAAGGGGGTTAACACCGTGATCTCACTCGCTTTTCGATCGTTATCCCATTTAGGGGAGTCGGATCTACGCGCACCTGCGACGATTTATCCTGCACGCTTCAACGCGTTCCTCTACCTGAACTTTTCAACAAATTCTTCCTACCTATCATTTTACTTACCTTAAATTATGTCATTTCTTAAGAGACTTGTTCGATATCCTGTTTCAAAATCGATTCATAACGTACCTAACGTAATCACCAAAAATATCTCCGTTACCTTTGATGACGCAAAGAATTGTCGAACAAACAACCTTGTGGGTGTCTCGTTTACCAATCATTTTCTTTTTTGTCGAAACGTGTCTCTTACGATTAGAATCCGAAGGTGATCGATGCTTTTTATAATGCTTACGTTTTCAACATTGCAAATCGTAGAAGACTCTTCTCCGTCAATGCCGTCAATAGAATAGAGGAAAGTGATCACAGAAAGTGACGCGGTCCCTTTCTTACGATGGTTGGTGGTTGGTGTTGGTTCGCGTCATCGTTTCTCAGCTGCGAGCAGAGAGAATCGGTTTGGCTTTCGAAAGCGGTACTCGAGCTCGTGCCCGCGTTTCCTAGGCATCATCCACTTCATTATGCTTCTGAATGGCTCGTCAGGAGAAACCCGTCCG
This sequence comes from Osmia lignaria lignaria, assembly GCF_051020975.1. Taxonomy (NCBI): domain Eukaryota; kingdom Metazoa; phylum Arthropoda; class Insecta; order Hymenoptera; family Megachilidae; genus Osmia; species Osmia lignaria. The sequence goes on from NC_135041.1 coordinate 14,815,175, forward strand.
AGGCGGACGGCCATTTTTCAAGATCGCGGCAAAGAAGCGGCCGCATACATCACTCGGCATTGTCTCCGGTGGCCGGGAGCAAGCAGAAACTCTCGATCCTCCCGCTTTGTCGTCCCTCCTAATGGCCGGCCGGCCAGCCAGCCGGCTGTGATATATCGACGGGAAATTAGAACGCGGCGATCTTTCCTCGCGAACGAGTTAGCGAACCAGCTACAGTCGATCCCATAACTGCTCGTTCGCTTTTCTATACCAACAGAAATTGAAATATTTCAATTGTCGTGAACGATAAAATTCCTAGCTTTCACTTTATTTTCATTTAGAAACGTTTATGGTACCCCCGTCGAAATGAAATTTTTCATTTCTACGAAAACCTTAGCTAGATCAACGACAAAGAACCGAATACATATGTACTTGTTCTGAAAGCCACTGTAGCTAGCTAGCCGGTGAACAAGTCGAACTCTCCGGCACCGGTGAGTGTCTTTAAGGCCGGGTTACGTAACAGAACGATTGCGTTCGCACGGGGGACGCTTTGTGGGTGTTATGAAATAGATATCATGTTCCACGGGCATTTGTACGCGCCACCACGGCTCGACAACCATTTTACTGGCTATTTTATCGACCCTTTCTAACCGGCCAGCTATTTTCTTCGGTGTGCTGCTGTCGCGGTAATCGACACCGGGATTTTTCTTGAAAAACCTCGATTTATTGTCCGAAGATCATCGAATAAATTTGCTGACTCGTACGACCGAATGAAATTAATTAAAATTTAATTTCATTGGTATATACACTTCGTACCGACTATAATCAAGTGAAAAACATGGAATAGAGTTGACGTCAGCGACACGTTTTATTGATTTCGAATTTTTACCATTTTTCTTTCTACCTCGGCAAGACTTTTTACCGATATGTACTATGTTTGCGTCGAACAATTTGAAGGACAGGGTACAAATTAGTTCCGTACGATTGAATGCTTTAAACGAATCGTTTATCTGGATTTTATTACTTTAAGGCTTCATTTGCGGACGGTTTCGTTACGGTACGATTCTGATATGGTATTCAAAGATATCGGATAGTGTCCCAACGTCGATTAATAATTAGATTCAAGTTTGTGGAAGACCATTTAGATTATTCGAGAGATAACGCTCGGAACGTTTTCTGTTATTAAAAATCTCAGTCTGCCGATCGTCCTGTTGCATATAGGTACAGATGGTCAATCGTTACCTTTCTCACGCTCGAAGCGAACGGACAGCAGAGCGAGAAAGTGGCGAGCCGATGCGATTTCTTGTGCCCAACCACCACCAGTTACATCCTTGCGTCGCGTCGCATCGCGTCGCATCGCGTCGAGTCGCCTTCTCTTCTTATTTTACCGAACCAAGTGCATCTTGTACACGTTTTTTAACTATAGCGCATAAATTTTCTATGGGATTTAAATCTGGCTTGAGAGAGTTGGTCTACCGGTGGAAGACCCTTTGAACCGAAGCTTAACGAGCTCGTGATTCTACCATCAACGGCAGATCCTCGTGGAAAATGTCACGACAAACTTTAGTCGCATGACTGCACTCGTTCAACTATGATTTTAGATAGAAACGAAATTGAGACCAGTGAAATCTGGCCCGGTCACGTTTTAATATGTCGTTCTCAGATAGCCCTTTATGCAACGACAGGGGACACTGATGAGGAAAAAAGAAAGGCTCGACCAGATCGAACGAGTAGATGGAGGATTTGCGATCAATTGGTTGCACCGCGCGATACGGTGAGTCAGAGAAACGAGAAATGAAAAGGAGAGCTGGAAAACTTGAGCAGGTTACACCAGCGTCTCGATCCTCTCTCGATGCCATTAGACACTCGTAACATGCAACAATTTATATTAATCGTTCGAGTGTTAGTCACAACAGATCTGAACGGAATTTCACGGTTCTCTGCGGCCGTGGCTTTTCGCAAGAGATCTCGAAATACTTTCACGAGCAGCAATGGTCGCCCGTGCAGATCAATAAAATAAAAGAAAGACATACGATGTGACGTAGGAGAGAAGAGAAGGCTAGGGAAAAAGAAGGGAATTCTTTTTTTTTTTTCTCTCTCTCTCCCTCTCTGTTGGTTTAATTAATTGGATGTGGTCGACTAATTTTTCGCAATATCGTGCTATATCGCTGGTAAACGAATTTTACAGCCAAGCCTCGGGACTGGCTCGCCCATTCGCATTAATTAACAGCAAATTGTCGTTCGCGATTTGCGTCCCGCGCTGTCGAACGACCCCGACGATATATCACTCGGTAAATTAGACGGCTTACGGACGGTTTATGAATCGTAAATATTTGCTTCGACCAAGTGAAATCAGCCTGCGTACGTCTGCTAAGCGTTGATCTTTGCTTTTCAGACGAACGAGCGTGCGTCTCGATGCAACGCGCGATTAGGAATAATTCACTTGTTACTTGTACCATTAATTTTTTAATGTCTCACCACAATCACAATTAATTCCGTTGAAGACTTCCGATATTGCAGCTACGTTCATTAGAGTTTTGCGTCGGCGACCTTCCTAAGGGAAGCATATCGCGACGATCGAGTATACTTATTAGCTATGATTCAACTGATCAATGTTCAAGTTCCACGGTAGAAAAGGATCGGTCGGATGCAGCGCTTCTTCGAGTGAAACACGCGTTCCCGTGGGCGTACACGATTCTAACGTTGAACCCGAGGTGTTTCAGTTCGCCTCGCGGAAATTAGTTTTCGCGGTCCCGGTTGCTGGCGATGCAGACATATTCAGCCGACCGCCAGTCCTCTCCGTGGCTTGATGTATGGGCTACATATCGGCTCGAGTGCGTGACCGTGCGTGACCGTGCGTGACCGAGACTCGCGTGCACCATCTCGCCCTAAGCGAGTAAGTTGTTCCTCTCCCAGCACCGGGCACGAAAAATATGTTAACAAGAACCGTGGACGCGCGTAGAGACTTCTAATTCCGACGTTCTGCTCTACCTTTCTCTTTCTCTTTCTCTTTCTCTCTCCTTCCTTCTTTCTCTTGCTTCCCATTTCTCTCTCTCTTTCTCCTTCTCTGAAGCTGCAGTCCAGGTCACAGCGAGCATCGACTGCACAGCTTCGGATGAAGACGTTCGAGAAGACCAACAACACAACGGTTCTTCTTGCTCGATTCTCAATGGAACGCGTGTCTTCCGGATTGAATTAATCACCATGGAATCTTGATTATTTCTATTCCAAGTATACTTCGTCGACTGCTATAGGAGCGACGAATGTGGATTAGGAAGGAAATTAACGCGTTGACTAGCACAGTGAAAAGGAACGTTTATTATAAGGGAGCATTATAAAAACAATTGATAATTTGCAAATAATTAACCAAAACAATTAGGTACATCTTTAGAAAATAACATACTTTCGATAATTCAACCGTCTGTCCCTATAGATTGAATCACGCTCGAATGACTTGGCGTTCGCGTTCGCGTTCGCGTTCGCGTTCGTGTTCCACGTCCTCGTAGAAATCGTCGGGGTCACGATAAATTTGCGGAGATCCATCTGGCCACACCCAGCGGAGATCAGTCGCTTCGTACGTTCAGTAAAACGAGATAGAACGTTATTTTCGTTATTAACGCGAGTTAGTCACGCGCTCGAAGGGTCGATTCCTAAGGAAATTTCATCGATCAATCACATCGGCGTCCAAGAACCGGTAGCATCATGTATACCGCGTTCCACCGCTATTAAATCCTCTTCCTCATCCCTGCCTCGTGAATTTTCATGTTTAACTTTTTATACTCAACGTTGTTATTAACAGCATCGAGTAAAAAAAAAAAGAAACATTAGATTCTCCAATTTATAAAGATACTTTCCAAGAAACTTGGAAACCGAGTACATGTACATATCGGGATTATCCGTTCCGCTTGCCCGAGCCTCGAATTCGTTCCGCACGCGTCGAGCTTTTGCATCAGCTTCTGCGTGCACGAGGTCACGGGATCGACTTTCTCCAGCTTCGACCATACAGATCGATAATAATCGGCTGGATGTTTAATTGTCCGTCGCGAGACCGCGTCAAAGATTAGAGGTATTATTACGCTTCGCGGTGAGAGTTCTCAGCTGCTCGATTCGCTTCAATTTATGGAAACGTCAAGAAAATTCAAGAGTTACTGCTTTCACCCTTTCTTTTTCTTTTTTTCTAATCCCCGTTTGATAAGTGAGAAAACCTTTCCTTTAAGGTTTCCACATTGCAACAAATGCCAGAGAGAATACATTTGAGATATCGGGAAAGGTACAAAGCCGGTGTCACCGCGCCCAGATGAATATTTGCGCGGCGTGCCACGACACGATACACCTGTGGGAACGTGTCTTAAACCTTTTCTATTCAAACCTTATAGACAGCTCCTTTAAACTGTCTCTCAAACAGAATGGGTTACAGATGTTCCCAACGATGAGCTGGCAATTCTGAAATCGCGATCTTCCAGTCTTTTCCTTTCTCTAAACTCAATTTTTTTTTATTTTCTTGTATTCCGTAGTGCTTCCTGTAAATCTCCGCACAATGAACTGGCCAAGCTAACGTAAAAATAAGAAAATTTTAATACCACTGTTATAATTTATATGAATTCGAAAGAATTCTTCCTAGCACGAAAGGCAACGATTTGCTGATCTGTGAAAAGTGAGAGTCCATGATACTTTCGCAAATAGAGAGAGAGCGTGTTAAAGGCCACGCCTGTGGAAGGGAAGCAACTGTTTCCCTGTTCGAGAAGTCATGCTCCCATGTTCATACGTGGCCGCTATGTCGTTAGAATATCCCTTATCTCGTTGAGTCGCCGCAACACCGGCTACGCTATCCTTTTATGGGATCTACACTCCTCGAAGAAGGACGCGTTACACCTTGCGCGCTGATTTACATCGAGCATACAATTAGAGAATCTGCATCCGATCTGTATAGTACACGGGAAAGTGATTAAACGTTCAAGTACCAGAAACCTAAATCATATTTCTTGGACTTATTTTTCGTTTTTTAACCACATCCATGTGCGAGGAATGCAAAAAGACAAGCGTTGAGAGAATGAACGGTGAGGAAGGTTCAAGTTAATCGTACAACATCAACCGTGCAAGATCAGCAAGAACGGATCGAATCGATTCCCTGAAAGGTTTCAGGGCTTTGTAGAAGTTCCATTAATATGTATGATTGGCCAGGATCACGGTGCTCCTCGGGGCATCGAAGGATACGGTACGGCTCGAGCTCTGGCGTGGCGTGGCGTGGCACGGTATGCGGCGCGGCAGGGGCAGATGTTACGGGCCGTGTCACAGCATAAATCGCGAAACCTTGCCAATTAGTCGAACGCACAAATTACAATGCATGGAATTAGAAAGCAAGCCCAACCCTTCAAGGTATACAATGGGGTCTCGGTAAAAACACATCCTCCTTGTTAATTGCTGGTTCGAACGAAAACTATAAATGATGAAATTGATAAAGGACGACTCTGAATGTAACGTGGCACCGCAAGCCCACCAAAGACACATCAAAGCCCAACAAAGATCGCGTCGCGGTCATACGGAAGACAGGCGGCTGTGTTATGGAAACCGAAACGTTTGAAAGAGATCCGACAGAGGAAGCGAAGCTGAACGAAAGGAGAGAGAACGTCGACGAGGTGTGGTGGCAGACAGGTGAGCGCGGGCGTGCGCGTTTCACGTTGGCATTTGCTAATGGCAATCTCCCGCGAAAAGAGAGCGACAGCGAGAGAGAAAGAGAGTTTGAAGAAGAAAAAAAAAGTCATCGAGCCCGTTTATACCGGCATTACCCTTCTTTCTCTTAGCGCCAGGGGCGCGGGTGAGATGGCTGGGCCATTCGAGGAGAATACGGGACGAGCACACCCACCTACGATGGGCTGAGCAACGATATATTACTCGCACGCCTCGTGACACCTCACCTGCCGCTCTCTCTCCTTCTACTTTCTACCTTACTCTCTTCCTGGCTTCCTCGCCAACTATCCTGTCTTTCGCTTCATCTTTTCATACAGGGTGTCAGCGATTGGTGTTGCTACGTGATGCAACTACGTATACAAGGTACAAAAGGGTAAACTTAAAATTTCAACGCATGGGTGTCACAAAATGGCGCTGTACGATGAATGAATTGCCCACTATCCATCAAATTTTGACCAACTTGAAAACATCAGCTACCTTTTCCATACCTCTTCGGAATGAGTAACGAATTCCAAAAAGATAGAAAATAAGTAAAGCAATATGGAAGCAATTTTATCTACCACGACACCCTATAGAACAGTCCGTATGTTGTTTCTCGCGATCTTCCTCGAGGTGGCTTCCACCCGCGTCCAAGCTATCTTTCCCTCTCCGCTTTCTTTGAGTCGGCGCTTCCTCGTGGGTGGATCGGAGCCCTGGGGATACGTTGGCAACCGCGGAACAAAGTGCGTCCCTTCCGCCACGGAGCGAACGGTGTGCACGGGGCTCCATAAAACGCCGCTTATCCCAGCGTAAATTGCGCTCATGAAAACGTAGCGTGACAAGAGGCGAACGTTGCTCCTTGTCGATGCTGACGCGTACATACACCTTTTGATTCCGAATTAACGAGATCCGTACTTGAAAGCAATTAAAAGGATAGTCATAGAAGGAATTTATGCGGCCGATGCATAAATGATTTCTTCATGCTCTCGCTTTTCTAATCCAAGTCCGCAAGGCCGCAAGGTTTATGCAAACTGGCTCGATTGCGACACGGCTGGAAAAAGCGTTTGCGTCTCGCCGCACAGCCGCCGTTCTTAATCGCTAGATAATGCCTAATTAAATAAGTCATGCCGGATCGTTAGAAAAGCACGCAGTTGTCGTAATCGAAAAAATCATAGGATCTTAATCAAATTAAACGTTTGATTTACTTTGCACTTGAACATTTACGACGACCTAATAATTTCAATTGACCGAGCTATAACACCTCTAAACACGCGTCGTGCCATCTTATAAATTATGATACACGTATACGTGGTGTCGGTCGCAGCTTGAAGATCCGCTTGTTCGCGGTTCTGTAGACGAGAAGGTTCGCTACCTCTCGACGATACCGATCGATCTGCTGATCGATAGATCGATCGATCGGCCGGTAAACTGGCTGTACCGGGGGCAACTCCTTTTTCTTGCGTTGCCCGTCTCTCACTGAAAACGTCGGCCATCCGTCACCGATCATTACGCGTCGCTCGTTCGCGACCGGATTTCAATGTCCTTGTTAAAACGGATAGCTCGCGAGGTGACCTACGACACGCCACTAGCTGACGAGAAGATAGATGGCTCGACGATCTAGCCAAGCTTTTCAGCATCCTGGCTCGTTACGATTTGTTGCGATCCGTTGTCGACAACGCTCGTGGAAACCGATCGAACAGCGGGTATCCACAGACGTCTTTATTCGATTCTGTCCGATCGCTTTCTTCCGCTTTCGATGAGAGAGAGAGAGGCTGCAGAGTTGAAACGCTTTCAACGCGTCCGGTGATTGTTATTGATGTTCGTCCTCCAAGTTATATATTAATTTTCTTCACTTCTAAAGATAGACTTTTCATTTACGAAAGGCAAGAAAAAAAAGGAAACGTTGACCAATTTCTGGCAGAGTACGTATTTCTTTCGAGCAAGTCACTCGGTCGTTGGTGCAGCGTCCTCTCTGTGGAGGCTCGATTCGCGGCCGTTACCGATGTTAAATGGCTGCCGCGGTGCACCAGGACGCAAACTAATGTCCACGTCGAGCTCGTATATAGCAGTCGGCACGACTGCTACCGCGATGCGAGTGCCGGATTCCGCGGGCCACCGTAACCGTAATGAATCCACTTTGCACGGTGCCGCGCGCGTTTCTTTCAACTTTTTCGCCTCGTCTCACCTTCTCTGTTCGCGCGAGTTACCAACCAAGTGTCTCCGCGGTAAGCGCGACCGCCTTGCCGCTTAATGAAATGTCACAGGTGTCCTACCGATTGCCGAGCTAAATGTCGCCGGCTTCCCATACCCCGCCTCGGCCCGCTTCGGCCAGCCTCGCCAGCGATTTCGACTTTGCTTTTCGCGGAATGCCGCGAAGATGATGCCGCAGATATCGCCTGACCGTCCTTCTTTATTTCGAACCGCTGATCCTGGAATCTTATCTGGATACCGCGACCAAGTCCACGGACCGCATGTTTCTTCTTCTTCTTCTTCTTCTTCTTCTTCTTCTTCCTCCTCTTTTCTCTTCATGTTTCTTCGTTGCGTTGCGTTGCGTTGCGTTGCGTTGCGTTGCGTTGCGTTCTGTGCATGTCAAATTTTGCGCCAACCAATCGGTATGAACAGCTGCTTGATTGGATAGAAAGGGGATATACGATAATGGTCAGTCGTCAATAATATGTTAATGCTTCCACTCTAACTAACGATAAGATGTGTAAAAAATTGTTTACATGGAAGGTGGTAGCGACATGTTTCTCACGAACGTGACTTTGATACGATTCAGAGAAATCGAAATCGTCCGACATGAATAATTTATGATTTCAAGTTCTGAAACGGTGTGAAAAAGTGTCGAAAGATTGATGATAAAAGAAATATCAGAATTAATAGCGGAGTTTCCTTCCATTATCGCGATATTATTCATCGTTGCAACAATCAACGAGTGACTCACGACGCGCGTCGTAGAAAAACTAGCCAAGTCTTTTTTCTACACGACCATTACGATTTCATCTGTCACGGGTTCCGCTTTAATCTCATTATCTTGTCGCGCGATTTTTGCGTCGAAATTAATTGACGTGTAAAGTCGACAAAACATTTTCGCATTGCGAAATCCGCTGCTATTATTAGTGCGGTTAACGATGTATTATTTTACGTGGGATCGATGCTAAACAGGCTTTGTCAATTCTTTCCAATGAATTAATTAATTACCAACAATATCCAAGTTTTAGTATAAATCACGATGGGACAGTTGATTAAAATTTTTCAGAGGTTACTGTAAAAAAACTCATGGATGACCCAAGTATGGTTGACACGGTAATCGAAGTGTTAAATAGCCGTAAGAAAATTTATCTATACGGAACCGTTAGACGAACGAATAATATAAATCGGTTTTATTTCGAGCGAATAATCACGGATAGAAAGGTATGCGACTCTAGAGAGCAGGGAAAAAGTGGCCATTGCGTATTTTCCATACGGCGCGTTCTCTCGGGTAACATCATAAATTTCCATGGTTGCCTTGTAATTACCATTATTAAGTTCCCGCACGGATCGCGGTGCGCTTTATCGGCAAACTTTTGCCAAGCAATGCTCGGCTGTGTCGCTGAGCCAAGATGCTACCCGGATACCGATCTCCAGGTGCTGCTAATTGAAAGCAATACCGGGCGTGTCTTTCGGACGTTGAACGAGTGGAGGATCGCGAGGCCATACTCGAGCTGCTGCTGCTGCGATTTGCAAGAGGAAATGTCCACGATTTCCCAGCTTTGAAATCATGATGCTATAAAAAAATATTAAATACCAGGCGATGATAATTTTTGTATCATCGGAAGAAATAGCTCGTAAATCAACAACTCCGCTATACGAGTCTGTCGAAAAATGTTGGTAACACGGGTTCATCGAACCAACGAGGCACCCCAATCGAACAACGATCGGTGACGTTTGGATCGACACGTTTCTGTCATTGGTTGGGACCGGGTTAAGGGCCGTTCGAGGTGGCGGTAATTAAAGATATTATCAGCGGTGCGTGTCGAGAACGCTTGCCTTCCTATCGTTGGAAAATATACTCGCACGGTACTCGCGATACGAGGACACAGCCAATTTATAATATTATAAGGCAGAAGGATCGCAGAGCAGAAATCGTAGAGAAGAAGATTTCCAAGATGAAAAGGGAAGGGTTGCGGGTCACCAAGTGCACGGCAAAAGGACCATCGACTTGCAAGTTGCAAGTACGTTCCGGTAGGTGCATCGCGAAGGATAGGAGAAAAAGGAAGATAGAACGGAAGGGAGGGTCGAGTAGCGAGACGAGGGGAGAGAAAGAGACGGATCGAAGGTGCACAGCCGTAGCAACCGTAAAATAAACAAGCTGGTAATAAACCGGCAGCGATGTCCAGCGTTGTAAATTACCCCGGCACGAAGAGAGGCCTAACGCGGCACGGAGCCGCGTTTTATGGACCGCCCCGCGCAATTCCCGGATCTGCGATGATGGCTCAATACGGCTGGACACGTACGTGTTCCTTGCACCGGTTCTCAGAACCTCTATTGCGAGACAATGTTCGAGAAGCATTGTATGCGATCGCATTCGGAAAAGTTTTGAGCATCGCAAACGATACCATAGTATCGTTATGAGATTTTTATGGAAACGATGCGATAGGTAGAGCTGGTTGAACAAGTTAATGATCGTGTCGACATCGAATCGTCCGCAAAGACAGACGCGAGACGCGAGTCGGCGCGACGCAACTCGTGTCGAGGAACGTTGAATTGCATACATACTAGGTAAAGCGAAGCGAATGGAGGTAGGTACCTATATGTATACGTAAAGGCAGTCGCGGCCAGAGGCGATTAAAGAAAGCGACACGCCGCATATGTCACAGCGTTCACACGCCCCGGCATTGCACCGACACCGACACCCACCGCGCCTGCCTATGAGTCGAATAGCAGCAGCAGCAGCAGCACCAGCACCAGCACCAGCTAACTTTTCACGTGCTCGTGAACGGCCAGGTTGGCTCGTGACTACGCTCAGCAGAGATGCAGGTAGCTCTCTCGCGTACCTGACCCCGTGAATGCGATCGCGAACGCGCGTCCGTTCCGCTTGGACTGCGTCCGCACGTAGCACACTCGGCTCCACGCTTCCTTATTGATTGGCTAGTTATCGAGACGTTGCCTATGTACAGCGACCGGGTAATTGATTGCGAGGAATCGCGGTCCTTCTCTTCTCGTGCTCGATGATCCTTCTACACGCTTGTTGGACTCGTGTTCCCTACGGTTTTGTTTCCGACCAAACGCTCTGACGGATGATTCTCGATGGAACGAATCGTTTGACACGAAATTTATCGATGCCCGATGATTTCACTCCTTCTATCACCGTTTATTTCCCAGCTACGATGAAGATACGCCATTTCATGCTCCGCCATGTGAACAGATTCGATAACGGTCTCCGCTATACCTGACAACTATGAGTCTTGCTTTTCCGCTAAATAAATTACACTCGTTAGATTGAAATTCTAAATTTTATCTACTAGAAAAGTTAACTTTTCCTGCTAAGAAAATTTTCCTGCTAAAATAAAAGACCAATTGTTTATATGTTTGCCGTGTTCGTTACCCACGCAAAGTAATCGAGCCTCGAAAGCAGCGACTTAATCGCGGCGCGTACCTACCAAAGGACGAATCTGCCCCGCGGACTCGCGTGGTACAAGCGTCGAGAAGCTCGCGTAAATCCGTTGTCGTCGATCTCCTCCAGCCGATGCTCCTCGGCTCGGCTCGGCCCGGCTCGGCCAGCAGATTAATAACGCGATAAATTCAACGCTTATCCAGGTGGGCGTGCGAGCGCGTAGGAACAGGTAGATAGAGGTACGCCAGTAACGCGTTTCACCGACACGCTCCTCCTTTTTATTTCGCCGCAGCTCGATATCATACCGATGCCGTTAATGCCCAATTAATGTAGAGCCTGGAACGCGCAAGTTAACACCTCCACGTTCACTTTACAATCTCGCGAGAAATATTTTGATACCTCGTAAATTTTGTAAAATTTTGTAAAATTTTGTAAAATTTTGTAAAATTTTATTTTTTTTATCATTTTTATCTTCTCTACACCTTTGTCGCGACAGAAAATAAAAGAGCAGTCCGACAGGAGTACGTCCCTCGTAAAAGTACCGTTTCATTTTAAGTCTCAGAGCATCTGCAAGAAGAGTCGTAAAGAGGCCACTGTCGTGGACGATCTAGATCCTGATGCACCTTACTTCCGGGCTTCTTGCCCGGCTCATCGCCACGATTTTCAACGATTTTTCTCCTTTCTTGCGATTTGCCTCTGTAAAGCCTACATTTATTAATAGACCAAAAAGGCTTTATTTATAAATGAAAACGTTGCTTGATTAGAAGACGCGGAATAATAACAGCAAGATCGTTGCTGAAAGTGAGAAGGAGAAGCTCCATTCTCGCCGCTAATAGCCGACACATTATGTCAACCGTTGCCTGGACAACCGTTTATTACGGGGGTTGTGGAGCGATAAAAAACGCATTTTGCATAATGCAAGATAATCAAGCAGGACAGGTTTGGGACAGGTGTGCCGTTGTCCTACCACAGCCACCATACTCTCTTCCTTCTACACTGCCTCGACGTGTAAATTAATAATCTATTAGGAAGGACATCCTCTCTTCCGACTTTTCTTTTTCTTCTCTTTTACCTTTCGTCTCGTTCTTCCTTTCTTGCCGTGCGTTGCTTGTCTTCGCTGTCATTTAATTTTTGCTTCTCTCTTTCACTGTAATGTATCTTTTGGTCTTGTCTTGTATACTTTTTGCACACTGTGCTACGCGTTTCTCTAGAGAATGCTACCAGCTTTGGTTTTCGATGTATTTAGGTTAACCTTCGCAGAGTACGAAATTGGATCGAGAAACGTAAACACACGCCAGTTCGGCGCGGCGACGAGGCTTGATGTATTCAATCGCGCGCCCTCGAAGCCGATTTAATCTCGCGGCCAGCATTAACCCTGCCGAGTGGCAGAATCGATCAGATTAAATCGACGCCCGGGAGATTTACGTAAATCATCGGGCTCGATCGAATCGATCTTACCAGGACCGATCGGTCCCTTTGATTTGTCGTTCGAGGACACTCCCGTTTTAACCAAAGTCTTCGGGTGACCAAGTGAGAATCGTCGATTTTATTTCTCTAATATCCGATCCTATTTGTATGGAGCGAGCGTAGAGGTAAACGAAACAGGGAGCCGGATAATCATCGGTTCGTAGCAATCGAGTTTCAGCGTTTATCGAGGAGTAGATCGTAGCAGGGCCGCGGTCGCGGATCTATCCGGTCGTTGAAACGATTTGCTCGAAGGGGACACGGAACGATTCGTTCGATCGATCGATCGATCGATCGAGACCGAGTGTAATCGACGAGGAACGCAGAGCTCTTAATGAGCGTACACTGAAATGTCACCGACGACGCTGCGGCGGTGAAAGCTGAAATTGAAATTCTTCCGGTGACATTTCGCAATCTACCGTAGCCAAGTGATGTGTCACGATTTGCGTTCGTTAGAAACTTTACCAAGTTGCCGGCAGCAAACACTTGCTGTACGGATTATTCGCCATATTTTCTCCAAACGTTAAAAACGTTAAAATTCCATCAGCGGAAAGGCATGTTCAACAGGAATCTACTACGTAGCACAACGTGCGTCAATCGCCACTTTTGCAATTGCCACTTTCGTAATCTCTTCTACACTTTCAATTTATTATCATAACAGAACGATCATTCTTTGTGCTTTATTCCGCAATTAATCCCAACTTTTGTTCCTATTCGTACAACAAGATCTTGTACCTATCGGTACCTATAAGCATTTTTCTGATACACGCCGAGAATGAATCACCTATATGGTAATCTTGTAAGCGGATCATAATGCACTCGCGGCGACAATATTTCAGCTCACGAGAAGACGTGGAGTATTAGATACGAGCGTGAGCTGCTTGCTGATACTGATTTAGACACCCCTATATCTGCAGATTTCAAATAAAAAAAGTGAAAGTTAAGAAGACCGAATGACCAATCTTGTCTGAATCGTCAAGAACGGAGACTCGAAAATTTCAGGATCTCTCGGCACGATCGACACGACGGCGAAATGAGAAAATCTTCTCGAAGCTCTGACGATATGCAACCGGAACGGAATGATCGTACGCGAGTAAGCAAGCAAGCGTTCACGATTTTACGCCCGCGAGATCGCTGGCACGATGGCAATTAGCCGATAGGCCGGCCACTCGACGAGAAGGCGGAGAGGATGATCAATGATAATGATTCCTTCGAACGTGATCGACACGCTCGCTGGATATCGGCCACGTGTGCCCGTCGACGTGGACGCGAACTCCACCTCGATTCTGTCCCACCTGCTGCACCGACCGGATCGTTTCGACCTCCTCACGATCGATAATACCAATTCTGCCAGCTCCAGCCTCCTATTCGATCCTTTGCATGCTGATCCAGTCTATCGAACGTCCTACAATTCTTTCATTTTTTATCCATTATCTACCAACAACTGTAAGCATAACATACGTGGATATATTCAGGTACAAGGGATCGCTGGTTTTACCGATTAAAGTATAACCAACCTTTTGTTCGAACGCAAACGATAGACACAGGTAAATGCATAATTACTTGGTACACGACGCGACGGTGGCGTTGTTCGAGATTGGATTAACGGTACGATGATTGATGCTCGTCGCAATTAAACAACTTTAAGCATGATGCTCGAAGCGATACCTTCTTCCTGTTTTACAAGATTCTCCGCTTGAAAGATGATCCCATGATTCGGAAGTAAAAAGTGAAATAGAATAAAAAAGGGAGGACAAGAAAATTTAGAATGGTATCGGTGTTCACGCTTGTCCAGAGGATGTATCGTTATTAGTTATTAGGAAATTAACACGTTCGACGGCGTGCGAACTCGAGGCTTTTCAGAACCTCGAAACCGGGTCGAAAGGTTACGTTGCTGTACTTAATTATAGAGAAGTGGCGATTATGATGAATGCCTCGCAATCTTCTCTTCTTTCGCCTTCATTTCATCGCAACATTGAACTTGAATATTATTGCGCATCGATCGAACATCGAAGCTCGACGTGTAACTTTCTTTTTTTTTTTATTATCATTAGGATAGATTTTAAAATCGTGCACAGTGATGACGTCAATTATCCTGGTAACTCGGCTAACGTCGAGTTTACCGAAGCTTAGGAAATTTCAATCGGTCGAGAGCGTGCAAGGTATCGCGAGGCTCGATCGAGTAATCGAGAGTTCCCGCTGTTTGAATACGCTATTGTGAATGCGACGCGGGCAAAAAAAGGCGGACACCGTGCCGTTACGTGAAGTCGTGGCTATTAACTTCTCGACGAAATTGAACGAGATCCGATCTCGCACTCCCACGCGGAATACGCGCGAGCGGAAATATCAACGGCGAGGAATATAATCTGACCAAGGCAAGGCAAGGCAAGGCAAGGCAAGCCAAGCCAAGCCGTCTTGGCCGGTTATCAGAGGGGTACCGCGAAAAATGTCGCTCGTAAATTTCGCGCCGCATTATCCCTTTTCACAATAGCAACGGGCAACGATCTATCTATCGAGCGAGGATAACGAGAGTTCGTAAAAGCTTACATCGATTATCTTGAGAAAAATCATCGAAATTGTTATGCGTGCTTTTCATTCGTAGAAAAGAAGGATGTCTTCCAATAATTATTTCGCGTCCTCCTTCCTCGTAAACACGTTCAATGCACGTCTACGACTGGTTCTCTCCGCTCTCTTCTCGATCGTCACGACTCTCTCACCGCGTTCCTGCCAGCTTATCTCTGCAACCAGAACGGAGTGACTCACGCTCGGTGAGCGGTGCGAGCACTTGTCGCGAGTAGCCGTAGCCACCGCGACGCGGATGCCGATTCTCGTACAAGTTGCGTAAAATGATCTTACGTCCACCTCCTGCGTGCCACCCTCCCACCGTGAGAACCCACAGGTCGCGCCGGATCTCTCGTAACACTTCCTTCGCGGAGAAAGCTGATTGATTACCCCTTTATTTGCATATGAATTTTTCGCTTCATTTCGCTTCATTTCGCTTCTTTCAAAGCAAAAATGACAAAGAGAAAGAACAAGTTTAGCCGGCAAAGAAGTAACAAGAACGATCTTGCAATGAAACGAAAGCAAAGCGACGCGACGACGCGACGACGCGACGACGCGACGACGCGAAGAAAGAGAGGTACGGATAGAAGAAGTAGAAGGCGGCAGAGAGAGAGGGGATCGTTGCGTACGGTCACCGGTAGATCGGCAGAGGTAGAGTTGGCGGTGCAGCAGCAAAGTGCATTCGGTGCATTGCGGAACGAGGCGAGAGCGAGTGGCCGAGCAAGCAGTCAGGCAGGCGTGCCCGATGGTTACGGCAATCGCCGCACATTGACGCAAATCCAAAAATTTACTTTATTTATTCGTATTATCGTTTTTTCAAATTTCACCCCCTCCCCCTAACACCTGGTAGCAACTGGCAACTAAAAATTGTCAAGAGTTTCGACTTAAAAGAAGGTGAAAAAATGGAAATTCTCTAAATTCCAAAAGAATGGCGGTACGATTGTGGAACGAGGGACTGAGAAACGGTGGATGCGTGTGCGATCAACGCCGTAGGGCAAGCATCCACCTGCCTGAGCCAAACGCCCACGCTTACAACCGCTTGGGCTCGCGCGGCGCAGCATTCTGACGAGAGTGGCCCGCGGCCCTAACTCCGTTACAATGAGAGCTGCTCGTGGCATTCCGCGAAACACGTCATCGCGAGAGAATAACGACGAACGACGACCTATGCGCCTACACCCGCTTACTGAGACGCGCGGGAACAGAAAGGTAAAACAAATTTCATAGGAGGGCTTTGTAAAAAGAAAAACATTCGATCGAAATCAGATTGCTGGGCCACTTTTAATTAGTTTATTGATAACAGTGATCTTACGATCCACGCAGTGTCATCCTCGCGATCCAATTAATTCAATATGAAAACGCATATCCGCGACACACGTGCCTCGAGAGATCAGGATTTCGTGGATCCGGGGATCCGGTACCGCGCGTCACGTCTGCATTCCGCTCCGGATCTCCCCGAAGGGACAGCCTGTTCGTCCTGTTGTCGGCGATTCCACGAATTCATCGTTGCGTTCGCGTAGAATGTGAGTCGGACGCAGAATAGCGTGGCAATTCTGAAATCATGACACCGCCATACCCTTCTATCGCAATCCCTACCTGTCCATCTCATCCTTGAATCTCATCAATTAAATCTTTTTCGATGAATTTGAAACTCGAATAGAAATGTCGAAACAACATTTCCACGTTGAGAACAGCCAGCAGTAGATTCAGGATTTTTTTACAAGCACGGTTCACTCGATTTAAAGGCAAGAGCCGTAAAACGTCCCTTTCCTCAGGCTGCCGGATCAGATAGAGAAGCGAGGAGCACGGACGACTCCCCCGGAACGATCCTTTCGCCAGCTTTTTCACCGGGCAAATCCTAATTGTATCTCGGTTTACCTGGCACCGATTTACGCGGCGGACCCAAGCTCCGTGCTTTCGTTCGGCTTTCGTTCGGCTTGCGTGCGCAAATCTCCAGGGTGGTCGAAGATTATTCTCTGATTACAAACTCGAGTGCCGCTTTTATTCCCTATTCATTTCAAAAGTCTCGTCTGGATTTTTTTTAAATAATATTAATAATAAGTTGTGATATTAGAAAAGAAAAAAGAAGGTCTTTAACCGGACCAGTTCTTCGACCGTGTCTAGGTATCGCTAAATTGACGCTGATTCGCAGTAAATTACACGCTCGGTTGCTCGCCGGTGTCTCCGAAATCGTGACCGTAGCCGCGGAGACGAAGGTGCGATAAGAAGCAGGCCCGAGACTAATGGCGAGATCCTCGCTGCGTGTTGTATCGGGTTATTAATCGTTGGCACTTTCAGCTCGGCTGCTTCGAGCAACCATCCGTACGGACAAAAGGAACAACGTAACGAGGGTAAGGCGAGACTCGAAGCCTACTTCTTCTACGCTCGCCACTCTTCTCTCTTATTTTCCATTTAATTAAGATCAACTAATCTGCGCTCTGCTTTCAATTTCGTACCTCATTGACTACGTCGATGAATTGCTCGTCATGGCGTTTGTTTGATTTTCATTTAAAAAAATCTAAATAATAATAGGAACGTCGAGGAAATATTGTAAATTCTCGCCGGAATAAATGTAGATCGCATTATATTGTAAGATTGAAATAATGGACGATAAGAAACGTAGAGACACGTACGAAATTACCATTTTCTGTCCGACGGAATGTGGGCCCGTTACCGGGTCGTAAAATTAACCGTCGCGTTTCAAGCAGCGATTGAAGCAAAGCTTCCAGCTTCGCTTTCTCGATGACTCGTTTACAGGGGAATGCGAGTTCATTGCCTGGAACGTCCAGAAGAGTCTAGCGATGCGAACATGACCGTCCTTCTTTTTTCTTTTTTCTTTTTTCTTTTTTCTTTTTCCTTTTCTTTGCATTTTCCAGCTGTTTAGCAAGTAATGAGTAGATTCGAATCGCTTCGAGTGGTGCTTGAACAGAGAGAATCATCGTCCGACGATGAGAACCTGATGCTTTCAGAAAGAACAGAAGGCGAATGATATATCGAATGCCTTCTCGATGAATCTTATCGTTATGCGTTAGTTAGATAGATAATCAAACTTTCTAATTCCTCTTCTTTCTCTTCATTTTACTCGTCTTTTATCCTGTAGTCAGATATGTATACCGAATAAAGTACCCTAAAAGTACCCTAGGAAATCAATTTAACGGCAGCTCCAAAGAAATCTTTGTAAAAAGAAAAAATTAAGAAATATAATGAAACGATCACTTACGGCTGACGAATCCAATTACCTACTTCGAAGCCATGCTGTGAAATGAAGCAACACTTGTAATTGTCATAATAAGGACGATATTGTTGCGGCATGCCAATTACGCTGGAACATGCGTAACGCGTGTACGGGTTCGATGAGATGTAATCGTTTGCTGTCATGCAATGTTGATGGCACACGTAACCCGTTAACCATCCTCTTCGAACCTTTATATTTCGCCATCTCTAACTTTACGTGCAAAAGAGCGAATAAGTTAGGCGGTGCGGTGGCGAGTAGGTCAGGCGCCAGCAAACCGGAAGGTTCAGAGTTCGAAGGGTAAATTACGCGTTTACAGCACGCGTTGTACGTTGAAAAGAAATTCTTTCGGTGCAACAGCTTCCGTGCGAGGATTGTAAAATTCTACCGACTTATCCGCGTGGTTGCAAGCGGACGCGTACGCGTACGCGTTACACCGCCATGCCATCTTAATAAACCGTAGATATACGGTAATCTTTCGAGTTATACGCCAGCAGGAAACAAACATTAAAGCGTATGGTAGCTCGCTAGCCTGGGTCCCTTCGATTTACGACCAACGCCGCTTTTATCGAATCTGACGTTAATAAGTTTCACCAGGATAATAACGTTCCGAGGATTCCGACAAGAGATTAAGACCGAACCCCGTTGATCCGTGATCAATCCGCGATCAATCCGCGATCAATCCGCGATAAAACGTGCCCTTTTTGACCCCTAGCCAAAGAATGCGCGCTTTGTTCTACCTTTTTCATCGCAAGAGGACTCGTATCCGCAAATGTTGACCACTTTAAAAAATAAGACAAATTTTTCGATTTGCTTTAGCGTGGGAAAATTATACACTTATCACGGTATATACTCATTTCGAAAGTCCTGTATGTATTATCAGTTAACAGAGCAACACACTAAAGCCGTTATCGAGTCGTCCTTTTACCATCACCTACCAGTGTAACGTTTATCGAATGCGATCTTAGCTAATGATGCATCAAATCGTTTTACGAGTTTGAAATTTATCTTACTGGTTCTGGCCGCAAATTACCATAGGTACTTTCCAAACTTTGAAATCGCGTATCATCGGGAACGTTATAAATTTAATCGAGCATACAAAGCAGAGTTAGAGGAAGAGAGTTTAAAGAAGTTCGTAACTCACATATCATACCGTCCAGTTGTCCAATTTCCTACGGCATTTTCACACGGTCCGCTGCTTGTGCTGACCGTGATCGAGATGTAATCGATAAGAATCCTCTGATCGAGTATTCCTCGGTAGACCGATCGACTACGCCTCTGTCATTAACCCCGTTCGTTTGACCTGGAATCCCGTTCTCCAAAAAGAACCAGCTCAGGGTTCTGATCACCACAGTGACTATCATATTTCAATGCAACTATCTTTTTTTCTAATTTCTTTATAATAATTTCTGGAAAAAAGTCTAAGGGTAATTGCGAAAAAATTAACACCGAAGGTTATGATAATAATATATTCCCAGGGAATCGGAGATAAGATGACGATCCACTTCTGGGAGCCACTGTAGCTAACCAACGCAAACGGTCGTTTAGATATCGAGAAATCCTTAGTAAGTAAAAACCGGCCGAGGGAGAGACACGGACACGGACACGGACACGGACACGGACACGGACACGGACACGAACACGAACACGGACCGTTCGATGGAACGCGCAAGAAAATCACGTTCGTTACAGGTGTTCGAGCGTGTTCCGCCGCGTAATCCGCTCGTACGATCTTATCTCGGGGAAATTAACCTTCCGCGAGACCTGAAGGCAAAGTCACTGCTCGTGACATCCCCGCATACTTTGGGTGCATTCATCGTGACGCGAGAGGACATCGAATAACCGTGCCTTTTCAAACAGGTCGACCGAGGCCACTCCTCCTCGATAATTGCTGACTTTGTAACGGCCGCTTAGCTTAGCTTAGCTTAGCTTAGCTTAGCTTAGCTTAGCTTAGCTTAGCCACCATATCTATGCCCCCTTCTATTATCTGCAACAAACTCTCACCGAGCTAAGGCAATCGCTTTCGGTCGCTTACCGAAGGAAATGATTGATTTCCGAGTAGGTGATTTATTGGATTTTCTGAACGATGCCAAAGGCAATACTTTTCATAGTCTGAATCTATCAGTTTTAATTCTTTAATTTGAAATTATACTTATTGACCATCTCGGACGGAGTTGAACAGAGATTTTCCCAAGGAGTCTCACGACTGATAAGTACTGGTAGAAGTCGATGTAGCATCGAGTTGGCTGGTCAAGTAGACGATTAATTTGTCATACTCGAGCATGTAACATGCGTGTTCTTCTGCTAGCTTGGCACGGCCGAGTGATATTATACGCGCGCGCCAACGATTCCTCATATTACGCGCTCGAACCGTCCTCCATTAATATCCGAACGATTCTCGAAGCGGCGAAACGGAGGGGTGCCATGGACCCCACGTAGGGAAACGCTGTGATTAAATGGCCATTTTTTTCGCGATGATAAAAGATGCCCGGCTCGATTACATTAAAACCAATAGGAGCCAGCTCTCTCAGCGGTGTGCTACTCTTCGATCGAACGGTTTCTTTTTTCTTTTTTCTTTTTTCTTTTTTCTTCTTTTCATTCGTTTATCTCCTGCTAACCTCTCGATATTTCCTCGGTTCGCACGATGACGGCTGATGAACGACGTGTACCAGCCGCGAATGCCTCGTTAGTCAATTAGCCACTCGCTCGTTTTCCGGACACCTGTTTTCTTCGAAGCTCATGGAGATCTAGAAGATATACAGAGCACTATCTTTCGCAACCATCCGAACCGGTAAAAATTTCTTCAACACACAGAACCACTGGTTTCCCGATAATCGTAACAAATAAACGTATCGCCGCGTCGTTGGGAAAAATCAAGCAAGTTTCCGCGCAAGTCAGCCGCGATTCATGGTGAGCGAAGCAGTCCTCCGCGAGCATACATCTTCCGCAGGGATATTACGGGAACGTCCGAAGGAAATCGTCGACGAGGAATCCCGTCCACTGACATTCCGGGCCGTGCGTGCAGCCACGCTCGGCATTTCGCATTCGCATACCGTCGCCTGTAAACTCGTACATGCTCGATCCGTGGCTACCCTCCCTCGTTTTTTCCATTCGAATGCAAATTGCCACCTGTTTGGTTGCACAGAACCGCCTCGATTCTTGATCGACCTCCATCTTGTCCATCTTGCTTAGACGCTGTGAAATCAAACGAGAAGCGTAAATTTCTCGTCGTGAAAATCCACGGCAAGTCGTGACAAGTCGAAAACTGCTGAATGTAGGAACCTTCCTAGGCGATTTTATACGGTTGGTGGTCCCTTCGCGAAAGGGCAAAGACCGAGCGGTTATTAGCGGAATGGTTATTACCCACTCCGTCTATTACGATCCGTGCTGAAGTGTCGCGGTGATCCTCGAGGCCGTGAGAGATCGTTCCATCCCGTCGACCATTCCTTCGATCTTGGCCAGAACAGGAGGGAAACGCTCGCTTGCAACTGCAAACTATCAATCCACACGCGGCTCGAGCCGTGATCCCAGTGATTACCGCTCGATGACGACATTCCGGTATCGAATGAACCGAGACTAAATTGGTGAACGAGTGTATAGCAACTTCTTTTACGCGGCATTCTCTTCCTCTGCTTCGTAGCTCTCTGTAAAGTTACTAATTTCCAAGTTATAAGATTTTCAAACAGCCTCTATATTCTCTATTTACCGTTGTCACAGCCACGTACGATACTTAAGTTAAAGCTGCATAGGTGGACCGGACCGGTGCCATTCCGAGATAATCCTCTCGCTGGTGGTCCAACTGAACACGGAAACGGTTCTCTACGCTCCAAGCACCGACGCGACGCGACGCGACTATTCGCTGGAAGGACGTTGTAGATCCAGTCGTAACACCACCTGGTAATAGCTTCAACCCTCTGCCTTAAGATATTTCATTTTTACTTTCCCATAGAAATAACGTAGAAAATGCTGTTAAAGAAATCCAGAATTACGATAGATACATCGCGTTTGCCAATTTCTTGATCGCGAATGAAACATGGCAAGAACAAGCGGTTCGGCAAATGAATCTCGACCACGCACTTAGCCGAGGACAGAACAAGCTGAAACAAGCTCGCTCCACCCCCGCGCTCTTCCAAGATTTATATTCCATTAGACTAGACCGTTCCCTTTTCTACGTTTCTCCTCGCTGCTTCTCCTCCTCCTCTATCGCTCTCTAACACTTTATTTATCCACTCTCCTCGTTCACCGTCCCGCTATACCTCATTACCTGTTAATTACCCGAGTAAGTTTCCCTGCCTGACAGCGGCGAGATGCTGCGCGACTAAGTTGTTGTAATTGCTAGATATTGCAAATATGTAATAAGCTTCTATTATTTGTAATAATAGAGTGAACAAGTTAAATATGATACAGATGGTATCTAGATGAAATGCCACGGCGTAAACCCTTAATTTTTCTTTCTATTTCTTCTTCATTCGTACATCCACGAAACTCTATACATATTTCGAGCTGTGCAGATCTTCTTGACTGCAGTTCGAAGCGTAATTCGCGGTTTCCTCTATCATTAAAGTAGCTAGATTCGTTCGAAACCCTGGCTTCGTATTCTTCTGTTTCTCGGAACGCTTATTGCTCCATGGAAACGATTCTTGGAAGTGTAAGGGAAGGTGCGATCGAGTAGTCAGACATCCATCAGCAATTACGGTCTAAAAGAATCGAGCAACAATGAAAGCTACTTTGTTACAATTTTGAATTTTCCAATTTCCTTTCGCTCGTTCAAGCATACTCCGGATAAATGAGATTCTACGATAATAATAGAACGCGAGAAGAAAGAGATCAGCAGGACGACTAAAAAAATTTAATTATCAGCTTGTCTGTGTACTTTGCTTAATTCCCATTAACGAGATTCTACTCATTATCTTGGCTCCTCCATATCGCGGCCCATTTTCTAACCCTTTTTCTAATTATTCGAAAATCTCTTCAAAATTATCTCCTTCCTATTATATTACTCGCACCAAGTAATTGGAGGAAATACTTATTAATCTTTTTTCGAACGTAATATACAGAAAATGTAGATTACCCCATTATACCATAAACCCACCTCTTTCTATACCAAATTTTTCATTAGTTTCCTGTAAATCTAAAAATGTCGGTGTTAACGAAAGGATCGTGGCGAGGAGAGCGATATCGTCCGTTCGAAGTCAGCCAGACTGCTTTGAAATATAACGTCCGGGTAATGAATCGCAACATTCAATTACGCATTAATAACAGGGCGGCAGAGACGTGGCTGGGGCCGATTATCTCGCGGCGGACAATGTGCGAAAGCCAGCGGCTTGTTTTATAACAAACAAACTGACGGTTATGGCCGGTACCACCGACAGATACCATAAATACAACCCCGTTCGAGCAGCAACCTTCCTTCCCCCCCTCTCCATATCACGTGTTTCCGCATGCAGCCGCGAGGATTTCCTTTAATCGATCGGCCATCGACTTTGCGCGTCTGACAATCTTATCAATGGAGCATCGGCGTCGCCCGTTTGTCCGTGTCGCTTCTATGATCCACGTTATCTGTTGGTCACCCACGCGTTACCTTCGCTCGTTTCGTCCGCGAAGGCAAAGCCAGCCTCGTGAAATATTCGCCGGTTCCGCGTCGCTGGCTCAAATAATTAAACGATTCTGACCGACGTCTAACGGCTGAGACAGCGCGGAACCGTACGACTGTAGGCGTGAACCACTGAAATAGGATGAAATAATGCTCGCGGCTAGATAACTTCGGAACTAACCCCCCTCTTGGATCATCGAAACTTTTTATCAATTTCTTCTGAAGGAAATTAAATTCGATGTCAACGACCAAATGACACGCAAACATACGAATGCATAAACGAGTCTAGGAAGAGGGTCGTGAAGCGTGGGTGATCCGCATTTAACTGGGTAGCATGGCGATCGTAATATTAGCACGTAGCCATTTCCACGCGGACTTATCGAGCCCCCATACATGCGAGTAGCTCGTAAACTCGCGGATATTCTCGTCGTCGTAGCCTGGCACAGAGAATATTCTTTTAATTACAAGCCGACCGATAGAGAAACGAGGCGACAGCTCACGCGCGACCTTTCCAACGCGACGTCGCTTAGGCTCGTAAAGAAAAAGAGAGTCGGCGCGGCGCGGCGCGGCGATGGGAACCAGACTCGACTCCGACTCGCGAGAACCTGTCTACTCTACCTAGAAGATCGTAGCTTTTAGATACCTAGTGGTACTTACGCGTTTCCCTCTTGACAATACCGAAAGATTATCTTACACATCGGATTAACTTTACTCGAATGATTGTAAGCTGATTTTTCAACGAATCAAGGTTCCTACGCAAACGTTCTTTATCCGAGGATTCAGAGTATTCAGAAACCCACCTGTTTCTAACGAAACTGATTCATTGCTTTCTTAACTGTTTTAACTTCTTTGTTCCGTCGTACCGAATAACAGGAAATTAATTCTTGTTACCAACGGAATAAGAATAATAAAGAGCTGCTGGTTCCAATTACTGCGCGAGCAACGAAAGAAACAGCGAGACGTCAATTCGTCTCGGGCAAGTAATTAAGTGTTAAATCATTGCTTAATTGAATTCACAGGCTCTGATGCGTAGGCTGATCTCGCTTCCGTATCAATTAGGACATCCTAGTACGTTCGTGTATCCGTTGATTAAACGATCCAAAGTTTCTTTTTTATTTATTAATAAATGCATCTTCTTTTATAGAAAATTTCAGGTATTGATCGAAGGGCTTTTGAATCTGCCCCTGGTTTAAATTCGAACGAGAAGAATCTATATTCCTGTGAAAAGCTCGCGTTTCTAGAATTATTATTACGTTTCGTTATTTAGATTTTCAAGCAGACTTTTCCTCCGCAAATGACCAGAGTATGTAATTGCGAGAGGACTTAATGAAACTCACTGGAGCCTCGCGTAAGATTTGCGAACGACGCTCCGTAATAAATAATTACCGAAGCAAGACGCCCACCGTGTGGAAAGGTGGGGTAGTGTGGATGAGCGGCGAGGAAAGGAGGGGTCAAAATAATCACAGTGCGCTGCGCGTAATGATTCACGGTAAATTCTTTGACCTAGCTTATTACTTTAATTAGAAACGCCAGAATAAGAGAGAAAGAGAGACGCGTGACAAGCACGGAATAAAACTTTAATCACGTTTATTATTAACGTTAATAAATTGGATCGTGTTAGGTTGGCGGACGTAATCCTTAGGTCTTCTGTTTCCGGCGTACAGTAACTCGAAGAACGGTACCACGTTTTTATAATCTTCCAGTTTAATTTCTCTTTTATATTAACCCCAAGGCAAAATGGAAATTTATTCATAATAGAATAAATGTTGCATTTCGTTAGCTCGTTGTGACGTCGAAATAACGATTCAAAAATTTATCTTATAATTTTCTGCCACTTTTTGCAAATATAGAAAATTTTGATCATAGCGTGTTCGTATTCGATAGAAGGAGGTGGGTAATAAAGTCGCGTCTCGTTATACGATGATACGGCTACCTGACGGGCCGGGCCGGGCAGGGCGCCGTGCAATTACCAAGTTGCATAATTGCACCATAGTAACAAAGTAAAAGAAAAAAGAGTAAATCAACGTGTGCGCGCGCGAGTGATGCCCGAGTAATATTACTTTATTAACGAAATGGGATAATGCCACGGTGTGTGACAAATTGGGAGCAACGCACGCTCGCGTACCAGGCGACGCGACGGCCGGAAAAGCGATGAATATTCATGAAGAGGAGTATCGGTGGGACCGCTAGAAGCGTACACGCGCGTAACCAAGACGTGTCGTTCACACGTCATGCGATAACTCGGATAACTCGGATAACTCGGATAACTCGGAATATCCTCGAGATTAGGATGTGATCAGAAAATCACAAAATAAGGAAATAGACGGCACTGGATAGTGAGAACGATTTAATAAAGCCAGTAACGAAGGAATATGATTAATTCGCGCGTTTTTATGGTGTTGCAGGAAGATGGAAACGGCCTCGCCGAATCGACGACAGCCAGGGGAAGAGGGGATCGTCGACGATGCCAAGGTGAGTTCTTGATCGTCGATCTCGATCGACTTTATCTTGTATCGCGTCGCTCCGCTTCTCTACTCTTGCTTATTGAGACTAAACCCCTTAGCATGATTATACGTTTCGCCTTCTTTTCTTGTCTTGTCTTGTCTTCTTAACGTGTTCAACGGACTTAAAAATATTTCGATAACAAGAAACTGTCGGCAATAATGTAACGAGTTGCCAGGTTAATTACACCTTTTTATGCCTTGCTACTACCCTTTTGCATTTTTCCCCCCTTTCTCGTGAGATCTTTGCTTTGTGCCTCGTTCTATTACCGTTTAACCTTCTTCAGGGACGAGTTTATTCGAGTTATTAAGGAAATTACAATATTTTCACACGTTCATTGGTTCGGTAAAAATAGCAACAATTACCGCATTACACTTTGATGGTGTAACGAACACGGATCGATTTTCCTGAAAACTAGCATTAAATCCTCCAACGCCTTGTAATTCCTACGGTTAATGAAATTAACTGAAACACAACTTGGTATTTTTCAAACACGTTCGATTTGATGATCGTACAAGCAGCCAGGGGACTTTATTGCGTAAAGTCCTTTCTGAACGTCTTTGATATTTACGGAGTGAAACGGGGAATCTCGTCGGCCCGGTAATTAGAGTTTTTTCTCCGGACGTCAAAGATCGGTTGCTCGATGCCGATAGTCAGCGATGCCGAGAAATCGCGTGGTCGTGTCACGAACCGGTGTGTCGAATCGAGAAAAAAGTCTGCAACAACATCGAGTGCGTGTCGTGCGATTCCGAGGACACCGATTTCACAGCAGATACATTAATGCGGGCCCCGCTCGTGTACTTTATAAGCCGTCGAATAAATTTCCACGTGGACACGCCTCTCTAGCTCTTCGATAATAATTTACTCGACGCGCTCTAAGAGCACATGGGAAAATTGTCATCGTTCAATGTTTTTATTACTACCCGCTAACGTATCCGTTAGCCATTGAATTGGTGCACGAAAAGTGTTGAGGGATATCCGAAAGAAAGAAAGTTTAAGAAATCTCGAGCATTTTCGAAAGCAAGTTGGACGAAAGGGAATAAGGTTCGAGTGGCGATCGATCGAATGCAGCGTGCTGCGAGTCTTCTTCCAGTAAAAGATGCTCCTTTGCCCCGAAGGGCATTTAATCTTATCGTAGCAGGGCTTTTGTCGGCCCGTTGATGCTTTTCTCGAAGCTTTCTTATCGGTTCGAACGGGGTGCACGACTCTCTGCTCGCTTCCGCTTAGCTGGTATCGTCTGGTATCGGCTCGTTTCCACTTTTGTCGTAGCCCGACAGTGCAAACCCGGTAGAAAATGCATGCACTCACGCTTTTACACGAACGATACGCGATATCCAAGCACAATATTCCCCCCGATATCACCCGGTCGGTCGCGTCGCTATTAACGACGCGATCGCTCGACCTGCACTCTGTTCCTTCTGATTACACACCACCGCGTCCTGTTTCCTGGTAATTCCATTGAAATGAATTTACCTCGACGCGACAGAAATTGGTCCATAGTGTGGTCGGAAGTTGAGCAGAGTGGACGCAATTCCGGTCGTGCACTCGATCCCCTGGTGCATCGAGCACAGTCACAGTCACAGAGAGCTGCATTACGTATGGCGATTGCGTCAGGGTGATATCGTCATCGGACAGGGCGAACACGACTTTAGCCTTCTCGGCGTAGGACACGAGAGAGGAGAGGTGCGTGTCCCGACACGGCTTGCCCATTAGGTGGACCCGCCGCGCCATCAGATTAGATTCCGTTTCGTTCTCCGTTCGTCCGCCACAATGCGGCTGAACCGCGATGCATCGCCGCGCCGCGCCGCGCCGCAACGACGACGTTCCGGCTAACACGCTTCCTGGATTCGTGAATCGCAGCACGACTTGTACACCTTGCTATTCGGTTCATAATTTTGTTACTTTTTAAACAAATCTTTCAGTACCTAGATACACCTGGAAGAAATGTAAATGTAAATGGCAAGATTGTTCGCGCGATTGCAATTCTGTTGAAAGACAAATGTAAAGCAAATGCGAGCGGTAACGTTGTCATTGTTGTTTCCGAACACTTTCCACACCTTAACGGAATTCTCTCGTTGGTTGCTACACGACGTCGTCGGCGAGATGCGCCATTTGTCCTGGCCATAGCCGGCTCCGGGGAATCTACACTCGTTAGGCGAATAAATTCAATTGGAAAGCCGGCCTTTTTGCCGATAGCAGAACGCGCAATGCGTCTTGGCGACACACTGCACGCCAAGCCGTGTCGTGGCCGACGCCGACGCCGACATCGACTACGTACTTACATGGCACCGATGCTGACGAGAGAAGAAAAAAAAGATTGTCTCATGCCGTAACGGTTCGACGGTAAATGAAATTTTCGCGTTAATTTTCAAATCGAAACTTTTCAACCTTTAACAGATGGAATTCAGATGGATCTGAAATGGGGAAAT
This sequence comes from Osmia lignaria lignaria, assembly GCF_051020975.1. Classification (NCBI taxonomy): domain Eukaryota; kingdom Metazoa; phylum Arthropoda; class Insecta; order Hymenoptera; family Megachilidae; genus Osmia; species Osmia lignaria. Next base: position 14,844,196 of record NC_135041.1, read on the forward strand.
GGGGAAATGGGGTTTCGCTGGTTTATGGGAAAGAGGTAATTCGAGGCGAGTAGAGAGAAGATCCAGGTAAGAAAATAAATCGCAATGATCTCCGTAGCCTTGTACATAATTGGCTCCGTGAGAGAGCGCATCCACGCGGCGATGATTGTCGCCAACCAACCGCTCGATATACATCACCCGAAAGACACGGATGCGCAAGGGGATGTTACCTCGAACGCGAAAGAAAAGGAGAAGGAGAAGGAGAAGGAGAAGGAGAGTTGAAAACGTGCGCGAAGGGAAGCGAAGATAGCGCTGACAAGCGGCCACCAGGAGCCCTCGCGTGCACCCAAGTTTCTCTTCTTCCCCTTTCCACTATGTTTCCATCTTTAGAAGGAAACGATACCTTCTTTCCTGACACATACGCGAATCTCAGTCTATACCTTTCCTCTCTGACATGAGATACAACATTAATTTTTATTTAGCTGCAAATCATCAGGATGTTACATTAGGTGTAATAACAGTTAGAAAATATTGCTAATTAATTCATAGCAAGTATTAAAGGAGAAACGAGCGTGAAGGAAGCAACGACTTTATCGAGTTTGCAATCCTGACGCAAACGCCTGGTGAAATTCCAAGTCCTGGACAAAGTTGCAATAAAATCACGGTCTGATTAGAAGGAAGAACATATAGAGTGTCAGTAACAGCGTTGGTCTCTCGTTCCCATTTACGGGAAAAACATTTCTCTCATCGCGTGACCCGTCTGTTCTGGTCGCCTGCAATGCTCGTTGCACATTCACGTGTTGTTACGCGTACGCGTACGCTTCTTTTTACACCGCTTGCCCTGCCTGAAATTTCATATCATGACAACGATGTTGTCATTCCGACAGGATTATATAAAAATAGGTAATAGAGAAATATTAACGAAGCCTGATTTCACGACACTCGAACGGAGAAACTCAAACTGATTCCCGCTCGAACGTGGAAACAGGCGTTCGCGTGGTAAATTGTCCGTGGAGCGATTAAATGAATAATTCATTTGTAAATTTCATCAGTTACACCAGCTTCGTCGTGGTCTTTCACGGAACGAGCTACCAGCGAAGCAGATGGAAAGCCTCGCGTTATTTCACGTCGTTTCGCCATCGCGAATCATTTATGCACCAACGTTCAAAAACGGCACACGCGGCTTTTTCCGCGATGCAAGAAATTTTCTCTAAGAGAAGTCTGTTCCATATCAAATAACCAATTACCCCGTGCCATTTAATTAATTTTTTTCTAATTGTCCCGAGAGTTGAGTTAACCACCCTGTGTAGTTACTCGAGTTCGTAGGGGATTAGGTATCCCATCTAGAGTTAGAATCGCGTCTGTCTAACTGTCTCTGCTTCGTGTGCTTACTCGCTGCTTACTGCCAGCGTACCAACTACGTCTGGCTTCGAGGTATTTGATATTGACTTGCCTAGCCACTACTTTGAACTGGCGGACCAACGCAACGGATAGAGAAACAGAGAGCGAGAACGAGAGAGAAAGGCACCTGACCCACCCATCTCCGCCTTCTGACCGTCGCGTTTAATTAAAAAGCTTTCTGCACCCCCGAGCCGAGTTCTTGTATCCTTGTAGCCCGATATAGTCGACACATCGCTGATACCGGAAGCTAGTCCGTGTTAAGTACACACCGGTGGACCACTCACAAAGGAAATGGAATCCTTTACTTTTCTCGATGAAATTAACTCGAATACTCGACGGTACGTACGTTACGCTTGATTATTTTCAAGCTGGTCCACGCTGGAAATTTCGACGTTCTTCCTTGACTTTGCCGACCGATTCTCGTTGCGGCAGCTCGAAAAAGCTATATTTCATTGGACAACTCGCACCAGTTCCGGGACGGCATTTCTCCATTTGCGTTCAGATGATTTTCCACGACTAAGTCGCGATTCGCGTGAGCCGAGGTTCGCAGGTGTATTCGTGAATCACCTGACGCGCGATCAAGGGACACACGGTGGCTCTCTCACGGGCAGAGACGTTGATCGTGTCCTGTACAAAAAGCAATTTCCGCGGTGCCGTTAAGGAAAGAAACTGCTGCATCCGTCCCAGAAGGATGATGGATACGCGCACGTGTGATCTCTACCTATCATCCCGACGATTACGTCGACTACGTCGATTTTAACTTTGTTCAAATTCGAGTAAAGAAATCGAAAGAAGCGTCTGTGAGCAGAACACGAACGCGTCCACGGTCCGTTTTAAGAAAGCCAAGCCAACAAATATTCGAGCGTGTAGATATGTATCCTACCGTGCTTTATGTCCAGCTACCGGTGTGTATGAGTTCGAGAGAGCGTTGTTATATTCAAATTCAGTCGCTTGGCTAGTCCATGATTGTGCGTCAGCGAATATTCCAATATCCCTCGTGCTGGGACCATATTGCAATTCTATTACCGCGGAATTCCACGACCGGCATAAGTAGCGGCCTGAGAATTCTCTCAGCTTAGCCGATTCCCCTCTTCTTACTACTGGATCGCTCGACAAATTGTTTAGGATTATTGCGATATGATTTTATGCCTGAACATGGAACAGCGTATCGCGGTCCCTTCTTGCTTCCTGAATACTGATTTTCCTTCCACCGATATCTACCCGAGTTGCTTTACAATTTACAAATGTTTATTGTTGCCGAGGGTATAATCAAAAGAGGTGCGTTTCGTTTTGATGAAAACACGCTTGTAGGTAATATAGTTCTTTATGTTTATAACTTTTTAGACACGATCGTTTCCCGATAAGCAAAACGCGAGTCCATCAATAATATTCAAGATAGAAGAAGAAGAATAAAGGTTGCGCGAATAGCTTGTTATTCTTCGTTGAAGAACAATGCAAATTGGCAGAGCAATTCGGATCTCGGTCGGTCGGTCGGTCGGTCGGTCGGTCGGTCGGTCGCGCTTCATCGAGCCCATTATTAATACAGCTAATATTTACCGAGCGGCTCAAACGATCTTCGATACCAAGAAAGTAATACCTCCCTTTACCGTCAGCTGCTCTTCTTCTTCTTCTTCTTCTTCTTCTTCTTCTTCTTCTTCTTCTTCTTATGCTATACTAGTAGATCAGCTTCTCTGTTTCGCGATTCAAAGGAGGAGCAGCCCTCGAGCGCAATATGACATTTAATTAAGAAACTTGGGCGAGCTCGCCGAGTGATATTTGAGGTAATTAAAAATGTATCCGTCGCGGTTCTTTGAGACAAGCCATTTTCATTGCTGTACAAAGCAGCCTCCCGAGGCTAATCTCTCCGATCCCTCACTTCTCTTTCTCTTTACTCGCTCGTCCTCCCACGCCGTTCGTTTGTTCCTTCTTCGCACGAAATTGCCCGCGAGCTGACCTACGATGGGCCAGAGAAGAAAGAGGTTCAAAGAACGAAGCTCAAGAATGTAGAGAAAACGAAGAAATAAACGTTGACGAAAAATCAACCCTATTTCGTTGGGGGTTCATCGAGATCGGTTCAAGATTTGTGGCGCTTGGACTCGAATTCAACTGTTAAACCAATTACAAAAGTAAATATACTCTGGTGAGTATAGCCACTCGATCGGGAAGGATTAAAAGGAGAGGAAAAAAGTTAGAAAAACGGGAAATTGGAAGAAAAGAACCGTAGAGAAGGGAATGGCGTGGAAATTCTTTTAATCGTTTGATAATCTCGTTCAAAGCTGTCGTCTCTGTATCTGTGCTTCACAGTCGCTTTATTTGCACGGATTATGAACAGTCTGCGAAAGAAAGAGGAGAAGAACTGACGGCTCGAAGGGAGGCTCCTGCAAAATTAAGCGATCCACCGGCTGTTGGATGCCTTCGTGGAACAGCAAAGCTTCCTTCGAACGTCCTGCATCGTCGCCTTTCGCATCGTTAAAACACTAGCGTGTTTCGTAAAGCGAATGAAAAGAAAAAGGGTTGATACAGCGATTCTAAAGATTTCGACAACTCGTGGCATCGAACACGTTAACAGTTAATTATTCCCATCGCGGAGTAAATTATTCAGCGTGGAGACAGCGGACACGACACCTAGTCTCGACCAGCCTCGAACGGGAATTCTATCCAGGGCAGGGACAAACGTGCGCGAGTCGCTATGTTCGATGGTAGATAGAAAGATGAGCGAGCGCGACTTCCGTGGAGTTCTTCGAGGACGACGTTGGCGACCATAATACACTCTTGCACGTAGCTGCACTCATCTGCATAACACCGACCAACGCAGCCTCGACATGAATATTTACCGGTCATTTATAAGTGTTGCCACGCCGTTTATCGCGATTCGTCGTACCCCTGCCCTGCCCTGGTGCGATCGTATTGGGAAAACGACGCGATCGTTCCGTGGATCTCTGCGTTCTGATACCGGAAGCGGTGTCCCGTTCGCGTTACGTTGCGTTGCCACCAACTTCTCCGGACGTAACTCTTCTATGTCGCTGATTGCGATGGCCAGTCGAGTTTACGATATACAGCCCGTTACTTTATTGCGCCGGCGAATCGTTACTTTCGAACGTTCCGGGAAATTTCGCAGATTTCTCGTACCGATTCCTTCGATCGGCTTCCGATGTCCTTTAGACTCGCGTAAAACGACAAACACGAGGGATCTCGAACGAACCTTATACCTTACAATTAACGTCAAATATACCTATATGGTAAAAATTTTGGTTACAGAAGGTTAATAAAATTCTATACAATTTAAACGCGAAAATTGAAGGGAAAGGTGAAAGAGAGAGGAAGAGTATAAAAGCAGAGGGAACGGCGAGGACGAGAAAGGGGAGAATTTTTCATATGCTTACTTGCACAGAAATAATGAGCTTGTCCATAAATAAAGAACAGAGCCTGCTCGCGGCGAATGGGTAATGAAGTCTTTCGTGGATAATTGTTATCGTTGGAAAAGCGTTGCCTGCGTTGCGTTTTCCAACGACCAAACGGACGTGTACACCAACGAAATAACAACAACAACAACAACAACAACCACCACCACCACCACCACCCTTTCTTTTTCTCTGGTATTTTTTCCTGCTTTTCTGGAACGAGCGCAAACGAATCAACGTGTATACTCGGCTACGACTGACTCGACTCCCTGTAAACGCGTCGAATGCGTTTAATTCGTATTTTAACGAAAGAATTTTCCACGATCGTTGCTGATTTTCATCCCTCGTTACGGAACTATTTTCATTTGGTTTCTCGCCGCTTCACTGGATTGGCCAAATAGTTTCGCGATTCGAACTTTCAGCAATTCGAATCGGAATACCGATTCAAACACTTTCGGTGTTTCCGTTGGAAAAAGCGTGGAAAGCTCAGACGAGAAGCAGTCGATGTTTCGAACTTATCCAACTGCTTAACGAGTTTCGTTATTCCAAAAATTTGTCGACTTATTTTTAACGATTTGCAATATTAAATTTGCAATACAACGATTCGCGTCGACGTACCTTGGGAACAATGCTGGAACGAGCAATTGTTTAGCTAACAATTATTTAGGTTATCGAATCTACGATTTTCAACGTTGTAGCCGTTTATCATGAGCCCATGTTTCTAGCAACTAGATATTGTTCGAAATACTAGTATACCAGAATATCGGTAGAATAATTTTCAACGTGTAATCCACCCTCTGTAGGTCGAATACTTGATTCGATGTTGCAACGTTAAACCAGTGCAAGCGAAATTTTGCAATATTACATCGCGCGTGTTTGCAATCTATGTTACCTATATCGTTAGAAACGTTTGCATTTACCTTACATTTCAATGTAATTTTTCTTATTTCTTTCTATAATCCAAGCTAACTGAACTTTCCAAAACTGAACTGTTCAAAACGAAATTCCCTTCCGTTAGGCGAAACGAAACGAGAAGCAGACTGCGGTATCAAAGCGACCACGGAAAGCCAAAGTTATTCGAAGGGAGCATTCTTACGGACCGCGAATCAAATATGTCAAATATCTCGCGGCGATGCGAAGGAAAAATTAAGGGGTTTCAGAGGGTTGCTTCTGCCTGGTATACTTTGATTAAAGTATGTCGCGTGGTTTTACGCTTTCCTCTGTAATCATGTTTTTCGACTTGTGCGGTTCGTGTCCCAGTTCGTTCCTTTCTTGTCGACAACACCGGATTTACCCCGGAATTTTAGGGTGGTAGATGCCACTCGCAATATCACTAACAAATATGCACTGATACATAGAAGAGGAACGCGTTACCTTTAGCCATAAGTCACGAACGTACATGTATGTATGTACGTCAGGAACAATGACTCTGGCGTTAGGTATTGCGTAAACGGAGTTTCACCGAGTTTTCACGAGACGCAGGCCCGCGTTCGAGACGGAAAATAATGAGGAAAGTGTAATTATATTCCTTGATTGCGTTAGCCTTTGTCGCGACCGGTTGCACGGTATTCCCACGTATCTCATGATGTCAACGAGTTGATTTAATAGCCGACTAGAAATTTTCTTTACGCGCTACCATGTTGTGTTACATATTGTGTTATGTATAATAGTATTATCGAGGCGTGAAAAGAATGGAGACTTTTGTCGTCTGGTATTAAAAGCGTGGGAAGAATATTTCAAGGCGACGCGACGCGACGCGACGCGACGCGACGCGACGCAAATATTTTTCGTTATTATAGTTATTCGTCGAAGAAAGTGGTAAGGGATTAAGAAAGTAAGGAAAGGGTTAATCGTTTCCCAGAGTATATTCGAGATATTATCGATAGCAAAAGGTGTCCAACCGTAACGGATTGTTTTCATTATCTCTGTTCTCCCCCCGTTCGCCTAAATACTGAATCGCATCGATCAAACACGATTCATGCTACGACTGCGACTGCGACTGCGACTGCGACACGTCGTACTGACAAAGAATGATCGCGCTTCGTACGAGACGCGCCACGTGTTCTATTCTTCTGTCAAGCATGATAACAGATTCCGTGTCACTAGGAAATTTAGAATTTACGGCAAATGTTTAAGAAAAAATAACTTCCCAACACAATACAGGCGCAAGTTGTCCGAGGTTCATTTTTAGAGAGCAGTAACTTCAAAATCGATCAAGTACTAGTTGATTCCGTACACGAAGAGGAAGAAGAGCGGGAAACGCGGTTCGCGTGCTGTTTGCACTTCTCGCTGCATTTCTCCCGTGGATACAGCCGGCTCTTAGCTTTATATAATTGCGAGCTTTCATATTTGATATTGCCAAGCCGTTCGTAGCTTCAACCAGTTTGCACTGGCTTACACACGGCCCATTTCTAGTATTTTCGAGCGGACTGCACGCTAGCTATGCGGCGACCTGCAAACACCCGTGCCTTGTTTGAAGCCAGCATTTACCGTGCGTTATTTCTGCATTTGTGGAAACCAGGATGTTAGATTCACCTTCTGTTTCCTGTTCTAGCCTCCAGTGGAATTTTTGAACATGCCTACAGCCTGCTCCCTTTGTTCTTTTCACAAGGTAATCTCCCAACCTTTGTCTCTGTAAACCGTTTCTTCTTCTTCTTTTTTTACTTTTTTCATTTTTACGTCGTTAATTGTACAAATATTTTTTATTAAAAAGTTTCCTGGTAATTGGAAATATCATAAAACTTGCATACACGTGTGAATATCCTTAAAGAAGTTAAGCATCGCCGTGATTGAAAGATAAACACAGAGAGAAGGAGCACCCTCCCTTTAGGACATTCCATCCGTGGCGGATTATAAATTATTTAATCAAGCCCGAAGTAAGCGGAAAGAAAATATTTGAGCCATTAGTGGAAGCGAGAGGATTGGAGCAGGCAAGGATCAAGGGGGTGATTCGAGGAAGAGAAAACAGGGGTGGCTAGGTCAGGGTGGCTCGAGGCAGTAATAAGAACGACGGCATAGTTTTAACTTCTCTTTTATGCCGGCATTTTCCACGGCGCCCGAGCTTTGTGCGAATGAAGGCACAAATTGCTCGAGCTACGTCTTCTGGGAGACATTGAGACAACCTCGACTCTTCTTATTCTTCGTTTCGTTTCGCTTCTCTTTCTCTCCCTTATCCTTTCGCTCGAACCCCGTAAAAGCTTCTGGCGTTGCCTAAGTTTCGCCCGCTGTTCGTTGTAAATTCTTATATACAGTCGGCAGGCGCTGTTTGCTCTTCCTGCTGAAAGAGCTAGATGTTAATAGCTACTCGAGATCCGATTGCAACGCGTTCAAAAGAGTATAATCGTTTACATTTTTCTACGCCTCGGGCATTGTTTGGAAGCAAAATTTCTGGAATAAGCGATAAAAAGAAATGCAATAGGGAAAGAAGGAATGTCACAAGATGATGGAAAAGGGCCAGGACTGGCGACGAGTAATGGATTGCAGCAGCAGCAGCAGCAGCAGCAGCGTGTGTACGTACGGTATAGCTCCGAGATGCACTATCGAATGTTTTATTCATAAGCGTAGAACAAAGGCTGCCTGTTTATCCTGAGGACATCTCGGTGTGTACGCAACGCTGCAACGCTTCCCAGAGCCACGGAGTTGCACTTACGCGTCCTCTAAAGTGCACCGTTGCATCGAACGATCGTGCACGCGTGCAACCTGCTTGCGATTCACTTTCAAAACTCACTTTTTTTTTATCTTTCGCAACATTTTTTGGATCGCGTTTATACAATACATATTATACATATTATACATATAATAATAAGATTCGTTCGCGAGGCCGAGGTTGGATAACGTCGAAATTTCAAGAAACGCAAGGATCACCGGTGCAGCGGCAACAACCACTTGTGGGTCTCGTTGAATTGCCCTAATAAAAATGTTACGCCGCCTCCGCATTTTTTCGCGTGGGAGTCGGCCAACTGCCCTGTCGGCCGAAAAAAGGAGCCCCTAGTAGCCCGACGATTGTACTCGCTGATAACCGCGAACGCGGTAGCCCGACCAGGGCCGTATCTTTGTCATTTGTATCTCGACGGGTGCACCCTGCCACCGGACTCGGATGACAATCAAAGGACCGAGACTCGCTTTCCGTCCGACCAACAACAGCGATGTCCCCTTTCTGAAACGGAGATTGTACGTTTCAAAGCGTCTTCTTAGAATCCTCGCGTTCGTTGCGACCGACCTTTTGCGTGTACAATATTTTCGTTTGGCCAAGAAACTTTTGAAACAGTACTTAAACTCTTGAAGCTGGTTCAAATTTCCAATCGCAAATAAATTCAAACGATCGTGCAAAGGATTGATAACGAAAATCGGTGAGGCATTCCGTGAGTAAACTTGGTCCTCCCTTTTGACCTCGTTAATTGTCATATCGCATCTCGAAGCTGAAGCTCGAGCTGAAGAGCGGGTACGAGCGTGGGTGGATCGCAATGATTTACGAGGAGCGCCGTTCCGGGGCTGAAGCCGGACTCTAGAGACGCTTCGCTGATAGCGTCAGAGCCACATAAGTCATCGAGACTATACCTAGGGGTCTTTCCTTCTCTCTCTCTCTCTCTCTCTCTCTCTCTCTCTCTCTCTCTAACTCCCGCCTGCCCCCTATCCCTTCACATTTTCAGCTTTCGTCCTCCTATTCTTACGTTAATCTTCTTTGGCCCTCCATTATCGGCAAGCCGACGCTCCAATTATAACGGCGACCATGCGAACGAAGAATTATAATTGCTTTCCCTTAATTCTGTCCTGCGACGGAAGCGGTTTCTCGCGTGTCTCCTAGATGAAACTCTCGCACGATCGAGGGTCCGTACGATTCCAGATAATTGACAAATATTAATGTTTCTTCGTTCGATGATAGCGGATGAAAAACTGCGAGCTTGATTGGAGACGATAGCGGAAAAATTTCTGGAACGGTAACGGATCGATTTCTTCTGATTCGGGACACTTTGTTAATTTTCGTTCTTTCGAAAATTAATAAATGCTTCTGGATTCATAAATTCACGTATACACACACAAACACACACAGAGGCACGCACGAAGATGCACGATATACCGGGTGAGAGAAACGGAGCCGAAACAATTAATAATAACGGACGCGGTAGAACGATCGAATAAGAGTCAGGTGGCGTTCATAGCGGCTGAATAAAAGCTAAAAGTCGTCGTTTCCAGTGTGTGTCCCAATTAAGACTGATTTTCTCCGTTTCCTTTCCGGTATTAGTGTCACGGTTAGCGCGCAATCTCGGAATCTACGGTATTGTGTGGCCGGCCGTTCGTCCACTTACAATCCACGCCATGAATATTACATGGCTTCTTACCCAGCGGAAAGATAATTGTCAAGAGTTCTAAATACGGTCTGAAACGGGTGGACAGAAAATGCATAATACATAACGCGACGAGAAAACGAAAATTTACGATGCGCATGACCATCGTTCTACGCGGAACCAACCTGCTAATCTACTCGGTGACTCGCAACCGACTGAATTAATTGGCGAAAAAAAAAAAAAAAAAAAAAAAAAAAATGCGTTGTACGGTTATGTGCACTATCGTTAATAAGTAGACTATGAATCATCGTACAGAAGGATGTTCGAACGGAAAATTTCTTACACCGGGAAGAAATTTTCCCAGAGCTATCTGGTCCCAAAACACGGTTCTATCCTAGCGTTAATTACCCACCGATCGAACGGTTAAGCAGAAAATTCCTACGCGTCGCGAGTGTAAATCCAGGAACTAATTTCGCTTGGTAAACGGGTGGGGAGAAATCTGACAGCGGGAATAGGGTAATTCGCGAAGGTGTCGTGAGATGCCAGCCAGAGGTCGAGCATACTTTCACGCCTATCATATCAGTCTAGCCTGGCCGGTGCGGTGGTTCTCGTTTCGCAATCTCGCGTCAGAAATTCGTGCGAAAGCTGTACACGAACGAATGATAATACGGTGGCACAACGAAAAGCTTTTCCTAGCTGTTTCGCTGCGTTCTGATCTTTCACGATCGCGTCACGAAGAATCGTTTGAAAACCTGCTGATACACTGTATAATAATATAATCGAAAAGGTAGCAGGTTGCAACGGTTGATAGAAGAAATCGTTCGGACGTAAATCTAGACGAGGAAGCCCGTTAAGAGCGCGTTAGAGTGCATAAGAGTGCATTAGAGTCGGCTCTCAGGATCTACGTAAACGATACGATCTTCGTGCCCGGCCAGATACGGCTATCCAAGTAGGGCTTTTTGCATCCTTGCCGCACACGCGCATCCGTTACACCCTATGACAGGTATATACCGGTGATTTATAAACAGTTTACGATGTCTGACCGTGCCACGAGGCGAGCCCTTCTCTACTTTCCGCTACCAACGGAATCGACCCCTTCTTCCTTTTATTTTTTTCTCTTTTTTTTTTTTAAATAGGGTCCCAGCCGTTTTCTGATGAAACAGCCACGACGAGACGGCTCTTCTCTTAGCCTTCCAGGCAAGACCCATTTCCCGGACATAAATCAACACTGACTGACACATGCTTGGGACCAGGCCACGCGTTTGTCGTTACTGCGTTTTCGTACCTGCCTATTATCGAATGGTTCGACTGATCTGTAATTAAGCGTCGGATACTTTAGTTCGATCAGCATCCCTTGATGAGAATCGATTGTATAATTTGTACTAATAAGGACATTAAGTGGGCGCTGTGGTTTAACCATTTTAAAATCAGCAATTTTCAGGAAGCACATGGTAAAAGGTTTGGTAATGAAATATGGTAAGATCTCGTGATAGAACAAAGAAAGAAATGTACTAGTTTCTGTTTTCCTTTTCGCATGTTCTTCATGTCCTGGAGTTGAAACTTTTTCATCGTATCGTAATCAGATTACACAGGTGACCACCCTTCGGAGTTGAATTATAATTCTATGATAATTTAGAGACGCACTGCAGGTGAACACGTTGTGACCGGGAGCGTCCTCTTTAAACGGGGATAGACTGGAGCGGAACAACCCCTGGCAAAGCAGGTGCAGGAATTGAAATGTGCCTGAAACGGGATTTTTCAAAAATTTCTTTCAAGTATTTACATTATAAGAAGCATCATTTAATAAATAGTATTTAAAAAGAAAAATTGATATTTCGGGTTTGAAAGATGAAGATACCCTGTTAAATAGAAAAACCACATCCAATAAACGGGATTTCATCTCTCCCCGTTGGAAGAAAGGTTCTCGCGTGAAACGGGAATGTAAATTTCAGCAGGATAAACTTTTCAATCCGGCAGACCTCCAGAGAGCTGACGAATTGCGAACGCCCTCGCTGTGACAGATGGATCTCAGGGTTACCTGGGTCCTCGTTTCGCGTCCGCCCCTTCGCGAGCGATTCCAAGGGAACCGCTAATTTTCTCGGACAACCAGAAAACCGCAAGAATAATAACACCCCCCAGTTTGAACGGGCGCATTAAAATGCACCAATAACAATCCTTAACCCGGCAAACCCTGTGATTACTCACGGATAAATCTCGCCGCGGTAGTGGAAGCCACGCTTCTCTGATCTAGGATCCTTCTAGCTTGAATACCTCGATACCTTTCATACATTTTTAATCGACCACCTTTTTTACGGTCGGTTCCATCGACGAACATCGATCAAGAACTCGTGTGCGACCCTTTCTAAGGATGGAATTAAAAAATCATTTCATTGCTTGTTTTGCTAAACTACTTTTAACCCTTTAAAGAAAAATAATTGAAAACGATTCACTCAACGAGAGACGATTAGTCGGCGATTTCTTTTTCAGAAAATTGCATCCGCATCGTCGTTTATTACTTGAAAATTTATGCAGCTATTACGCGATGCCAGGTGTCCGTAAACCGCGTGGCCCTCGAAGCCTCATCTGACCCTCGCGTTCTTCTCTCTCCTTTTTATCGAACCTTCCTTCACGGTTCACTCTATCTTCCTGCTACCTACGGATATTACAACGTTCTTGTCGCCGCGCCGGAAGAACGCATCATAACCAACGCAGAAAAATATAGAAAACGAACAGCGAGCATTCACCTTCCTACCTTTTTACAATTATCAAATTTCTTTCGCTCTTCTCTTCCACCTAAAATAAGTGAAAAATAGGTGCAGAAAGGCAGAGACAAGAAAAATCTTCGGTTAATAACCCGTCATTAATCAATCATCTGTTAATAACAGTATGGCGAGGCGTAAAGGGAAAGTTAAGAGGGGTAGAAAACGGAGAACGGTTGTTCGTGGAAAGGATACGTTTTCCTTGGCTACTCTGGTATCGATGGGAAAATCGATCGAAAGGCAAGGTAATATGAAGAAAAAAAAAAAAAAAAAAAAAAAAAAAAAAAAACTTGCTCTCGATACTTTGCTGGCTAAACTATAATATCTTGGCAGGGAAGAACGAAGAAAGGAAGAAGATCGAAGAGAAGAGAAGAGAAGAGAAGAGAAGAGAACAGGTTCGCTAACGGACAGCTCAGCTGCCAATTTACCGGGCGCACGCAACTAGCCAGTCATATTTTATTTACGATATAATTGAGATATATTGAAACGTGAGATACAGACGTCCAGCTGTGCCTTCCTGCGGAAGAATGAATCGAGCTCGCGCCTCTATGGACGAGCTGTAATTTAGAGTCTTCTTACAAGAAGAAGAACAAGAAGAAACTCTAACGCGCATCTTATTAGGCTGCTGAAATAGACACCAACGTTGTGACCGCGTTAATAACACACATCCGTTGTTTATTCGGATTAATTTATCGTGCGAAAAACAAATTTGAAACACAGTCAGCTTATGAAACGTCGGAAATATTTTCCTATTTGACACGGCTTTCGGTGTACAATTTAACGTAGAATCGTACGGTGCGATTGTTGCAGGTTAGTGCAAGCATCAGTTTAAAGGAGCGCTGGTGGTTGCTCAGTTGAAATAAAAGCAGCGTTAAAACGATCCCACACGGTCAGTGGAAAGCCTTCCGGGGTGGTCCATTTGCATCTGAGAGAAGGAAAATCGTAGAAAGAGCGTTCCATGGATTTCCATAGTTTAATTCCGAGTATTTTGGGCCGCGGTTTCTATTCAAGCGTCGAGAGTACCGTGGCTGATGGATAAAAAGAGCGAAGCAAAAGGGCGGACGGGGCTGCGTCGACGGCTGTATTATTCCGTGAATATTACATTTGTGACTTGGCGCCTGTGTACACCCAGACTAACCACCGCGATACCGGAATACCAGCACTGCTGTTCCACGCCAGGTTCCACGTTTCCTAATTTCCTTCGGGAAACGCCACGAATAATGTCGCTGGTAGCTGCATCCACCTGCCTGCATTATTCATCGGGAACGGAATCGTCTTGCCTTTTTCTCCTTTCTTTTTTGCCAGCCTCGAATGAGTGGATGGCTTATTCGGTGGAATCTGAATGCGTTGAAACATTGATGGTGAGACAAGTGCGAAAGAAAGAAATTAACTTTTAACTCGTTTACAAATTGTTTACAATGATCTGTTTTAAAAACACCAGGAACAATTTCCTCGAGCAATCTGTTGCATCGGTAGACGAAGGAAAAAAAAAAAAAAGAGAAGGGAAGTAAATTTTCGCGAAGATTTCCTCGCAAACCCGTGCAACTCGTCGGAAAGTTAAATTTTAAAAGCGTTTAACGTCCATCGTCCCTCGGCAACTCGTTTCTGTCTGCCAGCTCCAACGAGGGGGTATAAAACTATGGCGGCCTAGGGGGGTGCGAACGATATAACCCACTTCCGAGCGGTCGTCAAATTTTAATATCCCGAAGAATCGATTTCCCATCTTGACGTAACCGGTCTTCTAAACGAGGACAAACGTCCGGTTCTCTCGTTTTGAGAAGGTAGCATTTTCCTGGCAGAAGAGCTGGAGGCAGTGGTGCCGGAGGGTTAAGGTTATAAATAGTCGGCCTTCGGGAGGCAGTAAAGAAGCGACGAGAAGGGAAGTTGCTCGGAAGTAAACGGGGGTGGGAGAGTTTGTCAGCGAGAGCCAAATGAAATTGTATTAAAGTTTCACCTCGTAGCTAGCGTGAGAGAGAGAGGTAGGCGACTCGGGGGTGAGAAAGGAAGTGGAACGAGTAAAACGAGCGGGCCAGGATATTAAAGCTTGTCGCTTTAGGACAAAATGAAGGCAACAGTTCGGTCCTGCTACGAACAACACTCCCTCGACACGAAATATGAAATCCTTCGAAAGATACGCGCCGTAAACTGTTTTTATACCTTAATACTTATTTATGCGCTGGCAACGAGCAGCCCCTAGTGAAACTCTCTTCCCTCTACATACCTGTATCTGTCGGTGATTTTTATTAACGCCTTTTTTCTCCTTCCTTAATGTCGGATGCAGTTTCGAATTTGAACAGGAAATTCATAAAAGATTGATCGATTCGAGGCTGACGATACATGTAGGGAAAAGCAATTTGTCGTTGCTGGCAAACGCGATAGAGATCTATGTACGAGTGCGTGCGAATAGCGTACACAATCGTAGGAAGGATGTACATATACGCACACCGGTGACTCGTTAATACTCGAAGGGATACGGGTCTGATTACGCGTAAGCTCAAGCCAGTCCTATCTCCCCGGATCGGTCGGCAGAAAACCTGATACGACCACGGGCAGTTATGTATATCCGTGCAGAAGTTCACAAAGACGCGAACCGACGTCTCAATTTTTTTTCGCGGAAGATAAGATTGTCCTGGGTCGCCGGGACGACGTGTGCTCCTCCTGGAAGTCGATCCACCTACCAACATCGTTCATCCTCCTACGTGACAACCTTGCGAAAATGCTCGGAGATCCGGTAACGAAAGCACGACTGCAGCAGGTTCTTTTTATAGCCGTTCTTGAAAACAGCCTCATACATACATACTCGTATTTTGAAAAAGAAGAATGTTAACTTTCTTGAAAGTTACGCGAACGCTGCGAATCTGATAGAAAGACGATTAGCGATCTCAGCTGAGAGAGAGCGATGTTCAGTTACCGTCATCGAACAATTGCCGGGCAATTTATTTTTTGCTCGCAAATCATTTTGCCCATTAGCCCGCGTAGGACGATGTATGGCGGAGGGCGGAGGGCGGAGGGCGGAGGGCGGAGGGCAAGAGGGACAGGTCTCGGAACGAGCAGGCTAGGCGGCAGCAAAGGTGGCCAGGAGACGCTTCGAAGGAAGGGTAATCCTTCTGCTGATGTGTGTTACGAGGTCCACCCGCCCGCGCACTCATCATCACCGAGATAATGGAGTGGGCGGTACACGGGGCAGAGATGTTGGACGGTTCGGGGCCCAGCAACAAAAACCGCCACTCAACGACCCTGCCCTCGACTTGCACGACCATAAAATCATCCTAGTTCTCTACCACCCCGCCTCTTCTCTCTTTCTCCAACCTCTTTCCACTTGGTCCTGCGAACCTAACGAACGACCAGACAGGCGATCGCGTGCAAAACCTTCTCTTGCCTCCTGATCTCTCCCGATGACAAGCTCCACCGGACTCCTCCTCTTTTCTTTCTTTCTTTCTTTCTTTCTTTCTTTCTTTCTTTCTTTCTTTCTTTCATTTATTTATTTCTTTCTCTCCTTCTATTCTTCCTTTCAGTTTCATCTTTTATTTCTAGTCCTTATCTCTACGTTCGATAATAGACCTCCTGTCACTGTTGCTTCAAGGGCTTATAGGGTATGTATCAGAAAAGAGGAACGCGTCTCCCTATCTGTTCGCGAAGAGTGTCTCCTCGGAGCGGAGGGTGCAACCCTCGACGTTCGATTCTCGAATGTTCATTGGCTCGAAAATTTTAATAACCCGAGCAACGATAGGTCGAAAGAGTACGCATGTCCAGTAGAGTGTCACCAGAGAGGCGACACATACCCACGATGACACACTATTCCTCTTTCCCTCTCTCGTGCTACACCCTGTGAGTGAACTCCCGATTCATCGTGTCCCCGAGCAGGGAGGACCTAGCCTGGATCCTGTCGAGGGTTTCGCGCAAGCGCTTTTCCTCTTGAAGCTTCAACAGCTTCTCTATACTCTTTACTCCTTCGAAATACACCCCGATCCCTCTCTCCAACAACTTGGAGAACGTCTATGACCTGGCCAACTCTTGTCCTTCCACCCACGGACCAAGTGACGTTAGAAAGCGTTAAGAGAAATAGGAAGATTGTTCGCTTTCTTTTTTTCTAACATCAAGTACCTAACCTGCATTACACTTTGTCGGGTGGTTGTTAGCTTAAAGAGCATAATTTATTAAAATCGCGAATTTAATTGTCAGCCTAATACAGAAAGAATATTTAAGGGAAAAAGGTTGGTTAAAAAAATAGAAATACAAAAGGATGGTAAAGGAGAAGTGGTAAAGAAATTGAAGATAAAGAAGAGAATAAAGTAACGCGAGGAGTCTGTAAGGGTAGAAAAGGTGGGAGGAAGATGAAGATGAGGCGGAGGACGGATGAGGTGACCCGGGAGAGAGGTACTCGACCAAGTCCAACGTAGTCTCTTGGATCGATACGAACGGCGCGGGCTGTGTCCCCGTCTGCCATTGGTCATAGCAAAACCTAGACGTGCCCGGTTTTCTCCTTTCCTCTCTTCTACCCTCTTGTCCTCTTCGCCCTCTTCCGGCCAGCCACCCCTTCGACTCTATCTATGTATATACCAGTCGACCTAGCCAACCTCGTTTCACCCTCTTCTCCCTTTAACTCCAGTCAGCTTTATCCTTTCTCTTCCTTCCGCCGTTCCTTCCTTTCTCTTTTTCTATTTTCCTTTTTCCTACCTCCTCTCTACCCTCTACCCTCTTCTACCCTCATCTCGATTTTACTATCTTTTTTTCTTCTTCCCTTTTTGCGCGCCACGTCTCCGCGTCGCTGGTGCCGAACTAGTATCGACTGTGGCTGCAATCGTTGATACCGATCAGATATTTTCTCCTTCCTATCCTTAAAGAAGGAATATCATACGCGATAGCCTAGTTACCAAGAGGAATCACGTTCAGTCGCGTTCACCGGTTTCTTCGCGATACCATGAACGTCGTGCCGGTCGACTCGCAGCCTGACGATGAACAAAAGAAAAGCAGCGCGACTTAACATATTAGCGTTAATTAAGGCAATTATGTCTCCGCGTAGCGAGCATGAGACTGTGTCCGCTCTCTTGTGCTCGACTCATCCATATTCAAAAGTCGTTTCCGACCGGAGCTGCACGCCCCGTCTTCGTAACCAACAACCTGCTAGTCTGTTCGCCTTTCCACTTATTCTACTCGTTGACAGTCATCGTGGGACTGTCCTCTCTTCGTCGTTAAGCATCGAGGTCTTTTCGTTACTTTAATTACCGTTTAGAAGGAAGTCGTCGAGTTTGATCTCGATTTCGATGGTAGATTGTACC
The DNA here is from genome assembly GCF_051020975.1 of Osmia lignaria lignaria. Taxonomy (NCBI): domain Eukaryota; kingdom Metazoa; phylum Arthropoda; class Insecta; order Hymenoptera; family Megachilidae; genus Osmia; species Osmia lignaria. Next base: position 14,862,300 of record NC_135041.1, read on the forward strand.
TAAATGAAATTTTAATGAAATAATTTTGTAGAGTTGGTAATAAATCCATAAGCAAACGTCGAGCTCTCATCCGGCTGATTCGAATCCGCGCCGCGATGCACCGCGACGACATCGTTCGAGGGTACCGAGGCGTGGCAAAGGGTAAAGGAAGCGACTAGCCCATACCGAGGACGATTCTTCTTCTTCTTTTGCTGCTGCTTCTTCTTCGGGGTGCTTCGAACCGCGTTCGAGAATGCAGATACATAAATTCATGAGCGGAGTAACAACCGGTGACGCCAGGCTAGCTTCCGTGCCGCGGCAATCGTATTCATGAACCGACACGGTAATTAGGGACACTAGCTCGCCTCGCAGCCGGAAGTCGCCTCGAGGATCCTCCCTGCCTGCGCCGCGTGGAACACCACCACCGCCGGAAATACTTATGCATTCCGTTCGTTTCGTAAGAAAACGCGAGCACTCGGAATCGGCCAACGACTACGACTTTGCGACCGTCTCACTCGGAAGAGAGTTCGATAAACTCTCCTGATGTCGCGAACGCGAGAACGCGAGAACGCGAGAACGCGAGAACGCGAGAACGCGAGAACACCAGAACACGAGAACACGAACCTGCCAACACCGGAACCTATGGGAATATAAAAAGTTGATTCGATGATAAATTCGACGATCCTTCTCTCTGTTATAATCCTTTGATACCGCTCTGTCAGAAAATAAAGCATCGAAAGGACGATAATCAAGACTTTTGCTGCACTTCCATTTTCAACAGTAGGTAGGTAGGTAGGTAGGTAGGTAGGAATGCTTTCGCGATTACATCGAGTCAATCTTCGTGGAAAGGTTCCCCGGAGATATGGTAGCTGGTTGAAACAACGCGAATATCCAATTTAATCCGACGAATCGTTTCTGTCCCGTTACCCAGTCTCGGGTAAGAGGTTTTTAATTCGATAACGGAGGCGCGTCGCGTCGCGTCCGTTCGTTTAGAAGGCGAATAATCGTGGGACGCGAGCTTTGCCACGGAACAAGACGGGCACAAGTACGATGGGATATTATAAATACATATAGGTGGAAGCCAATTATTCGTGCGGCTGACCCTGAAGGCAATGATAACTGCGGGCGGCGCATCATTTTCACCACCGCGCGCCACTACGTAACTTTGCCAGCCTTATAATGAAGATACATATAACCGACTTGACTGCCGAGACATCTTTACGTTCGAGAATGCGCGCCTTGTTACTTGCTTCTGATGCCGAAACACCATGGATACGTGTATACGCTTACCATCGCGTCGTCGTCCTTCTTCTTAGCATTTCGATGTCTTTCTATGATGTTCAAACAGCTTCGTTTAAACGTTTCGAAAACTCGAGTCCTCTTCGAACAATGATCACCATTCATTCATTCATTCATTCATTCCTTCTTCTTCTTTCGCTCTTGTTTAAACAAAAAAGTCCTCGGTTTTTCGAATGAAATTGACGGTATAATTTACTATTCGTTTCAACAAACGACGCGACGGACAAATATTGAACTTGATCTTTTTTCCGTTTTATTTATAATACAGCAAGACGCGTAATTATTATAGGATCGTGTGCAACGACTGGCCAGCGAGAGTTACGCGGGATCAGTTTTCCAAAGACAATTATTTAACTCGTCAATATTGAACAGCGTTCAATTAGAAGCGAATGGAAATGAACACCACGAATCGTTTCGTGTCTCCCCAATGCTGATACAGCGATACCACCCGTTCGCTTTTATACACTGTACCTACATATATCCCCATACGCCATACAACGCGGCTGCAATCCGTAAATGAAAATCTGTCGGCTCGACCTCGTCGAACAACGGTGCACCCATGAGATATCGAATAACATTTATTCGTCCAAGGGATCCACCCTGAAACGGTGGTTTTTTCTTTCTTTTTTCATCTCTGCGTCGGCATTTTATTTCGCTGGAATTCGTTCGCGTCGCGACAGTACACATATTGGATAACTGTCGAAATTCCAGCGATGTGCAATTTTTCAGAGTTCTTCTTTTGCTTCGTTCCCGGTGTTCTTACACCGGCCAACAACCTGGCCTGACGGCTGCGCGTAAAATTGGCCGGAACGCATTTTTCCATTAGGCCGGTACCCGAGCCACGTTACAAATTATAGGTGTACCTACTCTTATTGGAGAGTCCGATGAAACGAGGGAACCGATATGTGCACTTGGCGTTATCCTCCCTCCGTTGCGGCTCCAGCGACGCTCGAGAACATCCTGTTTCCTTTAGCGCGGGGGAAATCGCGACGAAATGAAATTCGTGACAATCCGTTTCCGTTTGAGAAAATCGTAAATTACATCTCGCATTACGCGCTCCCATACGAAAGAGGAACGCGATTGAATTAGACGGCGCGCAATCTGTCACGGATGCAATGAAATCACTTAGAGCCGACGTAAATGTCGCTGTTAAATTACATTTAATGCCGTACACCGTCGTCCACGAGCTGTGTAATCGATGACCGAGCAAGAGCCGAGAATCACCTCGTGGTGATTCCGTGGAAAAGCGGCAAATGCGATTTTAATGTCAAGCGAGTCGCGGCTTTAGGCAACGTATTTTCCACGGGCGTGTCTTTAACGACCCGTCTCGATGCCCCACGGCTACCTTTACCATTTTCTAACGTTATATTCGCTCGTTGCTCGTGCTTTCCTCTGTTCACCGCTACTCTACGGCACATCTATTATAAATATCAGGTGACCCAGGCCAACAGCCGAGTCGCAGAACGCGAGGTCCACTTTCAGACAGAATTCTACAGTTCCGTTCTCTTGCTATCCCTTCAAAGTGGCTTAACTACCGCCTCGTTCAACGTATTACTCGCAACGTGGAATCAACTGCGAGTTTAGAAAGAGAATAATTCGAATATACAAGATGAACGAAATCATTTTCACAGAATAATCAAGATTCAAATTTCATTTCTATCCTAATTAAAAGAGAGTTGGTCTTCTGCCCATCATTCCCCATCGTAACATCATTAATCCATTGACCAACCACCCTAGGAAACATAAAAAGAGCAGGAGGGTTTTCGATGTAGATTGCAACTCCATCGACCCACGCCTAATTTCGTGGCTCACCGTTGTTTATTGTCGAATCCTTTTAGCCGAGAACAAGGTACATTGCTCGTAAGAAGTTCCATCGGGAAAGCAGCCGCGCCGCGCCGAGGCGTCCAAGAAAAAAAAAAGAGACGAAAAGAATCTCGTCGTTAACGCGACCGAGAACCCCCTTAACGACGATGCTCGTATTTTCTTCCTAGGATCGTTATCGTTTTAATGCGTCGACTACCCTTAAATCAGAGTCGCGGTTTAACACGACTCGGCTTCTCGCTTACCGCGTCTTACAAGGAAATCATATTTTCATTTCGTGTCATTAACGGATTACGCGTTGTAAAAAGGAAAGTCTCGTTATTTTAGGGGTGGTTTATTAATCGTAAAAAAAAGAATCTCGTTGTGTGTTACAGAAGGTTCAGAGAAACACAGTGGCCGATGAACAGGACGGTCAGGGAACAGCACGCCTTATCGCAGGTAAGTGTATCTAATTACCTGTGCCGTTTACGTCAACGATTTGCAGTGATTTACGGCGAAATTGTACCGGCGCGGCGCGGCGCGGCGACCTTCGTCCGGAGAGCACAGGTTCCGGGAGTGGTTCTGGCACGGGCGAGCAGACGGCTGAACAGGGAGAAAAGAGAGAAGGAGAACGAATCAGCTAAGCGATCCGCGGCTAAAAAACACTAAAGGATTCGGTCATTTATCACGGCACCGCTGGCCCTGGGGCAACACGGCAATGAAATGGGGAGAAGTATAATCCGTTGGACAGACTAATCGCGAACTAACTATCCACATATTATCTACAATAATTCCATGCCAAAGAGTGAGGGCAAACTACACGGGTACGGTCAAAGTTTGAAAATTCCTCCAGACCACCCTAGGAATCAAACTCTAACCGAGTCGAGAAAAAATATTTTTCTCCTTTGAAAAAGAAAAAAGAGAAATATCCGCTGCAACACAAAACAAACGATAAATTCAATTTTTTTTTTTTTTTCCTATTTTTTTACTTATTGTTAGTCCAATTTCATAATTCCTGACACGCGTGTACATCGGTGTGCGCGCCATTTTTTTGGTATTTTTTTCTTTTTGTTCTTTTTTTTTTTTGGATAAAGAAAGGCTGGAATATTCCAACGGCTATCAATTCGAGCTGGGATCAATTTACAGAATGTACACGTTGTGTTTTGGTCAGCGAGATATTTTTGCAGGCTGTGGTTTGCGCTAGCTGGCCGCGTAAATATACCGCGCCGGTCTGCTGCAATTTTGAGGCCTGTCGCGCGTAAATAAAGTGAACTCGAGCGTGGAAATTAATTAGTGTACCGACGGGGTAAAGTATAGGGAAAATTCACCGGCATCGCCATTTAATTGACAAACAAATTTCATTGGCAGTTCCACGAATACCGTGTGTAGTAATCCCTTCTCTCTAATTACTACTCGATTATTCGATCGTAAACGGGTTTGCTTGGTCGTTGCAACCAATCACTCTTTCTCTACTAATTTTTTCATTAACCTCTTTTTTTCTCTTTAATCTGATGGAGTTACTTTTCGTGTAAAGAGGACAATCGGGGACATATGGAGGACCATTACAGGACTACGCGTTAGGGTACACATATAACGCCTTCAAATTACAGTGTGGCCAACGTCCATCCATCACGAGTGGGCCCATGAGAGACCCACGGTCCCTGTGTAACGCCCCAACGTTTAAGTCATTAGCAATTTCCTGCGCCACGACTATTTTCAGGCCCAAATTCCATATGGTCCGATAATGTCCGATAATACGACCGAGCAACAGATTGGAGAAAGGAGAAATCTTTCTCTTGTTTCCTCGACATTAAAAATATCCAATTTAATTTTCATTTCAAAGTAGTCTATGCAGTGTCATAGGATTAACATCTTACAATAATTACTCTAATATTCTGGAATTCTAGCTAAGCTTTTATTCCATCAAATACTTACTACCCCTCTTATCTTATTTTCTTTTTTCATTTTAGTACTTTCTTTTGTCTAATTGTTCAACGGAAATATTTACACTGCACAAATTGTCAAAAATTTCAATAACTTACATATTCATTTAACGCGAATTTATCGACGCGACAGGTGAAACGGTTTGAAAAAGGAGGTGATAGTTGCACCAGGTGGCAGTAGCGCACGGAACACCTGTGCATTATCGGTCACTACAGATCCAACAAACTGAACGTACCCTTGTAATACTCGAGGGGTCATGATTTTGAGAGGTCCCAGGCACCCCCAGGTGAGGGTATAAAAAAACATTTTAATATAAATTATCATTATACGCTTCAGGTGAGAGAACGAATACCCAGACGAAAATAGCTTCCACACAAACGTCTATTGACTTCGCGCAGACAAATGAGAAAAACTTGCAAATAACCGAAGCAATAAGCAACGTGTATCGATCTTCGTCATGCGTTTGTTTCGAACGAAAAAGATCTACTGAATTTCGTGGTGTCGATGAAGAACCTGCGCCTCAATGGCTAATCGAAGAAGCTCTTAACAGGGGATCAGTAAATAAATTTATTCTGACGCTTCGAAAATAGAAATAAATTGCACGACTAATATAAATTTTCCATTTTTTTTTTCTTTTTTCCCTCTTTTTTTTTTTTTTTTTTTTTTTTGTTCGTCACGAAACATCGACCGCGGAATCGAATCAGCGCAGCGAACGATGGACAAAGGGGAAAATATCGTCGAGCAAGGAGATCGAGTGAGTTTGTAGAGAATAAAAGCCATGGCAGGCGTTTTTTAATCGAAAAAAGCTTTGGTGATTTTTTTCCATCCTGTCAGAAATCCTACAGGAAAATTTGCTCGTGAAAATATGCCTGAAATTAATGTAGCTGGATTAATGAAATTTCTGACAGGAACGTAGATGTATTATAACTGTGGTACAAAATAAAATCGATTTCTTCGAATGGAATTTATCAAGCTATTCGATATAAAATTCTTGACACACGTAATCGTAACAGTATCGCCCGAAGCGCGACGAAAATTTCATTCAACGAGTTTTAAATTCGTAACAAATATAACATTTCCCGCGTCAAATGTGATATTGACACGATACTTTTTTTAGTTAAATTTTTTATTTTTTATTAACGAAATATAATATTTCAGGTACCAGAAAATCATTTCGAAGCTTGAATCACGGCTTGCTCAAATAAAAGAGGATCTTGAAGAAGCTTTACAATCGAAATCTCTCGTGAAAGAGAAGTATAAAAGGTCAGAAAAGTTCACGAAAGCTTAAATTCAAATAAATTTTGTTATAAATTATATTCATTGGATAGATCATTGGAGAATATAAAGATGAAAGCTCGAGAAGAAAGCGAAATGCTGCAAGAAAAAATCGTACAAATTTGTACGTCTGTCTTGGAAAAGTTTGGTCCGAGCACCATAGTTGACAAAAGAAAAAGTAATTATCAAATCAAGTGCCGTGGTCGTTTAAAATACCATGAGAAGATTTCGAGTAAATTACATAAAAAGGTATATGTATAGAAGTTTTTGTTCAGGAAATAACGTGATAACGAATTTTATGTTATGTTTATGTTATGTTATGTTATGTTATGTTATGTTATGTACCTATTATACGAAAAACTCGTTTCATTCGTTCGAATATTGTCAGCTGCGGATGGCAGTGGTGAGATCGAACAAATTGAAACGTGAATTGACAGCTGCGAGGAAAGCGTTGAAAAACAAATCAGAGATGTACGAATCGATCAGCAAATGCTTCGACGAATTGAAACGAGATATGGACACCACCGAGATGAATTTGAACAATCTGATATCGGAAAATCTTTCGTTAAGAAAGAAGATAGACGACACGAGGGATTGGTTGGCGGAACGTAACGCGGAAAAAGTACATCATGCTTCGAATCATCTTCGAGATGCTCAGAAAAATCGAGAATTGTCGAATTTGAAGAAGAAACTGGACGAAGACAAAGCGACGATCGATCAACTTCGAAACAGGTGATTGAAAGAAGGTTGTTTGATTGATCGAATGGCATTTATTTAATTATTATTGTGAAATTCCGACGATCCACATAGGTTAATGAGATCAGAATCAGCGAATACCAATAAGGGATTTTTATTAAACAGCTACAAAAGTCAACTAACTGATTTGAACCAAGAAAAGAATCGACTCGTTTCGAAGATAAACAGCTTGGAGAACGAGATCAGTGTTGTTCGAAACAATAATTCACAATTAAAAGCAAAAGTAAAAACTAATTTTCTTTTTTTTCCTAACTATCCCTTTTTATCGTCGCTTGATCGTCGTTTTTAGATTTCAATTTTAAATAATGAAAAGGTTAAGTTACATTCCGATAACAAGAAATCAAAGACTGACATTACTGAAAAGGTAAAAATATGAAAGATTAAAAATTTATTAAGTTTTAGCAATAGGAATTTATTTATAGATAAAAACGCAGACGGTACAGCAAGAAAGTGAAATTATTACAGCCAAGTACGAAGAAACCATTAATTCTATGAAAATAAAGATCACAGCTATTTCAAATGAAAATTTAGAGTACTCGAAAGCGATAAAAGTAAGTTACTTTTATTAACGTTAAATAAGACATAACATAATTGAGAGCTTCTTTTTCTTACAAGGAATTTTTAAGAAAAATTCACAATCGAAGAAAATACGAATCGCATAGAAATTCAAATGAAAACGAAAACGAAAGCGAGGCGAGTGAAAGGGAAGCTCACGAAACAGCTTGCAATATCTTAAATATGACACCGGAAGAACTATCTGGCCTTATTAATGGAAAAACGTTTAATTCGGTAATTTTTTGTTAATAATTGATATTCCAATGTTGTTAATATTCATTTTTCAAAAGTGCAGATCAATCCCTGGATAGTCGAATTGAATCGTATATTATCAGAAAATCATTTCTCTGGAAACCTGTCGAATTTTTTATTTAGAAAGGCAATGAAAAAACTGAGGACGTAACATATCGTTTATTCATGAACAAGATGTACAATACAATATCATCGTTACAAATATAATTGGAAAAATAAATAAAATTCATACTTGCTACAGAGTCAATGTATATCAAAATATGTAGTATAAAAATGATTGAAGAACCTTCACCAGCCCTTGAAATACTTTCTCTTGGCTTTCTGTCGTAAATGAAGTCTCAAAATCTTATCTAAATAGGAATGATTATTCCTATTGATAAAAAAAAATACTTCAACAAGCCCCAGTGAACGCATAAATCCTCAGGAAAGAAGAAAAGACATTCTAATTGATTCAATTGTCGCTCTGCAGTTCGCTGGACCCGGTGGCATCCGGTGCTTTTTGCAGCTGTGCGCTCTGATATCTCTCGTATCCATTACTTTCCCCAAAGATCTTCCTTCCAGGGATTCTCTCGTCATCCTTGACACTGACTTCAGTCCCTATCTGCACCACTGGCCAAGGTAATTTCCCATCGTTTCTCTGACTACCAATTTTTCTATCATTATTCTGATCCAACTGCTCGTTGTTACGCAGGTTCTCCAGGGTCACCTTTCGACGACTCTCCTCTTCAGGGTAAGGATAAGGTCTATCCGCTATACTGGATCGTTTCGAGTAAGAATCGTAACTATCGTATGGATGTCTGTAACGATATCTGGTTGGATCAACGTTCCCTGGGATGCGTTTATAACTTCCGTCCCTGGAGGTAGGTGTCCTGGTACCACCGTCATAAGGTCTGGGATAGTTCCTGAGGTCCACGGGCTTCCTGACGATTTCAGGTAACGTGGCGTAGTAAATGATCCTCTTAGGCTTCGGTGTGGGTCTGCTTCTGCCGTACAAGTCCAGCTCCTCGTCCCTGTACCGGTCGTAGTAGTACGAGTAGTCGTTGGGCAGACGAGTGTAGTAGTCTCTCTCCATCCTGTAACGATCGGGGTAGTAGTAACTGAAGCCACGACGATAGGTCATAGGGTCGTAGTCTCGTTCTCTGACGGCGTTGCGATACCAGGAGTAATCGTAATCGTCGTAATTCCTAGTGACCGGCATGTCTCGAGGTTCACGGTGCTCGTAGCTCCTTCTATGGTGGCTGGTCACAAAGTCTGCTCTCGGTATCGCATAGCCTCTGCTGTTTGCCAACTCTTCGTCGTCTACCGTTTGGATCATTTGATCCAAGCTACTGCGACGAGGAAATTCGATGGACAGAGGTTGAGTGGACCAAGAATCTGACGAACTGAGACGCGCCTCTCGTACATTCTTATTAGTGGAGATTTCTTCCAGATTGGTCTCGTTATCTGCGTCACGACGCATCCTGGACACGATTTTCTTCGTACCTTCTAGGATTTCCTTATTATTCGGTTGCAAAACAGTCATCATAATACCTGTGCGGATGATTTTCTCTTCGATCGCGTCGTCGGGGATGGCGTTTGGTTCGATTTCCTCGGGGTTCGAGCTTTTTCGAACGTTTTCGAAAGGGTTCAGGTGACCAAATCCACTGACAGTGCGAATTTCGAAGGCGGAGGAGTCTGATCTTGGCCAGGATGGATGGTTCCAATAGTCTTTCGCGTATGGGGAAACTTGCCATGCTTCACCGATTCCTGCTGCATCGATCTCCGTTAATAAGAACAGTAGCGAGTATAGTTCGAAGAGGATCAGCCGCATATTTGTCTGAAATCAAGTAGACATGGAATTAAATATTAATAATTTTGTTAACAGAGTAGGAGGGGAGTGAAAAAAAAATATTCAGCAAAACGTTTAATGACCGTTCCGTGCCGGTAAACGCGCGGTCAGATAAAATCGTCACCGTCTATAGAAGCAGCCAGTCCGATTCCCCATAACAAATATAATTTCCCACTCGTTTCCGCGGTATTATGTCTGGTTCCGGGCAACACATAGATCCGGTCGCGTGATTGTTCACTCGACTACATTTAACGTTGCATCCACCTATGAAATCGAACCAGAATTCAACTTGACCATACTTGAACAGAAAGTTCAACGACATTTCGAAAATATTCTTTCCGAGGAACGTCCTCAAATTACTTTAGAGATGTTAGAACGTCTCTGCGTAGCGGAACAAATCTTTAGCAGGAAGAAGATCTCCTCCTCCGTTAGCATCGCGCAGTTACGTTTGCTGTTTTACAGTTACCAACTGTTCACAAACCGCTTTGTTTTGCGACTGTACATATTTCGGTTCTTTCTTTCTTTCTTAATTGCTGACCTGGCGAACAGATCTACGAGATGAAAACAAGTAACGGACTACGCTACGATCTAGAGTACCATTGGCACATCGTGATCATGATACGCGTTATAATGATTTACCATCGGAATTATTAAATATTTATTGTTCGTATAAAAGAAAAATTCGTTAAAAATTACCGGCTATGAAAATCAATAAATCAGAAGAAAGAGCTATAAAACTGTAAATTAATTCAGTCCCATTTCTAATTTCAAAAGAAATGAAAAAGTGAGCGATGGCAAATGAGTTAAAATACCTGGATGCGGTGGAATTTGTAATCCTATGAAAATTTATGAGATAGTAAGGAGAAAATTATAGTTAAATTTAAAATATAATTAAGGATCTACCTGTATTTCCACAGTCTATCCACAGCTTTGAAGTGTCGTTGACTGTCCGGCGCTACTACGATTACTACGCTCCAAGAACTACGGCTTCCCGGTTTACCCCGGCTTCGTATCTGCATACCGTACTGTTGTCGCCAGCTAAAACACGCTTACCCCTCTACCTGCGGGCTTAACTTTCCTTCTCAATTGGTCGTCGTTTGTAACTGTAATTCTTCTAGCAAAAGAAGAATACTAAATGGCTTCCTTTAAGAGAATCGAACTTTTACAGAACCATACAATCTTTTTTTCAATTTGTCAAATCAATTATGAATCGATAAAGTAAATTCAACTTTTATGTTACCTTAGTTTAAACTACCTAGAAAAATTTTAAAATATATTCTAAATACGAAAGAATAAAATCACGAGATAAAGATCTCCTCCAAAAGGATTTTTGAAAATATATAAAGAGCAGACTTTGTTCTACACTAATGAACAATCGTTTTCACTTTGCACCTCTACACAGAAGTTTACAGAATACAATAAAAGCGGAATAGAGAGCATAGTCTAAAAATAGAACAGCGTTGAATAAATTGTGAACGACATAATACACGATGACACTGTCATGCACTGCGGTGCATAAATTAGGGTAGATTCAAACGTATGTACATAAAGTATAGAGTACCATCAAAATATTATAATCCTATTTTCGGGCCTCGCATCGACCACCCTCCCAAGTCATTTATTATTTTATCCCTCTTCATGGGCCTCGGCTCAACTTTCTCTGTTATTTATTATTCTTTTGTCTATAAGGGCCTCGCGAGGCCCAACCATTCGTCACTGCATCCCTTACATGTCTGCATCCTTAACATCCCTGTATCCCTTATATCACTACATTCCCTATATTCCTACATCTTGTATATGCCGGCATTCCTTATACCTCGGCATCCCTTACATCACTGCACCCTTTACATTTCTGTATCCCTTACACTCCTCAATTCTCCCCGCATCTCTTATATCCTTTCAACCCTTATAATAAATCCATAACAAATAAATAACAAGTAAAGTCTCGTGACAAATAATTTTAAATTTAAATTTAAATTTTTGTAACATTTAGTTCCTTTTTTTACCGCCAGAGGACGCTGATTCGACATCGAAATTTTAGTTCACATTTTTGCCGCCAGAGGGCCAGAAATTGGGCGCGATTTAGTTCCTTTTTTCGCCACCAGAGGGCGCTGATTCGACATCGACATTTTAGTTCACATTTTTGCCGCTAGGGGGCCAGAAATCGAGCGTGATTTAGTTCCTTTTTTCGCCACCAGAGGGCGCTGATTCGACATTGAAATTTTAGTCCACATTTTTGCCGCCAGAGGGCCAGAAATTGGGCGTGATTTGGTTCCTTTTTTCGCCACCAGAGTGCGCTGATTCGACATCGAAATTTTAGTTCACATTTTTGCCGCCAGGGGGCCAGAAATTGAGCGTGGTTTAGTTCCCTTTTTCGCCACCAGAGGGCGCTGATTCGACATCGCCGTTTTAGTTCACATTTTTGCCGCTAGGGGGCGCTGTTTTTCGAAATTTACTAACTTACCTTTACTTACCTTTACTTACCTTTACTCGAAGCAGTCTTTTTAATATATTTATTATAAGGGATGCAGAGATGTAAGGAATGTAGGAATGAAAGGAATATAGAAATGAAAAGAATGTAGGGATGTAAGGGATGAAGCGATGTAAGGAATGTAAGGATGAAAAGAATGTAGGGATGAAAAGAATGTGGGGATGATAAGAATGCAGGGATGTAAGGGATGCAAAGATGTAACGGAACGAGGATGTAAAGGAATTCCGTAGGGGTCCGGGGCTGGGGCCCCGGTCTCCACCGCACGCGGCCCAAGAAGTGCCGGCGTCGGGCGTGGCCCCCGATGTCGGTGGAGTTTGGCACATGGCGGAGAGTCAAAGGGCCCTCCCTGCCGCCCTAGTGCAGGCCACCGTGGTGGTTTTAGTGGGTAAAAATCCCACACTACCTCCGGCCTCTCCCCCAGGGGGCTGAAGGTGTCTTTCTGAAGATTTCCACCACGTTAAAAAAAAAAAAAAAAAAAAAAAAAAAAAGAGTTATTTAAGGGTTGCAGGAATGTAAGGAACGCTGGGACGGAAGGAATGCAAAGATGTAAGAGATACTGAGATGGTCTTGGCCTATAATGAGGGATAAAATTATATAAATAACTGGAAGAAGTAAAATAAATGGGGTCCTCGGCTGAGACACAGAAGAGGGATATAATCATAAATGTTATTCTCCTTCGATGAGCTTATTTAATAAGCAAAAAAAATAAACGAAGTAAATTAAATAAATTCTGGGAAAAAATTATACTGGTTGTGCCCTCTTCATACGGACCTGATATTATCCAGGGGGGTTAGGGACCCCTCTGCGCCAATGGCGCCCACTGCGTACGGACCTGATATCATATTGGGGTATTAAGGACCCCGAGACGCCGGTGATTATCTTTGCATACCAATAATATAGCATCCGGGGTGCCAGGGACCCCGAAGCACCAGTGACTATCCCTGCATACCGACATATCATCTTGGGGTGTCAGGAACCCCGAAGCACCGATGACGCTGTGTTCAATCAACATATTGGCATCCGGGGTGTCAGGGACCCCGAAGTACCGCTGACACTGTTTGCATACCGACATTTTGGCATCCGGGGTATCAGGGACCCCGAAGTACCGCTGACACTGCATACCGACATTTTGGCATCCGGGGTATCAGGGACCCCGAAGTACCGCTAACACTGTTTGCGCACCGACATTTCGTCTAACGGGGTATCAGGGACCCCGAAGTACCGGTGACACTGCATACCGGCATTTTGGCATCCGGGGTGTCAGGGACCCCGAAGCACCGATGATACTGCTTACCTACACTACGGCATTCGGGGTACCTGAGACCCCGAGGTACCGGTGACGCTGCATATCGATAAAATGTCACCGGGGTGTCAGGGACCCCGTAGCAAATAGCGAAATATAAGACCTAAAAACGAACAAATCGTTAAACTCACTTGTTCGGAATAGTGATGGGTTTGAGCGGATCTAGCGAAATATAAGAACGAAAAACGAACAAATCGTGAAACTCACTTGTTCGGGATAGTGATGGGTTCGAACGGATCTAGCGAAATATAAGACCTAAAAACGAACAAATCGTGAAATTCACTTGTTCGGAATAGTGATGGGTACGACAATTATTTATTATAAAACAAACTTGTAAATAATTAAGAAATCATTCACTCACAAACAATGAAAATGATATATTTATAAATCACAAAAATGATATATTTCCAATCAATTACAGTTATCAATTATCACAAAATCTGTTTATTATGAAACATTACTAAAAGGTTTCGGCTCGCATCATGATTGAAATAAAATTGTTAATTACAAAAGAACTAATTTGTCACAAACGTTAAAAATAGACTCACAATTTAGACTTACAGACGAAATACACTAAGAAAAATTAAAAATAATCATATTTGGTTATTCTAATCTCTTCGGGGTGTCTGGGACCCCGTAAATTATGATCCCTCGAAAGCAAAGACATGTCCAGCCTCGTTTAATGTGTAATCACTCGTATAGGTTAGTAACTCCGAGGTTATTAAGCATGTGAATTAATGTTGTTATAATATTTAAACAACTTACAAGCTAATCTAATCATGCTGTTGAATTGATGTATGTAAATATTCCAAGCGATTTATTATTTATATTCGTAAATATATAAAGCATCTCGATTGAGGATTGAATAGTAGAAAGATGGCAGAAGAGGGTAAGAAGATTTCTTTTGGTTTTGTAAAATCTATTAAGAAGCCTGTGTTAAAGAGTACTGTACCTCAAGAAGAAAAAAAGGTTGATTACATTGAATGTCTTGACGAGAAGGGTATTAAAGTAATAGGGTAAGTTAAAAAGAAATCTTTTAAACGAATGTATAAATTTAACCTAACCTATAAAGGCTACTAATATTTGTTTTCTATATTATAGAGAAGAGAAAAAGAAAGATGAACCCCTTGTTATTCCATTGCTAGGTTCAAAAACATGGCATGATAGAATTATTAATAAAATTGATGCTGATATTTTTGAACCTAAGACAAAGGAGGAACCAACAGATGATAGCGCCAAGCAGGAGGGAAAGGTTGATGTACCTAATGGCAGTTTATTGCCACAGATTTCAGTGAAAGAAGAAGTAATAGAGAATGATGAAAATAAAGCTGTTACTTTAGAAGAACAAGCAGCTAAAGAAATCATTGAAGATCTCAACTCTAAGGAAAAGGAACAACAAAGCGAAACAAAAACATTGACTTTATCTTTAACAGATGATCCATCATTAAGAGGCACAGAGCAGGTATTTTTTTTTTACTATTTCAGACATACATGTTTATACATTATATGTCTATGTGCTACTAATAAATATTCTATTATTGTTTTAGTCTACATTAGAAGACTATGATAAAATTCCTGTTGATGCTTTTGGATTAGCAATGTTAAGAGGAATGGGATGGCAACCTGGCAAGGGAATTGGTAAAAATGAGAAGTATGAATTTTATTTTCTGTGAGATTTAAGCATCGCTTACTATAATTACTTGATTTGATACATTGTTATTGTTAACATTCTAGAGTAGTATCAGCTGTTATACCTGAATTACGTCCGAAAGGTATGGGCCTAGGAGCAGACAAAGTGACATTACAAAAGAAAAATACAGATTCTAAGAAGCAGGAGGAAGAACTTAAAATTGAAAAAGGGACTTTCGTGAAAATCATAGCTGGGAAACAAAGCAATAACTATGGGCAAATAGAGGGATTTGACGAGGACGCTGGAAGGCTGATAATAAAACTAGCTCTTGGAGGGAATATTATTTCTGTAAATGAATTCATGGTGCAACCTGTAACTAAATCCGAATATTCAAAAAACTCGAAAGTTCTAAGTTAGTATAAATAATTAGTTTTTCATGAGGGGATTTTTAAAAACAAAAACGTCAACCATATCTCCTTAAGTTAAATAAAACTTAGAAATGTTAAGAGTGGTCTAATTGCTCTAAGTATCATTTTATACATGAGTTTTAAAAGTCCCTGTAATTTTTATAAAAATCACGGTAAATATAGAAATTTTAGCCCTTAGTATTTTATGGCGTTAATTTTAGATGTAAAGAAATACGAAGAATATAAGGATAAAGCATCCACGGAACTAAAGCATAAAACTGTTGAAAAGAAAAAATCAGCTTCTTCTGTATCCTCGGGAGGTTCCGAAGATGATGATAAAAGTAACGTGGGCGATAAGAAGAAGGAAGATATTTCGTGTAATAGAAATAAATATGACAAAAAATCAAAAAGGCGGAAAAGAAAATCAGAATCTGATAGCGGTGACGACGACAGTGATTATGGAAAACGGAGAAGAAGAGGAAGGAGTGCATCTAGTAATAGTGATTCTTACGAATCAAAAAAATCGAAGAAATCAAAGAAGCACAAAAGAAATTCGCCAGAAAGGTCAAGTAAAAAACATAAGAAAAAAGATAAAGAAAGAGAAAAGACGAAAGATAGAAAATCCAGAGATTTTACAGACAAACGGAAACACAAAAAACGAGGAAGATCAAGATCTCGATCATTTAGTAAGCGGTAACATTTCTTGGAAATGGATTCTGCTGTTTTACTTTTGCGACCGACTGTATAATTTTGTTTATATACATTTTGTAATAAAACATATTTTTGCAAAATCAGATTTGTTTCTTATCCTTAATCAAACTGTTCAACCAATAAAATGTTCATTATACTGTATCAAAATAAATAAATATTTAAATCTGACGCGACTTGCTTACGTAATTTTGATATAATACGTGCACCTAACCTTAAAATACATTATGGTCATCGTGAATATCGCTAAACAAGTGCGAACAATGTCCAGTAAGTAATTTATTCGTAATATTAAGATAAAATATGAAAAAAAATGCATTTAATCGTTTTTAACATTCTTTTTAGCATTTCGTTTGGCATTAGTGCAACTTCAGGTTGATGAAATTAAAGTTAAGAATATAGATCGAACAGTTTCGTTCATCTCGGATGCAAAAAAACAAAACGCAGACATTATCGCACTTCCCGAGTGTTTTAATTCACCCTATGGAATACGTAATATTTTTTCTATTTATTTTAATAGCAATTCTCTAAAAAAAGGGCTTTTTATTATATACAAAACATGATAATGAAACAAGCATAACTCGCTATTTATTAATAATTTAACAATTAAAACTTTACTTCCACAGTAAATTACTTATCTTGTTCGCGCTTCAAATAATACTACTGAAGTCATCGAACGCGCCGGAAGTTGTGCTTTGAAAATTCAAATTACTCAGATTTGAAAGCACAATAATGATAATTCAATTTTATGTTTCCATTTCTATAAGTTAACTTATTCGCAAGTGAAAAATAATAATCATTTTTGCGTTTAATAAAGAATTTAAGTCATATTTAAATATACATACATTTATACAGAACATTTTCCAAAGTATGCTGAAAGCATTCCTGATGGCGAAACAAGTGTCGCATTGTCGGAAGCTGCCAAAGAAAATAGCATTTATATAATTGGTGGTACAATACCAGAAAGAGATGGGAATAAACTGTATAATACCTGTACTATATGGGGACCTAATGGAACTTTGATAACGAAGCACAGAAAAGTAAAGTTTCCTTTTAATCTGTAATGACCTCAACATACTATTATAACCACTTCTTTTATTACGATAGGTGCATTTATTTGATATTGACATTCCTAACAAAATTACGTTTCGTGAAAGTGATTCACTCAGTGCTGGTAATTCGTTAACGATGTTCGAAGTGAAGGGCTGCAAAATAGGGATTGGAATTTGCTATGATATTAGATTCGAGGAAATGGCACGCATTTATCGAAATAAAGGTACAGTAGTTGGTGAAACTCGATAAAATAATCTATATGGGATGCGGTACATACACTTATAATTGATATTCGAATTCCATCATATTTCCTGTCTCTCTGGGTCAGGTTGCCAGATGCTAATATATCCAGCGGCATTCAATATGACCACTGGACCAATGCACTGGTCGTTGCTTCAGCGTTCCAGATCAAATGACAATCAATTATACGTCGCTTGTATATCACCGGCTCGTGTACCTTCAGCTGGTTACGTCGCATATGGCCATACGCAATTAACCAACCCTTGGGGGGAGGTTCTTCACGATCTGGAAACTCAAGAGAGCATGGTAGTCGCTGATATAGGTAATTGCCTTAATCCTTTGATAACGAGAGCAATTCCAAATATGCAATTAAGCTAAATAGTGATTAAACAATATTGGGTGCTCGATTTCTGGGATACTTAATTTTCTTAATGTTTCTTTTACAGATTTGAAAGTCGTGAACGAAGTCAGAGCGCAGATTCCTACATTCTTTCAACGACGCACAGATTTGTACGATACTATCTGGAAAAAAGATTGATGCAATTGAAAATTTAATACACTAATTTTATAATTTTACATCGCGCGCGCTTTGAAAAGCATCACTAATGCCATACAGCGGTGGGTATCGAAACTATCGAAACAGAAAATTGTTTTTTTTTTTTATAATATTCTGCAATCCCAACTTAACCCAAATAATAATAATAATAATAATAATAATAATAATATTACAACTTATTTAGTCCATAAAGAGAAGTAGGATAATAAATAAATAGTTAGGAAGCGTGGATCTTGACCCATAAAGAAGGATAAAGTAATTAATAACTGAAAGGGGTGGCCTTGGCCTACAATATACATAACTGGAAAAAGTGAACTAAAAGGGGTCCCCAGAATGGGGATACAATCATAAATGTTATTCCCCTTCGATGAGCTTATTTAATAATGCTTCCGGAAAGAAATTAGAGGACGAGTATCATACTGGTTGTACTTACCCTCTTCATTCGTGTCAGAGATCCCGTTGCGCCAACGACGCCCTCTGGATACCGAGCTGATATCATATGGGGGTGTTAGGGACCCCGCAGCACCGATGACACTCTTTACATACCGACATTATAGCATCTGGGGTGTCGACGTAGTTCAGAGACTTGTTAATAGATGACGCAGAGCATCTTTCTGAGGCGGTTCTTTCGAAAGAGCGCTTTGAAAATAGTCAATAACAATATTATAGATAAGAGTAAGGGTACATAAAATAAAAAAACGTTCACCATGGTCTTGAATATTTTTAATATCGATCAGATAAATTATTACAATTCATATTGGGTTATCATAGAACAATTACTCATACATAAAAGGCCCCTCAATGATCAAACGACGTAATCACATAATCAAAGGTAGTTTACGTATCATAGTAAGTAATATTAAATCTATCGTCTAAATATATTTACATTCAGACAGATTCATAATAATCCAATTTTTATACACGTAAATCTTAGCTCATGGTAGAAGCTTAAGAGAAATTGGTCGATTGATATACACGGTGTCTTGAATGTGAGGTCAAACAGCAAGTATGCAAACGCGCTAAAAACTTGATGAAGAATAGTGTTTCGATTGTTCACCAACCGGAAAGTTTTATCTACTCTCCCTCGAGAAGTATCAGAGAATTCTCTCTTGGTGTTTGTTTTAACGAATTGGGTCAGAAACGACCGGTTCGCCAGCTCGACGTCAAACCTGTCTACTAAACTTTGATAAAGTACACTTTTTTCTGCCTTTGTCTCAATTCTGCCAAAAAGGTTGAAATAAGTAAATGAAAGGAACGAAACGTGTTTGAAAAATGAAGATGTAGTTATTCTTTAACATTCTTGCAGTGGAATAAATAACAATCTCGATTTAAACAATTCTGATTTACATCGTTGATGAAAAGTTAGCTGAAATATCGAGATGCAACGATATTTCAGCTTTACAAATGATGAAAACTGAACACTGTGACCGTGTCGCTGGCACGAAATTGTTTTTCTTCCTTGAAACCTCATGCATATCCTGCCTCTTCCTCGATGCTTTTACATGAAAACTGCAACGGTTTTATTTACAATTGAAATTTGCCTCGGGCCATCGACAATCCTTTATCAAAAATATCCTAATAAATGCGAAACGTGTCTCTGTGGGGTTTAACAATTTTGAAATTGAAAATCTCTTCAAGACGTCGACGATTTAATGAAGAAATGTTGATCAGGAAGGGTAGAATAAAAGAAAAAAGAAAAAAGAAAAAAGAAAAAAGAAAAAACCGAATGAATTAGCCTAAGTGCTCGTCGTTTGAAACCGTTTCGAAACTTTCGCTTAATAACGCTACCAATTAAAAAGTTTCGATGATGTTCATTATACATATAATTAATATATTAAAATTCGATTGAAGTTGTATCGTTAAAACCTTATCGTAGCTAGACAAAATTCGAATATACGTGAAGTTTTCAATAGAACAGGATCAATGAGTAAGAAAATCGTGGAAACGTTGATATTATTTTTATTTTTTTTTTTTTTTTTTTTTACGATCAAGATTATAGTGTCTGTTCCTCGAATCTGTATATACATGTATATAAAAATCAGTATAAGATAAAAAATAACAAGAAGCGGATTTATTTTCGATAAATTTAACAGTACAGCAATTTACGTCAATCGTTCGCCTGTAGAACCTTTTTGGGTAAAAATAATACCTCTTCCCTTTTTCGTAGCACTAATTTTGATAAATGTTAACCCTTATACCGAGTAAGGTGTAAATTTAAGTCGTCTAAAGGAAATTTCTGCTAATTGGATGAATTGAGAATCCATTGAATTATTAATGGTAGAATACTGGTATTATTCTAGCTCGTAGAACATGACTGAATTGGTACAACCCCATAGAAATGATTCAAAGCTCCCGGTAATCTAGATTAATAATCTGATTACCGTTTTCAAGTAGAATTTATGAAATACATACATATTTGAAGGAAGAAAAGGAACTATGTTACGATTAAATAGAATGCGCGGGTGGCTGACAATGAGAATAGAACCGGGAGCACAGAGGGTTAATAGAAAATAAAAAATCCACGACCTACAACCATAAGTGCGAAAACATTGAACTTGACACCAGCCGCCGCCTACGAAATTACTATGCACCGAATAGAAGAGTACTCGACGAGCGTAAAAGCAGCGAAATCTTTATGAAGGAGGGAAAAAAGTGAAAAAAGTGAAAAAAGTGAAAAAAGTGAAAAAAAAATTGAGAAATACTCGGACCGTGAAGAAGAGAAAAATGTAAATTGTGTTACGCGTTCTTTGCTCGAATTATTTCTGCCATATATTTTTAACCGTACTGAATTGTTCCCTGAAGAGAGAAGAAGATACTTTTAATTAAAATTTCTAAGTCTACCGTTAAAATCGCCAGATTTTATTAATAGTTCAGTCACGATGCGATACTAATTAGCAAATTACATGACTTATCATTGATCATGATTGCTTTGTTTTTTCTTGCAATTGTTTTTTAAAGAAGCTCTATGAAATTGACACGTCGATTGCGATTTAATATTAAATTATAAAATGAAATAAAGGAAAGATTAATTAGTGTGTATTCGGTATTCGAGGTACAATTTATAATATATTTAAAATTTAAAATTTAAAATTTAAAATTTAAAATTGAGTCCGCTGCAACCCTCTCTCGTTAGTTAAAACTCTACATGTATATTCGATGGAGATATTACTACGATAAATTTAATTGAGCACGTGTCTATACTCAATCGATATATCTTTACTTGATAAAAGATGCTTGCTCGATATCACGTCTATCGATCGAATACTTTACATACATTACATAAATATGGAGGGTAAAATGGTAAAATCTACTGTTCTGATTTTCTTCTTAATATCTATAATTAAATATTCCTCTTCGATCGCGAAGAACTCTTTCTCTCTTCTACGTTTCTCCGTATCCGACAAAGTATATACATGCGATAATATACACCTTTGTATGTACATACATACATACATACATACATACATACATACATACATACATACATACATACACGTAGAAAATACAGTATTGTTAGTTTTATCGTGTGGTTCACCGTGCCAGCACAGGTATCGATAACTCGACGAATGTTTTACATTTACAATTGAAATATTAAATCGTTAAACTGACAATTTGCGGTAGATGTCTGTTACATTCGCTTATTTTGAACTTGTTTATGCTGCCGAAACAGTGTTTAAAATTCCTTTTAGAATTCGTAATAGCCATATACATATGTACTTACGCGTTTCAATTGATGAAAAGGAAAAGTTTGTTATCTTTTTAATGATTTACGCGTTTAAAAGAGAATTAATTGTACGGTAGCGTGAAAATAAATGAGCAATGCTTGTATTTCCAATTTTTCCATTAAACTTTCACGCGTAGTTGGTTAAAATTTCATTTACTCTTAAAATTATCCGTGTTTTCATTGAATAAAATTCTCTTGGTTCCAACAGATTTATTGTTACCGTTTCGATTAATTGTTCGTTTTCGTTCCATCGCGTTTTCCCGACCGGAAGTGATATGTTTGGTCATAGGAAACGCGTAGGCCGTCGAACGAATGGATGGATTGATCGAAATTAATTAAGTGATTCTAGTTTCGCAGCATTTTATTTCTTTCTTTTTTCTTTCTTTTTTCTTTCGAATAATTCGCACGCCTCGAGAGGCGCGAGAAACTCGAGAAGTTTCGCAATTTCGACGGAACGAGAGAATAAAAGCACTACGAAAGTCAGGGACGGTCTTTAAGCTCCGAAGGATTTCTTAAACGAACTCGATTCTCTCAGATTCTTCGGAAAATTCCTAAGAAAGCGACGCGGTAATAATCAATTTCTTAAATAAAAGAGAAACGATACGTATCGTGTTATATGTAGGTATACATAGGTAAATTATAAAATTGAAATACAACGAACGTTAAAATGTCAGTGTCAAGCGAGATTGTACCGCGACGCGTTCGAGATTAAAACGTTTCATTCGCTCGTAGTAGGTAAAGCGAGGATTAACGCGATGCATTTATGGTGCATTTATCTCAGCTAGCCAACGTGTTAATGGATATACCGTATATGTATGTATTAATCCTCGAACAGCAAACCCGTGGATTCTCTCTTTAATTTGTGCTCAGAATTCTCGTAAATAAAGTGTACAGCCTGATGAGCTTCGTTTTTGCAAAATAGAATTTTATTGTAAACAGATTGTTAATCGAGGTATTTCGTACACTTATCTTTTAGTCCTTTTTTTCATGATCGCCATAAATAGGAAATGGTACTAGAAAAAAAAAGAAAATATTTCTGTCTTTTCTAAATCCTACCTTACTCGTTATTTATCGATGAAGATTCTTTTATTATTTCGTTTTATAAATGTGCAATAATTCCAGCGTGGTTCAGTTTCTTTTAATGAAAGCAATTTTTGATATCGTAAAGTACGTAAAAGAAAAAAAAAAAGTCATGGTTTCATATAAAGGACAGAAGGCATACGCGATTGTATACGCGAAGCTGATATAAAAATGGGTTAACAAGCTTCGTGTAATCCTTCAATTGAATTTTTTCAATTCCACATAGCTAACATTCAAGGTTCTTCATTCTCCTTCATTCGATCAGTGAATAAAACGAATTTCCATATCATCGATCACGGCGTTCAAGCACGGTTACAAAAGTATTAATCTTACTACTTTGGAAAGTAATAAAATAGTTTAGAACGATTCCATGAAACGAAATTAATCCTAGAACCGCGTCACTAGGTTCCTCTGATTGTGAGAGGTAAACTCTGACACGTCGTACCTTTACCCCTATCCCTGATGAGCCGTTTTTCGATCCTCGTCGACGATCCTCTTCCTTGTAAGAAACTAGAGCACCTTCAGAAGAGCGATCAAACCGAACAGCCATACGGTCCCTTGCTCCTTGATCCTGGATGATCCTGCGGCGATAATCAAATCTGGCCCGGTCCAGTTGGCGTCCGTGTCGTCGAGACACTCAAACTCGCAGCAACGTTCACCCACTCGAAACTTCTTGCATTTCTGTGGCAGAAGATCGATCACTGATCAATTGCTATTCAATCGTGCTTGAACGTTCGGTATCCAGGTCATGTAAAGTCGAATAGAATGGAGGAAATAGGGGTGAGAGGTGTTAAGGGTGTACCTACATACGTACTTTACCTACCTACCTACCTACCGAAGAATTGAATAAACGAACGAACGAATGAATGAGGTGTTAAGGACAACCGATTTTCCTTCTACCGTTACTGTTTATACATAGGTATATTCGAAAAAAAACCATCAGAAACGTTGCGAAAGTGTCTGACTCTATCAACTATAAAAGATCTCCAGTGCAACGTTGAAATCGTTGACTTCCGTTTAAGGTTCTGGTAAAATCACGTAGCGCGATATTCAGGCCACCGGGTGTTTGCATGCGACTAGTTTTATGCTAATCCCGTGCAATTACAATATCTTTCTCTCGTTTACAAGCAACGATGTGACTGGCAGTTGCGTGCTTTCCGACGCATAATGCGCGACACCCTGTTGGCCGATTTTTTCCATTCCCTATTTCCCTATTTCTTCGCGCTACTTTCGCGGTAGAAATAGAACGCGAAGACTGAACAATTTCCACGATACTCAAATTACACGATTTAAACTCGAAAGTTCTTCGTCGCGTGTCAACGTGAAAAATAGAAGCATTCTGCTGACTGTCACGCTACCTTTGTTAACCTCGATAAAATTATGGACAACAAAAGGTGCAGATTCCCTATCAGATATGGAGTCGAAAAGTCCTTTACCGTTTTTGGTAATATAACGCTTCGTTTTCGAATACTCGACTTCCGGAAGGCTGAACTCGATCGTTCAATCGCTTGTATTCACGAGGAATCTATTGTTTTCGCACTGTATAATATCCTTTTCAGGATATCGAATTTTAATATCGAACGCGTTGAATACCTAAATACCTTGATAATTGGAAGTAAAAGTAAAAGTAAAAGTAAAAGTAAAAGTAAGGATCGTTTTGCAAACAATTTCACGCGATTGTACTTGATTAAATGGAACAGTAAGAAGATACGAGGCCACTGCGGACGAATTGTGCGGACTGCAGCATCGAGATCGAGAGGAATTCCTTGCTGTTAGTCTTTTTTATAAACGAAAATGCATGGCACGTTGGCCGTCCTACACTTTTCTTTCTTATTTTGGCATCCGAAGCGACGCGACGCGTCGTTCCGTTCGAGTACAGTGTTAAAATAAAAGAATCGTAGGCTTCGTGCCAAATACAGTAACCTTCGTCGTCCTCTCAAATACTGACTACTTATCAATGAAAAATAAACTTTCGAAAGCTTTCCAACTACCCTGTAAATCCGTGGAAGTTGCTTAAAACAATGGAACAACATAAGAAACATCAAACGAAGGATGTAAGAAAGATTTTGTGTAAACAAAGCTGACAGTGTTTTTCTTCGTAATTGAAAGCTCAGAAACTACGGAAGCACGATCCCGAGAGGAGAAAAAAATCTCGTTAAGGGGCTTGACGATGTCACATCAAGTGAAAATTCAATAAAGCGATTACTAACGGTATTACCAGCGACAATCGTGTTATGGCAATTCGCAGATACAGCTAGTTTTCTATTTTCGTTTAATTGCTCCCCGAAGAAACAGTTCTTTAACGAGACAAATTCGACTTGTGCTGTTACCTTTTTATTAAATAACTTCACGATTGCTATTCGTTATTAACGACTTGTTTCAATTCAACTTCTTCGTTACGTTTAAGAATTTTTCTTTTCTCAAAGGAAAAAAATTCTTTCTAAATATTTCTTCTTTAAATTTCTTCTATCAAAAGTTTCTAGTATCATAAAATTACTTTCAACTAGTATGACGTGTGATTATAAGAAAAGGTTTGCAGTCACGTACCTCGCATGCAAATTAATTCTAATTCTTAGAAACAAAGTATTGTAGAAAATGGAGCAGTTAAATTATAACATGATTTTCGAGATAATGATTAAACTGCTAAAATTTTTTTAACGTTAAATCCCACGGCTTTAGTTTTTCATTGAAAAATTGATAGGTATATGTATAGGGTATTCAAATCTCGTAACCTAAAAGCCAAACTAAAAATTAATTAATTGAATTTCCATTAACAACGTGCTCGTTAGCGAAATGTTAGAATCTTAAAATTTCGCGTACGCGATATTCAACGATGAAACCAATCAATACAGAAAGTTACATTGGAACTTTCAAGCGACATTGGAACAGTTTACAAGCTATCAAGTTCTCTTTCCCTCCCTTTCATCTTTATACCAGAACTCGAAAGAGACCGCTTAATAACGTTACAGCTGAAATGCGAACACGCGTCAGAGGGTAAACGGAACGCCTTGAAAGAACACGAGGTGGTTAAAAAAAAAATTTTTTTAAAACCGTCCGGTAAAACGGCGGATACGGTTGCTCGTGACATCTCCGAGATTACTACCGCTTGAAAATTACACGGAAAAACCATTGAAGGAATTTTGTTGAAACTTTTTTTTTTTTTTTTTTTTTTGTTTTTTTTTTTTGTTTTGTTTTTGGATTCGTTAGACCGACTCGATTCAATGTGTTAAGATAAACTTTTAATATTTTCTAAGGACATTTACAGGAACCACGTGTTTGTACCATTAGAAGGTTGCGCCGAACGATTACGTGGGATTCGATTGGTGGAAACGGAAGCGGCCAAGAATAATCGGGAACGTAATTCGAAGACGTTCAAACGATAACGCAATTTCCTGCGAGGCGTAATTGATTCCTGGAACAAACTCTGCCCTCTCTGTTTTACGAGCTATAAACTCACGTCAGGAAGAAGATAAAATGCTCCTCTTCGATCTTTCTGTCTTTAGCAACGAGTAATTGACCCGTTAATTCGAGGATATATTTATGACTATTCAGAGAGACGTTGGGGAAAAACGGAGGTGAACAATTCGGGATTTCGTAAGGAGAAAACGTGCTCATTAAAATCATTTACACCGGTCGCATCCGTGTCGAGTAATCGATTTCACACACGGTTCGTTGCAGCGCGCTTCGTTTTTCTCCGCCTTGATACCAATACAGACAGCTGCTGTGTATTTATTGTTCACGACTTACACGGACGAATTATTAAACGAGAGATTTATTACTTATTACGAAAAAGCAATACATACGTAGGGTGGCGTACAGAAAATCGCTTGACACCACATTGGTTCGGAATGGTAACACACGCAGAGACTGCAGACCGCAGGTCCTGGCACATAAAGCAGGCCGTGACGAACAATGGCACCTTGGAAATCCGTGCAGTTCTCCTCCAACGCGGCTGAAACGATATTCAAGAAATTTTCCCCCAGTTTTATACAGATAGGTAGCAATACATCGAATGTTATTTTCGTTTGGTTCAAGAAAGAAGGAAGTTTAAATCAGCTCGAAACGTCAAAGACGTCAGAATAATTAAATTACTTCCACTATTCGTACACCTTTTCATTTCTTCTTCCATGAACCCCTCAATTATTCACATACGAATTACCGGTCTGCGTTTGCGTTTGCGTTTACCAATTATTCGCGTAGATTCGATTCTATGATATGCATGATTGGTTACTGCCGTGACCTGATGAGAATCGAACCAACAGAATATGTTTAAAATGTGAAATAACTAACGATAAGTACAAACCCGCGGAGATTTCTATCAAAATCCACGGTAGAATATCTACAGGTTCTTCAATTTCACTTACCCGTCCTCGATGGTAAGAAAAAGAGAAGAACGACAATAAGACAGACGGTCCAGCCGAGGATCTTCGAGTAAAGACTCAAAGATCTCTTCATGGTCCTCGATTATCGTTGTCGAAAGACGAAGGTAGTGAATGCTTCACGGCTATGTGCCAGGGGAATCGAAGAGATCCAACTATTCCAGCAACCACCATCCACGCACTGCGGCCAGGAGCGTGTTATCTACGCCAGAAATCAGAACACACGTTTTCACATAGTTTGGATCAATTTCGCGTGGGACTATCGTGATTGATCCTAACGCGAGATAATTGCACGTATGACGCGTACGACCTTAACCAACCACGCATGATTGTCCGTAAATGGTTGAAATTGATGTTGAGATGTTCTTTCATCATTTTAAGCTTCTTCGTTCTAACAATAAAAATTGTTATTAAACACCGACAATAACGACACTAACTTCTTTTACACTGTAATAAAAATGAAAATAGAACATCTATTATAACATCCAGTATCGATTAACTCGAAAGATTAATTAAAAATAGTAATATCGTTGAAATCGTTGAAATCGTTGAAATCGTTGAAATCGTTGAAATCGTTGAAATCATTGAAAATATTCCAACGACAAAGTGAATAATCAAGTAGAAATATTTAAATAACCAGGCAAACACACCGTATCAGCTGTTCCGATTATTTTTAGAAATAGATGACCTGGTTACGATTAAGGTTAAACAACCGCTGTTAGTCCTTTCTTATTCAATGTTGTAATTTCAGAGCAATCGATCATGATTACACGAAAGAAGCATACTCTTTGCGTTTGTCGACTGTATTTACAGACTAAATATCAATTTCAGGAGTGTACCGCAATTGATAGCATCATAAAAAATCCGTTCAATTTTCTTTTATCAATTTTCAATTTTTCCTGTATCTATGATCGTTTCGTTTGTCCCAGTTTCACCTATGTATGTGTGACAAAAAATCTCGTTAAAAAACTTTGCGCGTACCTTTCCAATAAATCACCATTAAAACAATTAATAACAGCGGTCAAGCAAAGCAGCAGATTTTAACATTTTAAAATCCGCATGATCCAATAATAAGCGTTTCATAAAATCCCCTAATTATTTGAATCGCAAATTACTATAATAGGTTGGGAACATCTAGATAACGTTTACTGAAATTTCTTTAACTTGTTAGATGACGTGTAAATGCGACTGCAATCCGCTTGTACGATTTATAGAAGTCGCAGATGTTACGTTACAAAAGTTACATAATACAGCTAATCCTCCGATGTTGTTTGGAATCTTTTATAAAATAATGATTGAAAGACGGTAACACCCTGACATGAAATCGTGTCCGACAGTTTCAAATTGCAAATTGCAAATTGCAAATTGCAAATAAATTGAAAAACAAAATTAGTCCCTTCGCTCCGACGACGCTCGCGACGCGACGTACTTACGTTAGTTAGATACATATGACAACTTTGCATACAATTCATCGCTAATACATTTGCACTCGGTGTACCAATCTCAAGTTCCTTAATTATTTCATGTTTAATTGTTATTGTTAACATCACTCGTTTCCCTCTCGGCGATATTACGTTCGAAGGTAGCTTCCATTGTACCGCATAAGAATCCACAACTTTCTATTTGAAGCTTTTAATTAAAACGTCGATGATAAATTCCTTTACTTTTCCAATTAAATCCAACACGATGTACAATATCGTTTTCTACTATAAGTGTTTATTAGAATCGATGGCTTTCAATGTTGTTATCGATTAAAAAGAAATCGACACCGTTATTACACAGTTAATAAAACGTTTCTTTTAATATCGACATGATATATTAAGCTTGCTGGTCGATCAGCAACCTCAACATATTTTTACATCGTATAAAATAAAGTCGACTAAAAAGATTTTAGAAGAAATGTTCATTTTTGCAGAAACTTTCAAGGCAATCATTTTTATTAAATTGATCGAATAAATATTAGTGCGATCGATCGATCGATCGATGTGACCAGTTTTATTAATCAGATTTATGCAACACCAACGTTATACGATTGAAGAAGGAACGGCAATTCTTTGAACTTACAAGGCTGCTGGTTACAGTTTATGCACTCTGGCTTAATATTACGTCGAACTACATACATATTATGTACATATAGGTGGGTTCGCGTGATTGCCTCCATCTCGTCTATTATTCACGCGTTACACATTCGAACGCGTGCACACCCGTTTGACATTGTTACTCTACATATCTACATACATATGTACTACCTTTGAACGCAATTACATCGACTGAAGTAATAATAACTTCTCTTTCATCCGAAGAAACTTTGTTGGAAAGCTTTTTTACCAAGTTCGATCAAGGAAAAAAATATAGTACATATTAGCAAACGAAATGTTTGCACAAAATCGATAGCTATGCAGAACTTTCCTTCAAAATAAATAATGATAATAAACTCTGATCCCTGTTCAGTTTCGTAGATGTATGCAATTTAGAAATACCTTTTTCACTTTTGGAGATGATATTACAATCACGGTACAAGTACATACTACTTTCTGTGACATATTGCAAAATTTATTAGCTGACAATGAGATGGAAGACAAATTTTTCTCTTTTCATTTCGCTTTAATCGAACAAAGTGTATTCACGTGGTTTGTTAAAACAACGTTTTCACTAGTGATTTAAAAAGCAGTAGAATGTAAAGAGAGACGTATCGAAAATTTGGTATATTTGCTGTTCGGTTTCCACGTATTTGCAGAACCTTGAAAATAAATTCTTAACCCAAATAAGTCGACCCAATGCTGGCAGAGAAATTTTCAGAAGCTGACGTCAATACTCTGTCATCGCTGTATCGTTTCGTTAGGCAATGTTCCGGTAATTGTAGATATCCGACTTTAATGAAATTAATTGCAAAAAAAAAAAAAAAAAGAACTTGCAAATTTAATTATTTCTACTACATATCAAGATGAGCCTGTTTTAACATCGAACGATGAATAGTACATACAAAGCATAACAGTAGCCACTCTGGACAATAATTAATCCTAACCATTATTAATTAATTAATTAAGCAGCTCGCGTGTTATGTTAATTCACGATTTCAAAGGACAAAGTTCAATATATGTATGTATTCCAACAACAGTTGGAAATGATCAACAATTTTTTAGATCTTCATGCTTATAATACGTATATTTAATTAAATATCCTATCAACCGTATTTAATATCGAGACTGAAATTTCTTTATCTGATATGTAAATTGAATGCTGACACCGGAAAGCTTGCAATTTCGAGTCTTCTGCAAACGCTTAAAGCGTCCGACTTATGAAAGACTGTATCACTGAATCGTGCCTGTCACTAAGTGATTAAGGTCAATCATTTAGCGGGCGTAATCTGGCACGACGACGCGACGCGACGCGACGCGACGCGACGCGACGCGACGCGACGCGACGGGACCGAAGAGAATTTCGTTGCAATTAGATTACTTTCGTGTGATAAAGACGAAACATAAGAATATTTCTTAAATGACGAATGCATAATTAATTAGAATAGGTATATCTGAATAATAAATAATAAAAAAATACTCGAACAATACAATTGACAAATTTCTGAAACTTTTTAAAGATTAAATTGTCACTGCATCGATCGATATTTTTAATTAATTTATCGAGAAGCTCAGATTTCAATTTTATCGCGGTACCTGTACCTAATAGGAAGAAGATATATCGTACTCGTATCTCTCATAAAAAAAGATGGATTTATTCATGTTTATACGTCATTTTGTTACAGGTACGAAAAAAATACACCATTCTTTACTAATTGAAATGTTAACTAATAAACAAATTAATGTATACCTAATTTCAAATAGATTAAAAACACATTGAAAAAGTAAGAAAAAATTAATAATTGTGATGATTAAAGTCATTCTCTCGTGTTATCTATTATACATCAGTCTTAATTTGCTGCTTCAAAACGTACGCGTTGTCGACGGCAACAAAACTATGTACATCAAACAACTCACCCCCAACTTTCTTAAGAGATTAACCTTAATATTTCGAATCTGTCGTTCAAACAAATTTCAAAACAATAATAAAGATTAAATTGCAAACTTAAAAAAATGAAACTCTTCATGAAAAACATAGAAAACCACCCCCTCAAACATGACACGTTCTAAATTCACCGATTCAAAGAAAGTTTGGAAGGAAAAAGACTTTTTATAAAAGTTACCTCGAAAATGCATCACGCTGATGCATCATTCATCCCTCGTGCCTCACGACCCATGTGTCCAAAATCGCCACCTTCGAACAATTGAATCGGTTCCCTCCAAAAATGTTATTTAAAAAAGTACAAGCGTTCGATTTGCCGGGAATTCTATAAGAAAGAAAAGAAAAGAAAAGAAAAGAAAAGAAAAGAAAAGAAAAGGAAAGGATCGATTGCAGATAAGATTAAAGGATAAATTGATAGGCCGGCTGTCGCGATAAGATCATTCACGAGGGAGCAATGAAGAATAACGCGGAGCGACGCGAGTTGTCGCGGTCGACGGTCAGACAGCAACTGACTGAAGTGAACTCTGTCGCAGTGTGAGCACGGGCTGCATACCACGGGTCGATCGAACACGTTCTGCGCCTCTCCTCGGCACCGCCGTCAAAGCCACCACCGACGCAACGGTGCAATCGGTGCAATCGGTGCAATCGGTGCAATCGCTAACCTTCTTCTTCTGTTACACCGCTGAAACGCCCAATATGTCTCCCTATTGTCATCGTACACTTTCGAAACTCTCATCGTCGCACCATATTTTCTAACACGAAATGAATAAAGATAAATTGAACAATAATTTGTCACTCTCTGGATACTTGATAAAATAAAAAATGACATGCTTTAGATGGAAGGTGCTGCAGATGTTGTTTTACATTCCAGTCTAGATGGAAGTTTGCCAATTCTCTGTAAGATCACTGAAAACTTTTACGATACTGTACGAATGATACTCGATTTTATAATAAGATACTCTCTGTTGTTGATGTTCTTTTTTCCGGAACATGAAACGACGTGTTTTCGTGGAATTCAGAAAACCCTAAAGGAAACACAGAGATACACGTAAAATCGGGGTAGCGAAGAGTATCCTGAGGGTTAGTTTCCCTTTTTTTCCGGGGGAAAATGAAAGACTTAGACTTTCGAGAAACAATCGTGACACAGGGAATTCGTTAACTTTGTTGTATGAGCAAGTAGAAGCGGAAGATACGATAAAAACCAGTCGGAAGAGAATTGTTAGCAGAGAAAATACGATACTAGAACGATTCTCGTCTCTTTGGTTTATAAATCCAAACATAAATAATTGATTCTGCTTTTAAATTAATATATTAATAAGTGTTATTTTGCAATACTCTCAGATCAATATCGTTTTCTAAAGTTCATGTTCCGGAAAATATTTAAAAAACGATAATGATTACCAGGTCACACCCTGTGGAGGTGATTACGATCGTGACCCACCCTAACAGCTAGTTCCAATTTTATACGATAAATACAGCCTACCATATAAACGTCCCAATGTTTGTCTCTTTTGTCTGAAACGCTCACAATACCCCCCTCGCTGACATTGCCATGGCAACAAATCGTTTGTCTAAACTGTTTTCAACTGTTTTAAAGACGAAAGGGAAAGACGTTGGCCGTGAATGTTTATATTACGTTGATTATGTACATAAATACATAAATACAAGAACATTATCCGAATTGTCTTTTGTTGAAGAGCACGGTTTTATTCTTCCAAATACCATGAATCTTGGTTTGTCCATGGACGGAAGTCTGAATCAGATCAACCATAAATTACGCGAGAAGGTAAGCAAATTATAGTTGATCAACAAACAAATATTTTATCATCGATTTTGAAAAATCGAAAATTCTCTTAATAACTAAACTAAAAAATTATTAACTGTTATTTTATATGTTTAATGTTTTATGGTTAAATTTCAAATTAGGAGAAGAAGCGTACGGAGGAACGTCGTCGAAGCATTCCGTACCTTATAGCTCAATATCTGAAGCAACATGGGTAAGTAATCGCGTAAATAATTTAACGGTAATTAATAAAAATCAAACAAATACTATACTATAATATGCGAAATCTTTCGATAAATAAGAGATTATTAATTGCAATATAAAATTATAAATAAAATATAAAAAGTTCATAATGAAATTTATTTTTCCAGATTAACAGACTCTTATGGCACATTGTTCTCTGAGGCCCAGTTACCTACCGACATTCAAATAGCCGACAATATCGATCTGGAAATGATACTCATGGAATACGATAGTTATTATCATCTAAAATTCAACAAGTACCCAATACTATACAAAACGGTTGAATCAACATCTTCCACAAATCCAATGTAAGAAAATATTCATGAATTAAAAAGATATAACTGTAAGTGGTTCGGTTCATTCGATCAATGAAAATACATTTCTTCTGCAATTTTAACTTTAGATATGAAAATTATTCCTACTTTTCTGATAACATTCAGTGAACATTATTCTCGGAAAATATAAAATATTCATCTGTAAATAAAATTAATATCGAGATACTAATATGTAATTTTATGTACCAAGTAAAAAAATTAAAACGGTCATCAAATCGAATAAAAACGACACAGCTAAAGAAGATGTCGCACACCAGACTAATTTCACTCCAGAGAATGATATCAGTTTTGGGTTAACAGTGTCACCCCTTTTTCCCAAAGAAAATGTCAATGAAAATAACAATTTGACAAAAGATGTACCAAACAACCGGCCTACGAAATCAAAGATATTAAGCTGTATCGAAAAACTTTATCCATCTGACTCTGAACTTCGGAAAATAGCCGAGGATATTTCGACGGTAAGTAGAAAAAATGTAATTTTTTCAAACTTACGCGCATTCGTATTCCCATTGAATCGTATTCCTATTTTTTGGTACAGGAAATAGTGTTGGGCAATTTGAACGTTTCTTGGGATGATGTGGTAGGACTCGATAAATGTAAGGCAGCTATAAAGGAAGCCATCGTTTATCCGCTTAAGTATCCCATTTTCTTCAGTGACAAATTTTCCCCGTGGAAAGGCATTTTACTGTATGGGCCACCTGGTACAGGTAAGCTATATCTATGTACGCTTGTTTCCCTTTCTTCTTTCCGAAACTTTCACGAAAATTTCTGAAACAGGGAAAACTATGTTGGCCAAGGCAGCTGCGACGGAATGTAATTGCACGTTCATCAATGTAACCGCTAGTTTATTGGTCAGTAAATGGCGAGGCGATTCCGAAAAGTATATCCGTGTAAGTTGTCGATTTCATTTCAATTTATAAATCTATACACGATTAAAAGTTATATACTTCATTTAAGAAAAAACATTATTGAAAAATAAAACGAATACAATATTAAAAATCATTGTTAAATTAAACAGGTTCTGTTTGATCTCGCTTACAATCAATCACCAGCGATTATTTTTATTGATGAAATTGATTGGATATCTACAAATAACACAAACGATTCGTTATCCGAACCTGCAAAACGATTTAGAGCAGAACTTCTCACTAGATTAGATGGATTATTATCACCTGAGGGTTCAAATGTCATGCTTTTGGCTGCTACTAATGCTCCTTGGTAAGTACAATAAGCAACTATGATTCACTGCTGAAGGTAAAGTAGTAATGAGTCAACATAAAATTCTAAAAAAGAAAGATATATAAAAATTTACGAATATATATATATATATATATATATATATATATATCTTTTTTTTATTATTATTATTATTATTAACATTTTGAACGTATAAAAATTGTTTTATAATCTACATTACTAGGAACATCGACGCAGCTTTACTCAGACGTTTAGAAAAGCAAATCTATGTTACGTTACCCGATGAACACTCTCGTCTTAATCTATTCAGCTCATACGTTTCACCTAATATAATGGAGGCAAAAAGAAATTATTTAGTCGAGGTAACTAACTACTACTCTGCTGCAGAAATAAAATTAATTTGCAAAGAAGCATGGATAATCCAATCAGCTCCAACATGGAACCGTCTAGAGAATAATGAAATAACTGTAACAAATTTACAATTCAATATTACCAGCTTATCGAGTTTAGTTCACGCGATAAAAAACATACAAGGAACGGATAAAAATATCCCTAAATACGATGATTGGATAAAAAGTTAATTTCTGTTATGTTAATAAAGGGAGCGCATGTATTGTATTTTATGAAAAATTATTATAAAATATCAATTGAAAGTGATGAAATAAATATATAATGATCGTGTATTATCGTTATGTAATTCTGTAAAAATTATATTTCATGTGAAAGAGATATATACAATCAGCAATTCTTTCTTTTTTCTTGATTATTTTTGGCTTGTTTCAAACCATGATAGTAACCTACAATAAAAAACGATATACTTTACTAACAATTGAATACAAAACAGAAAATATGAAGCACATACCTGTATGAAAACCACTAATATACCATGACATTAACATACTTGAAAGTGCATCTGCATCATTATCTGGCAACCTAAAATATTTCTTAATTAGATCTAATATTAAAAATCTTCATCTACTATCTTTAAAGATACAATTGTATAAAATTTATATTGTGTTTACTTGGCCATTAATTGAGGTGGTAGAGGTGGGGCAGGTGGCATCATATCAGCTGTAGAATTGAAAGAACGGCCAGACATAAAATGATGCTTATATGTTTTTGTATCTTCAGATTCACAGTCCATTTTTTCTCCATTATACTTTTTAGAATTTGCATTTGTACAAAAATTAATTTCGTCAGTTTCAGTATTTCCTCCGCTAAATTTTTCTGCTATAGCATTCTTTTGTTGCGCTATTTGACTTTGCAAACCTTCTGATTCTAAGAGAGAACTTAACGATACCTTCTCTGTATTACCATAACCTGAAGTTAACATAATTTTATTTCAGTGCTTAATAGTTTGTAAAATTCATATATTATATGCATAATTTACATTTAAATTAATTTTCTTTCATCAATTATGTTACAAAAGATCATTTCAAAAGCATTACCTACAAATTTCACGGTACAAATCCCACTATTTTCATGAATTTTTGATATTATAGCTTCATAAACTTCTCCATCCTCTGAATATACCGCACGACAAGGAGCTCCAACAATCCATTTCTACATAGAGAAAAGTATGATTAGTAAAGTAATAAAAGTTTGCTTTTCATATGCTTAATAAATCATAACCTTAAGTGGTTTATTTGTGTGTCGAGGTTGTTTGACATTCTGTGATTTTTGTTTAGACTGAGAATTTTGAACATCCATGCCCATTCTCTTAACAACCTCTTCCTTTGCTAAATTCACCGCTTTATCGTATGCTTTTATTAATGCGCTATCGTCCCACACATCTTCACTACCTGCATTTGTGCCCTTTTAAAGTAAAAACATAATTATATAAATGAAAATTATGAAATAAGTTTATTATTCTATTTATATAACTTAACATTAAATACAGACGTACATTTCCATTTCCTCGAACAAATAGAACATTATCATCTGCCATTTTATTCAAATAATTCTATCTGTATAAATATTACAATTAGTTTTGAAAAGTTAATTTATTACATCTTTTTTTCAACGATAGCAAACTGTAAACAAAGACTTGTCAAACCAAAATATTACAACTTCTTACAATTAGTCCCCTAAACCGATCTTTCTTATAGGGGAAAATCATTCTTCAAGATCCTAAAGGTAGTTCTCCATTTCAAAAACTTTCGCAATCACATGTGAATTAAGGCTTTCTGCGTGGCATAGCAGTCAGCTTAATATTGGAATGGCGTTAGTAAATAATTTTCAAAGATTTTCGAGGTCTATTCTCGGTGTTGTTTCAAATTATTCAAAATGTACAAGCAACACAACATTGCCATTTCTACAGGCAATAAGAAAGACCTCCACTACTCAACCGCTTTCGGAAAAAGCAGAGTAAGTAACATAACCAACCTCTCATCTTAAATGTATAAATCTAATGAATAAAATGAATAAGTTTTCTGTTACAAGAGCATGAAAATATATTGATATTTCTTATTGTAGGAACATATAAAAAAATAGCAAAAACTGAAATATGTTTGCATTCTATAGAAGACTTGTTGCAAGAATATTAATATATAGAACCAGCATTGAAAATGAAAACTTATAAATATAACACTGTGAGAAATAATAAATTAAATGTAACAAAATTTAATATTATCTTGAAAAAGGGAAGAAGAAAATAGTTCTTCTAATATTTTAAGCATAACAAAAACAAAACTATATAAAAAATATTTCTCATTTTATTTTCAGAGTGAGTATAACATTTGTGAAAGCTGATGGAGAAAAAATCAAAGCAAAAGGAAAGATTGGAGATACTATTTTGGATATTGTAGTAAACAATGAAATTGATTTGGATGGCTTTGGTATGTTTATACATACAGTATTTTCAAATGAACTTATAGTTTCTTTATTTCTATGGAATCAATATCATTGTTAAAAAGTTACTGTAACCTTCTGTAATATGTAATATATGCATCTAAATGTTTGTAGTGTTATGTTAAGTTATGTCTGTTATATTGTTAAACCATATTCTTTAAGTAGGATTATCTACAATTAAATGGAATTTATATAGGTGCTTGCGAAGGAACATTAACTTGTAGCACATGCCATTTAATATTTCCTAAAGAAGTTTATGATGCACTTCCTGACAAACCAACGGATGAAGAATTAGATATGTTGGATTTAGCATATGAATTAACAGATACGTAAGTTGACAATTTTTTACATCTGGTGGTTTCCTCACTGAAGAGTTTCATCTTAAAATTCAGTATCTCCAACCTTGTGTCCCTATATAGAATTTAAATTTCTCTTTTCAATTCTATGAAAGTAAAATTAAGACGAATGAATTTGAATAGTTCTTCATTCATGATCTTGTCTATTTTGTTCTTTACCTTTGGTATTGGCCTATTTATTAAATAGTAGTTCATAGTTTTCAAAATCTTCTTCATCATTTCTTTCCAAAATACAATAGTTTTAAAAATATTTTGATAATTAACAATTATAAAATTATAAATTTCAGGTCGCGTCTGGGCTGTCAAATAGTAATGACTAAAAGCTTAGATGGAATTGAAGTAAGAGTACCATCTACAATAAATGATGCAAGAGCATAACTAAAATTAATCATAGCTCTCTCAAAATTCATATAACTGTTTTAATTATAACTAACGAAATGTTAAAATTAAAGTACATAATAAACAATTTTGTTCTCTGATGTAACAGTAATATATATACATACATACACATTGTAGTATGCCTGCAATATTTTATACATAGTAGTAAGATACATGTAAAGTTGTTAAATACAGTTTTAATACTTGTATATTTCCATTGTACAGAATTTGTATAAATACCGAAAGAATAAATTGTTTCTTTTAAGTACACATTAATGATTCAAGTCAAAATGCATATTTTTATGTATAATCCCCTCTTTTCCACCCTGAGACTTTCCCGAATTTCGAAATTGAGGATTCTTTGCCTTCCCTAATAAGACTGATTTAGGTTTGACCCCTCTCCAGGTCGCTCTTGTACCGGCGCCCGCAATCAAGCATGACGTTCCGCGGCTAGTTACATTTAACTATTTCTATAATTATTATTTTATACTTTACAATTGTTTATTAATGAAATTATTGTTACATCTGTTTAAATTGTTTATTTCTTTACATTTCCGCGTGGGTATATTGCAAAATTTCCAATGTACAACGTCTCTGCTTGAAATATCTTTGCCAGGGTTGATTTCTTTCTACCATTGCGTATCAAACAGCTTCGTTCTTTCTAAATTCCATATTTTGTGATTTTCTTTTTATTTTATTTTTTATTTTTAACCGACTTCGAAAAGAAGGAGGTAATTAGTCAAAAATCATACAAGTTCCTTTTTCAGGAACTATAAAATTACTATAGTTATACGTTCTATAAAGCACATGCAGGTATGTACATGGGGTACCACACCACACAGCACACTAATGCACTTGTATAAAAATGTCAGAACACATGGGTGACCACACCATAAGTCGCACTAATATATCCGTATAAATATTCCAAAACACGGGGAACACTATAGGAAACACCATGGGGGTAACACACTAGTAAATCCATGCACGAATATCCATAGTGTCAACCCGTACCGGTATATGTTTGACAGCTCGATCCGTATCCTTCGGCGGTCGCGATAAGACTGATTAGATTTGACCTCTCCACAGGTCGCGCGTGTACCGGCGCGCGGCGCGCGCAATCAAGCATGACGTTCCGTTTCACCGGTTCCGTAGATTTAACTATTTCTATCTGATATTTGTTAATATTTGTTTAATTATTATTTTATATTTTACAATTGTTTATTAATCAAATTATTGTTATATCTATTTAAATTGTTTATTTCTTTATATTTCCGCGTGGGTATGTTGCAAAATTTTGTTTAATTATTCTATTCAAAATTATTTAATTATTATTTTTAATTTTACAATTGTTTATTAATCAAACGAACGAACTGCGCCCTACAGAATGAACGAGAAACTAAATTTCTGGTCTGTTTTACCTTGTTGACGTCTTTCGCGAGTGAACAATCAACGAAATCGTAGTTTTCAAATTACTTCTACCTGGAGACTTGTACATCATCCCTTGGGTGCTCGTTTTATTCTATCCGACCCAAAGAATATTAGTCTGGTACCTATTTGGACATACGATTCACAGAAATGTTTATATTACGAATAAATCAATGCAGATGAGTCCGATCCGCCATTTTCTTGACCGTTGACAGACAGTAATTTCAATATTTTATAAGTTTTTGACGATTTCGATAATATAAGGACCAGACTAATATTCTTTAGAGCCTCCTGAACACATCTCTCAAATTTTTTTGCATTCTGTTTAGAAATGACGACGTAATTTGAGAACTCGCATCTAGGGATTTTTCTATTTTTCGCAATATATGACGTGTAATCCATATAATATAATTACTAGAAATGCATCCACGTGCCGGCCTATAGCACCTATAGTATTACTTGGGAACAATGTCTTCATTATGTATAGACTGTAATGATAAAACAGAAGAAAAATATTAATTTCATGAACCTAGTATTAACATTTAATGATTCATTTTGGATTTTATTATTTCATAAGACACATCATACTTTAATAATGTATGTAGTAAATATATGTACATATGTATGTTGTACATACATACATACATATATCTGATACATACATATTTCAATGTATGATGTGTATATACATATACGTATGTAAATACCAATGTATACGTGTGTGATAGTGTTTTAAAGTTAGGGTAGTGGCAACGCGACATAACCTCTTACTGCAACAATTTGTAATTTTTTATAAATAATCCTAAACATTTCTAGAATAAGATTGCTATTTCATCATTTGCATATTCTATTATAGATTACCTAGTAAACTATCGACGTTCAAACAAACTATACACAGGTGTTTGACATGCCGTGTATGTACTTTTCATCATTTTGTGCATTATGACTCAGTATAGAATAGTTGCTCCAGTTGACCCTTCTATGTGATCTTTATAGTTCTTTGGAGTAGCTTGTTAACAAAATTCAGCGTAGTTTCTTCGGAAACAAGTTCGTAAACGAAATTCTTACAGTGCCAAAAGTGTTAAGAATATTCAAGAAGAGTGGTGCGCAATTGGCCCTCAACGAGGGAGAATCGAAAGCGTCGAAAGTAACGAGTCATCTACCGATTCAAGATGGCAGAAGGCGAGGATACTCGAAAGAAAATTACTGTTAATGTTCAAACGTCAAAAGAAAAACAAAGCGTCGAAATTGAAGAAGATGCAAGTATTAAAGACGTAAGTTTTTTCATCATATACTCGTAATTTTCATAAAAGATAAGAAACATAACTAAATAAAATACTTGTCATTGTTGGGTTAAGTCTAATAATTGTTTTTTTCTTTAATTTGTAGTTTAAAGAGGCAGTTTCTAAAAAGTTTAACGCCCAAACGGAGCAGTTATGCCTCATCTTTGCTGGAAAGATTATGAAAGATCATGAAACTTTGAGTACACATAATGTCAAGGATGGTTTGACGGTACACCTGGTTATTAAAGCACCACGTACCCCGTCTAATCAAAGTCAAGATTCATCTCTATCTCAAAGATTACAAGGTATAAAAATATGCTATTTGATGCATAATTTCAATTCTTTTACTATTTTATTATCTTTTACTATCGTTTAGCCGATATAAGTGCAAGTCCTTTTGGATTAGGAAGTCTGGGAGGACTACCAGGTTTGGAAAATCTTGGGTTAGGATCTGCTAACTTTATAGATATGCACCAACGTATGCAACGTGAATTACTGTCAAATCCAGAAACAATGCGTCAAGTACTTGATAATCCATTAGTACAAAGTTTGATGAATGATCCAGAAAATATGCGTAATTTGGTTACTGCTAATCCTCAAATGCAAGAATTGATGCAACGTAATCCAGAAATTAGTCATATGTTGAACAATCCTGAGTTATTAAGGTACAAGTGAAATTTAAAAGAGATACGTTTTACAATATACAATGCAAATTATATATATAAATATAAATATAAATATAAATATAAATATATATAATTTTTTAGACAAACAATGGAATTGGCACGTAATCCAGCGATGCTTCAAGAATTAATGCGTTCCCATGACAGAGCCTTATCTAATTTAGAAAGCATTCCTGGTGGTCATAGTGCACTTCGTCGCATGTATCGCGACATTCAAGAACCGATGTTTGCAGCAGCAGCCAACGAACGCAATCCTTTTGCAGCATTAGTAGATAATAGCAATAATCAAGATGGTCAGGCTAATCCACAACAGGGCCAAGAAAACAGAGATCCATTGCCAAATCCTTGGGCTCAAAATCAGAGTGATTCTACCGCTCAACCACAAGGAAGAGGTCTATTGGATTCACCAGGAATGCAAAGTCTTGCAGCTCAAATGATGGAA
This sequence comes from Osmia lignaria lignaria, assembly GCF_051020975.1. Taxonomy (NCBI): domain Eukaryota; kingdom Metazoa; phylum Arthropoda; class Insecta; order Hymenoptera; family Megachilidae; genus Osmia; species Osmia lignaria. The sequence continues at coordinate 14,904,554 of NC_135041.1, forward strand.
AACCCTCAGCTGATGAGAAACATGTTAAACGCTCCATACACAAGGTCCATGTTAGAAGCCATGGCTGCAGATCCAAATATGGCTAGTAGAATGATTTCTACCAATCCATTCTTTCGGGCAAATCCACAAATGCAAGAGCAGTTGCGAACAATGATGCCTGCATTTATTCAACAAATGCAGAATCCTCAAATCCAGAATGTTGTCACTAATCCTGATGCTTTAGCTGCTATTATGCAGGTCCAACAGGGTATAGAACAATTACGTACTATTGCCCCCGAATTTGTTGAAAAGTAAGTTGCTATAAAGATATGTATAGTTATTTTGTATCTTACGTTTTATATTATACTATTGGAATATTTTTATAGAATTGCCTTTATTAATGTAAAATTTTTAGTATGGGACTGTCTATGCCAGCTGCAACAACGACAACAACTCCACCAAATGCAAGCGCAACAAATACAAGTACACCAACTACACAGTCAACCGACACGAACCAGCAGGATGCGTTTTCTCAATTTATGGCACGCATGGTAAGAAGGTCGTTTAGTTTATAAATAATGAATAATGAAAGAATTATTAAATTCATTTTTGTCAGGTATCGGCAATGGCATTAAATCAAGGTGTAGATGGTCAATCTGCTGCCCTTCCACCTGAAGAACGTTACAGAGTACAGTTAGAACAGCTTACAGCAATGGGTTTTGTTAACAGAGACGCTAATTTACAAGGTAATTGCATCCGTATATTAAATATCGACGTTAACACGTGGAAAATTTAGAATGGTGATAGTATAATATAGAATATAAATAATATATGCATTGATATTTTCAGCTTTAATTGCTACATTTGGAGATATAAATGCTGCTATTGAACGGCTACTATCTAACGGACAAGTGTCTATGAGCTAACCACCAATATGCAATACTGTTATTCCATTACTATTTCTAATTATTTCCTTATTTACCTCTTACAACAGGCGTGGTGAGAGATATCTGAGGTAACTGACTGTCAGCAAATTATAAACTTCTACCCCAACTCTTGACAGAATACACGCTACTAATTCGTTTAATATGCATTTTTATTTTGGTTTGGTACTTTATCTTATTCGATAACACAAGTACTGATATCTAAATGTTTATAACTTGTTCACGTATTGTCCACTATTGAAATTTCTAGTTTAATTCTGTATTCTGTATTTCTCGATGTGCTCTAAGTACTAGATAGCTCTGTTAATGTATTTCGTCGGTGTAAATTTGTTTATCACATATTCAAAGAGAGTTACATTAGATCATAATGCGAAGGGCATATCCTTCTTCTTTGTTATTGTACATTTATGGTGTTTCTTAGAAACAGTGGAACCTGCATGGAAAATAGATTACCGTTAATAAACATGCTTCTGGCTTGGTCAGTTGATTGTAAATTTCATGGAAGGTCATTTTTTGCTTACATATACGTAATGATACTAGTAAATGTATTGCATGAAACGTTGATATGTTTACAGCAGAAATGGGTATGGGGTAATTATCAATTAATTAAGTAACATTTGGTGTATAGAAATAAATGAGTTTGTCAAGATACAAACTGAAGGTTTTCAACTAACAAAGAGAAATCATAATTCAGTTGTTCTTTCTGATTGATGAAAAAAAAGTGTTCGGTGATCCATTAGTGTTTTCCATGTAAGTTTTGTATGTACGGCGATGAGAAGTGAATTTTTCTCTTTTTTTTTCCCCCCCTTTATGCCGACGCATATTGTTTTCATTTATTTCATTTCCCTTCCTGTTTTTTATCGTACGCGTATAAAAATAATACTATGCACTATATGTCTTAAAATACAAATTTAGAGATTTGTAGCGTGATGATCGAGAATTTTATGGTGTAGGTTGTTTATAGAGAAACGCGCGAAAAGATCGATTTAACGAAATATCACATGTAAATGTGTTAAACTGGAAATGTAATCGTCGGTTAGGTAATAAGATATATTGAAACAAAAAAAGGTAAATGTTGTAAATTATCTTAATTGGAAAGAAAAAAAAAAACAGTTATAATTTTAATACTTTTGATTGATGTACGATTACATAAATACCCATGCGCATTATAATAAAGTTTTATGTGTATTCAGTATACTTTATTAAACAAGGCATTCTGTACAAGCGATTATATTACGAAATAAAATTGTTTGATTCATATTGATGAATTTTTAAGTACGAAGTATTTGTAAGGTATCTGTAAGGTATTATTCAATTTAGCTACACACGTGAATGGATGGTATGCGAATATAGAAAAAAAAAAAAAAAAGAAGAAAAAAAAAAAAAAAATTTAGAAATAATATAGACTGGAACTTATGTAAAATATACATTTTAAATTGAATTATTAGATCTTTTATGATCCTTACTCATGATAAATTTGAATATGAGGAAAACGTTTATTTTTATGCAGTGATTACAGATCGAAGTTGGACATGCTGAACTACTCAAGAACTTATCGATTATCGGAGGGTCGATCGATAAGTTGACAATTAGTTTTCACCGTTTCCTGATAGACAGCGTTAGTGTTTCTTCGTTTAAAAGCGAAATTAGTCAAAGAATTATTTCAATAATTTTCCAATCTTTTGCTAAGACTCCTCGAGAACAAAGGCATGTCCAGTCTTTTTTGTATTTGTAATTACGGTTTTGTGTTTTTCCGGCTGCAGCGCATATCGCCAGATGACACTAACGATATCGGTTTCATGGTCAGGAAATAATTATGCAAGTAAGTAGATAGTAGAATAATGTATTAATTCTTAATAATCTACGATAAAAATGAATGTTGATTTTGATTCAGAAGGAAACTAAACGGATGATGTACGGTTCCCCTTCCCCTTTACCATCAACGAACTGCAGGCAGGGTACTACGATCAGTCGGTTGGCGCGACGGTTTAGTCTGTGTTGATCGTTTGCACGGTGTAGGTCGTGTGCGTCTGTTCGTTGCTGAAGCATATAACCGGCGGCTTCCTAGCAATTGCTTATCGAGAACGAGAGTCGTCGATTGACGTTTCTTGTGTGTGAGAAACTCGTTGGAGTCTGCGCGAACGGGGCGGACGAATCGCGTCGCGTGTACGCGAGCCCGCTGAACTCTCACGTGTGCATTTGAATTTTCGAAAAGAGCAAGTGCCGGGTGGTGCAGGTGTGTTGTTCAGTGCAAAAGGTGGTGCTCGGGCCTGTTCGGTGCATTCTCGTCTTCGAAAACGTTGGCAGAGCCAGCGGAATGTGGCACGAGGTGAGTTAGCAGCCCGCCCGGTTTCGCCGAGACCAGGGACGGATCTGAGTGGACCCTTTTATATCTCTTACGTTTTGCGACTTACTCTAACTCTCCATCTTGCTAGAAAATTTGACGTAATGATTTCTGAATAAAATAATTTGAGCAGTTATTGGATTGTTTGAGAAAGTTGTTTGGTAGTCATGGTGTAGCTACCGCAACGACATTTCGTTTTAGGAGAGTTAGCTGTAATGATATAATTATAATTATCCGTGTGACATGAGAGTGAATTGAAACGAAGAAACTATTTTATTACTCTTGTAATGTTTTTCGACGATACAGGTTTTTCAAACGAGTAATCGTTATAGAGATCACGTGATCACGTGAACATATCGATAGTTAACATTCCTGTTTATCGAATTTATAACCTAAATGTCAGTGCGTTTATTATTCACTTGTGCAGTTTAATATCTGTAGTGCCTAGCTTTTAGACAAGTTTTATTTGAAAGGTAACGTAACGATTTCATTCGTGGAGATACGATCGATAAATACGTTACGCGCCAACTGTTTGGTGAAAAAGTTTGAAAGATAGTATACGTTCGAACGATACATTGTCGTTTCCAACAGCGATATAATGGAAGTGTAGTACGTGTGATGCGGTATGTATCTTAAAATTACGATAATATTTAGACAGTAGTAATTATTTATGTTTTAATTAGAAAGTAATTGTTCAGATTATGGTTAGAGTCGATGAATGAAAAGTTTATACATATATCTTTGGTTGGTATGCGTGAAAGAATACATAATTGATTGAAAGAATAATCAAGATAAAAGGATTCCAGTTGAAAAGGGTCAAAGAATTCCAGTTATGTGACTGACTGGCAGATGTTATTCCAGCCAAATGGTTCACAGTTGGCATAATAATGGGGTCACGTACGAGATTAGCCTGCTTGTTACGTCATTGCCATAACTTTATCCTCTTTGTTTTGTATTTCATATCTATGTGAAACTTTGCTCGAATGACCTAATTATTCATTTAACGTATAATTTTGTCTAAATATATGGCGGTAGCTGGATCAATCGTGATTTAGATCTCTGAATATGCTATTTTCGCGCGTAATTAAGCCGATCTATCCGGTCGAAGCAAATACATCGGCAAGTGAAGAAAAGATGTCAGAAAAATGGCGATTGATGGTCCCCCCGATGATCGGTGGTTTTCGAAGACTTACGTCGTCCCTGAACGAGGAGTAAGGAGAGGCGGTCTCGCGATTCGTGTATGTACGCAGGATATTTTGTACCCGTTACTCCCTCGAACGCATTCCATCTCACGCTGTTCACGTTGAATCGCGCAGCGAAGATTAATTTGTCTTTCGGACGTTCTAACGTTAGATCGTAGTACATAGTACACGTCTTTCTTCCGTTTCCGTTGGAACGCGATTCATCTTTCGTTTCGTAACCGGCCGTCAATCGGCAACCCGTTCGAAGAATTGAACGCAATCTCGTTTTACGATTACGACGCATGCTGTTATATTTCTTGTTTGTAAACACACCGGATCCTGATTGAAGGTGACACCGGAGATACATATGTGCAGTTGTCAGGCAATTACGATAATCCGTTTTAGGGATTGGAACATTCTTACGATTACATAGATACATATATGTCTTGTAATCAGTCGTGTAATCTGAAAGTTTTGAGAATCGCTCGAAAAACGAAAGCGAGAGAATTAATTTCTCGATTCAATTAACGTAGAACGGAAGAAAGAAAAAATCGATTCTGTCAGTCGTAGGTTGAGCCCTGCCGATGAAGGTATACATATACGAAGGTTATGCTGTAGCAAAGGCACTCCTTAGTTCTGGCTCAAGGTCGGACTATTAAGAGGCCAAAGCACACCGACGGGTTTACGTCTCGTCGTTACGAAGAACGGCATATGTACCGCGACAGAAGAGACTTTCAGTTAGGAAATATGTATGTACAAGTGAAAACGGCGAAAAGCCAGGCCACTGCGCTGCGTGTCTTTGTCGCGCAGTTTACTCCCTTCTACGTAGTATTATGGTTTCGGGTTTATGAGGTTAGCGCGCGCATCTCGTGTTTCCACAATAAAAGCATTGAAAAATCGAGGAAGCAGGAATCTGGCCTTGCCAGATTCGGACAACTGGCCCGACCTTGAATCCTTCCAGGTTACGTTATCCCGTGAACGATGACGAATTTGTTAATTAAAGTGAGAAAAAAAAGGGAGGAAAGCGAGCGAGAGAAAGAGAAACGGTAGCAGAATGAAAAGTGATCGCATTAAGGGGGGCGCAAATGCCATCAAAACGCCGCGCCGGGTTACAGAGTCAAGCGATACTCGCGCGGCGTGTCGTCGACTTGTGCGGTCGTTCCACGGCAATTTTGTAATTTTCCTTTTCCCTTTTCCCTTTTCCCTTTTCCCTTTTTACCCACTTTTGTTCTACCATGGATCGAGTCGTTTCACTTTCCCATCTTTGATTCGTCGCGTATGAAATTCCCTGATACTACGACGTTCGAGATAAGTAAGTACATATCTGACAGTGTATGTAGTCGGTCGGTTGGAGCACAATGTTGACTTCTTCTGCGGAATCGTAAGGATGGAAGGCCACTCACTCGGTAGAAAAAGAACTATGGCTCTCTCTGTAAATGATCAGGAGCACGACGCTGGACAGTTGTTGCCTTTTGAAGCGGCCGGCGACGAGTGAGTTGCGAAACCGGCGCGGCGCGGCGTCCGCCAGTTATGTACATACACCGGTCCCGCCGCTATTCTTCTTTAACCCTTTCGCTACGAAGGGCGTATATTTATATTCTCGTTCTTAAAAAATAGTCATTTACCATTGAAAACGCGATCGAAACTGGTTAGCGTCGTTCTCCAACAATGAAAATGCATTTGTTTAGCAAAAAGTTACATATACCGAAATGTTTTGAAGTTGGGAATACACCGTTGGGAAACGCTGGCATAGACAGGCAGATAGGGAAGGAAGAAAAAGACGAAGAAAAACGAAGAGTAAGGAGAGAAGATAGAGAGAGGTTAAACGAAGAACCGGAGCCCGAATGTCCATTCAGCAGGCACCTGCCACGTTAAATTCAACCGGGCCAGAGCTGGCTGGATATCGGTGCTTCTTTCGAACGGAGTATACCTACATACATAGATACATACATACATACATACATACATACATACATACATACATACATACATACACGTGAATGAAAGAGAAAGAAGGCAACGAGTAAAAAGGAAGGAATAAGGAGGATGAGGATTAGCTCGTTTAATAAGATGGAAAAGGATGAAAAGGAGCGGCAACAGGGAAGGAAGAAGTACATCTCTCTTACATCACTCTGGCCTGCTCGTCCTTCCCGAGCATGGAGCCAGACCAAAGAAAATAAGCAGAGATATCACGCCGATAATGTAATACGGCGATCTCTATCTGATTCTCTTCGTTTTACCGACTGAAATTTTCGACTTCTTATCTTTCCTTTCTCTCGGTATTTCGGTGAAATTTCAATTTTCAATTTTCAATCATCATCGTTTTCAACGATACGTAGTCGGTAGCTAAAGGAAGGAACCCCATGTTATTAAGGATCTAAAATTAAACGGTTTAGCAATTATACATATGTACCTATATGTCCATTCCTATTATCTCTTTAGAGGATCTCTAGTGTATTATATCATACACAACGAAATGATTAACACCCTTTAGAATGTGAAGAGGAGAGTGTGAACGGAGATTTGAATGAAATATTCGTTGTCTCGTCTCTGCTATTAACTGGCCGTTTAAGACGCGGGATCCGTGTACATACATATACTGTTATAACGGACGAGCAATCGCAGCAGTCATACGTAATGCTTCTTTCAATGCCGGCTAGTCCGCAAAATTACATTGAAACCGGCTACCAATGCGTATAAGAGAGGATATCCCTCGTCGCTACCTGCTGCTTCTTACAGAGCGTCAAAGCATGTCGCGGAATCGCTCGGAGCGTATATCTCCGACGAATTCGCACAGTCATTCCAACAATGTGGTTACTTGCATCAATAATCCTTTTCTTCCTGTGTTTTTGCCAACGTTTACGCTCATTATACTCGTTCGCGAAGGCAGTTATACCCGAGCCATAATAAATGATACCCTTCGCCCGCGCCCGCGCTCGCGCCGTTTCGCACACGGCTTTTCCTCTTCCTCTTTCTCCTGCGTTTGTTTTCCAATACGATGATTTCGTTTTATTCATTGTCAGTATTAGAATTATTATATGTATATTTTAACAAATTTCCATATCGACGTAATTGTCGAAACCTTTTAAGGTAGACGGTGTGTCCATCATCGTCCTTTCCATCGTACATACCAGGGACATGGTTAACCGCGCGGACGACACTCGCGTGGGCGGATTAACACGTAATATCCTGTTACCCAACGGTACAACCCATGGACGAGTTATCAACCGTGTTTTTCCCTTCAGCATCCTTCTTACTTACTTAGTTAGAGAGCAACTTTTCTCGAAGCTCTTTTTTTTTTTTTTTTTTTTTTATGTAAAAGTGATCCGCACGTGGCCGGTTGAATTGAACCAATACCGGACCATGACCGGATCGGGCTTAACTTATTATACATATCTACATATGTATATCGTGCAGGAACTCTCTCAGGACCCTTTCCCTTCTTCTGTGATCCTGTCTTCTGGTCGCATAGTTTCAAGCATGCGAGCCAACTGTACCTTGCAACTGTTATCTAGGCAACGACCTTGCCTCTTCTCTTTCTTTTTCTCATTCTTTCTCTTTCTTCCTCTCTCACGATGGTTGTTCTGTTGGTGCACGATGGTGCGAGCGAGGCGCAAGTTCATCGGTCTGCTCGGAAAATCATTGACCTTCCCGTTGATCTAGCGTCGTTGGTGGATACCTTCAGGTGTCCTATTCCTTTTCTCCCGAAGAATCTGCAAAGTTAACGAAACGTCAGGGCGCTATTCGTAAACGACAGAGCGAAACACCCGGAAGCATGGAGTGGTAGTAAATCCTGGCCGTGAAAGTCTCGAGCATCTTATTGAGAGTCATATGGTGACAGGATAGATAGACGTATTGGAATGTTATCGGTACCGTTATCAAGTGAATCTTACGAAGATGATGATGATGATTAGATATTTCCGATCAAAAGACCGAACGGTTGCGAGTTTACGATATTATGGTAATCCACTGCGGTATCGCTATATGTATGATATCGTTTCTTAATCGAGAGGCAGGTGCTGATCGAATGATAAATGATCCACAAAATGACGATTCAAACGAATCGTTCTCAGGACGTTCTCAGGACGTTCTCAGGACGTTCTCAGGACGTTCTCAGGACGTTCTCAGGGTTCTACATATCTATAAAAGGGATTTGTCTTCCTTTAACTCGTTTCACTTCCTTGATATCTTGATTTTCTTTCTTCGTTCCGATGTCGAAACGCGTTGCCGGCTCTGTTTTTAACGAATTTGGCCAAAATTCGTAGCTATTACGGAATCGGAGTATCCTATGCTCGGATCGAATCTCATCTTACAAACAGTGAATTCCCCACGTTACCAAAGACTTTTTTCAACTCACCATACACTTCGGGATACCATAGTGCCACGACCTTGAAACGAAACGTGTTATTACCATCTTTGAAACGTCTACTACTTCCCTCGGGCGAAACGAAACGATTTGAACAGCATAAGCTATTTAAGACATTCGAGATAAAAAATTTCACTATCTAGTTGTTTCGTAACGACTTGTTCCTTGTATCTTTCTTACCGTTTATTTTTTTCTACATATACAAACACCCTTACCCTAATACAGTTTATATTTTTCTGTCCCGACGGGATGGTAAAAAGAAATGAAGAAAAAGCAGCTCGAATTACGCTAGAGCAGCTTTTCTGGATACACAGACGGTCGTTAAAATTATTACGAGATTATTGTGGGTGAAGGGTTTCTCCGATGACGGGTGAAGTCCTATCCGAGCGAGTCTCATCCAATTTTACAAATTCACCTTATCTTCTCCCATGCGGGTACTACACATCATAGAGGAGAGGAAAAAGAAAGTTGTGTTATTATTTTCCAAGTCAAATCCCTTTCGACAGTTGGCAAGATTACTACAGGTTCATTATTTTATAATTGGCTGAGTAGAAGAATCGCTTTACGGAAAAGATTAATTACCTATTTGGCCGAAAGAATATTTCCGTGTTATAATTTTGGGAAGATGATTGGGAACGTCTCGTTCAATTACCTCCTACCATTAATTAATTATTCTTAATTGTTGCTCTCAAGATCAGAACGAATAGGGTCATCAGACCTCTCGGCATTGTCCAACTGGTGGCTTAATGAAACGGACGTCCGGTACATATTGTTAATAATAAGATTACGCCTGTTAAAAGATCGCATCGATTTCACAAAGGCAGATGCCCCATCCTCCCACACCCCACGTGAAAGTAATTTAATTCCAAGCGGTGGATGTGTGGCCAGGAACCGGCATAAATCACGCGGCGTGCACACTCGCCTGAATACGATGCATTGTTCACTGGTGAACTTTTCAACGAACCGAGCCGAACCGAGCCGAACCGAGCCGAACCGAGCCGAACCGAGCCGAACCTACCAACATCGTGTTAATGATAAATTAATTTCAATGGTTATTGGAAATTATTCCATTAGGATACACTTGATTGTACACTTGAATTCCCTGTTAGGAATACCTCTACTTTTCCCCTAAAATCGTTTTAATGTAAATCGAAAGAATGTAGGGAAGTAAGTGAACAGGGAAGTTCATTGGAAGTCGATCGGTAAATTCTAGTTCTTCGAATTATACGAGCCGGTGCGGTGTGCCGTTTCTCTCCTTTTCTCTTCCTGCTTTCGAACGAATTAGCAAACGTTCGAATCGTCTTCGACGTGCGTGTTCCCGAAATTACTTTATCATCACTTAACCCGAAAGCGGGGTTAATCGAAAGCGACCCTTGTTGAATCCCTTTATCTTGTCCTCGTCAGCTTGTATCCGTCTGTAAATCCGCGCCAGTTGCTGCGCACAGGTGTTCTCCATACGCCTATCGAATGAAAGAAGCAGCTGAAAGCGTACGTCCATTGCGTCGTATGCATATGTACCTATATAAATAAATAGAATAAATATGGTGAGCTTGAACGAAGGCGTCGTGACCAGCAGGCTGCACCGTGGATGTCCGGAATGCGAGCGGAACCCGTTTCTATGAGTCAAGTCTGGCTATTGACAACAGCCTCTCCTCGTTGTAGATTTTCTTTTCTCCTCTTCCTTCTGCTTGCCTCGACGATCCTGCGGTTCAGGATCCTGCCACGTGATCTGGAACATCGTCCAGAGGAGAAGCGGAGGGATCTCGATCAAGTTACCCCGTGAAAATTCAAAACCAACATTGGCCTCGATCAGATGGCATGCCTCTGCTTAACGAAGAATCGCGTTAACGAACCAACGTCCACTATTTATATCCAATTAGCTACCACCGCTAGGGACTTGAGTAACAGAAATGATAACTCTGAAAACTAATAACAATGTTATCACAGAAAATTATTATTTTAGTTGTGAACCTGTAAAATAATGTCAATTGGAAAACTTTAGATGTGCAATTTCATTGATATTTATTAAGGTGGTGTCTGTTTAAAAACGAGGAACAGTAGCTTCGAAGACATAGGATACCGTTGTAGGTCGAACGTTAATATTTCATTCGTATTTGCCTGTCTTCCGTGCAGCCTTCCCATTGATCGATCTTAGAGGAGAAAATAACGTCGATCTTCCGACTTGTGCGACCGAGACGCGTCTCAACTCGAGCGTTGCGAGCTTCGAAGCGAGCAAGCGTAACGGTATCGCAGCGAACAGCTCCGAGACGGATTATGTACGTATTTGGAACAATTGGAAAATAGGAAAATAGGAAAACAGGAAAAATTTCCTTGAATTTCATAAATTTCCGTGTTATTTGCAAATTCTCAAGACATTTTTAATATAAAAATATTAAAAACACATATATAAGTGAGGGACTTTGTATCGATGAAACGGTATCGCGCAGAAAACTCAGTTATTGCTAAATCAATATTGCTCACTGCTGTGACTGACCCATATAGGGATAGAAAGAAATACGATACGATTTCCCCGTGTAGGTAAATAATCTTCGCTGGATAATTTCATAATAAATGGTTGAAAAAATTGCAACGTTGTGTCGGTGCTGTTTAATATCCCATTATGTAGAAGGTAACGACCGGAAAATATAGCAGTTGAAGACTACTCGAGGAAGTTAACCTGCAAACGAGTCACTGTATTCCGGTGATACTACACGTCATTCGAACGAGTAACTTTGCCGTAACTCTATCTATCGTCGGCTATCTAACCGTGTAATTTGCTTAGCCGTTACGTGTAAACCTTAAGCTGTTGAAATTCGTAGAGTATACATATATAAATAAAAGTATCGTTTCCGTTTAAATCGGCACACACTGTATATGTGTATATGTATGTAGAATCTATTCTTCTCGGCTCGGCTTTAACCGGTAGTAGTCTATCGATTCTAATTCACCGGATAGACGGGGACAAGAAGTCTCCTTAAGAAGAATCCTCAGTCACCAGTGAACCGGGAGGGAAGGAATAGATAGATACCTCGGGCGTTTATCGTTCTTTTTTACGATTCAGCCTCTAGCCGCTAGATGAATCGACGCGAGCACACGACGACGGTGTCCATTAATTATTTCCTTCGACCTGTTCCAGAGGGAGCATCTCGGAAGCCATGCCGGCTGACGAGTTAGCTGGAAATCGACAGAGAAGCAGACCAAGGCTGCAACCGCCTTAACGAACCGCTATTCTCATTGGCAAGGTCATCGAGCGAACCGGATCTAATCACAATGTTTCCTGCGCTTCTTCTTTTCTCGCGATTTTCCTCGAGCAACGTGACCGGTGAACAGGTCCTGTTTAATTCAGCAGTGACCACCTGCTGAAGCGAATTGCAGCGAATGGGTCCCAATGCTTTGACAAAAAGCATTTACAAAAAAAGGGAGATTCAATTGTTGATCTTGCTACCCCATGGTATTTCCTCTGGAATTCGAAAGCAAACGGTGCTATAGAAACTTGAAGGAAGCATCTAGACACTGGCTGGTAATTATCCGCGTACCGATATGCCACTTCCTACCCGATCACTCTGATGAGAGTGGTCGTCGTGTTTTTGCTAAGCACAAGGTGCTATTCAACGGGACGGAAGTTGTAGACCTGTTGGGAAGAAGATAGTACCTCGTCGAAGGACGAAATGTACCTATGGTACTTTTCGATGCAGTTGCCTATCTATGATTAGAATCCAGTTTAATCATGCCTGGGTCGATGATGTTTATTATGTTCAAGCTGCCTCGAAGAGAATTACAGTTAAAAACCTCGCAGCCAGTGTAAGTAGAAAGAGGAGGTGGTGGCTATGTAGGCTACCGGACGAGCGGCGTCGCCATGGTGGAGCTGGCGTGCAGCAACTCCCTAAGCCCAGGAACGTGATCCTACCGCTAAGACGTTCCTCGAAATCAGGTGGACCAGCTGATGACAAATCATTGTGAGCTAGCAATTTTAGTGAGGAAAGGAAAGAAGGAGGCCATGTAGAGGAGAAGGAAGAAGCCCAGTCTTCCTCCCGGCAACCCATCGTCGAGTAATGCTGAAGCATATCCTGACGGGGCAACCGTCGTCAGCGGGCTCCAGGCATCACCACAATGAATATCAGGCGAGCTCGGGCTCGTTGCACGGCGGACACCACCACCATCATCACCATCATCAACAGGACCAGCAGCACCAGCATCATCACTACAACCAAAGCAGCAACGTGCGCCCATCGGGGAACGGTGGACGCAGCGTCGATTTATACGACTCGGTGGTTCATCCGTCGTCGCAACAGAGGGCTAACGTCCATCAGGCCGCGACGACACCCTCGTCGACGCACAGGCATCCCCTCAATCATTCTCAACTGAGCGTAAACAATCTCTCCCAACGGTTGAACCATTCGCACGCTCTCAACCTGTCCACGTTGTCCACGTCGAAACACTCGGTGAACAGCGTCAGTCCTGTGGCTGGTGGAAACAACAACAACAACAACAACAACAATAACAACAACAATCACCTGTCGAACGCTTTAGGACATACGGTAGTGCCTGCTGCACCGGTGCACCAGGACAACAGACCCAAGGTGAACGGTGGCTTCGATATCTCTAGACTGTCCAGGCTACCCAGCCAAACGACACCCTCGCCAGCTCCTGTTCTTCAAGCCACGGTCCTGGGTGGACAGTTGACCGGAGGAGGTGGTTCCATCGCGTTACCCTTGAACGCCTCTTGGTCCTCGTCCTTGTCCAGAAATCACAAGGACCACGAGGCTGGTGCGAAAGAGACCCTCACTAGCCTTGGTTTGCTGTGTCTAGTGTCCCTCTTACTGGCGTTACTCTCGTTGATCTTTCTGCTAAAGATCTCCCCGTTAACGGTCACGCCGAGTAGTCTGATCAGCCCGGAAGAGTACACGATCGTATACGAGGTGACTTTGGCGCTGTGCGCCCTAGCTCTATCTCTCAACTTGTGCTGTCTCCTCGTCTGCGCTATACAGTTCCTCTTCACCGTGAAGCTCGTCAAGACTTCGTACCAGGGACACTGGTGAGTAGCTACTTAATTTTCATTTTTTTTTTTTTTTTTTTTTTTTAACCCTCGAGTGGTGGTCGGGCGGATGACATTAGTCATCAATGGGTGTCGTAGATATTATATATTATATGTATATCAATATTTATTGAATCTTTTCGACACTTGGTTTGGTCCGTCCGTCTTTGGACCAAGGGGACTGGTATCGGGTTCGTCGACTCAAGTTTGACACGCTGGAATCCAGTTCAATTATTTTTCACTTCTAATGGAACCGCCGGCAACTAAGATCCGTAATTAATTAGCGCAATAAGAGAAGCGTCGCACGATAATGTTGACCGCGACCTCTCGATCCCCGTGCGTCGAGTCGTTACAAAATCTCTTAACCGGGTCGTTAGCTTTTTTATCGAAGTCATTTCATCGGAGTGCGCTTGCGCGTTCCGCGTTGCATTTAAAAGAAACCCGCCTGCGCGTACCTGTGTGCGCAGCGGATCTCGCAAGCGGATCTCCACTCGACTCGTTTCAGTTTGAAATGAAAAGAAAAATGAAAAAGTGAAGAACGTATGTATGTAAGTAGAAGAATCGCGTAAGGTGGCAGCAACGTTTTTCACTTGGATACCCGTAAAAAGGGAAAAGGATATTCGAGAGAGCGATTACCATTAATTTATATATGTAATCTCACATCGTTGCCGACGTCCTCAATCAAGATTATCCTTGTGCCGGAATAAGTTCCCAGTCATCCATGCGTGCCCTATCCGTATGCCTCGAAACACACCGGTGTCCTGTATCCCCGTGCGATATATCAGCGAACGTTGTCTAGTGTTTCTTCTCACGCGGCGAGAAGACGAAACGGAAAAATTCACGTCCTGTGTAGGTACACACATCGCCGCGTGTCCCGTTTTTACCAATGTAGCACGCCATCATAACACAATACGCACGTTTCGTGACTCGTCTTAAAGAGAAGACTCGTCTTTTCGTTTCCTTATCGGTTCGTGATCGCTTTTTCGTGTCCCTTCGTGAACAAAGTAACCATCCGAGGACGGTAATTACGAGGATCTGCATTATGTATGCAGATTACGATGTTTGCTTTCATTTTTCTCTCCGGCACTTCAATTTTCTTTCTCTTTCTCATTGTTCAATTCGCCTAAGAAACTTCCACTCTCCTTCTTTTTCTATATCTTAGCGTTAATATAATAGATATCCAGAACGCGGTTTTCTCGATGGAATTCGTCTCGAAATTCTAACCAAGTCACTGGTGAATATTTCGAAATGCGATGCAGAGCAATTACAATTTGAATGTATAAAGAGGCTGGTAACCCATTTCAAAAGCAAATAACAGAGAAAGGAAGAAAGTGAAGGTGTCTTTCGAACATTAAACTCGTACACTATGATTTCAGATAATAAAATTAGCATAGAATACGATCTTGAATCCGTATGGAAATATGGACTCCGCTCGGAAATATGTCAATTCAAGTTCAATTTATTCAAAAGTATCTTCGGAACAATAAGAAACTTATCTCTGTTGCAACATTAGCGATTTACTAATGAAAAAAATTTTTTTTAAATTCCATCATACTTAACATTCTTGAAGGTTTCATTTCGGTCCATGGAGATTTTCATGGTGTCTTTAGGGTCTCCGTTTATCTCTTTTTTACATCGAAGGTTACAGTTTTCCAATAGCTTGCTACACGATTTTCATTTTCTTCGTCTATCTAAAGAATTCAATGGTTTCGAGGAAAAAAATCGTTGCATAGTGATACTGGACCCCTTGAAACCGCACCCTCCTTGAATTCCTCTTCACTCTTCACGAATATCTCCCAAAGACTTGAAAAAATTTCGTTCTAAAGTATTCCTCATTGGCGTAACCATTTTATTATTTTATAAAATTATATAATAATAATAAATAGAATCAATAATTTCACGAGTTTGTTCATCTAAAATATTACAACCGTTCAGTAGAGTTTTAGCGATTCAAAGATCTAGCATCAGAATGTCGGATTGTCTAGAAAGCCGGGAGCTAGAGGAGAATAACCATCGCGATCGTAGAGAAAGAATCGCGACGGTGAGGCTGCAATTTTAATCGTCCACCGTATCTGTTGGGTACACGAGCGTTTTGTAGACACAGTTTTCAAACCTAGAGGCGCCGTGATAACGACGCGTTAAAAATGTCGCCGTGTGATCGATACAGTCGGCTATCAACACGCGTCGACCTATTGTTCGCAAACAAAGAGGTTGAAATTATTCTTGAAATTATGTATGTATGTACAGCTGTGAATACCCTCGGTTAAATGAAATTTCCCAATTTCGCGTCAGAAAAAGAAAAAAAAAAAAAAAAAAAAAAAGAAATGAGTTAGAAGCTAGATCATAAGACGTCTAGGCCCAAAGACGAAGATGGTCCAGCTGAAAGTAACTCCAGTCTGCAAAGTGGCATTGTTAGCTGGGGAAAAGAGCTCTCAGGTGTGCTAGACGTGCTTGGAAAGAAAGCACCGAGCTTAATGGTAGGCCTGGTCCGGTCATTGTCACTAGACGACTGGGCGTTTCGCTAGGAACCAAAGGAAAAAAGTAAGCATCTTTGAAGAGATAGGAGATGCGGAGAATGAAAGACAAGCGGCGCTGCTAAGTGCCGGCTCATTACTTAAATGGTCCGTGATAAGGCATCTCCGCACGCCGCGGCCGTCGCGAACTTGGTGTGAACGCACTTTTCCAATGGATCATTTCCACTTTGGGTAGCGAACGAAATTTCCTCCCGGTTGATTAATCTGAATTTTTTCGAGCGGAATAGAGGGCTCGGATTAGGTGGATCCGTAACTCGACGATTTTATCTGTGATTAAAAAACTCCATCGCGTTGTAAGTCGCATCGTTCGATTTTTTCTTTCTTTCTTCCTTTCTTCCTTTTTTATGTCTTTTTCCATCGATGGCCCGGTTTAACGTTACACGCGTGTCTGGTTTCTGTTCACGGTCGCTTCTCGTGCGTCAGACCGAGCTGCTGAACACGCGTGCTCGTTCGGTTTCGTGCTTTCTCGAGTACTACTTGGCATTCCACGCCTTCGAATCTGGCGTCTGCTGTTCCTTTTCTTCTTCTTCTTCTTCTTCTTCTTCTTCTTCTTCTTCTTCTTCTTCTTCTTCTTCTTTTTTTTTTTTTTTTTTTTTCTTTCTTCCTCTGGACAAGGGAAAGAGAATAAATTTTGGCAGGGAGCACAACTGCGCTTTCATACATTGGGTGTTCAGAAAGTTCTAGGAACTCTTTCCCTCTTCGAGCAGAAGAGATCTCTCAACCCTTAAGTAGGTAATATTTTATTTTTTAGTTCAACTCTTGAGTACCATTTTTAAGTACCACTTTGACGGGCTCAAATCCGATTTTCTAATTTCATTGAAAAGGCATATGGTTAATTTTTACTTTTATATACGTTATATTTTTAAACTATGACAGTTGAAGATAAAAGATGGTAAAAAAATGATTAAGTTCACTGTTAAAAACAGGTGTAGTATGCAGTGAGAAATCGTGAGCACTTTTTGGACACCCTGCGTACAATCGAGAGCACGAGGGCCATCGATCGTGTCCCGATGTTTGTAATTTATTTTCTCTTTCGATTAATTTCGATGAAACGACGATGCCTCTACTGTTTTACCCGCGATAAATTAGCGAAACGAGCAGACGAGTTCAATGGTAGCCTGCGGAAGTTTCTTTTTAACCCTTTATACAGCCGTGTAACTTTACGGTAAATTAACGTAAAATTTTTTGTCGCATATCAACCGTATTGTCACGAGTGCATTGCGAATTTATTGTTATTGTTTTAATGGTATTAGAAGGCGCGAGGCACCGTATGATTGCTCGATCGATCGATAATGCATCGATCACTGGATTACGTGGGTGTAATTAATAGGATAGCATTGTGAATTACTGATCCAGTAGGTGTCTATCTTAATATAAAATGAATGAAAGTCTTTCGTGCATGAGATAAGCCAATGAATTTTACGAGGAATACCAAAAACCACAAGATTTATGGTAGTTTGAGAAAAAGCAAAAAGAATTTGACGAAAGGACGGGTGTCGAGAAACGGTCAGGTTTGTCAAAGGCTCGTAAAGAGCACAATGCCTTCGGATGCACCGGCTTAGTCGAGGAACAGGTGTAAGTAACCGCCGGTAACGGTTGTCCCTTCCGTAGGGTCCACCCTTAATTTCGAAGTCATTAAACCTACCTTCCCTTGCTTCTTCTGGTCGGAACGAAAGAAATTTCGTTGAAAAGGTGTTTCAAAAGGTGTTTCAAAAGGTGTTGGCTACCCCCATCGTCTCTGAATGAATCGGAAAGCTGGAAATTTTCTACGTTTCTTGCTTCGGTGGATCGAAAATTGACCGTAGATTTTCGTTTTTATCGCGTGTAGTTGTTGATGTGCTCGTATATCATCAACTGCTGCCTACACGCGTGCGAGAGAATAACGCAAAACAAGTAATTGGAGTCGAGTTGTAAATCTTTCATTTTCAGCGCGGTGCAAATTTAATTCTACCTTCTGTTCGTTTCTTTTTTTCTTTTTTTCTTTTTTTCTTTTTTTCTTTTTTTTTGCCATTGTCGCAGATTTGATATTTAAAGGCTCCCACTATGATTTATAATTATGAGAAATTAAACCATGAAGGCCTTAAAAGATTGAAACAAGTGTCGTTGAAAAGTCTCCAGGATTGCGGCAGCTGTCTGGAAAGAATCCAGAGGAAAAGGATCGAAAGGAGGAACGTGTATGATCCATCATCCACGGTAGTCCGTACGATCCACGTGTATGATCCATCATCTGGGTAACCGTTTACGATGTTCACCGTGGAAATGCCGATCCGCGATGCTATTCCCGTACACTCTGTACGAGTTGTCTGGATCGTAAGTCAAAATGCTTCCATCGTTCGCAAATGTGCTTTGTTTCTCGGCACCTACCTCTTGCCCTCTTTGTTTAAACCGGAATAATACCTAATATGATGTGGAATAATGCGATGTTTCTGAATGATTGATTCGGCAAAAATCTCTATGGTTATTATTATTTCTTTAAAATATTCCGTGTTTAGATAAAACCACGAACAGGGGGATTCCGCAAAACGCGTTTCATTCGAACGGATAGTCTCGTGATTGTAGTTGTAGTTAGAGGAAATGCACGCAATCTGTTGCGAAACAGTTTGCCGCAGAGCGACAAGCCCACGAGCAACGCCCAATCGAAATCCAATGCAGAATCGTAGGAAACCTAGATCCCTATTATCCAGTCGAATCAATATTTATGGTCTCTTTCAAAAGTCCATAGTCATCAAATTGACAATAGGAAAAAAATCTGATTTCAATCTGATTTCAATCTGATTTGGATAATTTTTTATTATTTGCAAACTGTTAGTAACAGGTTGTAAATGAGAAACGAATGAACGAATAACTTTCAACAATGAATTAAAATGCGGTCTGCGTATTCGATTTCGTCCTCGTGATCCTTACGTGGTTCGTAACGCAATCTAGCCGCGTTTGCGTGGCTGCACTTCCGGTTTCAAGCCGCGCACTTCGATCCCGCTCTTTCAATTTCCGTATCGGAAGCGACGGTAGCTCGAAACCAGTCGCATCGACTTCCGAACGATTTACTTGTCAATTTAAAATAGAAACAGAATCCCCTTTATCTGTTACAAATTACTGAAAATTACTATCTTGTTACGCTGTACATACATACTCCGTGGAAACACGTGATTTTTCGCGTCGCGTCGCGTCGGTCAGTGACTCTCAGCCGCAAATGCAGTCGTTAGGGTCAATTAATGATACATCCTCCTGGCAAATATAGTCAGCTTGTAAAGGTATTTTCGTTTCTCGCCGACACGGTCGACGTTGGGTCGGATGTTTCCACGGATGCGATACTTACGATGTTCTCTTTGGATTTCTTCAATGTATCTGCTCTTCCGAGAAACCACCTTTAATAGCCTCGCTCTCATTGTGTTTCATGGTAAAATTACCGTGTATCTTTGCCTTAAAATGGCAACAAATTTTTTTGCAATTTCTCGCCGAAATACGGTACAATATATATGGTAAAAGTTAGTTGAAAATTTTGCTTCAATTTCAATTTGTTGCCGATAAAAGAGCTTCTTACGGAGATAGAATAGTAAGGTAACAGGGCAAGACAGGCACCATTCAAACGAGCTTCTCCTCCGTTGATCTCGCTGAAGCAAGAAAAAAGTTCCTTGCCCTTTGATTTCGTATACGACGAGGCTTCTCCATTCACTTTTACAAGGAAAAGGGTACGAGCGACGCTGACACACGCGGACCCTGACAAAACCGTCTGAGCCTATTCAACACCCTCCGTCAAATAGTTTCGCTCAGAAAGTTGAATGGAGATAAAGATCGACGACGGTGCAGCTCTAGCTTCTTGACAATGATATTTCTGTCTTCTACAGGGGACGAACAAGCTACTGACTGAGATCTGCCGAGGGAACCACGTGTGAAAACGCAAACGCAAACGAAACTATTAGGATTCTAAAATTTTTTAATTCTGGGCTAGTTACGCCAATTATATAGTGGCCAATAAACTCGAGTTTAAGCTATTACTGGTGGCAAATGGGTCGTTTCTAGTCCATGTTTCGCTGAATGACGTTGAAAGCGGAATACAGAAAGGCTTGAAGGTTAAATTTACTCGGTTGTACTCTTTCGAAGGCTATGGACGTAGAGAGGGAATTAGTCTAGGATATGATTTCATTGGTACGGTGCTCTTGAAACGTATCCAAAGAGGTCGATGACCTCGAAAGGGGATGCTAGCCTGGTTCGTGGGAATTTCTCATTGTGGCTGAGTTGGATGAGGCTTGTTTAAAATCAGCACGTAACCGAGAATTCGTCGGTTTTTACGCTACAATCGACTTCGACTCGATGAACATTGACTGGTTGATTCGCGTGCATGTGCGCGAAAGAAAGTTCGAGGTTCCTTTTAAATTATTCTTCGCTCGCTGGAATTCTTTCCAGTCTCTTTTTATCGTGCGCTGAAACTATTTAACAGGTTACCGTCCCCTTTTAAGTACATTGTTCGTTCGCAGCTATTCTTTTCGGCACGAAATCTTCGTTCATCCAGAAAAGCTAATTAGCGCGTTGTAAAATTAATATTCGACTAGCGAAATTTATCTAGTTGGTATGTGATAGAAAATCACGGGAAAGAATTTACGGATGAACAGAAGAGCATAGTAGTTCCAGGAAGCATTCGCTTCTCTCTCGTTTCCGGCTATGCTGTTCTTAGACGCGAAGATTAGTCGTTGGACTAGGAAACATCCATCGAGTCGTGTATCCATTGCGATCGTAAATCTACCCGCGACGTCCGAGCAGTTCGCTATCTAGCGATCTGACCACCAAGAAAACTCGATGGATGATGATTTCCTGAAAACGAAACGTATATTCAGAATACGAATGCGAGCTGACTGTTGTCTCGCATGTCGGAACGGTATCAATTGTGGTGAAATCGTTTGTGGTCTCGGCTCACAAATTATTATAATAGCACCGTTTGTGGTCGAATCAGCTAACAAACCGTAAGCGTCGAATAACATAGAATATCGAAAAAGGAAAAGGAAAAGGAAAAGGAAAAGGAAAAGAAAAAGGAAAAGAATGATTGAATTTAAAGAAATTTGTCGCAAATTGTATTCGTCAAGTGTTTCGTTTGTTTGATCGAACGCGGTTCTTGAAATTTCACGGATAACGTTCGAAGGATGTTCCAGTCTGTTTGACAGAGAAAACTTGTTCCTTTATAACTCATTCAATTATCGTGGAACCGCGAAACTCACTTTCCCTTCGATTTTTCTTTGTTTCAGGAGTAACAAGTACCTGCAAAAATCGTCCATCAGCCGTATATGCGCTGTCGGAGGCTTTTTCATTAGCATTCCCGTCTTTCTAACTGGTAAGGAATCGTCGTCGTCCTCGTCGTTGTCGCCGTCCTCGTCGTCGTCGTCGTCGTCGTCGTCGTCGTCGTCGTCACCTGAAAATTTTCGATCATTCGATACGTGTTTCCAAACAGGATTTATCCACGATGGATAAAAAGCTTTGTAAAAAGTTTTTAATCGTTACTTAATTTAAACCGACGACACGTGTAGGCGGTAGATTTACATTATCAATTTCGAAACGTTGAATTTCACGATGCTTTCAGGCATGATATTGTACACGTTCATCCAGTTCCACTCAACACCGGCTATCGTCACGTCGGTTTTCATAGGCCTCGGCATCGTGTTTTGTGGATGCGCAATGGTCCACAACGTCTTCGTGTGGCAGAGGGTAAGCATTTCCATATAAATCGTACAAAAACTGCAGGAATCTGAGAAACGATGTAAAAATGTATTTTATCGCGATCTGATCTTGTCTTTGCTCGTGAAACGAGTCGGAGATTACATTCAGCAACAGCTTTCTTCCATGAATCGGCCAAGACACATAGCTAATGTAATCAAATACAACTCTGATTACGCGAACGCACGCGATCAGCAAATGGCAGACAGTTAAAAGACCTCGATTAAGTCGTTTACTCGAATCGCCTGGTACGCTTGCGTGCAATGATGCCTTCCTTTGGCTAACAGAAACTGTACCATTCACCTGACTCCACTCTTGTTTCATAAGACCCAACTTGGCAGACTATAGTAGCCTAAGTATTTATGTAAAGACTCTTACCAAGGGAAACCATCATTGCGCATTGCGGTTCTACACTTTCGTCGATATCTTGTTTACCGTAATACAGCTTTTACATTCGTATCACGGCAGTCCAACGTGCCGTTACTCTCCTCAGCTGATGCGTGCTGTTCGCGTGCCAAACATAACAGGCAGACTTTAATCCTGTAATGGTGTTCGTTTGCAGGAGAAGACGAACGCCGTGAAGGCGCTAGCGCGCGAACAGTGCGAGGCTGCGGTGCAGCTCCAGCGGCAGCAGCAGCTGCAACACCATCAGAATCAACCGCAGCTGCATCACCAACAGCACCAGCACCACCAGCAGCAGCAACAACAACAACAACAACAACAACAACAACAACAGCAGCAGCAGCAGCAGCAGCAGCAGCAGCAGCAGCAGCAGCAACAACAACAACAACAACAACAGCTTCGAACACCGTTGACGATGCACCACCCTGGTTGCGCGACCAAGGTGGGCTCTCTGGCCAGTCAACCGAACGCCAGCCATACGACGCACGGCAGAGCGGCTCAATATCAGCATTATCATCACCATCATCATCATCGACACGTGTCGTCGATGTCTCCGCCTTTGTTGATCTCATCGCCAGCTCCAATGACAGCGTCACACAATCATCTGAACGTCAGCAGTCATAGGAACGTGATTACACCACCTGATACACCGGGAGACAGGTCGCCACCGAGTCCTGGGAACAAGCTAAACAGGTCGCAGCATCTGCCACGAGAAGCCAGCGGTAGCGTTAGTCCTGGATTACCAGCGGCCACATTGGATCTCAGCAGCGCTGCGACCACCAATAGCCCTCATGAACTGTCTACGTTGGTCTAGCTTGGTGCTGTCCACGAGAGACTTTAGGATACTTTTATAAAGTACAGTTCTCTCTCTTTCTCTCTCCACTCTTATAGACAGGCATCAGCAGGTAATACAACGCAGAGCTGGAGAGTTGGCGAGTTGGCGCACGGTAAGAATGCGACTCTGATTGGTTATACCATAATGGGTAATAATGGATAAAGTGTCTTTCAAAAGCATCAAAGGTGAGGACAGGTGGTATCCCCTGTACTATCCCTCGGGCCAACTTTCTAGCTCTGCAATGTAGTAAAGAGGGCACAGACCCTGGTTGGTACAGCGGTGGGTACTCCCTACTTTCAGTTTCTTGAGGTCGCACAGCCGAGTTATATCCGAACCCTGTTATCCCATCCTTAGACCTAGTTTATACTGGTAGAGTAAACGGCCAAGTAGTAGAGTTACTACTTTACCATAATGAAATCCTGACAGTAGTATTACCACTTACTCTACACCTGTAAAATAGGTCTTACAATCCTATCCAAAACTATTATACTTAGCAGAGTAGCCCAGAAACAATTACATGTTCGTCTCTGCCACAGACTCTACGAGATAATAGTATAAGTGCTCCATGAATCCATCAGTGTGCATTGTGTTAAGTATACCAAAGGAAGAGCCAAGCCTTCATGAATTCGTGAACAGCACTAATTCTAGCTCTGTGCTGTCTTTAGGAAACCCTTTAGGAAACTTCAAGGAGTCAGGCAGTCTCCCACTCGGTGCTCGCATGCACAGATTCCACCAGAGGAAAATCGAATGTGTATATTGTATATGTTTGTAGAAGATTAAGTGGGGAGAGCCGTATGGTTGCAGAATGGTTCACCTGTGTTACGGGAACCGAACGAAGATGGGAGTAGTAGTGGGGACCAAAGTGTGTAAGGAACCCCTCTCGTGGACAGCATTCGAGGTCTCTGCTCGAACATCCAAGGTGTGTAAATGATAAGTTATTTAGTTTACATTTGCTCGTCAACTGACACTGACCAGAGACGAAAAGCAATTCGATTCCTGAAAGATGTTCCAGGAACATCGTGACAAAGAAGCGACTAATTTATACCCGCGTGTTATCTTGCCATTTACATCTTATGATTATTATTTTTTTATCAACATCATTATTAATATTATCACGACAATATTATTATTATTAATCATGCGAAACCTCTAGTCCTTAGATTACTTTCGTTCTTACGGAAGAATAAGATTTCTGGATTTTGACTATCGCGCCGCGGCTATGCGATTACAAGTTCTCCTCATCTTAACAAGTTCATACAGTTCAAATCTCAAATTATAAACGGTATAGTTGCAAATTTACAAATGAATCAAAAATGTTATTCGTTGAAATTAATACGAATCCAACATTGAAACTTTTTTTCTTTTCACTTAATAAAAAGAACTATTGTAATTTCAGATTTGAACTTTGATCAGATTCTCAATTTTACTATTTAATATTTAAGCGTCGATACTTAACGTCTTTGTTCCTTTTCTTTCCCCGCAGAACTATAAGGTTTAATTATGTCATAACAAATAGTTGATGTTATCGAACTGGTCACTGACACGAATTTAGAATTAAACGTTTAGGATTATATTTAAACGAGTAATCGTGTGTAACGTAACAAAAGTATCGACGATAAAAGTATTTTCTTTATGGTGTACACGTAGAAGACGACCAATTTTTCTTTTTGTTTTATAAAACAAAATTTTTTTTTTTTTTTAACAATAATATGTATTTTTTTAATTATTAGAAGATGCTTATTTTCGAGTATTTTGATTTATTTTATATTATTTTTACGTGAACGTATTTATATTTCTTTTCCTAAGTAGTTGGAACATAGAGAGGAAAAATAAAAACAAGGTTTTAGTGCACGAATATACATATTATAGAGTACGAACGAATAGAAAATGTATTTTCTAGGGTTTCAATATTCTCGTTCGTTTACGTTGAAAATTCCTTTCGATTATGATTTAAGATTTGTTTTTTTACAATTGTTACCGAACAGGGTAAATATTTATCATAATATTACTACACTTGTCGAAACCGTATAAACGAATTTTGTATCATAATAGCAAGACGATAAAGAATATTCAATATTTTTTAAGTGCGATCACTCAATCATCCTTGAATTACTCCAAGATCGAAAGAACTTACGATTTTTTATCAAATACAAATCTAAAAATAAACACGAGTAATCGTGTGTGTAAATAATATGTTAAACGATACATAAATACCCTGAATTACATTCAAAATTGGATAGAATAAGCGGGTGAAGATATGTAAATTTCATAAATAACAGTATACATACACGATTTATATCAAGTTTGTAAGTAGTGTAGTAATAGAACATTTTACATTTAACAATATACGAGCGACAATATACAAGTTAAATTATTTGTTGGGTCCATGTATAACATGCATAGTACAAAAGTGTTTTAGCTTTATGTACTGATACTTATGAAATATCAGATTAATAGATGTATGCAGTATGTACCTAGTTAAGGATAAAAACAAATAAATTATTCTAAACAGGTAACGAGAACCTTGGTAAATTCAATAAAATGTTTGAGTAGTTTTTCAGGGAAATTTTGAGCAAAGGAGATATCAAAGAATGAATAAAAGAAATTTCAAATTTAAAGATATTTAACCTTTGTTTGATTATATGAAGTTAAAGATGTTAACTAAAAGAAATATGAAGAAATTTAAATAAACAAGAATCATCGGAACAACTAAATTTTCATTGTATGTACTCTCGCATAGCTTTTTTTTTTCCATGTAAACGCTTATACGCAATGATACGCAAGTGGTGAGGGAGCCACAGTTCTATATATACATATATGGGGCCTCTGCTACCTACAGATTCTCATTCTCCTCGGTGACACTGGGTGACACCCAATTCTTATCGCGACCGCCGAAGAACATGGATCGAGCTGTCAAACATATACCGGTACGGATTGACACTCCATGGATATTCGTGCATGGATTTATCAGTGTATTACCACAAGTGTTATTGCGTGTGCCTATGGTGTTTTGCTATGTGTTTTGGAATATTTATACGGATATATTAGTGCATTTTATGGTGTGGTACCCCCCCATGTATTTATATACCTGCATGTGCTTTATCGTGTTTTATATTGTGCTTTGGCATATATTTACGGATTTATTAATGGGTTTTATGGAGTGGTGCCCAATGTGTTTTACTATAATTTTGCAAATATTTTATGCTGTTCTATGGTTATTATTTGAATAATCATTATTTTTATGGTACATTTATTAATTATGCAGCAAATAATACGAGCGAATTGGCTACGATTTCTTTCTATTTAATCTGTCTTATATATTTTTCAGGAACTATGCCTTTCAGATTCTTCACGCTAGCATCGCCTTAAATTTATTATTCTGACAAACTGATAACACGATTTATTTTTATCTCAATAAAAATTAATTATAATTAAACAAACACATTTTTAACGCTACACACATTTAATTTATAGTTTCATTTGTTTTCCCATGGAATTCTTTCACATTTGAAAAAACTTGAATGACATTAGTTTTATTGAAAAAAATTTACCTAAAAATACAATTTTTTTTAAACATAAAAGACCATACGAGTAATTAAAAGAAAACCATTTTATTGTTAAGAATTCGTCCATGGAAAAAAATATTAATTCCACTGGCTGTATTGCAGGAGAACCGTCGATTTTCCTTTCTGGGTTTCCAGCCCTCTCTGACTCGCCCGCTCAGCTAATGCTGTAGCTCACCGTATTTGCAGCTCTCAAGAAGGGCCCAACTATTTTACCTTCACTTCAGTATGAGGAAGCAGCAGATGATCATCTTCATTAGCCAAATA
Organism: Osmia lignaria lignaria; assembly: GCF_051020975.1. Taxonomy (NCBI): domain Eukaryota; kingdom Metazoa; phylum Arthropoda; class Insecta; order Hymenoptera; family Megachilidae; genus Osmia; species Osmia lignaria. Next base: position 14,931,707 of record NC_135041.1, read on the forward strand.
TGCTCAACCATGACTTTTACTCGATGCTTTCCACTTTGTATGAAATGACTCAATATATTCAATATTGACACCTATAATCAATTGATGATACAATCAATTATATTTCATTAATTATATGTAACTAAAGTAACTAAATTATGACATGAAAGAAATACCTGCACTTTTTGCCAATCCCTCAGGGCTGAAGGTAAGAACTTTTTTATCATCTGGATTGCAACCGGTTAATAATGTTACAACTGGTGTTTCTGCATCACTCGTCATACCAACTTTTGTTTGTTGAGTAAGGTAGTGACAGCATTCTATAATTTGAAAAAATAACCACGCTTCTTTATCCTTTGGTCTTGGTCCTTTTATAAATGGTAGAGCTAAACGCTCGTGAGGTCTTTGAGCTCGTAAAAATCTCGAACCCCGTTTTAATTGAGTTTCTAACCAGCGTGTTGCTTCTCTTGCCCGGCCACTGACGCGTTTTACTTCGTCCAATGCAGAAACAACTAAAAACAACCATTAATCAAATAACACGCATAAAACATATAAAATGTAAATCTTTGTAACTTCTATTCTACATATTTACCAACGCTAGGAATCACAACGATAAATTTCTTAGCATACACCAAACGTTTAAGAGCTGGTGTATGCTTGGATAAAGCCTCATGATCAGGTACAAGGTAAGGAGACATCAGTCGAGATCTTAAACGAGTCTCCAAAGCGCTAACTTCTGCTTTTAACCATAACTTTCCCATATGTCTCATTAATTTTCCTCGTGAATGGTCCATCTCCCAATCTTTGCCACTACCCTTTGCTGAATTAGAAGCATTTAAATCAATAGTTACAAATAACTGTTTTGTCTGTTCATATTTTACACCAGCATCTTCTACAGAGCTAAGAAAATGCCCAAATTCAATCAACTTTAGCACTCTTAATACAGTTTCTTCCCGTTTATTAATTTTATGTTTATGCAGCATTTTCCAATTAAGAGATTTGTGGGATTCTTCTAAAAGATTTAACCCTCTCAAATCAATGTTCTCCGGCAATGGAATTACTTTAACACATTCCATTAATTTATCAACACTTGATAAAATCATACTGTCATCCTTACAGTTTTTCAACAACGCATCCGCATTTATATTAATCAAATTTAATAAAATTGTAACGCGTTTCAATAAAGTACGCGAGCTTTTTCCACATATTCTAATAATATCTGGATTACTTCTTAACCAATCACAACATATTTTAATAGATGCGAGTATTTCTTTTCCAATTAAAATTTTCAATACTTCATCCGGTTTCAAATTTTGTTTTTTTAATTGAGCAACATACATGATTCTATCCGATGATTCACCATTTTCTTCCAATATATTGTTCGAACTAATTGTTACTGTACTGCCGGAATTAGTTACCGAATCTTTATCATTGACTTTTTTATCTACTTGATCATCGGGTATTTCCTCACCATTTTGTATACGATCATTAATTGTATCAGAAATTTCACTTTCTGTTTTTCTTTCTATATGTCCATTTAATTTCTTTGTTTCAAAATTTTCAGCAGTTTCTTCATTTCTTTCTACACACGTCCCTTCATCGTCCGTAACATCTTCAGACAGCGCATCATCCGATAAAACATTTTCTTCGCTCAATATATCATCTTCCGTTTCAGAAATATCAGAATTTATTTCGTCGCTAGAAATTGTATGATCAACGTCACTCGCATCTGATTCACTGCTATTTTTTCGTTTTCTTCGTCGAAGCTTCGTGAGTAAACTTTTAGGTTTGTCCCGAATTTTCCGTGTACCATTATGAACATCTCCGTTATCTTCTGCACTTCCTTTTTCACATGTTTTATTGTCATTTATAATTGTAGATTTATTATTATTTTCATTTGAATTCGATTGCTTTAGATTAATATTTTCTTCAACATTTATAGATTCGCTATTGCGTTCGTTATCCTTCAAGTTTATATCTAATTCTATGTTTGGCAATGGCAAGTCTATAAAAGACTCTTGTAATCTTGTTATTGTAAATTGCATTAGTTGAGATAATATTGCCAAAGTTATAGCTACTACACCCTGTACCTCACTTGATTCTTTCGCTTTTAATCTTGAAACAGACATTAAGCATATAGCTACAATTTTGAATATCATATCATCTGTTAAGTAATTTGTTTGTCCATTTTTGCAGTTCTGAAGATATACTTCAATGTTGCATTCCTTTTCATTGTATTTTGTATTGCCAGCTTCAGATTGTTCTACACTTAAGCAAGTTTCGATATTAGTCAGAAGATCCTGTAAAAATAAAACAGTATTGAATTTTATAAACGGGTGCATAAATAAGGTGCCAAAAAATTCAATTATTAACATATATTAATTCACATACCTGACATTCTTGATTTATTCTATCAGAATTTGGTACATCATAATCCCATAATTGTAGCAAAGAAAACAATCTGGATACACACATGTGTGTAGGACATTTTTCATCTGTACAAATGGAGTGTGTAACAATAGCTCTTTTTAAATTTCCTTCTGCGCCTTCAAATGGTTCAGTACATAAAACACTATAAAAAAAAAGTCATTATTAAGTACTGTAATGATATTTTCTAGTTACTGCAGAAAGTATGAAATATTATAAAATTATTCCAACCATCTCATGTAATGGTACACAGCATCAAGGCCATAATTTTTATTGCCTGCTACAGTACCCAATTGATTGTGCGGCATTCCAATATTTGGATCAATTGCTATAGCCATTTTATAATATCTGTTTGCTATCATTGAATCCCAATACGGATCTAATTCTAATTTGTATCTAGCCAAGTCCCCAAGGCATACCAAACTTCTATGAATTAAACGCATAACACACTGTTTCACATCTTCTGTGTGATGCTTAGATTGACTTGTTTTACTCTTTGCCTATATGAAATACAAAAAACAAAGAATAAAGTTAGCTTCATTAAATGTGGTATTCATTTTAATTGACATGTGATATAGTAAAGATGTTGGACTTACATTTGATCTAGTTTCATTTTGCATGAATGCAAAATCAATAGTACCAACTAGATCTAAATTATATTCTAATTGCACCTTCAATATTAAATGATGATAAAAACCGATCCCTACTGCCAAATGAACACATAACATTGCTTTTTCTGCCTCAGTCCACGTGTTGCCCTGTAATCAAATTTGAAAATACAACCTTTATGAAAATGACAATGGAACAGAAATTATAATCAATGTACAAAACTAATACCTTTCGCAATTTTTTAGATACATAGACAATATCATAAAATGCCTTCCGCCATAATAATTCTTCGGTTTTACGTGCATATCCAACAGGATCTTTGATTATCAATCTCACACAATAATCTTTCAACTTTCCACGTAACGTTTCCCCTGAAGGGGTAAATAAATCTGTTATTGTTAATGCACGACTTTTTTGTTCATCTAATCTTTTGGCAATATCTGTTACACCCCTATTAATCAAACATTTCTTATTAATTATACAATCTTTATAAAAAGTTTGCGTTTATTACAAAATTTCGTATAATTGTTTCTGATTCAAGCACATGTTATATAAATCGAAAATTATATATTTTCTATATAACATTTAATACATTATAAATTAGCATATTTCAATGTAAATTCATGACAAAAATATTTTCATAACAAATTACAAAAATATATTAATCCTGCAAATAACCATTAAAGTAAGAAATGTGGTTAAAATTACACTATGAAAATTCTCACATTTTCTGATATTATAATACATTATCCGTATGTATAAATCGCTTTCATATGTATGGTTTATTTAGTTTAACATTTAAATAAATTATTTATAATGTGTATATATAAACTGCCAATATTTTATCGGATAAATTTTTTCATTAGTACAGAAAGGCTTCGTATAAAAGCGCGCCAATGGAAGATTATGGTATGTAAATATAGGTTATGTTCGTAAGATGAATTCAGACGTTCTAGTAACATCGGAAAGAATTTTTCTAAATATTAATTCGTTTTAATATGTATGAGAGAAAACATCCTAAGGCGGCTGTAGCTAAATATTACTTGTGTAAACGTCTCGTTTGTTCGAGACAATCAGTGGTTCGGACATCTGCTGCAGTGTTGTACGTTCTCCTCATTTTGATTCGATCATTTTTTACTTCCTGGCCACTTCGTCATTATTCATTTTCCCGCGGTCTCCTGACACGCGCATCTTCGACCCACAGTAAGAAAATTCGACATTCGCCCTCACCTAACTCCAAAAACCTCCCACAAACTGCAAACGGAGTTTACTACAAGTTTATACATACGCACACGCACATATGGTTTAGTTATGATTGTCGTGTAGGTAGGAAAATCATCTGGAAATCCTACGCAACAGTGTTGCCAAATAAAACGCTTTGAATCCATGATGAAAATTGGGAAAATTTAATTTAGTAACTGAAAATAACAGGTTGTTTATTCGTGTTTCATTCATTTTTAATTTATTACAATATACCATGAGAAAACATGCTTAAATGCATATGCATTACATTTAATATCCACGAACCGTTGATTGTAAACAATATTTTAATTTATTTAATAATAAAATACATATATAAATAAATATAATTATCTTTTTATGATATTAGCATATGTATAATTTGCTGCTTAGGTTTTGTGTTTCCTGATGACATAGCAATGGATGTTCCTGCTCCAACTCCACAGGATCTTCAGAGAAAACTTTATTTTTTAGTAGAACAGCTTCAACATATGGCTGGTGAACTTCCTGCAAAATATCAAATGCGTCTTCCGTATGAATTATTATCTGGTTTAGCTAATTCTTTATTAAATGATACAATCTTTGAAATTGTTAAAGGACTAATGGAAATTCAACATGTTACGGAAAAACATCTTTTCCAACAGCGTCTTCAATTATTGAACCAACAAAAAATTGAAATGCAAGAATCCTTATCATCAATATCCACAGAAGAAGAAAGGACTGCAATGAAAACAGCATTATACAAAAAACACAAGGATGAATTAAAACAACTGGATATGAAACTGGTCTTACAATTAGATCAAAAAGTAGCAGACCAACAAAGTATTTTAGAAAAAGCTGGAGTACCTGGATTTTATGTCACAAATAATCCAATAGAAATCCAAGTACAAATGAGACTGTGCGACTTTATAATTAGACTAAGCAAAATGGAAGTTCCAAGTTAATATTAATTGTAACATAAAAAACTGTACAAAAACAATTTTCCAATATTTTCTTAGTTACATGTTTATAATTTAATTTTGAATTATGCTCTTTATTAACATATTCGAACTAAAAACTTATACAGCAGTTTAATAATGTGGTATTTGCGTTATTACAGGCACTTATTTCACAAAAATATTTATTTTCATATAATTAACATTTTTTTTAAATTGAGATATTTGTAAACACATAATCATATAAAACATTTTTTTATTAAACAGAAGTTTTTAAGACTATGAATTATGTACAATGTTTTTGTTTATATAGTAAATAGCACTGTGTAATACAGAACAACAGGTACCCTGTATATAAACAATAGATCATATTTACATATCACCATAAATATTAATTGCAACTACTGAATTATTACATTATATATGAAGATAACAAAAAATATTATATTGTATTTACAATGTCTTTCTTAGTAAAAGATTTATAAAATAAGCATTAATACATTCTGCAATATAGTTTAATTTATTAGTTTGATATAGATTAGTTCTATATATATACACACAGAGTATTCCAAAAAGATTGTATAATCTTTTCGGAATATCTCATATATTTGAGAAATACTATATATATATATATATAAAAAAAAAAAAAAAAAAAAAAAAACTTTGTGAAAATAAATTGTTTAATCGTTTTATGTATCCAGATGTTTCAAATGGGCTATAGATGTGTAAAATTGTAGGCTAATCAACTTTTAAAATATGTAAGTACTCAATCTTTGAACAATTCAGTCTTTTTTACTCAGAAGTGGTGCACTTTGTGCAGTTGAAATATTAACATTTAATTTCGGATATTGAAGTTGATCAGCTTGTTCTGTTTCAAAACATATACGGTATACATCTTCAAAAGTTGTAGCAAAGTGAACTTCAAGACCATCCGTGATATATTTAGCTAAGTCATTAAAATCTTTCTTATTTTCTTCAGGTAAAATTACACAGTTCACACCAACTCGTTTGGCCTTAAAAAGAAAAATGTATTTTAATTATTTTATATATTCTACATATTACATACAGTTTATAGTTGATGAAAAATTTTATGGTACTTACAGCAATTATTTTCTCTTTAATACCACCAACAGGAAGAACTCTACCCATGAGACTAAGTTCTCCCGTCATTGCAACGTTCTGCCTAATTGCTTTATTTTTAGCAAGTGAAATTAATGCTATCGCAATTGTAATACCTGCACTTGGACCATCTTTTGGAGTGGCACCTTCAGGTACGTGTAAGTGTAAATGAGAATCATACAAAAACGTATTAGATGGTTCTTTTAGTTTTAAAAAGTTTCTTGAAACTGTTAGCGCTATTTGGATAGACTCTTTCATTACATCACCTAAATGACCAGTAACTTCAAAACTGCCTTCTGATTTTCCAGATATCAATGGTTTTCTAATTGTTGTTTCAATAAATAAAGTAGAACCGCCCATGGCAGTCCATGCAAGACCCATGACCACACCAGGTGGTGTACTATCATACATTCTGTCATGTGTAAATACGGGTTTTCCTACAAACTCGTGTAAATTTTCTGCAGTCACATTAATTTTTTCTGATTCTTTCTTGACTACTTTGAATGCTACTTTCCGATGAACTTTTTCTATGTGTTTTTGAAGACTTCGTACCCCGGATTCACGGCAATAAGACTTAATTAACAAATGAAGTGCATTATCTCCAATTTCGATTTGATCCTTAGTAAGACCCGAATCGTTCATAGCCTGCGGCACTAAGTATTGCTTAGCGATCGCAAGTTTTTCTTCTGCTACATAACCTGACATATCTATCATCTCCATACGATCTCTCAAAGGTTCTGGAATAGTATCAATTACGTTTGCCGTACAAATGAAAAGAACTTTAGATAAATCAACGGGTACATCCAAATAATGATCCAGGAAATTTGCGTTCTGTTCTGGATCTAACATTTCAAGAAGAGCAGAAGCTGGATCTCCTTGATGACCTCTAACAAGAAAAACCAAAAATAATATTAAAAAATACTACAATACTTGACGATCATAGATTCAATTTATAAAGTTCTACAACTACATACTTTCCAATTTTATCAACTTCGTCTATAAGAATCAATGGATTCTCAGTCTTGGTTTTTTTTAAACATTGAATAACTTTGCCAGGCATAGCACCCACGTAAGTTCTTCTATGTCCTTTGATTTCTGCTACATCGGTCATACCACCAACGCTAAATCTAAAGTACTCTCTATTAAGCGCACGAGAAATTGATTTGGCTATTGACGTTTTCCCAACACCCGGTGGACCATGGAAACATAATATTTTTCCTTGCGTTGATCCTTTCAACTGGCTAACAGCAATAAACTCTGGATTTGAAAGAAAAAAAAATGAAAGGAATATATTTTTAGCATTAAACAAATATGTATTCACAAAGTATTTCACTACCTAAAATTCGCTTTTTTATATCCTCCATTCCATAATGATCTTTATCTAAAATTTCAATTGCTTGTTGAAGATTTAAGTTTTCAGCACTGGTTACACCCCACGGCATAGAAGTAAGCCAATCCAAATAATTTCTGGTCACACTGGAAACAAAATTATACTACCAAATTAAAAAAATTAATGAAATTGTTTAAATTGAAGATAAAATTTCTATTGTATACACTGAAATCTTATTATGAAATAATTATAAAATTCATACATACTTAAATTCACTACTATGACTTTCCAAGAAATTTAATTTATTTAATTCTTCTTCAAGTACATCCATTACTACTTTTGGAACTGTTTTCTCTCTTATTCGTTCTCGGTACTTTTCTGCTATTGCATCTTTATCATCTTTCTCTAATCCCAATTCTTTCTTAATAACTTTTAATTGTTCATGAAGAATATACTTTCGGTGCTGCTGTTTAACCTTTTCCTCAACTTCTCTACCAATCTTTTGTTGAAGTTTACTTAATTCATATTCTTTCTTTAGAAGTGCAAGTGATAATCTTAATCTTTTTAATATCTACAAGTAAAACTGTTGCATTAATTGTTCAAAGAGATTAGAATAGATTATTTTCATGATAAACGTAAAAAGCAAATCCTTACATCCATTTCTTCCAATACTTGTTGTAACTCTTGTGCATCTGCTCCTGTCAAAGCTGCACCCAAGTCACTTAGATAAACTGGATTATCTACAACTCTTTGACCTTGATGTAACATTTGTTGCAAGGATTCACGGTACAACGGATTCATACTTATTATATCTCGAATTGTTTTAATTAACTCCTGAGTTAGAGCCTATTAATTTTAAACGATCAATATGATATTCGTCAATAAATTACATTTATTTACTAAATATACAAAAAAATTACCTTAATTTCTTCAGTTTGCCGAAATTTCTCATGTGTAATATTTACAACCTCTACCATTAATAAAGGCTGAGGAGAATTAGAATTAGCTTGAGGTGGAGTTTCTACAGGACCAACTTTTTCCCCACTTTTTTCCGTTACTGCCTCTTTATTTTCAGGAACAGTATTTTTGTTTTCAGGAGTAATTATTTCTGCTTCAACTTTCTGTACTCTTTCTGGCTCTACCACCTTTTGTTCCATTTTTTTACGTAGAAGAGATCTACGACTTGGTTTAGCACTCGTAACTAATTCGTCTATGGAAACAGAAATGTTTGTATTTAATAAAGTATAGAAAAAACAAATTTTTTTTCTTTTAATTCTTGATTCTTTGAATCATCCCCTTATTAGCTACATAATTTTATTATACTTTGTCCAATATTTGATGCCAGTTTGAGCCGATCTATAGTATATACAGTATGTGTCTAGAAAAATTGTTCTGGAAGTTTCTAAAAAATTCTCTGGCCAAAGGTTAGCAATCCGACCGTATTAATCGCGTTAATAACGATTATTATAAGAACGAATATAACATAATATAGTGGTTTCGCTTAATGTTAAATTAAATTTTACTACTTACCAGAGGCAGGTTTTTCAAGGTCTTCTAAAATTTGACCAACAATTTTAATTCTTCTATGGGCCATTACAACTAATCTTAATCGATTGCCTAGATCTTGAACTTCATGTATTTGTGCAAATGTTCCAACAGAATAAACTTCATCTAAATTTTGTACAACTTCTGCTTCATTTCTATCAAAATTATATTTACAATCATATAAAAAATATTCATGTTCATCAATTAAATTGTATTTACATTACTCACTCTTCTGTTTTCTTTAAAAAGATTCCAACATAAGGTTGATTTAATTTGACTTTTCTACGAATTAAATCTATGAGAATTGGATTAGTCAGTTCAATAAGTTTTATAAATCTTGGAAATACTGGATTTCTATTAATTGCAATAACAGGTACATGAGGCCAAACTTCTGGTACAACAACGGTAGCTGGTAATGACGGTGGATCACTTAAATAATCTTCATTGTTTCCACTAAAAATCAGAATATGATATCATATGAGTAAAAACACGTTAAGACTATCAAATTATGAAATAATAATTATTTTAATTAAAAATGATTAAAGAGAACAAATTTGAAGAGGATGAAGAATTTACTTTGTTGCATCCTTGTCAGATCTTTTAGTTGCAAAGAATCTGACTGGAATAACAGCTGCATTTTGTCGACGACTGTGAATATTTCTGGCAAACATTCCATGAGATTCAATAATTTTTATTCTTCTAAATTGCGGTCGTAAATATACCGATAACTCGTCATGATCTACACGGTGATTTCTGGAGTAAGATCGAATATTCGTCATTCGATGTCGGAAAACAGGCAGAAGCTTGGAATTCATCGCTGTCGCCAAACGCATCGTTTCCAATTTTGATCACAACGCACAAAAATGTTATTTATTCGATAGAATTACTTATAACTTGTGAGAGGTTACAATTCACTTCTCCCGATCAGTCTGATGAAACACCGCTAACCTAGAAGAAATTCGTGTGCCGACTATATGAATATTGTATACATTATCATACTATAATCATTGAGTTGGTGCATATATGTTAACGCAGGCTGATATTTTGTGTTTGTATGGATAATATTACTAGATTTGAGCAAGCAAAACAGTAACACGGTTGATGAAAGATTGTGATATTCATTTGTTGTTTAATATACTTAATGATACTTTATTATGTATAATATATGTAACATTGTATAAAATAAAAGTGTATTTATATAAGTACAATTACAACTCAAATAATGGACTTAAAAAGCATTAGCTCAAGTACATACATACAGAACATTGTTGAATTTTAATATTGTTTATTAATAAGATTGAATAATTTTATTGTTATTCTTAATTACTTATAGGAATTATATTTTCTGATAATATTATCAGGCAGAGTTTGAATAAACAACCAATTGTTTCAGTTACATTAGATGATGATGATCAATTTTTTCAAAAGATAAAATCAGATATTGATAGAAATCTACCGTAAGAAAATTTTTATTAAATTATGTTAATTATGTTTTAATTATGGTTTTTAATTCATTATATAAATACAGACATACCAAAGAAAATTACAAACCAAATAATTACTATCAAGGTACATCATTGAAAAGGAAAAAATGTATATTTGATGAAGAAACTCAAAATATAATTAAGAGATTTAAAAAAGAGAGGAACCATAAAATACATACTCTACAAACATCAAGAGATATAAATATTCCACAATCTAATCATGTTGACAACAATATGAAACAAATACATGATATAATAACAAATATCAATACTAATAAAAATATTATACAAGAAACAAATATGTTTTCTTCCAATGTTTTAACTACAAACTTAAGGTATCTGTTAAACAAACGCATCAAACTTTCAATACATTTTTCTTGTATTATTCAAAAATCTTCATTCTGGTATATTTATGGGTTTAAAATATAATATACATATAGATGAAATATTAAGTGTACAATGTATTTTCAGAAATCCTAAAAACTATGTATTTCAAATGGCTTCAAAGTTACAAAAGAATGTTTTGCCATTCCCCACTGTTGAAACAACAATTCTTAAGGAAGAATATGAAGAATCTTTATTTTTTGCAATGTTTCTTACTCCTCCAGATAATAATTCAATTGAAGATAATGAAGGATTTGAAACTTGTAGTACAATATAAAAGTTATTATCAGAAAAAGATTAAACTAAAGATATATAAAGTTATCTTAATTTTAAATGTACATATTTATTTGATAAAACTCATGTTGAATACTTTGTGACATACTCATAATAAAATTATTAAAGTTATGAAATATTTAAGTAGTTACATTTTTATAATATTAATACTTATTATGTAAATATTATGCGTTTTATATTTTTAAATTAGTTGAAGCTTTTTATACGTTTTTAAAATCATAATGCTGTTATATTTTAAATAAATAAACGTGATTGGTTATTTGGTGTAAATGATCGTGGATAAACTTGCATGTATGCATCATAATTTTAAATTAATAATTGATATTTGCAACTAATGAACATAACTATTAAATTGAAATTTAATATTCCAAAAATATTTGATTTGAACCATGTATGTTTGTATGTATGTATGTATGTATGTATGTACATACATACATACATACATATTTAGGGCCTAGTAACATTTTAAATTTTAGGTTTTCTTACCCATAATCTAACCTATAATGTATTTTATCTATTATAACCAATAATACAATAGTTTTGAACGTAAATATACATTTCAAATGATAAGTGAAATAACATTTTTAAAACATATTTAAATATGCTGACAATTTTAGCAATTATGATCCCAATTAGAATGATATACACGTAATAAGTATTTCTTCAATGAATGTACTATATATATAAATACATATAATATATTTATTAATTTAAAATAATGAGTGAATTTAAATTACATCATTTAGTAGTTGAGTTAATTGGATTATTGGGGTAAGTATCAATAAAATTAGTTTCTTGCTAAAAAACGTATAAATAAATATATAAAACTTACTAAAGTTGTTGATTACAGTGTATTTATGTTATGATATAAAAGTAGAAGAAATATATTTCCTAATTAGTTATTTTCTATAATTAGATCATCTTCAGCACCAGAAAAACATGTAGAAAGACTTCAAAAAGAGGGGATACCAACAAGTGCAAGTGCTTTAACTGTTGTGGCATCACAAAGTTCTATTCGTAACTTAGCAAGAAATTCTCCTGTCCCTGAATTATTTCTTCAAAAATATGAAGAATTGAAAGCAAAAAAGTTAATATTTTTATATATTTGAATAATGAAGCAATAAAATCTAACTTATTAATAAGCAACATTTATTTTTTAGGGTTGATTTATTAGGCTTATTTATTCAGGTTTTAGAACTTATATCTCAAGATAAAGAATTAAAAAGTTATTTGGCTAAACAAGCATCAACATTAACATCAAGCTCTACAAAAAATTCTGCTATTACTACGGAGGACTTACCACAGGTATTTTTAATCTTTCAAGTGCAAATTTAAACATGATTGAATGAATCAGTATTAGTACATTCATTATTATTATTATTATATATAATACAGATTTGTAAGAATGTAATTAAAGCTGCAGTAGAGGGAGAGAAAAAGTTAAACAAGCAAGTAAACACAGTTGCAAAGAAATCAGAACCATCTGTGATAAAGCATAATTGGGTTCATGAGAGACCTAGAATAACCTGGGACTTTTATAATGAGCCAAATGTGACACCATGTCAAAGTAAAGATCATTATTTAATCAATATACACAATTATAATTAATTTAATAAAAAACAAAATATTTACAGAAGTTGTACCAGTGGTTTCTCAAGAATCTATATTATTGTGGGACATTTTATATTGCCTAAAAGGTATAGATGGATCTTATATTGTTTCTGAATCTTTAACGGGTCTATATGCGGTGAAAACATTTAATATATCTCCAGATGTTGGTAAGACGAAAAGGATATAAAATATACAGTGTGAAGTATTATACTAATGTACAATATTATCATTATCATTCTAACTTATAGGTATATCATATAAACAAATGACACAACAAATATTACCTCTTGCTTCTCATTATTCCATGACAGCTAGATTTGTTGAAGAAAAGGTTTTACCAGAAGATGGTCAAGTGAACCATGCTTTGAGGGGAGCTATAAAATGTTTATTAAAAGATTATTTAGTATGTATAATATGTGAATGCGTATTTTCATTTTAAGCACTTGTTATAAAATCATTTAATATATAACATTTTTCAGTTGTTTGTTGTCCAGTTGGAAATGGAACACGTACGTGGTAAATTAAATTTGCAAAAATTATGGTTTTATATTCAACCCACAATGATTGCAATGTCCATTCTTTTTCAAATTACATCTACTATATGTAAGGTCAGTTGTGATTTTTATCTCGTGTTCATCTTTTATGCAATTAATTGATATCTAATAGGATATCCGATTTTAGGCAAATGCAAAAGGTGGGAAAGTACTTAGTCTTTTGCATGAACAAGCAAATAATATCAGTGGAGAAGCAAAATTTAAAGAATTATGTTTGTTCCTTATACAAACGGCAAGCGTTCCATACATGCAAATATTGGAAAAATGGGTATATAAGGGTGTGATATGTGATCCATATGAAGAGGTAACAATATAATTTTAAATGCATATTTATGCAATTTATTAAACGTTGTTTTTGTGTTCTTTAGTTTTTTGTAGAAGACAATGAATTAATTCATAGAGAAGAATTACCTATTGATTATTCAGCGGATTACTGGGAGAAGAGATATACTATGAGACCAGAAAGAATTCCCACATTTTTAAACGAACATGCACAAACAATTTTAAGAACTGGAAAATATTTTAATGTAATTAGGCAGTGTGGTAAGTAACAGCATCTTTTATGTTCTTCGAATAAAAAATGCTGAAACATAATAAATAACTAAAAAAAAGTTGATTACAATTATTTATAGGTAAAACAGTTCAATGGGGAAAACAAGAACCTTTAATTTATCAACACCAGGGTCAAAAATACATAGCTGCCATCGATAGAGCATATTCTGAAGCTGCAAAAACTTTATTAGAAGTTCTTATTCACGAAAATGATTTAATGGGTCGACTTCGTAGTGTGAAAAGTTACTTTCTTCTTGCACAAGGAGATTTTGTAGTAAGTTTATATATAGTGGCATGCTTTATTGATGAGTTGTATAATATTCTTGTATAGTTACGTATGATATCGTTTAATTTTAGGTTCAATTTATGAATTTATGCGAGGCGGAATTGAATAAAAGTATGTATGATATTGTCATTCATCGATTAGCGTCTCTGCTAGAAGTAGCATTGCGTATGTCGACCGCAGATTCAGATCCATATAAAGATGATCTGAAACCTGAACTTTTACCATATGATCTTCAGTTTCAAATGTTTAGAATACTCTCCATTCAAACCAGAGATGAAAAAGGTATATTTCATTAATATATTTACGTTTAAGTTAAAATTTCTTGAAATTATTTTAAATTAAATTTTCTTGTAGAATATTGTTTCCAAACTGATAAAACTTTAACTGGTTTGGAAGCGTTTGTATTTAATTATGATGTTAAGTGGCCGGTTTCTTTGATACTTAACAGAAAAGCAATAGCTTGTTATCAAATGCTATTCAGGCATTTGTTTTACTGCAAGTATATTGAAAGACGTTTATGCAGGTTATTATATACTTATTTAGAATATGATTTGTTACACCTGTAAGTCAGTATTACTAATAAAGATGATACTACGTTTTAGGGTGTGGGTCAGTAATAAAATTGCAAAAACATTTACTCACAATGTAGCAATGTCATATAGACAAGCATTTTCTTTACGGCAACGAATGCTCGATTGCATTCAACATTTGGCGTATTATATGATGGTTGAAGTTATAGAACCAAATTGGCTTACATTTCTAAATAAAATGAGCAAGGTATGATCATATATTTAAATGTTTACATTTAAAATTTATTCTTTTAACTGCATTTTTGAAATTTTAACCCAGGTCAGTAACGTAGACGATGTTTTAAGTGTGCATCAAGACCTACAGGACAGTTACCTAAAAGAATGCATGTTAACAGATCCTGATCTTCTTGGTTGCATAACCGGCATTTGTGCTGCCTGTCTTGATTTTTGTAATTTTATGGAGGTAAGGAATATAATTTTAGTTTACAAATACAATGTATATCAATAAATATATACAGGTAATTTGAATACTTAAATGTGTATGTAATATACACATATAAAAGAATATTCTGTCTAAGTTGCATACTTTATTTTGACTCGGATTCTTTTAAATACTATTGTTTATCTGATATTATATATTAATACCCGTAAAACGTCATAAGATAGGTGGTATACATTTCTTTAATAAAATGATATATGTTGAACTAAAGTGTGAATATAATCGCGGTATTTCTCAATGGCATTTTATTTAATATTGCTACCCAATATACTCTTATATTCTACATGCAATAGAAGTGAAAATCATTGTCTCAGTGTTAAATGAAACATTGTCAAAAATATTAAGTAGGTTTGCATGATGTTTGTTACTGACATAACTATTGATACCTGATGATGGCTTTAGTATAACACGTTTTATGTTAATCTATGTCACAACAAGCATAAAAATTTGTTGTAAAACGAATTTTAATATTTTACTGATGTTAAGCGTATGAGCCCATACTACATTGACGCCGAATTGACTTCCATGATTGGCGCCTATCAGGATGATGTCTATGATTCTGAGGTATATTCCCCCAAGTTATAACTTTGCTACCATGCATTTGTATAGTATTAATAGTATCATGAAGCTTTCCTTTTTTAGTAAAATAAAAGTCGTTATAACAATCATTTTTGTATCGTGCATACAGAAATATGTATATTTTTAAATTCGCATGTTTTGTATATATAATACGAACACATTCAACTTTTTTTTTTTTATTCCAATTTTCTCCAATTAATAAAGAGAAAGAGGTAGATTTGATTTTGTATAAGTAATCGATTAAATTTGATGTCCTTTAGTCGTTAATAACATCACTGTTTTTTCATTTTACATACAATCGGCCACCTAATATAATGCACTGCCACAGTCATTACTACTAACATCTGTTTTTCAATTCATTAAATATTTCTTCAATGGATAAAAAAAAGTAACTTTTATTGATTGTAGATGAACATGTAAGTGTTCTTTTAACTTTTAACAATATGCTGTACTCTTCAAAATGTAGGTTGGTATAAGAGTTAACGTATCGTGTAACATTTATTGTGTACAATTTTTGTGTTGTTATTTTGATGCTGCGTATTCCATTTTGAATATAATATTTTAACGAATGGAAATATTGCATGCTGTTTTTATTAAATGATATAGTCATTTTACAATATGAGTTAAAGCACACATAATCTAAAGAATAATCTCTTTATAGAATATACTTTTAATATTCAAATGTCTTATACAAACTGCATGGGAATAGGAGTATAGGTTCCGGCAACGTTATGTAATATTCCTTTTTGTTTGTTTGTTTTTTTTTTTTTTTTTTTTTTTTTCTTTAGTGCAAATATATGTTGATTACTGTAGCTAATGAAAACCATTGAGATATAGCATGATACCTTACATGATAAAATATGAAGTGATTACAATGTTGTATGTATAATAATCAACAATTTTATTTTCAGGAGCAGGTATATTAAATGATAACATTGCGTTACACATTTTTAGCTTAGAATCATACATTCTAATACAGTATTACAAATATCATTATCTATCGGTTATATTCATTTTCAACAATGTATGCTTCTTAATCTTAGTTCTTCAAAGGGTCTTACAGATATATTAAATGAAATACAAGTGTATTAGTTTTGTTTTTGTATAATTTTTTAGGACGAAGAGGGTGATACGTCTAAAGAAAATGCTGCTAGTTTCGAGGAAATGATCGTATTGCTAGACGAGAAATTTACTCAAGTATTAATACGTCTTCTAGACAGAATCTGTGATTTGGGATGCGATAATAATAACGAGAAGCTTCTCAACGTTTTTTGTAGGTAAGTGATTCAAAGTTTATGAAGTATTAAAAGTAAAAGTACAAAACATTAATTACTTGATATTACTACTGTATTTGTGCAACTTTTGAATTAGGCTAGATTTCAATTTATTTTATACCGACATTTTGATACAACGTGGAAGAGAAAAGACAACACAAGAAGATGTTTCGGGTTAAATATCAATGATCCATATCCAGTAGAATATTGCATAATTATGGGTATATTATACAACCTCTCTACAAGTTTTCATATGGTATTTGTATATAACGTTAAAACGTCCACAAAAAATAAGGGTTGTACTGAAAGTTGTTCATTGATAAAAAAGGTTCAATTTAATCTTAAGTTATTAAAATTACCATCTTACCTTAACTGAAAATCACATTAATCTTTCATATTTACCACTTCGTGAAATTATAAAATTGTTAAAAACGACCATTTATTTTGTCATTTAAAAAATAAAATATATTTTATAAAGATACAACGTTTATGCTACAATACTCGTACTAAAAGTATTTTTATAAAATTTACATTCCAAATAAGAAATTCCTTTTTATATTACTTCAATTTAATAACAGTATTACTTCATTTAAAGCTATAATTGTTCAATCTTTTATTTCACGTGAATTCTTTAATTATTTCATCTTATTCTTAATTTATTGTAATCTGATAAACTATTTAATTGTTCACTTTTGAATTAATTGTATAATGTGACGAATTGTTTATTATACACATAGATATATATGTTGTATTTGAATAAAACCATATTTGTGTTCATTACAATTATTGTTGTACGATTCAGTCTTAATATCAGTCTTTTTAAAAGATTTGAAAAGTTGTATCATATGTATATGTAGATTGTTTAATTAACTTGATATACGAACCATTTTGCATACAATTAAATAGCTTATTAAATTTAATTTAAAAACAGTGCAAGTGTATTAAAATATAAATGATATATCGACAGAACCTAATAGCATGTAAAATTACCATCTCAGTTTTCTACTACAGGTACTAATTACGTATCAATAAATGTTACAACATTAATCAATTTTAATCATCTTCTCTGGCAACATTAAAATTATTATTTTCAATTCCCTGTTTTATGGTATTTAAAGTAATTTCCATTAAAGCTAATCTTTCCTTCATCATCTCCAGCTGTCTGATCACCCGGTCACTATCCGATTCCTGGCCTCTCTTTGACAGAATTTCTTTAGCTTGTTTAATAATATGAGGATCCATCTTGAAGGTAGGAAACACTTTACCCTTTGAGTTCTCATTTGAACGTACTTTATAATACCTCCTATTATTAAACGCCTCTAGACTGTCATACGGCTTAACACTTAGCTTGCCACTTTTCAAATACTTTGGAAAAAGAAGTACCTTTTCACGAAGGAACGCAAAGGGATTCCACTTCCAGCCATGCAGAATACCATAACAAATGCAACAATGTGGCCCGTGTATAAAAGGAACAGTAACAGCCACATTTTCAATGTAAGCCAGCACTCGTACCCTAGAAATCAACCCGACTAATTCTGCTTTGCCAAGAATATCCGCTGTATCACTCACAGCTAGACCATTCAATAAATTGAACAATACAATTGCGATGAGGAAAACAAACAGAACAAACACCAGATGACTCAAAACTGGATGCAATAGAAAGGGTATGTCATTGGCATCCAACTCTCCAGTGAGCATAATGATCGTCTTGAACAACGAGTGTCCAGGATCGGGGAAGTTATCATCGTCACCGTTTTTAAATAGAGTGAAGAAAGCCAAAGCGAAGGCGAATATGAGAAAGGCGTAGAGAAAGAGGAAACGCATGAAATTGAGTGATACTGTTTTGAACATCTCAATACCAGTAGACATTCGTGGATGCTGTCCGATCAGGATGATCATCTCCCAAGCGGATAATAGTATTGCTATAACGGCGAATTGCGTGCCTGCATCGCATAACGTAGCAAATCCAAGGAATATCAACGTCATTTCTAACCAGTACTCAAAGCTAGATACATAATGACAAGGAGATGAGATCAGCTGAAGGATCTTTCTAAGCGCTAAGAATATTAACAAAATTCCTGTGAGTATCTGTAAAACGTTGACAGATGTTGATCGAATTGATCCATCTAAGTCACTCGAGTTTGTTACCATTTTTGGATCCTTTATGTAAGTTACATGTAAAATATATGCATTTAAAGATAGATAAAAGAGAACGTAGAAGGCAAAATTTAGGTAAAGAAGATATCTAATCTTATGCCATTTTAGGTACAAGAATGAAGATAGAAGAGGATGCTTCAGCAAATGTTTCAAACCACTATTGTCAGCGATGTACCGGAAGATGTCCATCTCTCGTTTCCCCTGATTCATCGAATTCTTCTCTTGGTAAGACGTATATTCGTGAGGCATCAGACATTTGTAATCGAATTCGATCGTGTATTCGTTTGTTCGTTCTTTTCTAGCTTGAATACAATCGTCGAAGTATTGGGATAACATGGACACGGAAATATCTTCAACGGGCGGTACTCCAAAATTGTTCATCTGACCGATGTAACTTCCCTTTTCGAGTAATAGTGTTACTGCTTCGCGACAGTTTGCTCTGGCTGCGTAATGTAACGGAGTGTTTCCTTTACCTGAAAAATTACGTCAATACGATTATATTGTGCTACAATTTTAACCGGAGTGGAAAATGTCAATACTCACTGTCTGCGCACCGCACGTCTACGTCGTCGTCTCTCTCGAGTATTATCTTTAGACATTCCAGACGATTGGACATACTCTCTGATCCTTCGTTTCCTGGTATACCCAATTCCACGCAAGCATTTAAAAGTAACAAATTCTTATCGATCTCAGTGTCCATATTCAATATTTGCCGAAGAATATTCGGCAAACCTTGCTGTATCGCTATAATTGCAGATTTCTCCAAACTACAACCGTTCCCTTTGGTCCTTTCCAGCAACGTAGCAACTGTGTCTTTGAAATTCCTTTGGACAGCCATTTCAATCAAATCTTCTGCTACGTTGTTCACCACGTCGTCCTGGACGAGCTTCAAGGACTTGAGAAAATTAGCCTCGTCGTTTGCGTTCAGGTAATAGTTCAAATCATGAACATTTACACCTCTTTTCTGAACGGCAGGAAGCGGAATATCGGTGAAGTTTTTCTGTAGAACGTCTCTTGTCGTTTGATTATTGTAATCTTTATAATTATCCAAGTCCAGGCCGTGTTTTGATTTTTGCAGGATCAGATTCACCATATCTTTTTGACCCTTCATAGCCGCCATGTGGAGAGCCGTCAACCCTTTATTATTTGGAATATTCGGACTAGCGCCTTTCTCTATAAGCAGCTCTGCGCAATTCAAGTCGTTCTTCTTCACAGCCATATGCAGAGCAGTTTGTTGTCCCGCTTCCAAGTTGGGATTTAACGTTGGCTCGTCCAGGAGTACACCGAGAACTTGGACGTGTCCATTTTCCGTGGCAAAGTGAATTGGTCCACGATTGTGAGCTTCGTTAATCGTATTTACTTTAGCTCCTTTTTCCAGTAAAAATCTCACGAATTCTGGCAGGCCATTTTTACAGGCAATGTCCAAGCAAGTTTCGTCCGATCGACTTGGATAAGGATAGTTTATGTCGATACCGAATGGTTGTTTTTTCAAGCTTTGCTCGACCAAATTCTTGAATGATCCGATATCCTTTGAACGCAAACTATCCAGTAATAATTTATAAATAATCTGAGATCGCGTTGAAACGGCAGTGTAATTGTGCAAAAGGTGGGTTTGTACAGACTCGTCCTCAGGATCCATCTTTATATCTGAAAAATAAACAATTGTACAGCAAAAAATGAAGTTCTATCCTTAAAGTGTATATTTACAGAACGTCTGTTGCTAATGTGCGACGATTATTTTAGGTGTGAATGAAGAGTGTTTGGTGGAGGAGAATAGAAAGCGTGCTTTAGATTGAGAGGAAGTGAAAATGCAAAGATACATAATACAATGAGAGCTGGTGTGAAGAACAGCATAGCGAGCTTATGAAAATTTGGCAAAAAACGGACCAAAGAGAATCAAACTCCGAACCTAAAATATTGTATAGAGTATATAACGTGGGTGTATCGGTCATTATGATACAGTTTCAGCGAGTGATGTCACCGAAACATGTTTAATATTTTAAGCATTATCTTTTTACAGGTAATTCGTTCGAGGAATGTGTTATCCGAAACGATGTACAATATCGTGTTACTGCACATTGCAGTCACTTTACAATTGAAATATTTTATCATCGATAATTAATTAATATTCGAATATTTTCATATTCACGTAGTTTAGTTTTCGTTTGTTTTCTCCAAAACACAAGACAAATGTTTATCATGCACGGAAGCAGGGATATACTATCCGGATGCGTTTCCTGTCGTTAGCATTCATTTAAATTCAGACAAACGAGAAGCGTGAATACCATTGTTATCAGATTATTCTCGGATCATTTCAATGGTCTCTATTGCAATGGGCTCTTATCAAAGGTAAAATATCAAATTCGAAATTAACACCTGAAAGAAATGCTTTTGTTCGGGACATTAATTTTCTCGTGTTAAAACAATGGATGGAAAATTAACGTCAGTACGTATTGCTGATAATACGATCTAAGATATTATCAATTGAGATCGTTAAATAATGCATGCTGAATATGCAACTACAGTAATGAGACTTTAATCGTTTCATATTAAACGACACACCTTTGAGCGCAATTTATAGGATCACACCAGGAGAGTATATCAATCTATATACGTTTCTAAAAATGAAGAGTATAAATTGATGACGGCATCGTACGAGCAATTTTAATGACAAGAAGATTAATCTATAATACTATAGGTACATACCCCTGCGACGATGATAGAAAGGAAATGAAAATCCCACGACGTACACCGTCTGTCACCCAATGGACTGAACTACACTTGCTGACCAGTTCTCTGTATCGTGATGTCAGCAGAGAAAGAGAGGGGACCACCATGCGATCAAGTGTCAGACAGTGGTTGTAACAGTGCTGCTGCTTTAGACAGCGAATGCATGTTTCCCGTCGTGTTAATTATTCGACTTACAGTATTAATCCCTTTTAGCGCGCACATAAAGAATGATCATATTGTTCTATTCTTTTCTTTTATGAAAGTCTAGTCAACTTTATGAATTCTAAATGGGCAATCATTTGTATTTTTATATACATTTTATGTCCACTTTTATAAAAAATGTTCGATTGGACAGGAAACGCTGAAACAGGATTAAACGATTACGTCAACAATCTAACGAGGTATATTTTAGACGGCCAGTGCGTAGATCTTAATATTCACCTTTACATATTGTCATCGAAGAGGATAACGTGAGTTCCTAATTTTAGCTGACTTTTGCCCTGAGCACACAAGACAACAAGGTCAAGAGAACCAAGGATGGAGGTACCAAGAACGTTAGGGTGCGTGGGTTGCGAAATCAAGTACATATTATACATATATCCAATAAAGGAGTCAAGGAGATACTATTTTTTTTTTTTTTTATATGTCAGTGAACGACATTTCGAGTGTAACTTTCTAAAATACATCTTTGCTTTTTAGAAAATAATTTGCTTCGACTATGACAGGTTTTACCGATCAAAAACGAATTGTTTTGTAGAATGAATTAAGAAGAATATCTAAAAATGGAAATTACACAAGGATGGTGACGACACTTTAAATAGGCATATTATAGGAGACAAGTAAGCATGAAAAGAAAAGAAGAGAAATTTATAATTTAACTGGAAAGTGAATTTCTAAAAATTTCAAGGTCTCAAGGACTTGGTAATATTTATTATCAATTTATAATTGTTTATTAAATAATTATATTAAATTTTGAAAAATAAAACACGGAGGTGATTCATTTCAAAGGATAATTGCGGTTTGGCGGGCGCATGCGTCCGCGATCAAAGACGAAGCAGCAGCAGCAGCAGCGGTGGGGCAGAGGAGCACATGTTGCGATAGCGCGGCGTTTAATCTTCAGTCGCATTCAGTCGCTCAGGAACGCGCCTCAAGTGCAGATATTTTTATAACAGATTGGTGCTTACGCGTGTCTTCGATAAAACTCATCTGCATTTCGACGAGTCATCTTATTGCCCTTATTACCACATTCTTCGTGAAGTATTTTCTGAAACCAAGGTAAGTGATTAATTACTACTATAAATTTGTAATGCTTTTATTATAAAAAATACTTTTGACAAATATGTCATGCGCAATGCGTAAGATCTTTACAG
This sequence comes from Osmia lignaria lignaria, assembly GCF_051020975.1. Lineage (NCBI taxonomy): Eukaryota > Metazoa > Arthropoda > Insecta > Hymenoptera > Megachilidae > Osmia > Osmia lignaria. Next base: position 14,955,194 of record NC_135041.1, read on the forward strand.
TGTAATTGAATTAGATATATTATCGATGATGCAGGATAATTTATGTTTCAATTTTTCTTTAGAAAATTGCCAAGGATATTTCAGTTTCAATTACACCTGTACCATAAGAAACTGCGATGAGTAAGTCTGAGTAATCGAGCATGTAAACAAACATTATGTCACACCGTCTTGTATTAATGAATTCCTGTACTATACGACATTTCTAAGGCATACAAGGCGCAATGTATCCCGTAGTATTATTGTTTTGATAATTTCAATGATTCATTGAAAGAATTCGCGATAACTTCGAATGGGCAAACAGTGTTGAATATTTGACAAGAGATTGTTAATTGATAAGACAAACATAAAGATGATTGCCTTATCTAAAAATAATCTTTATGTCACGTTTGTGGAGATAATGAGAAAAACGCGATACCGTTTATGAGCACTTCATTTTCATTATAAATAAAAAAGAAAGATCTCTGAACGTAGAATTGTAATATTTATTGTAGTTTATTCATTTGAATTTAAATGGAATAATATCAATAGTACAAACAAAAATGGAATCATTCTGTTCTCCAGTCGCGTTAGATTTATCTCGACGTGGTGAATCATTAGTTTCGAAACTCGAGTCCTTTCGAGCTCGGAACAATAGCGAGTACGTCCAGGATGCAAATGAAATATCGTTTTGCATAAGTCTCTGCGTGTCCACACAAAATTAAAGCGTTTCAATATGTCCCCAATATATATGGACATGGAAGCGTTAATAGAAAACAAGAGCAACACAAATATTATGGCCTATCATACTAGAGACACAGCTGTTTTTTTTTATTGTACTACTTTTATCATAACTGAAGTTCATTTGAAAATCGTGAGATACAAACATGTTATACGAGGCAAAGTCCTATAAGTAGGTCATGTGAGTCATTCGTACGACCTGCATTTATTTGGCTTGTTTTAAACGCCATACAATTTGTGATATTCATGTTTTTATTATTCAGTCCCCAATGTCGAATGGTGGGCGATTCTGGATACCAACCATGGACATATTCTTATATGGTTGTTGGTGAGTTGTTTCTGTGGTCCGTATTTCGAGGCCGCGTTCGTTGCACAATTCCGAGGGAATCTTATCTTGCAGGAAAAAAGTATCAATTCTCGAAGGTACCTGTCGTGATGAAGTTGAAGTTAAATTAATTCATTAATATACTTAATTCCAAGCAATAAATTAGAATAATAAGAATTAGATTCGATGCAAATACGATACTCGTATGAGTTTTATATTTTACCACACCACATGGGAACCGTATATGTACGGCTGTAAATTTCACTTGGACAGTATATACATACGTAATAATACATTAATTCCTTTTTAAGGGAAAGTAAAAGTAAATCGGTAAAAAGATGGGTGGTATGACGCAAAGACCATGGACCCCGACGAAAAGGCGAGGTCCCATCGCTGCGGAGTACAGCAGTCCAGGACCTGCCTGTGTAACTTTGCCACCATTGATTGGTACAATATCATTTTTATGTTTTATATTAAACTGTTTATCTCTAGATTCTTTTATTAAAATTTCGAATACGGCGATCCACTGTTTAGGAAAAACTATCCCCGATTCTAAACGTGGCAGAGCACCAGCCTACTCTTTTGGAAGCAGGTAAAAATATTTGGCGTGTTAATTTCTAACATGAAGTAATTGACTTGATATTATGTATATGTTATATACAGACACTCGTCAAAGAATGATAGTCCTGGACCTGGACCGGGTCAATACAATGTATCTGGTCTTAGTGCGAAAGGTAAAATATTATTTATGAACTTATTGTAAAGTAACAAAAAATAATAAGTTGAATCATCAATTGTTCCGAATCAGAGATTGAAATTGAAACCGAAACAGAATGCTGCAGACATAGTGGTATTCCACGTTCGGATAAAGCGTATCGATCAAACTTGAAAGCAGTAATATTCCGCAAGAATTTATAATGTCCCTTGTTCACGAAAATGTCCCTTTGCTGTCTGTTCAGCAATTTATCGGTTGTTCTGAATAACTTCTTTTATCTTATTGGCAAAATAGGATTCTTGGAATTAATTAAGATTGACCTCTATTTTACTCTATATTTTAAGAACATTTCATTGTCAGCCTAGAAATTATAATAAATATAAGCGTTGAAAAAACATGAAATTATACTTAACAATTCGATATAGGAAAAGACGGAGCACCAGCATCGTCTTTACATGGTCGCACGAAATCCACAAAACCGGAAATAACTCCAGGACCTTGCGACTACAATCCGGAAAAGGCCGAGAAGGTCATTCTGGACAGTTCACCGAAATACTCATTCGGCATTAAAACTCAAACTGAGAAGATCGACTGTACACCTGGTGAGTATATTTTCAAACTGAAAAAGAAATTAATTGAAAAATTCGTGACTCTTAATCGTAGCACCAAGCGACTATTGCACCGAAAAGGTGAATCTCGACAATACCCCCAAGTACAGTTTCGGATTGAAACCTGTACTGGAGAAACCGAGCGATATTCCTGGTAATTAAATCATCATCATAATAGGATTATGCCTGTCCAATTACTAATCGATAAATTACTAATCATAACATAGTTAATAGGTTGAAAAACGAATAAATATAAATAACAACGCGTTAGAATTAAACGATAGAATTCTCTGTGACGAGAAAATGATTTCATAGGAAGATCGACGTCATGCTGAACGACTACTAATCGTTAGGTATTAGTGATCACCTAAAATGGAGAAGTTCGCGAACGCAGACGTAATTCTCCTTCGAGACATAAACTTTATTAAACCTTAGGTATTGCATTTTACTTTTTCAATTACTATACATATATGTATAACAATTCCTTCTTTTCGCTTCTTACTTCTTTTTATTATTTAGCATTTTTTGCTTGTTAATTATTCGTTGCTCGATTACCTTTTTCTATCTCTTTGTTATGTAGATTGTTATGTAAATAAATTGACGCGTAGCTGGATGACGCTTGCAACAAATCATTCTGTCACATTGTTATTACTTGCACTCGTGTTATTTGTTTTTGTACTATAAAAGGATAGAAGTAATTTACAAGATTTTTAACTCAGAATTGTAAAATAGAGTGTTTTGAAAGATTTTTTAAGAATTTTATTTAAGGAAAGAGTGCAAGTTTAAAATAAAATGTAGTAATTACATTTATTTTTTCAATTAATTTATTCGTTTTGATTACGACATTAGCACCCGGCACTTATTATCCGGAAAAGGTAAGATTGGACCACGCGCCGCAATTTACATTCGGACTTAGGCCTTCTATTGAAAAGCCGAGCGATACCCCAGGTAATTACTAAATAAATCTATGAAGTAATTGCTTTATCGTTCTTTCACAATAAAAATAGCATTCACCTAAACACATTACCATTGGTACGTGATATAATTACCTTTACATAGCACCTGGTACCTATAGCCCGGAAAAAGTAAATTTGGACAAAGGTCCTCAATATAGTCTAACAGGAAAGGGCCGTGAAGGGAAACCTGACGATACCCCTGGTATGAAAATTTCTTTTATCGTGGTAACATTTTGGCAAAAATATTGTTAGCACATAAAAATGATTCTTAGCACCAGGTACGTATTGCCCAGAGAAAGTGAAATTGGATAATACACCACAGTTTACTTTTGGATCGAGGACACCTCTTGAAAGAATAAATGACACCCCAGGTAATTAATCAGGGCAAATATTTTTTTTCTTTCATTATGGTCATTGTATACACATGAGTTATTCTTACAGCCCCTGGTACTTACAGTCCGGAAAAAGTTCATTTGGACAAAGGTCCGCAATTTAGTTTAAGTGGAAAAACTTTTTATGATAAATCAGATAATAATCCAGGTTTGTAACAGTTACTTGAAATTTGGAGAAATTGTGGGCTCTAAATTATCGGTGCTGGAATTCTATCGAAAAAACAATGAAGCATGGTATCTTATAATAATTAGTCATTCAATTCTATTTTACTTGATATGTCTAAATAGAGAAAATCAACTTCCAGCACCTGGAACATATTCTCCTGAGAAAGTAAATCTTGATAAATCACCCCAGTATAGTTTTGGATTAAGAGTACCACTTGATAAACCAAGTAATAATCCAGGTACAAAACATTTTTACAATTTAAAAAACTTTGTTCTATTGTTTAGTAAATCAGTCAAAAAATTTCTTTCTATTACTTTTTATAGGACCTGGAGAATATTGTCCAGAAAAGGTAAACTTAAATAAAGGTCCTGAATATAGCTTAAGTGGTAGGAGACCTTCTGAAAAACTAAGCGATACACCTGGTTAGTATATTTTGTTTTAGTTATTACATTATTTTAATGATTTATTTATTTATGTATTTTTTATCCTAGCACCAGGCACGTATAGTCCCGAAAAGGTAAACTTAAATAAAGGACCACAGTACAGTTTATATGGAAAAGGAATGTCAATAAAACCAGATGACAATCCAGGTGAATTCTTCGTCAATTTATTTTTTATCAGCATATCAGTATATTGCTTTTCTTATTTAAACTATCATTATTTTAGCACCTGGAACATATAGCCCTGAAAAAATAAATTTAAATAAAAGTCCTCAGTTCAGTATATCCGGAAAAGGAATAGTCGAAAAACCCAATGATAATCCAGGTGAATTTACATTGACCATTGTTGGAGCTTTTTATTTAGAAAATTCAGTTGGTATAGGTTTAACATTCTATAAGAGCAACTACTAATGTTTTGATTGCTTTGGTAGGCCCTGCCGATTACTATCCAGAGAAAATACTAAATTTGGAACATAAACCTTATTTCAGTTTTGGTAGTAGAAAATCCTTGGATAGTCCTAGAGATACACCAGGTAATGGTGCTGATTAACAGATTACTAATAACGGTTGCAGTGCAATTTTCAATAAAAATATTAATAAAAAGTTGGTATGCTTTTTATGTTTTGCCATAACTTTTAAGCATGCTGAAGCTTTTCATATTATCTTTATTTACCAATATAACATCACTACCATTTTCATTACTTATAATGAAAGACATCAGTAACATATATCCTGATTGCAGTACAAAGTATAATAACTGTATATGTATATATATATATATATATATATATATATATATCAGTAAATATACATTTGCCTCTATGTGTTTAATGAGTTATATTAGTATTTTTTTATTTTAATTTTATAGCTCCTGGTACTTATTCTCCAGAAAAAGTAAATTTAGATAAATCACCACAATATTCATTCGGTTTAAAGACATTTGTCGAGAAGCCCAATGATACACCTGGTGAGTAACACTTTGTTACAATTTGTAAGTTATTATTGTAAGAATATAAAACTGTACTTTGACGTATTCAAAATATAGCTCCTGGAAGTTATCATCCTGAGAAGGTAAATCTCAATAAATCTCCCCAGTACAGTTTTGGAATTAAGACAGAAGTACATGGAATAGATTCTGTACCAGGTACGTATACAGTAGAATTTCAAAATCTATTATGTTTTTTTATGCATTTGTTCATTAGATTAAATATATTCTTTAAAGGTCCAGGTACATACAGTCCAGAAAAAGCTATGCTTTTATTAGAAAAAGCATTGCAATTTACTTTTGGTTTAAGGACAAATGTAAGCAGACCAAATGATATTCCAGGTAAACTAAAAGAATTAAATTGAGTAACACCGTTTACTTCACATTTCACAGTGAATTATATTTAAATAATTACACTATTATCTACTATATACATATTTGGTATTTTTTTTTTGTTTCAGCTCCAAATCTTTACAATATTCCTTCTGCTCTTGGTGGAACAAAGGAAGGCAACAAGAAAGCCGCACCAGCTTATTCTATCTCGGGTAGACAGAAAGTATTTACAGATGATCGTGTCTTGGTTCCCGGACCTGGGACATATGAAGCTGTAAAACCAGATGCAATCAGAGTGAAAAGTCCCGCTTACAGCATGAGTGCTCGATATCAATTGCCTGACGATCATTCACAAATTCCAGGACCTGGGGCATACTGTCCAGAAAAAGTATTTTTAATTTCTAATTCAGTGTATTAAAAAGTTAATTTCTAGTTGTATTCATTAAACCCAAGAATTTTATTATTAGAAAATTTAATTTGAATAAGGAGTGTAGTTAATGGCGTATTTATAAAATTGTATAAAATTACTCCTTACAGGTAATTCTTGATATTCCTCCAGCACACTCATTTGGCATTAGACATTCACCATATATGTGCAATCTGAAGGACGTCGTTTATTAACATAACAAGTGGGTTTCATCATTGATTTACCTTGAAATCATAAATAATATATACAAATTGACATAATTGTAACAATATTTAATTATAAAATGATAATACGATGCATGACTAAATAATTTTTTAACGCTTTTCTAAAGTAATAGCGGAATCTTTTTTTATGATATAATTAAAAAGCTTGGCACTGCTGTTTAGATACGCTACAAAATAAAGTGATTAGGCATTTAATTATACTGCTTGTATGTATTACAAATTGTAATACTATGAGTACAAGCAATGACTTGTATGCTAATTGAGTAGCATATGCTATTATTTTATAGAAAGTTTACGAAAGTAACAAATGGCTTTTTTCATTTCGTTCTAAATATGTGCTAAGTTCTAAAAAGTAATGAAATAAACAACACTCCATGAATGAAATGTAGCTGTTGTATACAATTCGTGTTTTGTAGACTTAAAAGAAGATGCAGTATTAAAAACATGTGACAATTATTTTTTTTTATTCATCAACATTTATTTAATACTTTATGGTAATGTTACAAAGTGATTATTTATCATAATACAGCAATTCATATATATAAACCACATATAAAAACTTTGCTGATTTATACGTACTAATGCTGAAAGTACATAACATTTTTACATGTATAAAAATTTGTAAAACTTCTTATAAAAATGTTTGTACATAAAATATATAACAGTATGAATACGTAAATGGTCATTATTATGGCTAGAACGATATTCACAGCCATTTAAATACATATTATTTCGTAATGTTTATTTTACTTGCTTTCGACGTAATTGTACGTACTATAAACACATTCTCCCGATATCCACGTCGATAACAGTTTCAAATCTTTATCTAACATTACGAAATCAGCATCTGCCTCATAATCTAAAATTCCTTTGGTTTTTTCAATACCGAGAGTCTTTGCTGGATGAAGCGTTGCAGCTTCTAAAGCTTCTACTACCGAACAACCTATAAAAAATAAGTAATCGCTATTACATTAAATCATATATAATCCAATTATAGTAAATGAAGACATTATGAACTACCTGTTGCTTCCTTAAAATGACGAACACATTTCGACATTTCCGCTGTACTACCACATAAAGTGTCTGTCCCAGCAATATATGCACATCCTGATCGCATTTCGATCTTAAGTTGACCTAATTGATGAACACCTTCTTCTAATCCTAAGGCTGATAATGCATCAGTTACTAAAACAAGCCCTGAAAAATAAAGCCGAATAATGTGATTTGAAAAAAGAAAATATTTTGTAGTAACGTTAGAAAATATTTGAACCTTCAGGATGTGTTCTATGAGCTATACGTAATGCTGCTGGATGAGTATGAATTCCATCCGCAATTATGCCATAATGAACAATTCTTTCAGAAGGAATTTTATCAGATGTTAATAGACCAACTAGCCCTGGATCTCTATGATGAAACTATAAATAAAAATTAATTGTCTGTTTTATATTACTCATGCAAAGGACAATGAATTTTATATTTTGTATAATTACTGGTAACATAGCATTAAAAAGATGGGTGATAAAGGAAGCTCCACTTTTTACAGCTTCTTCTCCTTCATGTAAATTTGCTATGGAATGCCCTAAAATTATTAAATGAAAACAACTGTTTGCGGGGAATATAATGATGTAATTAAGATAATATATAGTTATGTCTTACCAAGAGAAACTTTAATGTTTCTTTTACATAATTCTTTAATTACAGTTTTACTATTAGGAAGCTCTGGTGCCAGTGTAACAAGGCATACATTTTCCAAAGTTCCATACATTTTAATTACCGATTGGAATCCCTAAAACACACATTAGAAAGACTTATTAAAAACAGCTAAGATACATAAACGATATTGTGTTAATAGATTATATATAAATAACATGTAATTACACATTCATGTATTTTAAATATTTACTTATATGTATAAGTTGACGTTTGTATACTACTAGTATATATATTCTGTGTGTGCATTGAAAACATTTAGAAGACTTGCTTTGTCAAACTGCTCGATATAATTTTCTGGATGTGCTCCCTTTTTGCTTGGACTAATAAAAGGTCCTTCTAAATGAATTCCTAATATAGATGCCCCATGTATTCCGCCACTTCTTTTTCTAATGTTTGGTAATATTTTATAATATGTCTCACTAGGTGACGTTACTAACGTTGGACAAAATGATGTTACACCAAATTCTATTAATTTTTTAGCTACTTTATTAATTCCTTCTTGTACATTATCAACATTATGTGTAAAATCTATACCAAAACCACCTGATAAATAAAACAAATAAACAATTATAATGTTCAATACACCTATAAAACAATCTGAAAAGAATGTTAAAATGTTTAGCAATGATGTTTATAAAATTAAACTGTATTTACGCTAGGTACCATTAATCTGAAGATCTATATAACCAGGTGATATTAATGCTCCGTTACAATCAACTCTAATATTCGGCTTAATTTTTTCATCGTAAAAGATTTTCTCAGGATTGACAATCTTCCCATCACGAACCCATAGATCCTCGTTTAGAATTTTACCACCACGCAAGATGCAGCAGTTGTAAAATTGTTTCAAAATTTGCGACATGATTCGACATCAATGTTTTACGTTAAAATACATTCGATTTCTTTGTTGAAAAAAAAAAGAAATAATCAGTGCAACTTAGTCTTTCACATTATCAATCGCAAGCAAAATTATCATTGACTACATACATAAGTACATATGTATATGTATAGTATTTGCCCAATCAAATCACTGTGTTAAAAAAAGACAAAGAAACTTATGGGACAGAGGTATAGTCGTCTATATATATATATATGTCTTGTATTTTTCACGAGAGAATAGTATCATTTCGCGCAGCTCGACTGAGCTCAGAAAGTTCCCCCACCAATAGCACTACACTACCATGATTTACTTCCCATTGCATCCGCCATATACACGGTGGGCAAAATATAGTAATATAGGAACGGTTTATTACAGGACAGGACAAAGATCACTACCTTAATCATAATTCACAAGTTTATGATCACCGGATATACTTTCTGCCCAGCGTGGCTCATGTCATACAGCCGTACTGCGCATGTGTATTACCGTGGTAGCGGAGCGTGGCAAAACCAATCAGAGCCAACAAGCGCAAACAAAACCAAAAATCGTTCATCCGATGGTACTATTCTCTCGTGAAAAATACAATATGTATGTATATATATGACGGTCCTGCCCGTCAAAGTTATAATACTTACCAAAAAGCGACAAAATGACTTATCTCTTGCTATCTTTCTTTGTTTAATATAGGCGATAGTTGGCGATATATGGATATAGTTTTTGTTGATAAATAATTAACAGTTTAAATTTCCAATTACAGGTTAAGAATATTTAGCAGTGAGTAAATGTTATTTACTACATTGTTTACTAAATGAACGTTCTATACTTATGATATACTGTATTCTTGACAACTAATACGTATTTTTATAGATGATGTCAACACGATACGTTTCTTTCATATCTGGAATGGTAATAGCCTCGTTAACGTGGGCTTTCAGTTTGTATCTCTATTCAAGGTTGTCACAAAACACCGATGCTGTCAACCCCACAATGTTAATATCAGAAAATACAAAATTGTTAGATGAATTTACATATGATCGTAAGAAGTACAATGCTAAATCGCAAAATAATTTAATGGTACATCGCGACAAAGAGTCTTGGATGGATAAAGGTGTTTACAATTTAAAAGGAAATAATTTTAAAAACAGTGACAAACTATTACAACAGCTACAACCTGTGCCAATAAAGTCTGCTGTTACCTTAGCAGGCCAAGGTATTTTGAAAACGCATCATTTATAACAAAGAACAAAGAAATGTTGCGTCCCTCGTTTAGTTAATTATACAATTTATTTGTAATATTCGCAGGATTAGACGAATTAGGAATGATAAGAAATTTCGATGATCAACGAAAACGAGAGGAAGGATATAAAAACTATTCCTTTAATATACTAGTATCGGATAATATTGGCTTACATAGAGAATTGCCAGATACAAGACATAAATTATGCGAATTGCAAAAATATTCCAATAAATTGCCAAATGCTAGCATTGTTATATGTTTTTATAACGAACATTACACGACACTTTTAAGATCTTTACATAGTATTATCGAAAGAACCTCTAAACATCTTTTACATGAAATTATCTTAGTAAACGATTGGAGCGACAGCAAAGAATTACACGGAAAGATGAAAGTGTACATTGATAATAATTTTGATGGGAAAGTAAAATTTTTCAAAACAGAGAAGAGAGAAGGATTAATTAGAGCAAGAATGTTTGGTGCAAGAAAGGCAACTGGAGAGGTTCTAATTTTCTTAGATAGTCACATAGAAGTGAACAAAATGTGGGTAGAACCTCTCCTCTCACGAATTGCTCGTTCAAAAACTGTCGTCGCCATGCCAGTTATCGATATAATTAATCCAGATACCTTTCAGTATACAGATAGTCCTTTAGTAAGAGGCGGTTTCAACTGGGGTTTGCATTTTAAATGGGATAATTTGCCAGTTGGAACACTGGTACACGATGAAGATTTTATAAAACCTATAAAGTAAGATTATAAGTACATTCACATACGGGTGGATATGTTTCAATAATATTGTATAACGTGTACATATGTGATATAGTATTTACTACCGAACAGATCACCCACAATGGCTGGAGGGTTATTCGCAATGGATAGAGAATATTTTATAAAACTTGGCGAATACGATGCTGGAATGGATGTTTGGGGTGGTGAAAATCTGGAAATATCATTTAGAGTAAGATATCGATTTGTTTAATTCCGTGTACTTTTATCATTTTACTAACAAGTTGCAATATTTATTAGATTTGGATGTGCGGTGGGAATATCGAATTAATACCTTGTTCAAGAGTTGGGCATGTATTTAGAAAACGAAGACCGTACGGTACAGATGATCAGCACGATACTATGTTGAAAAATTCGTTGCGAGTGGCATACGTTTGGTTAGACGAATATAAAGATTACTTCTTAAGAAACGTTAAAAGAATCGATTACGGTGACATTACAGACAGACTAAATTTACGAGAAAAATTGAAATGCAAAAATTTTTCATGGTACTTAAAAGTGGTATATCCTGAGTTAGCATTACCAGATGATAACAAGAGTAGATTAAAAGATAAATGGGCAAAAGTAGAACAAAAAGCAATGCAACCTTGGCATTCCAGAAAAAGAAATTATACCGATCAGTATCAAATCAGACTTTCTAATACAGCCTTATGCATTCAAAGTGAAAAAGATATCAAAACAAAAGGTGCGAAACTTATTTTAATGCCATGTTTAAGGATAAAATCACAGGTGACAAAACATAACTGTAATTTGTGTTTCGATGGTATTTAAGTTTGATTTGTTGTTAATTTTTTTTTTTTTTTTTTTTTTTTTTCGTATTTTAATTCGTCTAGATGTGGTACGAAACAGATAAGAAAGAATTAGTACTAGGTCAAATGCTATGCATGGAGGCAGCAGAGAAATATGCAAAACTTGGAAAATGTCACGAAATGGGTGGCAATCAAGAGTGGCGAAACAAAAGTGCCGTAAGTATTTAACGATTCAGTTATGTAAATATTAATTACTAAAATAAATTATTCTTTCTATCCAGAAAGGTACACCTGTATACAATATGGCAGCTGGTACGTGTTTAGGAGCGTCACAGGCAGCAAAGGGCGCTCAAGTAATAATGGATTTGTGTACTAAATCGGATACTAGTTTTATATCATGGGATTTAGTACGTTCCAAGATCCTTTCAAAAGAAATTAGATGACACGAAATAAAATCAGTTGTAAATGAGTAATTAAAAATGAAATTGTTCTAAAAATATATTATCTATACGTTTCGAGAAATTTGTGATACAAGTTAGGTTATTACAAGAATTTTTATATCTTTACTTTACTTTTGTAATATCTTGTATTTTATAAACTAAACCGAGCACAGTATAATATAAGAAGTTAGTTAATTGTATGATACGTAAAACATTACAGTTGTACCAGTGTATAATTTTTATACATGTTTTTTTTTGTATATGTTACTTAATAAATACGCGATACACTTTTTGTTATAAATCAATCACATAAAGATAGTACAGGAAATGTTTTATTATAATAACTTTATTGCCTTCTTACTCGATTATGTATGTATATATATGTATATGTCTGCAATAGGTAAGATTAAATTATCTTGGTGGGACATATGTTCGCCTAGCATGCTAGGACACATACTCCTAGCATACTAGGGAACATATAGCCCTAGCATGGTAGGGCACATACACACCTAGCATGCTAGGGTTAGGGTTAGGGTTAGGGGAAGGGGTTAGGGTTAGGGGGCTTAGGGTTAGGGTTAGGGTATCCCCTGTGGCTGGGGGTTTAGAATACAGCCACGGTAACCTCTGCCTGTCGTAGGAGGCGATTAAAAGGGGGCGTTGCTGCTGCTGATGTAGCTTCGATTTCGGGCCTGGGGCATAGACATAGGAAATATATTTACCTATTTTTCATTTTAGAGCAAGGTTTGTTATGTATATACCGACAATTTCACAAATTTGCGTATAGTTGCTACTCTATATTTAAATAAACTATTATTTCCTATGCCCTACTTTCTACATTCCAAGTTATCTTTTTAACTAACTGTTTTATTGTAGCATACGTTTGAGAATACGCGCAGCCATGATGGCGCTCACGGTCGATCGTTTTATCGATCGGGAGTCGTCCATCTACGTGAACGCGTGAGCAGTGGTCTTCTCGCCGGCTCGCGCGCAACGACGCCATTATCGAGCATCGATTCATCAAGTTCGGACTCGTGTTCACTGGATTGTTGAATATCGTTAGTTTAAGTGCAGTTCAGACGAAAAATATGGACCATCGAACGGTCGGTGAAACGCTCAAGATCCGCAGCAACAGTGCAAGCGACCGGAACAATTACAGGATTAATTCATTGTAAACGCGAGCCGCCAACCACGCGTCGATCACCCACATGTTCACGGCCACCATCAAAAGCAGCGGGCCGAATTTATATAATTAACGGCGCTTATTTGCTCGCTGCTAGCACTCTTGTAAATTCTCTATTCAATTTGTATATACCTTTGTCGAAATAAGATGCTATATTTATTGAATATATTTAATATTCCATGACTGAGCCTACTACTGTCATGGCTACCCGTTTCCTTTCCGACCGTTGTTACTTATTACCTATAAATATGTTATTTTTGCAATTATAGTGCGGTTGGAAGTATTCCAAGTCTCCGATCGACTATTTATATGTAAGTTTGATTGCTTGGTGTAATATTTTTACTTGTTTTATCTTATTTCCTTTGAGTGTCCTAACCCTAACCCCTTCCCTTCACCCTAACACCTTCGCCTAACCTCGTAACCCTAACCCCTTCGCCTAACCCCAACCCTAGCATGCTAGGTGTGTATGTGCCGTAGCATGCTAGGGTTAGGGGAAGGGGTTACTGTTAGGGTTAGGACGCGTAACCTAACCCTACCCCCTTCCCCTCACCCTAACCCCTTCGCCTAATACCCTAACCCTAACCCCTTCCCCTAACCCTAGCATGCTAGGACGTATGTTTGACTAACATGCTAGGGTTATGGGAAGGGGTTAGAGTTAGGGCACATACCCTAACCCTCACCCTTTCCACTAACCCCCTAACCCTAACCCTAGCATGCTAGGACATATGTATGCCTAACATGATAGGGTTATGGGAAGGGGTTAGAGTTAGGGCACATACCATAACGCTTACCCTTTCCACTAACCCCCTAACTCTAACCCCTAACCCTAACCCTAGCATGCTAGGAAATATGTATGCCTAACATGCTAGGGTTATGGGAAGGGGTTAGAGTTAGGGCACATACCCTAACCCTTACCCTTTCCACTAACCCCCGAACTCTAACCCCTAACCCTAACACTAGCATGCTAGGACATATGATTGCCTAACATGCTAGGATTATGGGAAGGGGTTGGAGTTAGGGCACATACCCTAACCCTAACCCTTTCCACTAACCCCCTAACTCTAACCCCTAACCCTAACCCTAGCATGCTAGGACATATGTATGCCTAACATGATAGGGTTATGGGAAGGGGTTAGAGTTAGGGCACATACCCTAACCCTAACCCTTTCCACTAACCCCCTAACTCGAACCCCTAACCCTAACCCTAGCATGTTTGGACATATGTTTGCCTAACATGTTAGGGTTATGGGAAGGGGTTAGAGTTAGGGCACATACCCTAACCCTAACCCTTTCCACTAACCCCCTAACTCTAACCCGTAACCGTAACCCTAGCATGGTAAGACATATGTACGCCTAACATGCTAGGGTTAGGTTGGGGTTAGGGTTAGGGTTAGGTTAGGTTAGGGTTAGGTTAGGGTTAGGGTTAGGTTAGGGTTAGGTTAGGTTAGGGTTAGGGTTAGGGTTAGGGTTAGGGTTAGGGTTAGGGTTAGGGTTAGGGTTAGGTTAGGGTTAGGGTTAGGGTTAGGGTTAGGGTTAGGTTAGGTTAGGGTTAGGGTTAGGGTTAGGTTAGGGTTAGGGTTAGGTTTATTTCACTGTTCAGGCATTCATTCTTTCATTCTCTCATTGTTTATTCGTGTTGACACATTCCTGCCTTTTGCTCTCACTCACGCCTTCTTACCTTCTTTATTTTCTTTATTTTCATTATCTTCTTTATCTACCTTCTTTATTTTCCTTAATCTTTAATTTCCTTAATCGTTCCATCCATTCATTCATTATTCATTATTCATTATTCATTCACTCATTCATTCTGATCAATTAAAGTTAATGGATATGATTTATACTACTTTATTTTACTTTATTTTAATTAAGTTTTGCTTTCTACAATGATAAGTGGTTTTGTCCATCCAAATGCTTTGATTGTGCGTGAATTTTATTATAATCTTATCATTCAAGTACTCTTATTTATTATTTACTTATTTATTTATTCTATTATTTTATTTTATTTCATTTTATTCTTCTTTCAGTTTATACACTGGTATAGTGTGTATTGAACTACGTACTTTATATTTGATTTCATTGTTGCTTTAGCTATTTTATTTTGATACATCATCCAATAATCAGTTCTATTTGCATTTGCATTGACATAATCATTTACCATTTATAATTTAGTTTATAATCTACTTTGGTGAGGAAGTAGAGTGTTGTAGCTAATAATCTTTACGGTTATATTTCATTGAATTCACTTCTTGTATTTTGTATTTTGTATTCAGTTTATTATTGCATTCTGTTTTACATTATATTGCATTACTTATATTACAGTGCATTACATTACATTATTTACATCAGGTTGGTTACGGCCTTCACTTTTACTTTATGCTTATTATTTATTATTTACCTCATTATGTACCTCATTCTTCTTTAACATCTTTAATTGATTATTTCACTGTTCAGTCGTTCATTTTGCATTCTCTCATTGTTTATTCATTGACACATTCCTGCTTTCTTGCTTTCACTTACGCCTTCTTACCTTCTTTATTTTCCTTAATCTTTAATTTCCTTAATCGTTCCATCCATTCATTCATTATTCATTATTCATTATTCATTCACTCATTCACTCATTCATTCTGATCAATTAAAGTTAATGGATATGATTTATACTACTTTATTTTAATTAAGTTTTGCTTTCTCTACAATGATAAGTGGTTTTGTCCATCCAAATGCTTTGATTGTGCGTGAATTTTATTATAATCTTATCATTCATCTACTCTTATTTATTATTTACTTATTTATTTATTCTATTTTATTTCATTTTATTCTTATTTCAGTTCATACACTGGTACAGTGTTTATTGAACTACGTACCTTATATTTCATTTCATCTATTTGTTGCTTTAGCTACTCTATTTTGATATGTCATTCATTAATTAGTTGTATTTGCAGTTGTATTGACATGACCATTTATCATCTACCATTTACCAGTTACAGTCTAACTTATAATCTACTCTGGTAAAGAAATAGAGTATTGTAGTTAATAATCTTTACAGTTATATCTATTGAATTCACTTCTTGTATTTTGTATTTTGTATTCAGTTTATTATTGCATTCTGTTTTGCATTATATTGCATTACTTATATTACAGTGCATTACATTACATTATTTACATTAGGTTGGTTACGGCCTTCACTTTTACTTTATGCTTATTATTTATTATTTACCTCATTATTTACCTCATTCTTCTTAATATCTTTAATTGATTATTTCATTGTTCAGTCGTTCATTTCATGCTGTCATTGTTCATTCATTCTGAATTAAATTGAATCAGGGTAACTGTTAAGATTTAGTTTATTTTGACTCACGATGGTACAAAGTTCTGTAAATGGCATTAATATTAATATAATTATGGTTTGTTTGCATACAATTATTCTATATATATTTTCTATATTTTAATTTATTTGTGCCACGTATCACTGTCTACCATCATTTATTTTATTTTATTTCTTGTCACCTCTATCCTTGGACATTCCTTGGACATTTTGACATTTTGATATTCTTCTCTGGTATTCTTTAATTCAATTTATTCAAGCCGTTTCTCTTCGATAATAGTATAGCTCTTTGATGACGGTGTGCTGTTCCTGTAGGAATTAATATTCATGTCATTAACTTGTGCTACTCTTGTTTAAATTTATTATGCGTTATTATATTCATTACCTTGTTTGTTTCTTTTCTCTTCTTTTCTTTTATATCTCCTTTCTGCTAGTTACCTGCTGCCTTGGTTGCTTTGATTCTACTTTGGTTACATTTATTTATTAACTGACTGGGTGTTACATGATTGGTCCTACGTGACTTTCCTGACTCCATGCGTTATCTGACGTTGTGAGATGGCTATATTTGATTTCGATTCTGTTTAGGTTGAATGTTTCATTCGTTTATTTATTCAGCCTTTCGTTCTGTGGTGGTTTCTTTGTTTCGTTGTTCTGCGTAGTTTGTTTCCTGCGGCGCGATAGGCAGTAACATGATGCGTCCTGCAATCTGCGGATCTTATTCGGGTTGATTTCATTTCGTTCATTTCATTCTATCTTCATCATTGTTTATACTTAACATTTACTTCATCCTACACTATTGCAAACGTATGATTTATATATTTATAAATAATAAATGATAGCCGTGGTATTGTTTTATTAATTGATTTATTCTTGATTTTAATCCGTCTGGGGTTCTATTTGTTGCCCGTTTGCTTTTATAATTACCTTTCCCGTGAGTCGTGGTAATGTTTTATTAATTGATTTATTCATGATTTTAATCCGTCTGGGGTCTTATTTGTCCGTTTATAATTACCTTTCCGTGAATAGTATTGGATATCGGACTTATCTTTTATGGTAAGTGTGATGGTAAGTATGGCTTCCTAGGATGGCGCGGTTGCGCGACGGATAGTTTAGCTGTCGGTAACTGAGATGTAGCAGATATCTGGCGCGCGGTGGGTAACTGCTGCGCGGCGGATAGCTGGTCGGTGGATAACCGTTACGGGATGAACGGCCGAGTATTGTATGGTAAATAAGTAGAATGCTTGTGGCCGATAATATTTGGCTGCCGGTGCTGCGGATGGTTACCAACTAAGGATAATTTGTAATTATTATCAACGGATAGTGTTGCGTACTTTACTTTATTTAGTGAGATACCGGAATGTCTTCCGCTATCGTTACCTTCCGTTGCATTCTATTCGTGTTTGGTTTCGTTCACTGTAATTTATTGAAAGTGTTTTATTGATGTATTTAGTCGCGGGCGCTTGTACGTCCCGTGTAATAATCAATTAATTAATTTGATAACTAATTTAATAGACAACAGACATAATGGGACGAACTGAAAATTTTACGAAATTCCTCGAAGGTTACGCATCTATATGGCGTATGGTTTATGGCTTAAGCTTCACGCGGTTTCTTATCTTTGGTTGACATGATCATCGGCGGCACTGGTTTACTCCATCTCCATGTGCCATGTACTCGGTTGTGACATGGAGGAGGATCGTGAATTAATTGAATCGTTAAATTGCTGAGTTCTGATTAGGCCATTAATATTGAATATTGAATATCGGTGCGTGTGAGTTTGTGATTTGTGCGTGTACCCATTGCAATGAGTGGTGACATGTGCTATTGTGCTCCGTTTTCTGATATATTATATATATGTATTTATTTATATTTATTTATATATTTGTATATTTATATTTACATATTCATTATTCTTATACTTATACATATTTTTATACTCATACTTATACCCAATTTGCATATTGCATATTATTTGCAATAAATTCAGTTAGTATTGTGTAATATTGTGTAATATTTTGCATCATTATCCTTCTACGGCTAATTAATGAATAAAGTTAATTGACAGTTATATCTGAAACACTTAGCTGCCTTGTCGAGTGCTGAGTGTATTCATTTTATCTTACCGTACCTTCGTACCTTCTACCTTCTTAATATTATGTCTGTTCAGGATAATATAATCTGCCTCATTGCATATCCAACGTAATGGATTCTGTAAATTTATTTGATTTAGCCTCATTGGATGACTGCGTCTATGTGAGATGTATGAATGAGTGTATGGATATGCTTGTTGGTGGAATGTACTTCAATGTATCTTGTTCTATTCTATTTTATTTTGTGTCAGTTACGTTCGTCTATATACTATACTTTACACTTTCTTTACTTTCCTTACTCTCTCTATCTGCCTTTATTTGCCTTAACTTGATTAACTTCTTTAATAGCTCTATTGCTCACTCACTCATTCATTCATTCGCTTATTACCTACAATTATTATTTAGAGTTATTTGGATTTAAGTACGGTTAATTTTCTTGATAGGGTAGATGATTTTGTCCATTCAAATGCTTGACAGCGCGTGGCTTCTGTTATAATCACACCATTTGAATTTCATTTCAAATACCCTACTTCTTTGCTTATTTATTTATTTATCTGTTATTCTTTATTTTATTCTCTTACTATATAATGGTGTGGTGTCTAATTGAACCACGCACCTTATATTTGATTTGTTTTTATTTGTCATTATATTTATTATTTACTATCTTTATACATCAGTCGGTTATGAATTTTTACCTTCTATTTGCATTTGCATGGACATAATCACCTACAATTTATAATCTATAATTTATAAAGTAGTGGGGATGGAGTCAATAATGTTTACGGTCATATTTAATTAGAATATAACTCACTTGTTGTATTTATCTTATTTTCTTTTACATTATTTTGCATTATATTACATTATGTCAGCTATGTCTGTTAAGCGTTACACACTTTCATTTTCTGTAGTTCCTCAGTTTGTGAATATCTTCAGCTGTTCCTCTCGCATTCAGTATTCATTCATTCATTTATTATTCATTTTTCATTTTGATGTTGTTTGATTATAGTTATACATTGATTTGAACTGATTTATTTTGATTTATTTTCTGATTCATATCTCCTTTCCGCCAGTTGCTTGTTGCCTTGCTGCCTTGACTTTATTCTGGTTTTATTTATTTTGTTAACTAATATTATTTGACTGGGTGTTGTTTGAATGGTTCCATGGGTTTTCCTGACTATATGCGTTTTATATTGATATTGCTTTGGTTTAGGGTCTTATTTTATTTATTTATTCGGCCTCTCATTCCTTGGCGGTTGTTTTCCTTTATCTTGATTGCCTTTTGTATAATTTGTTTCTTTGCGATGTTATCATGCAGTAACGCAGTGCGTCCTGCAATCTGCGCAATCTGCGGGACTTATTCGGGCTGATTCTATGATTTATTATTTTTATTATTTTTCTAATTATTTTATTGACTTATATCGTGTCAGGCTACTTTATGCGTTTTAACTATAATTATATTCTATCTTATTATTTTATCACAAACTTATACGATGTTTTATATAGGTAATGTATTTATAATCATAATATTGACTTATTTCTTTATATATTAATTAATTAATGCCTGATGTTGGCCCGTTTGAAGTTTATCTCTGATTCCATTGATTTAGCATAATTATCTTTTCGATTATAGTATTGTATACCAGACTTATCTTTGATGGTAAGTCTGATGGTAAGTACGGCTTCCCAGGATTGCGCGGCAGCACGATGGACGGTTCTGCAGTCGGTAACTGTGTAACTGGTAATTGGCGCGTGGTAGGTGACTACTACGCGGCAGATAATTTGCCTGTGGATAGCCGTTACGGAGTGAGCGGCCGAGTATCACTGTCTGATAAACGGATTATTTGTTGCTGGTAATATCCTTGGTACTGCGGTTGATTACCAACTAGGCATAGCTTGCGGCTTATGGTCATCTTTTGTAGGTACATTATCTTTGGTTTTGGACATTTTGATTCATTTTGATTTGTTTAAACTGTTTTGTTTATGCATTTTCGCTTTTCGCTTATGAGCACTTATATATACTCTATTATAATTACTTAATTACTTAATTTGATGGTTTGATGGATAATTGACGATTGATAACCATTATGGAGTGAACTAGGGAATTTTATGAACACTAGGTTCTATCTCCATATGTTTTATACTTTATGGTCTCGCTCTCGCTCTTTTACTCGGCCCGGTTTCAGTCTTAGGTAACATAGTTTTCGGTGACGCGTGTTTACTCTTCTCTTCTCCGGGCATTGTGCAAATTTGTGCATTATTTACTCGTCTGTGATCTGTGATGTGAAGTGATAACTAAATTAACTATTTAATTCTTCTATTTAAGTATAAATCAAAATTTAATTGGTGCGAAGGTGATTGTGGTGAAATGCGCGCTCCACCGCGATGCATTGTGTTCCATTGCAGTGTATGTGTTTCAAAGTGGTGCCATTTACTCCGTTCTGTGTAAATTATAATATATTATATTATATTATTTATTTTTATATTATAGTCATATTTATATTCATGTTTATTACATTCAATTACCTTCTATCTCCGTTCAATTCAATCTATGTATTGAATAAAGTATTGAATATGTTATATTACTATATTATTATCTCAGATTTTGGATTATATTCAGTCATTTCAGTTATTTCAGTTACATTAGGTTATACTTAGGCAGTATTTTGCGCTACACTGTAAACTGTACTGTATTGTATTATATAACTCCCTATCTCCTATTCTTTATATTACTATAATTGAGTGAATAAACAAATGGGGTGATTAGCGGTGACATATGGTATATTGAATAAATTAGGTTAAATTAATTAAATGACTTTATAAGTGCTTGTTTTATTTTATTTCACCGTACCTGCCGTATTTACATATTTACATTATTATGTGATGACATATGTCTATATGCCTTAGTGTAGTTTAATTGGCCTTATTGCATGCTGAACATAATGGATTCAATGGAATTCACTAGAATCTATTAGAATTTGGTAGAGTTTGGTTTATATGGATTTGTTGTTTGAATGCATATATTATGTACGTTTCATTGTGCTGCGTTACCTTCATATATATTTTAAGGACAGTTTGATCCTGCGTTTTCTGTTGCATTGTGTTATGAGATGACTTAGGTGTCACTATTATGCTGTGTCTTGACTATATTAATCCATATACAAATTATATATTACAAATTTACATCTACTTAGTTCGGCTTTGACAATACTGTATGTATAATTTTGCACTTTCTTCTACCCATTTTGATATGGCTCAGTTGTTAATAAAGTAAGTGAGCGCAGCAATGTTTGTTTATACTTTGATAAGAATTGTTATTGCTCAAGGCGCCCTAATGGAATACTCCTTTTTCCTTTTGACACTTTTGTTTGATTATCGGTTTACTTCATTGCTTATTTATTTAGTTATTACTCAATGCAGCAGAGCTCAACGCAGTGTTGTGTGGTTAATTTAGTTTGGGTGTTGATTGTGTGTGCTAACATTTACTATTATACTTCCCTAACTAACTTTTCTTTCTTTTCTACTCTTTCTGCTACAGCTGCCTGTTTTACCACTCTTGCCAACAGCAATTTTTACTTCTACATTATCTTACTCATGCGATAGGATTGGAGTCTGAGTCTGTTTCTTACACTTTCGTTCTACACCTGGGTAGGGAACGGCTACTCTATGTGCCTGTTTTCTTCATGGGTATTCTGCATGCCTCCTTTACTTGCTTGGGTTGCTCGGACTTCGATGCTATAATGTTTGGGAGCGGTGTGTGTGTGTCTGGAGTACGTATGGGACAAGTCATCGAGGGTCGCAGCGTACCAAGACATGGCGCGGTCAACCGGGGAAAGGATTTCCCGGTTCCTGACCGTGGTCGAAGAACAAGCCCTGTGCTCACATATATGCCAGGCGGAACACATGGCGCGATCACCCGATGAGTGGGAAAGTCCTCCGGTTCCTGATCGTGACCGAAGAGAAAGTCCTGGCCTCGCTAATGGCAGGCAGGTGAAGTAGGGGCGCGATCACCCGTTGAGCAGGAGCTCCGGTTCCTGGTCGTGGCCGAAAAAGAAGCCCTGTCTTCGCATTGCAAGCAGGTGAAGTAGGGGCGCGATCACCCGATGAGTGGGAAAGTCCTCCGGTTCCTGATCGTTGCCGAAGAGAAAGTTTCCTGGCCTCGCTAATGGCAGGCAGGTGAAGTAGGGGCGCGATCACCCGTTGAGCAGGAGCTCCGGTTCCTGGTCGTGGCCGAAGAGAAAGCTTCCTGACCTCGCTTATGGCAGGCTGGTGAAGACACGGCCCGATCACCCGATGAGTGGGAAAGTCCTCCGGTGCCGATCGTGGTTGAAGAAAAATGGCCTGTCCTCGTGGAAGGTCAGGTGGGCGTGATGACTTCAAGGATAAGCCACATCATCATTATCAACCTACCATGGTGGACGAAGATTGGTCGGTCACCCGCGTGATATGATATCCCGGTCCTGATTGCGACTGAAGAAGAAGCCCTGTCCTGGGTAGTGCCAGGCAGGTGAAATTTGGCGCGACCACCCGTTGAGTGGGAAAGTCCTCCGGTTCCTGGTCGTGGCCGAAGAGGAAGCTCCTGACCTCGCTAATGGCAGGCAGGTGAAGTAGGGGCGCGATCACCCGATGAGTGGGAAAGTCCTCCGGTTCCTGATCGTGGCCGAAGAGAAAGTTTCCTGGCCTCGCTAATGGCAGGCAGGTGAAGTAGGGGCGCGATCACCCGTTGAGCAGGAGCTCCGGTTCCTGGTCGTGGCCGAAGAAAAATCCTGCGCATAAACCGTGCAGGTTAAAATATCCTACCGCTTGATCGGAGGTGTTACGGCGTGGCTCCTCAATCCCCTGTGGTGCCTAGCGCATAGCGGATTGAGGGTAGACGAAAG